>NW_028261389.1:17250260-17850260 GCF_051295495.1 Thamnophis sirtalis
CTGGGGTCGATGAGTTCCCTTCCCCTCTCGAATCGTGTGGCTGTTGGTTGTTTTAAATGCCCTGTACTTTTTGTAGTTTTTGTGTTTTTCCCTCCCCCCTCCTTGGGTTTGTGCACCGCCCTGAGTCCCACTGGGAATAGGGCGGCATATAAATAAAATGAACCTCGAACCACAAGGCTATAGGAATCCTCCCTAAATAAGGTAGACAGGGACAGGAGCTCGAACAAAAGAACGCTTTAAAGATCACGTTAGTAATGAATCTCTCATTGGATAAACTTTGTTTCTATCTGCCTAAAAAAATGTATATAATACTCTGAGCTCCTCTTGTAGGGTGTGGCTATTCCTTACATGCATTTGATTGTATGTTTTGGAGATAGTTTTATCACCCAGCTTTTGCTATGGCCATAAATAAAAGCTGATATTTTTTGCAAGCCTCGTCTCGAGTCTCACTCTCTTGGGCATTTCAGTGACTCAGGGAAACTGCTGGAACCTTACAATACAATTGAACGGGTCCAGAGGTATTTCACGAGAAGAGTACCCCACTCCTCTATTCACAATAGACCTCCCTATGCCACAGGATCGAAGTTTTGGGCTTGGACAACCTTCAACTACACCGCCTACGTTCTGACCTAAGCATAGTACACAAAATTATCTGCTACAACCTCCTACCTGTCAACGACTACTTCAGCTTCAACCTCAATCATACATGGGCAAACAATAGATACAAACTCAAGGTAAACCACTCCAAACTCGGTTGCAGAAAATACGACTTCAGCAACAGAGGGGTCAATGCCTGGAATGCTCCACCTGACTCTGTTGTTACAGCTTCAAACCTTCACTGCTTCAATCTTAAACTGTCTACTGTGGACCTCACCCCATTCCTAAGAGGTCTGTAAAGGGGGCGTGCATAAGTGCACCAGCGTGCCTATTGTCCCTGTCCCCATTTATTTGTACTCATTTCCTTTGTTCATGTTTATACTTATACCTGTTGTCTTGTACATGTTTGACAAACTAAATAAATAAAATAAAATAAGTACACATTCACGCATGTACGTAAATTGGGGGGAGGGGAGAGCTGTTGCCTTCAAAATAAAAGCAACATATATTGTGTGCACGGCACAAAGTTAGTTACATTTGATTTCTACTGTATTTTTTCAGAGTATAAGACACTCTGAAGTATAAGACGCACCTAGCTTTTGAAGAGGAAAACAAGGGGGGAAAAATCTGCTTCTGCCTCCCAGCCAGTTGCCTGGTGGAGCAAACATAGCAATAGCAATAGCAGTAGACTTATATACCGCTTCATAGGGCTTTCAGCCCTCTCTAAGTGGTTTACAGAGTCATCCTATTGCCCCCAACAATCTGGGTCCTCATTTTACCCACCTCGGAAGGATGGAAGGCTGAGTCAACCCTGAGCCGGTGGGATTTGAACCGCTGAACTGCTGATCTAGCAGTAGCTTGCAGTGCTGCATTTAACCACTGCGCCACCTTGGCTCTTACATCTAGTTTCACTTTCAGTTTAAGCACCCTCCCGATCATCAGCTGTTTCAGGCTGCAGGGATTGCTATAGCCTATTGCAGCCTCCGCAAGCCCCATTTTCCCCGTTTGCTGCAAGGAGGTAAATTGCTGAGACGCAGAGGCCAAAGGGTGGGGGACGGTGGGGCTACATTCAGTGTATAAGATGCACCCAAATTTTCACCCTCTTTTAGAGGGGGAAAGGTGCATCTTATACTCTGAAAAATATGGTGATTTCCAATTAATTTCATGCAGGCCAGACAGGGATAGCTTCAGGGGGAACAAAATACCCAGATCTGATCTATAGGAACATTCTTAACCATGGTTAATAGCAGAAAGTGTGGCTGGTGATGGGTAGAGGAATCAGGTGATGGACACTTACTCCAGGACATCTCTGTTGAATTGTTTCTTGCTGTTTCCCAGAAACTCCCCGATCATTTGTCGGCTGAGCCCCTTACGCTGCAGCAGGAAATGGGCCACGCCAATCGGTGTATCAGGGATGAAGCCTCGGGAGATCAGGAACTGGATCCCCTTGTCTGGATTTCTGCAAAGAGCAGGGAAATAAAGGTGAGACGGATCCTCACAATTTTGCTTAGAACACAATTCTTGTCTAAGAAGAGATTGTGAGCAGTTCTATATCAAAACATACTTTACTCTTCATACTGTTTCCATCTCCCCTTAAAACATGAACAGAATCTGCAACGGGCTGAGAATCAGAGTCTCCACTAGATAATTGACCGTCAAGCTGAAAGTAAATTAATCAAGTAAAAATAGCTAACGGGAGAAAATCTTTTTACTTAAACTTCCTCAAACCCCATTATCCAGACCTAATCCACATACCAAAGGATAAGGTCTGTAAACACAAGCAGAGTTAATTAAATTAGATCTCCCAGCAGAACTGCAGGTTCACAAGAATACACAAGCACACACGGGGGGGGGGGGAGAGAGAGAGAGAGAGAGACTGAGAGAGAGAGAGAGAGAGAGACTGAGAGAGAGAGAGAGAGAGAGAGAGAGACTGAGAGAGAGAGAGAGAGAGAGAGAGAGAGAGAGAGAGAGAGAGAGAGAGAGAGAGAGAGAGAGAGATGCCCCTCAAGTGTCACCCTAGACACTCCCACACCCAGGACAAGTTCCCTTATATAACTGTGTCACCGTATCCCATTTCTCTGCAGATGCCCCTAAAGGCAACCTCTTTGCTTTTAGGAATAAGTATTTCTTCTTTCCTCACAGCTGTCTGGATCTCATTTTTATTTAGCCTTGCACCACTCCCACCCCACCCCACCCCCCAAATTACTCTTCTGACAAGTCCATGGAAACCTTTCCTGGTTTTTTCTACAGCTGTACAATAGATGGCAATGCCACCCATGGATTCCAATCCACTCATGGAATGGACTGAAACCTCTCAGCAATTGCTACATCCTTTCCAGTATCCTTGGTCCCATCTTCCTTTTGCTCCAGTTGTAAGGAAGGTGTCATTTTATTTTATTTTATTTTATTTTATTTTATTTTATTTTATTTTATTTTGCAAATAGGGAACTTTGGTTGCCAGCATGGAACAGTGTGTGTGGCCAGTGCAACCACGGGAGCAAGACAACTGGCATGCCCTGATTTTGGCTTCTTGACATAATGTCCAGGAGGCAGGACTGAGAGCTAAAATACAGAATGGTCTCGGCTGGAAGTACGCCATCTTGGTGAGCAGAGGAGATTCAGCTAACTCTCTCTTACTTACCGTCTTTCCCCAAAAATAAGACCCTGTCTTATTTTAATTTTTTGCCAGCAAAAAAGGCACCAGATCTTATTTTGGGGGGAAGGAGGTCGACAACAGACTCACCTTACTCCTTTTTTTGCTGTCAGGGGCCTTCAGGAATTTCTTCTGAGTCCGGCAAGGCTTTCTTGAAGGCCTCGGCAGCCGATAACCGAGCTCAGGAGCTCTGTTATCAGCTACAGAGGCCTTTAGGAAAAGCTTGCAGGCCTTGCTGGCTGCAGAAGAAATGAGCCAGCAAGGCAGGTGTTGGATTGTGCAAAGTGTCAGGTTTCCAAAAGATGCCCTAATTAATTCATGAGCCTCGAGCCAAGTTTAAAAAAAAAACCTAGTCATTTATTAGGAACACCATTTCAGCAATAACCTATTGCAGTCAGATCTGACCTCATTTAAATTGTGGCTAAACTTTCCCCCCATTTCTTCCCTCCCCTCAGTCTGTGTCATAAATCACATTCTCCAATGAAGTGCACACCCCACAAGCCTGCTGTAGTAATCTGAGATCTGATTCTAGCCTAAGTTATGCATGGAATGCGCTTCTCCCCCTTTCCTCACCATGGCAACTTGTAACAGACAGGCAAATGCTTTATGAGTTGACACGAGGCCTGGCTGCAACTATCCAAAAGTAAATAGTAGGGCAGCTCCACCATCACCATCCCCACCTGTTCTGGCCCCCCTCCATCCGGTAATGAACGCAGACACAGGTTTAGCTGTTTGCCACTCTTTATTCACAGCAATTATAATCCTGTTGGCTGAAAGCCCAGACACGACTCACTGGCAAGACGTTGGCAGCAACCCAGACTCCAACAGACATGGGAACACAAGGCAGACCAGACAAGGAGTTCTCCAGATTATTACGAATGGTTGTGTCCTGCAAAAGGACTCCTCCCAAAGTCTCTTCATATATACTCTCTTGGGAGGGGTCAAGCCACAACCACCTGGGCTTGATTATCTCTTTTGAGTGTCTCCGTAACTGCTGCCTCCGTTTCTCCGCCCTCTGTTGCCTGGGACAAACTCCCTTTGATCTTCCCCACTGCTCCATTGCCTGACGTCAGGGACAAACTCCCTTTGATTTTCCCCACTGCTCCATGCCTCAGGCGCTTTCTGGTAGCCAACCAGCCTCTCTGGTCCCTGCTTTAAAGTCTGAACCCTGCCCAGGCTCCTCCACATCTTCCACAGCAGACTCATAGGGTTCCTCACTATCGGAGTCCATCAGCAGCTCCAACAGCTCCTGCTGGGCCAAACACCCACCCTAGCTTAATTTTTACCTGTGCACCCTGGAGTAGGCAGGCCTTAATTAGGGCTTATTTTGGGAGGGTAGGACTTATACTGGGAGCACATGTAAAACTTAAGCTGGGGCTTACTTTCAGGGTAGGTCGTATTTTCAGGGGAACACGGTAGGAGATGAAAAGGAGCTCACGTTCATACGTATTTTTATTAGAGGGGTAGAGTGAGGCACTCAATAACTCATCAATAGCCTGGCACTGACACCACTCCTCACAGGTTGGGCAGATGGAGTTTGTTCTAACCTGCTGTCAGATTTCAGCAAGCATTATAGATGTCTAAGTCAGAGTAAGAAGTACAATACCTGTAGTAGATGGAGAACTAATGGTGAGAAAAAGCCCACTGAAGCCTTGCTTCATTTCAGTTCCGAAATCAGAACATCTGGAAGTGTCATAAGGTTAGGCAAAAAGAACAAATACTAGAAAATTCACTGATGGGGGGAAAAACCTGATACAGTCTCTTCTGCTTTAGGAAGTACTTATATGCAGTTCCCCAGGCTGAAAGGTAGCAGGGTAATCAAAGTAATAATTTCTTACTGAAGAGGTAAGGTAAAGGTAAAGGTAAAGGTTCCCCTCACACATATGTACTAGTCGTTCCTGACACTAGGGGGCGATGCTCATCTCTGTTTCAAAGCCGAAGAGGCAGCGCTGTCCAAAGATGTCTCCAGGGTCATGTGGCCAGCATGACTAAAGGCGCACGGAACGCTGTTACCTTCCCACCAAAGGTGGTCCCTATTTTTCTACTTGTATTTTTAACGTGCTTTCGAACTGCTAGGTTGGCAGAAGCTGGGACAAGTAACAGGAGCTCACTCCGTTACGCGGCGCTAGGGAGTCAAATAGCTGAACTGCCGACCTTCTGATCGACAAGCTCAGCATCTTATCCATTGAGCCACTGGGTCCCATGCTGAAGAGGTACAATGATTTAATTCTTGCAGATTTCTCTTCCCTTTTATTCTCATACTCAGGAGTCTGGCACCTAATGTGCTTTATAAAAAGGCATAAACGTGAGCTACAGTTGATCATGAGACATTTCGGATGAATGAGCTACAAGCTCACACACACACAAATATGCCTTTCAGTAAAATTTATTACTTGGAAAAGGTGCTAACAAGCATCTGAGTTTTGGCTAAATGTGGGGGATCAGCTGCAGTTGGAAAGCTATTTGTGATTCCCCCTCCGAAACATTTTGCGTGTGGTTTCTAGCATTCTCTTCTGCTGCCATCAATTTCTAACGGCTTTTAAAATGAAACCCAGTGATTTCAAGGCCAAATGTGCTGTGAGGAATAAAAAAATTAAATGGCTGAGCCATGTGACTTTGGCAGGACTATTGTCCTCTTTAGGAGAATAGAAAAGAATAATATAGAATAGAATAGAATAGAATAGAATAGAATAGAGTAGAGTAGAGTAGAGTAGAGTAGAGTAGAGTAGAGTAGAATAGAATAGAATAGAATAGAATAGAATAGAATAGAATAGAATAGAATAGAATAGAATAGAATAGAATAGAATAGAATAACAGAATTGGAAGGGACCTTGGAGGTTTTTTAGTCCAACCTGCTGCTTAGGCAGGAAACCCTATACCACTTCAGACAAATGGATATCCAACAACGTCTTTAAAATGTCCAGTGTGGGAGCATTCACAACTTCTGGAAGCAAGTGGGTCCATTGATTAATTGTTCTAACTGTCAGGAAATTTCTCCTTAGTTCTAAGTTGCCTCTCTCCTTGATTAGTTTCCACCCATTGCTTCTTGTTCTACTCTCAGGTGCTTTGGGGAATAGTTTGACTCCCTCTTCTTTGGGGCAGCCCCTGAGATATTGGAACACTGTTATCATGTCTCCCCTAGTCCTTCTTTCCATTAAACTAGACATACCCAGTTCCTGCAACGTTCTTCATGTTTTAGCCTCCAGTTCCTTAATCATCTTTGTTGCTCTTGTCTGCACTCTTTCTAGAGTCTCCACATCTTTTTTACATTGTGACAACCAAAACTGAACACAGTATTCCAAGGGTGGCCTTACCAGGGCATTATAAAGTGGTATTAACACTTCAAGTGATCTTGATTCTCTCCCTCTGTTTATGCAGCCTTTACTCACACACAATCTATGAAAACTTCACTAAGATCATATATTTATCTATTTCATGTATTTTTCATGTATTTATCTATTTGATCCATCATTGGAGGCTTTTAAGAAGAGACTGGACAGTCATTTGTCTGAAATGGTATAGGATCTCCTGCTTGAGCAGGAGGTTGGACTAGAAGACCTCCAAAGTCCTTTCCAATTCTGTTAACATGTTCCAATGTCTTAAAAAAACAAGGACATTGATATTAGTCTTTCTGGCTGAGATAAATCACTTTTGATCTCCTTCTTTTCTTAAATAACTCCATTATGTACAGGTAGTCCTCATTAAGTGAGCACTCCTTTGTTTAACAAAGTGGTGGCCAAGTGAAATCAAAACTGGGTTTGCAATCTTACAGTTTACCTTTGTTTTACAACCTGTGAAAGTTGTAAATACGAGGACTGGCCATAAAAGTTACTTTTTCATCGCCTTTGTAAATGTGAACGGTTGCTAAACAAGACAGGGGCTAAACAAGGGCTACTTGCACTTCGATTGCTTCTGAACAAGAGATGAATGAGTAAAAGTTTGCCATAGGTTGTAGCTGAAACTATTCTTCCTCATCTCGAACTGCCTGTTATCATTGTTATTCCATCAAGTACCTTGATGCTATAATGATCTATGACAGGGGTCAGCAACCTTAAACACTGAAAGAGCCACAAAAGTCCTAACCAGAAGCCCCCCCTCATTTAATTCTGGAGCTGACCGGAAAACCCATTCCTTGCCGTAGAGTCTCCTCCTGGCACACTGCTTTCCCCCCACCCACCCAACCGGAAGCTCCTCTCAAAATTGTGGTGCTGACTGGAGACAGGGAGCCGCAGCAGAGGGATGAAAGAGCCACATGCGGCTCCAGAACTGCGGGTTGCTGACCTCTGGTCTATGAAATGAAATTCATTTCTCACCCATTTGCTTGTTTTTTCCTTACCCTTCCTGTTTTAAACTATAAATTACCATAAGTTAGCTTGATGGAAAGGTGGAATAGAAATGTAGCTCACTCTGTCTGTCTGTCTCTCTATCTGTCTGTCTGTCTGTATTATCTATCTCTTCCTTCCTTCCTTTCTTCCTTCCTTCCTTCCTTCCTTCCTCCCTCCCTCTCCCTCTCTCTCTCTCTCCTAGTCAAACCAACCCAAGAGTGCTGACAAAATTGGCAACCGTTATGTTGATTCAACGTGTTCATTCCACAGAATAATGACTCTTAAAATGTGATAGGTCCTAATTTATATTCCTGGTGGATTGTAGCTGAAGGCTTCACTTGATTGTTATTAGATGATTGTCCCTTGAAGCATTTGTTCGTGGTGGTATTTACTTGGCTAGTCTTAACGTGGCGAATGTGCAGTAGCTATTGGTAGGTTGCCACATGGCAATGTGGCCCCAGTATTCCTGCAGCATTATGCTGTGATAGGAATAGCAATCAGCAGCCGGTGTTGCTTCTAGATTTAACTTGGCAGCTTTTCTCCTCCCCCCCACCCCATTTTTTTTTCCCCCTGAGAAGTTGAGCAAGTTGGTTGTTATGCTGTGGAATTTCTTCCCTTCTCCTGGCTTCCCCCTCTGCCTACAGAGATGGCCGCCCACACATTGCCACTATTAAAGCTACGCTGCATAATGAGGCTTTCTCTGTTCCAGGGATTCCACCCGTTCGCCAAGGCATCTGTTGCTGCTGTTTGAAGTGCCGACTCATAAGTACATTCAACCCATGCGCAGGAGGCTGCCACAATTCAGAATATTACCCAGTAATTTCTCATATAGGAATTACACAACCAAGCACTTGGCCATACAAAAGATCAGGGACCAAATCAGCCTTATAATATACAGGTAATTCTCAAGTTAGGACCGCAATGGAGCTCCAAGCTTCTGTTGCTAAGCGAAACGATTGCTGAGTGGATTTTGGCCCCTTGTGAGACCTTGCCACGGTTCTTGCCACTGTGGTTAAGGGAATCACTGCAGTTGTTAAGTTTGTAACATGGTTGTTAAATGAATATAGCTGTTCTGGCCTAGGCTTCCTCCAAAAGCACGAGGCAGAGTCCTGGTCCCGACAAAACCCCTTTTATTAAACGAATGTGAATTCCTCTCATTCACATTCAGCAAAGGCCTGGTAAACAGTCTTTCAAAGGTGAATTTATGACCACAGGTCTTATCTAACTTGGAAAGCTGCCATGTAAATATTTTCCAAACGCAGGGCTGTGCAAGGAAAGACTTGGCACAGAGTTTCTGAGATTCACAGACGGATTTTCACACTCCTGAAATGAATCTAACAACTAAATGAATGAATGGTTTCCTGCAAAAGCCCATTCCCCTTTTGCTCCTCTTTTATTTCTTATGGGAGGGGCCAATCCCCTTCCACCTTTATCACTTTACTCCCAAGCCGACCCTGATTTCTGAGCTGTTCTTTTCTTCTGGCAGTTCTGCTCATGCGCACACTGGGAACAGGCTCCAGCTGTTCCTCTGCCTCGCTGATGTCTGACTCCGAAGGCAGCTGATAACTGTCAGACGGCCCTGGCCCCCTCTCTGCCTCCGACGCAGAGCCCTCGACAGAGCCTTCCCCAGCCTCCAGGACTGGCCCATGTTCCTCCCCAACCTCCTCACTGTCCGACTCTGCTGACAGCTCTGCTGGCCACAGGCGGGCCACAACACTGGCTTCCCCATTGACTTTGCTTGTCAGGAGATGGCAAAAGGTGATCACATGACCCTGGGACACAGCAATCATCATAAACATGAGTCAAGTTTTTATGACGATTGCGGTGCCAAGCATTCAAATTTTGATCGCATGACCATGGGGATGCCGCAATGGCCGTGTTAAAAATGGTCATAAATCACAGTGCTGTTGTAACTCTGAACGGTCACTAAATGAACTATTGTAAGTTAGGACTACCTGTCAACCTTCTGCAACCTGAAGCTCACTAGATCTGGAGGGAGACACCTATCATTCCCATCCATAATGCCTAGGAATTCTAGGAGCTGAATTCTACATATCGGGAAGGCTCTCCCTTGGGAATATCTACTGTAGGTAAGCTACTGCTTTTATTAGATCCTGTCGGGAAGTTTTATATCACCCCACATGTTCCCATTTATTAGTGAAAGCAATAAAGTTTGTTGCTCTGTAGGGAGCAGTTCCTATTAACTAAGACCTCATGCATGCAGCCTTATGGAGGAAAGGAATCGCATTAGAACCGTTTGGCAACCAGAAGTCTTTTTTTTTTTAAATTATTATTATCACCGAGGGTATTGCACAAGAGGTAATTAATTCCAATGGGAAAGCAGGAGAAAATACAGACTGCCATTGCGATTAAAAAAAAAAAAAAAGGAATATGCCCATATGGTAAAAAAGTAGTGGGATATTACCAGTTCTAAACATTTACCGTAAATTCATTATGTGCCTCAGCATGCGTAAGTCATAGGTCAAGTCACTGGTGACTAAACTAAATTAAAGGGATTATATATAGGATTTTAAATAGGAACAAATGGGTATTATTGCTGATTATTCTAGCCGCGGCATTCTGAATGGCTTCTTTCTTAAGGCGGCCCTTTAAAGGGATATTAAACAATGAGCAAAGATGAATTTGCACCTAAGCCCATTAAACAAGTAAGTAGGTCATTTATTTATTTATTCATCCAGTCATTCATTCAAAATTCTTCAAAGCATCCCTGTAGAGTTATTGGGCATGCAAAATAACATCTCATTAAGCAAGTGTTATAAGAGATATTAGCAGACTGCCTTGCCTCTGAAGATACCAGCCACAGTTGCAAGCAAAACTTCAGTAAATCTGTTATCTAACCATGGTCACTCAACCCTGAAACTCAATGCTGCCCAATACTGGTGGCTCTTTAGTCAGTTCAAAAAGTAGCCACAATGGTGATACTTAACGCAATAAGTATTGTCTTTGGTAGAAGGTCAAGGATAGACGATATGAGATGCCCAGGTATTTTGGACTTCACATCTCCGTTTTAGAAGGCTCTTTAATTCTTTAACATGATCCCTTGTTGGTCTGATATGGGAGATTCCACTCTATACCCTACAATGAGCATCTTTGCATTTGCGGAGTGGCAGAGGTAGAAGACCTGGCTCACATCCTATCTGATTGCTGCTTGTATAAGGGGGTTTGAGACAGATCCCTTGGCCTATATACCAAATGAATGGCCCATTGGGATCCCCATATCGAAACAACTTACCTTATGTGCGGCCAGAACTGGAAAATAACATTTAACACAGTGCAGTACTTAAACAAAATGGTTTGGATGAGATCTGCATATGTGAGACTGATTTGGGGTAGAATGCAGTGGGTGACACCAAAATATAATTTTATCATATTTTATCTAGATCTTAAATTATTGTATTCTATTCCAATTTCATTTTAGACTCTATTTTATTCCAATTTTGTCTTAAATTGTATTTTATTCCAATTCCATTTTAAATTGCTTTTATCAAATTTTAGTCATGATTTGTTTCTAGAACTTTGCACTTTGATATGGCCCAAAGCTAATCAATAAAGACTCAAGGTCAATGTCATAAACTTGAATCTTTTCAGTGAAGAAAACTCCAACAATTCTCTGAATAACTGGGTCAACTCTTAAATTGGTCTAACAAGATTCTCCTCCCCGCCAAACATTTCCTTGAAATCTACCATTCTGTAATTTAAAAAACAGTATTCTAAATCCTGACTCTCTGGGTGATATCTTATGTGGGCCAGATTTTTGCACAAAGACAGCTGTCGTTATTCCTTTTCTCGACTCTGAGCTAAAGATTCAAAGTTCCATCCATTTCTATTGGTAGAGGTAGTTTGTTTGGTGACTATTTGAACAGCACTGGGAAAAGTGACTTATGACCATTTTTCACACTTATGACCGCTGCAGCATCCCCTTGGTCTCATGATTTACATTCAAATGATTGACAAGAGACTCACATTTATGACAGTTGCAATGCCCCGGAGTCATGTGATCTCCTTTTGCAAATTTCTGACAAGCAAAATCAACAAGGAAACCAGATTAATTTAACAACTGTGTAACTAATTTAACAACTGCAGTGATTCACTTAACAAATGGGGCAAAAAAGTCATAAAATGGGGCATAACCCACTTACAAATTTCTCACTTAGCAACATAAATTTTGGGCTCAATTGTGATCATATGTTGAGGGCTACCTGTATCCAGAGGTGGTATTCAGCAGGTTCTGACCAGTTCTGGAGAACCGGTAGCGGAAATTTTAAGTAGTTGGGAGAACTGGTAAATACCACCTCTGACTGGCCCCGCCCCCATCTATTCTCTGCCTCCCGAGTCCCAGCTGATCAGGAGGAAATGTGGATTTTGCAGTATCCTTCCCCTGGAGTGCGGAGGAAATGGGGATTTTGCAGTATCCTTCCCCTGGAGTGTAGAAGAAATGGGGATTTTGCAGTATCCTTCCCCTGGAGTGGAGAAAAAATGTGGATTTTGCAGTATCCTCCCCCTGGAGTGGAAAGGAAATGTGGATTTTGCAATATCCTTCCCCTGGAGTGGGGAGGAAATGTGGATTTTGCAGTAACCTTCCCCTGGAGTAGAGATGAAATGTGGATTTTGCAGTATCCTTTCCCTGGAGTGGGGAGGGAATGGGGATTTTACAGTATTCTTCCCCTGCCATGCCCACCAAGCCATGCCATACCCCACCAAGCCACACCCACAGAGCCAGTAGTAAAAAAAAAAATTGAATCCCACCACTGCCTGCATCCCTTATTTCTAGATTCTAGCCTTGAATTCAGTTTGTTTAAATTCTTTTTAAGCATGGTTTTCAGAAGTGGCACAATTATTCTAGGCTGGGTCTAAGTCAAGAGCAGATTATAGTAAAGCCATTACTTCTCCTTAAGTCCATGCACAACCCTCGGCCCTTCGAAGGCTGAACCTCTAAACCAGAAAATCATACTGCTGGGATAAGCCACAGCTAACCTAATTGTTTCTGGTAGCCTCTTGTTTGGATGAACTCAGGAAAGCTACAAGAGATTTTAAAGAGATGTTCTTGTCAAGTCACTTACATGTTGAAGAGATTCAGCCCAATGCGGTACAGCCGTTTCCTCATGGTGTCCGTAGAGAGCGTGGGGGATTTGCAGACGGATGGATTCTCGCAGTGGTACCGTGGCAGGCTCAAAATCATAGCTTGCAGGGCTTCCTTAGAGGATAACTCTGAAGCAGACTTCGCGGAGGTGGACGTGCTGCTGCTGCTCAGCTGTTCCAAATTGTCTACATTTTCAGCTTCTGATCCCTTGTGCTGCCCAGTCCCGTTTTCAGAGTCAAAGTCAAGTTTCGGCATCGCCATTTGGTCTTGCTCAGCCTCCCCTTTCTCCAAACCGTTGGTGTTGAGGTTCCCCTCGGTGATTGGGTGACTATTCTGGAGGGCTCCAGCATCAGGCTGTCCTTCCGAAACCACTTGAAGCTCCTTATCCTCTTTCTCCCCGCCTTCCACTGGGATTTCTTCGATTGTGGCAGCTGGAGAAATTCCAGCCTGGCTACTGTTAGCCAGGCAGTTTGCCATCGACACCGAGGTAGATGAGGAGACCGAGATATTCTTGTTGTCTATTTGGACAGTGACGTCCCTGAAGGCCATCATGAGCGTGCTGCTGCTCTTTGGTAATGTGTCTGGTAGCAGCCCTTCCTCCTCCTCTTGCTCCTTCAGTTCCATGTCCAAGTCTTGGTTTGGTTGCATGGCGCTCGTACTGAAGGTCTCTCTTATCTGATAGGAGCTGCCGTCTTGAAGGGAGCACATCGTTTTCAGGCTCCACGTGCTCAGCGCGTCGTCAATCGATTTAGCCAGAGATTGAACTTGCTCGGTGAAGGAATCTTCCAGTTCGGTCAGTGCCCCGCTAATAGTTACTGGCAAAGAGGGAGATCTTACCAAGGGGATGCCAACAAAGTTATAGCCTTCCACTAGAGCTTTCTCAGCAGAGAAATTTTCAGAGTTCTGGACTCGGAGTTTCCTCAAGGAAATCCGCCGGGGCATGCGGCTCTCCAGTAGAGAGTTCCGGATCTTCTCAAAGTTTTTGCTGAGCTGGTACTGGCGGAAGGCAGTCTGAATCGTGCAGGCTGCTCTCCGAGAGACCAAGTGGCCCCCATATTTGTGCTCTAGCATTTCGATCTGAAACACACAAACAAGATTTTGAAAATTGATTTGCGAAGAGTTTGCATTGGCTACTTTCTAACACTCTCCTGGTCTTTGAATAATATTGATATTCTTCTAATTGTGGAATGCTTTTGATACAGTTCTTCTTTTTTTAATTGTACAATTCCCAGAGTCATGTTTATGAGATGGTTGGCTATATAAAAATGATGTCTGACTACATAAATTACCATATTTTTGGAGTATAAGACGCACCTTTTCCCCCTAAAAGAGGGTGAAAATGTCGGTGTGTCTTATACACTGAATGTAGCCCCACCCACTCGCCGGCCCCAACCCTTTGGCCTTTGGCAGCAATTTACCTCTTTGCAGCAAACGGGGGCTTGTAGAGGCTTCAATAAGCTATAGCAACCCCTGCAGCCTCAAACAGCTCATGATCGGGAGAAATTGAAAGTGAAACTTGCTGTTTGCTTCACAAGGCAAATTGCTGTAAGGCAGAGGTAGGTTTTTTTTCTTGTGCTAATCAGGCTGTTTGCTGTTTGCTGCAAGGAGGTAAGTCAACAACTATAAATGCCTATAGAATGTTCAAATTATTAGACTTATTTTTTAAAGACTGCTTTATTATTATTCTAGACAACTTCACAAAATGAAGAAGCTTTTTAAAATAAATGCTTGATCTGAAGAGGCCCAGTGTTATTGTTTTAAAAAGTGCTATTCTTTTAAATAGCAGAGAATAACTATACTTCCAGAAAGCACATCAATTTTAACAGCATCTGTACAAATATAGTGTGAAATATAACACTACAACGGTGTATATTATCTGCACTGTTTGTTGCAAGGAGGCAAATCGCTGGGAGGCAGAGACAGATACTTTTCCCTGGTTTTCCTCCCCAAAATCTAGGTGTGCCTTATACTTCGGAGCGTCTTATACTCCGAAAAATATGAAAAATTAAACTAATTGTTTTTTTTAAAAATGAAATGTTAAATTAAAAAAATCTAACCGGCAGATATTTAACCAATCATAGTTTAGTACATCATGAATTACATATGCAAACTTTTCTTTGCTTATGTTGAAAACTGGGAAATATCACAGTTTCCACTGTACAATGTTAGATGAAGCAAGTCTGTATGTTGCAAACACTTTATATATGTATGCCTAAGTATCAGTTTTGACCCCTGGCAACTACGTGGACTAGTCCTTGTAATTTTTAGAAGAGGTTGGCCATTGCCATTTTCCTAGGGATGAGAGATAATGTCTGGCTCCAATTCACCCACTGGTCCTTTGTGCCTAGGATTGGACTACAACTCACCATCTCTTGGTTTCTATCCTGGTGGCTTAATCACTACACCAAAGTGGTTCTCACAGCTTTAAAAATACTTAGGGTTATTCAGTGAAGAGTATCTACTTATTGTAGGATTATAATAATTATTATATTATATATTATGTTATATTCTGCAGAGCAGAACAACTAGACACAAGGACAGCTTTTTCCTGAATGCCATCACTCTGCTAAACAACCAATCCTCACAACACTGTCAAATTATCTACTAAGACTGTATTCTTCTCTTCCTTCCTAGTACCTATCTCTTTTCACATGGCTATAACCATGTTGCTTGTATCTTTAAATTTTATATTGTTTTATTTGTTTCCTAATATAATTTGCTTATTGGTAACCTGTGACTATCACTAAGTGTTGTATTTTATGATTCTTGGTGAATGTATTCTATTTTATTTTTCTTTGTGTACACTGAGAGTATATGCACCAAAGACAAATTCCTTGTGTGTCCGATCACACTTGGCCAATAAAGAATTCTATTCTATTCTATTCTATTATTATTTTCTTTTCTATTATATTCTATAAAGCAACAAC
Source organism: Thamnophis sirtalis (assembly GCF_051295495.1). Taxonomy (NCBI): domain Eukaryota; kingdom Metazoa; phylum Chordata; class Lepidosauria; order Squamata; family Natricidae; genus Thamnophis; species Thamnophis sirtalis. The sequence goes on from NW_028261389.1 coordinate 17,265,864, forward strand.
TGAGACTTAAGTCTCTAAAACAATGTTATCCGAAACTCATAGTATAGAGGAAATTTATTTTGAACTTTATTTTTATAGACTTAATGTCTAAAAATGGTAATTTAAAAACAATTTGGTTCATCACTGAAGGAGCCATCAGGTTCTTAGGTCTAGTAATGTCTGAATGATCTAAGACTGAGTTGTTTCAAGAACTGTGTGTGCCTGCATGTGGTGTTTTTAGAAGTTTTAGGACAACCGCCATCAGAACACATAAAAACTGTTTTAGAGGTTGTATTATCTGGCCATAATTAACGAAAATGAGACAGTAATTTTCATATTAGTACAATTCTGAGCTTTTTTGTCTCCCTATAGTCAATGGCAGTGATTCCCTGATAAGTTTGCTTAAGAATAAAATATCACTGGGCTATCAGATATGGGCTGCAAAGATATGGGCAACCTCCAAAAGACACAGAAAACCTAAATTCTTTGCTGCCATCTCCTGGATATCCAGATTTTTTTCAAAAGCTCTAGATCAGTGGTTCCCAACATAGGGCCAATTTGATTTTTAATGGGGGCAATTTGAACCTTGTTTAAACCAAGTTAATGGCCTTTTAGGCTTCCTCTGTGTGAGTAGAGTTCACTTTTTGAGTAAAGTAAGAATTATAGGTCACAGAGGGGGCATCAGGATTTTAAAGATGCTTAGGTGGGGCATGGCCAAAAAAGGTGGGGAACCTCTACTCTAGATATATACAGCAGACCAACATTATTTAAGTGAGAAAGGCTGGGTTAAACAGTGTTATTTCCCAATGATGGCACAATTCCAACATGAATTTTGATTGACAGTGTCCTAAAGAGCCTTTTCATCTCTTGCAGGATAATTTGTTTTTCTAGACAATCATCAATGCTGGATAAATTTCAATTGGGGGGGGGAAGGGGAATCCCCCCCCCAAAAAATATGAACCATCAAACCAATAGTAGGATAAACCATGACATTCAAGTTGACCAAGCCTATAAAAGGGCGATAACTGGACTGATAATGGCGCTTGCTCAGTGACAACAACCAAACTAGACTTCTTATATAGTGGTATCTCGGTACTCAACTGCATTGAAACTCATCAAATATGGTACTCAACACATTTGACGTGAAGATTTTGTCCTGGTACTCATCATTTGTTTGGTACCCAATGCACAAGCTAGAACTTGAAATCAGCTGCTTTGTGACTCACTACATTATTCCTTAAGGGAAAATTTTGTTTGGTATTCATCATTTTTGGTACTCTTCGCATCTCCTGGAACCAATGAACAATGACTACTGAAGTACCACTGTATTAGAATTGATTGTACCTACCTCATTCCTTAGAGCAGGGGTGTCAAACTCACGTCATCATGGCGTTGTCAGGTGATATATCGTGACTTTTTCCCTCTTTGCTAAACCGGGCATGGACGTGGCCAGTGCATGGCGCATCTGGCCCACAGGTCGTGAGTTTGACACCCCTGCCTTACAGGATCTTTGTACAAATAGTCCTTTTCTTTGTATCTTGTTGATAAAGGCTTAAAAAGGAAAACACGAAGGATCTCTCTACCCTCATCATATATCATCCCAGGATTGGTCCCCCAAATGTTCATTAAGTAACAATGGTGATGACTGCAGTGATATGAAGGATAGATAGCAATGGAGAAGAAAGCAGAAAGGATAAATACTAATTATTCCCCTAGAGATTTACAGCTTGTGTTTATTGAGACTGGAGCTGTTTCTTGCTTCTCCTGATAAAAGGGCTTTTTCCTTCCAAGTTCTGATGGAAGCTGCTGCCCACCAAATTACAATGTAAAGCAAGAAAATTGGAGAAGGAAATACAAGCCACAGAGGTCAACTTTGCATTAATAAGCAGGAATAGAATTGATCCTCCAGAAATAGGAGCGAGCGCTGCTCTCCACCGTTACTAATCACCTCCTTACTGAAATCTTTATTGAGATAAAAAATAAAAATCTTCTGTGAGCCCTAAGTTTGCTTTCTTAAGGAATACTTCAGAGGGATTCGTGTGCCTTTCTCCATCCCGACTCAGTTATTTGCTTCTGTGCATGAACACACAAATATAAACACAAACATACACACACACGAAAACGATAGATGTGCAAAAAAAAAATTTCATCTGCAAGAAAAATTAAGCTATGTTTTCAAAAGTACTATTGGTGGGGGCCTGCAGTGAACAGGGAAATGATGCCAAATCATTGAATCATATGGCTAGAAGGGATCTTGGATGTCTTCTAGTCCAGCCCCTTGCCCTTGGCAGGAGACCTTCTACCATCCCAGACAAATGATTGTCCAGTCTTTTCTTGAAAACGTCCAAGGATGGTGCACGCACAACTCCAGGAGGCAAGTTGTTCCATTGGTTAATTGTTAATGTCAGGAAGTTTCTCCTTAATTCTAGGTTGTATCTTTCTTTGATAAGCTTCCATCCATTGCTTTTTTTTTGTCCTGTTCTCAGGAGCTTTGGGGAATAAGTGGACCCTGTCTTCTCTCTGGCAGCCCCTCAAGTATCAGAACACAGCTATCATGTCACCCAATTTTTTCTTCATTACATTAGACATACCTAGCTTTCTTAGTCTTTCCTCATACAATTCATCCTGCAAACCCCTTATCATCTTAGTTGCTCTTCTCTGCACTCCTTCTAGAATCTCATCCTCTTTTTTGTATTGTGGTCACCAGAATTGGACCAAGGGAAGGCTTTTAGGCATGGGGATGGGCCAAGGATTTTGTCCCATAATTGTATAAAATGTGTGTGTGTGTGTGTGTGTGTGTGTGTGTGTGTGTGTGTGTGTGTGTTCCAGCATAACTCCGGAATTCCTTGAGCAATTTAACCAAACTTGGTACACAGATGACTTACTCCCTGGAAACAAATACTGTCGGGGTAAGACACCCTTATCATCCCTTGCAGTGTGTGTTCTGTTAAGATACAGCCTGTTGTGCCTTAAAATGGCTTCTACTGTACTGCGTTAAAATGGCTTCTACTATACATCGCAGTGGAATTGCCATGGTGACAGCTTCACAGTACTCCACAAGGGGGCTCCTTCTGGTAAGGGGGAAAATCCAACATTAGGGATTCTGGGGGCACAGGAAAAACGTTCTTATCTAATTTAATTGTCGCCGAAATCAGGGCTCAGGAAGAAGTTGCTCTTGCCATCACCTCTTCAGGAATTGCAACAATGTTCATGGAAGGAGGGAGGACAGTCCATTCTGCACTTACGTTGCCACTTGACATCGCCATTCCTGTCTAATACAGAATTGGGATAAATAAATACCTGGGCAATGCCGGGTTATCAGCTAGTTTATGATAAAAGCAGCTGCCAAAACAGTCTCAGGGTTCTTATACAGCACAAAGAGGGCTCCCTTCTTCCATCATTTGAGATTGACATAATAGCTTTATGAATTAATTATAATCATTTACAAATGCTGAAATTAATATAGTGCATTTTTCTTTTAGTTATATTGGGTTCTTAAAGTGGTTCAATATACAATTTTCCACATGTTCATCTTACTGTGTCTAACGTAGCACCTTGATTCTGGGGAAATGTTTCGTTTCACTGTGTACTGTACTGTATATTGTTAAAATGACAATAAAATCACCTTGACTTGACTTACTGATTCCCGTATTCTAAAAATATTTTGAGGAACAGATCACAGGACATTTTTTGAGTTGCACCCTGAAGAAACATAACAAGCTGTCACACATTTAATTTGACCCGGTATTTATATTTTAGGATAAAATTGCTACGAATCCTGATCCAAACCTCTTTACTTGCAGCTTAAAATAGTAGTTCGGAGTTCAAAACATGATTTTCCTAGAACACTGTAGTGTGCAATTTACAATGCATTTCTTTGACTGCAGGCCTAATATCACAAGTAGTTTAATGGATAGCTTTGAATGTTCTACTTGAGGGCGTTATTCTTACAAAATTCATAGGCAGATGTCAATAAAGATCATCATGTCACTGTGTTCACAATACTGAGAGGAAATGCCACCTGTGTAATTAACTGAGATTTCTAATGAAACGACATCCTTTCTGGGAAGGTATGTGCAGAATCTTTCAATCCCTCATGCTGGACGTAGGAAGATGTGATTGCTAACTTGAAAGAACAGAAAAAGTGCCCTTTAATAAAAAATAAAAAAAAGCAGCACAAAAATTGCCAATCAAGTTATCAACCCTGGCAGTGCAAGTTGATGAATTAGAGTCAATGACCTCTTGTGACATACACTTTTCCAATAGAATGGCTTAACAGAACATTTGCTATTTTCTACAGAATCAACCACGTCTGTCAGCGGAGAAGAAAGCAACACACATTATGTTAGCCACAACTCATGTTACTGAGGTTATTATGATTTGTTAGATTTAGGACTCACTTTATCAAAGTGGCCTACCTCAGACTACTTTCTCCAACTCCTACTGTGAGGAAAATTACTTCCTTAAAATCACCCAGTGAGCTTCTACGCAGCCTGGCATATTGGGATCTGGATTTCCCCAGATCTAATACAAAATCTTAACACTACAGATAGTATTCAATTATTGAGTCTGTCATCTGCACCTCTATAACTGTCTGGTTTGGCTCTGCAACCAAACAAGATAGATACAGACTTCAACGGATAATTAGAACTGCAGAAAAAACAATGGCTACCAACCCGCCTTCCATTGAGGACCTATATACTACACGAGTAAAAAAAGAGGGCTGTGAAAATATCTACAGAGTGCAGACCTCTCATATCCTGGACATAAATTGTTTCAACTCCTACCCTCAAAACAACACTATAGGGCACTGCGCACCAGAACAACTAGACACAAGGACACTTTTTCCCCGAATGCCATCACTCTGCTAAACAACTAATTCCCACAACATTGTCAAATTATTTACTAAGACTATATTACTATTATTCTTCTCTTCCTTCCTAGTACCCATCTCTTTCCACTTATGGCTATAACCATGTTGCTTGTATCTTTAAAATGTATATTGTTTTATTTGTTTCCTAGTATGATTTGATTGCTTATTAGTAACCTATGGCTATCACTAAGTGTTGTATCTTATGATTCTTGATGAATGTATTCTCTTTTATTTTCCTTTATTTATACTGAGAGCATCTGCACCAAAGACAAATTCCTTGTGTGTCCAATCACACTTAGCCAATAAAGAATTCTAGTCTATTCTATGTCCTTGATTTACAACCTTTAATTTACTGACCATTCAACGTTACAGCGGCACTGAAAAAAATTATTTATTGCTGTTTTTTCACAATTTACTAATTTAACAGCAGCGGTGATTCACTTAACAACTGCGGTAAGAAAGGTTGTAAAATGGAGTAAAACTCACTTAACAACCATCCTGCTTAGCAACAGGAATTTTGGGCTCAATTGTGGTCATAAGTCAAGGACTACCTAAATACTAGGATTGGGAAATCCAGGTTCAAGCCTTCTGGCATGCATAGAACCTCATTGGGTGATTCTACCGTTAGCTTTGACAGTCATTCTCCCTCAGTCTAAATTATTTCACACAGTTATTGGGGGATAATATGAAGAGGGATCCCCATGTAAGCTGAGGAAAGAATTCTAATAAATTGATTGAAAAGCAGGCTATTGTCACACTGTGTGTTTCCTTTGATTAGATGCAATCTAAACCGAATCTTAAAGGCATTTCCTGATATACTCAACTGGAAGAAATCTTTATTGGCTCATTGCAGGGGTGACTATTCTGGATGAGGCATACTTGATGTTGGTAGAATGCCAAGAATTATATTATCCGAAGTAAGCAGGGCAAGGAGAAAAAGAGTGAAAACTAAAATTATAATCAATTTAATTTAAATCAAATATAATCCAATCTAGCAATATTATGCTCCATATATTTAACAATTTTCCTCTTCTGGCACATAAAATTTCAAAATAATGGAGGGGTTGTTGCAAGCCATAATCAAGGCTTTGGGAGGAGACAGATCTGTGTGCATTTTGGCTTCGTAGTGCAACATCCTAGTTATTTTATTTTCACACAACAATCACAAAGCTAAAGGCAAAAGCTGGAAAGATTTCGAGTATCTGAGGCAGAGGTGGTATTCAGCTGGTTCTCTCCGGTTCAGGCAAACCGGTAGTGGCAGCTGCAGGAGGCTCCACCCACCCGCCCCAACGTAATGCATGACCACTGCGCATGCACAGAAGGCAGTGTGCATTCACAGACAAGGCGCGTGCGATTGAAGCGAGCACGCTCACATTTGCGAACCGATAGACCAAAGCACAGGCACTCTGTGTGAAAGCAGTTTTGGCAGGGACAGAAAACAAAAAAAGGGACAAAGACATGAGTGCAGTTTGTGAGAGAAGGGTTGGGTGCTGAGAAGATCAGGGGTAAGCTTGGCAGTGGAATATAGTCGGCTGGGAGCTGGAAAGTGGGGACCACATGTCTATAACCTTACCCTACTCAGTCCATGAATCCTTCTGGGTTTAGGTTTCTTCCAACATTTGGAACAACCAATAGCAATAGCACATACCATATTTTTCGGAGTATAAGACGCACCTTTTTCCCTCAAAAAAGAGGCTGAAAATCTGGTTGCGTCTTATACACTGAATACAGTATTTTTTGCCTCCCGAAACCCCCCCCCCCTTCACCAAAATGGCCATGCATAGCCTTTAGGAGGCTTTCAGGGTGCTCCTGGGAGGCATAAATGAGCAAAAACCGGGCCATTGTTTGGTCAATTTTGCCTCCCCCCACAGCCCCCAGGAGCACTCTATAAGTCTCCTAAAGGCTATTCATGCCCCCCCCTTTTTTTGAAAAAAAAACCGGGCCCATTTTAATGAAAAACGGGCCATTTTTGGGAGGTCTGCAGAGTGCAAAAACATTTTTTAAAATTTGTCTCTTCAAAATCTTGGTGCATCTTATCCTCCGGTGCGTCTTATACTCCAGTGCATCTTATACTCTGAAAAATATGGTACTTATATATCACTTTATAGTGCTTTACAGCCCTCTCTAAGCGGTTTACAGAGTCAGCATTTCCCCCCCCCCCCCCAAAGAATCTGGCTCCTCATTTTACCCACCTCCAAGGATGGAAGGCTGAGTCAACTTTGAGTCTGGAGAGATTTGAATTGCCAAATTGCAGGCAGCCAGCAATCAGCAGAAGTAGCCTGCAGTATTACTCTTCCTACCTTCCTTGAAAATTCAATTTTGAACTTTTCTCGTTTAAAGCCAGTGTTACCATTATGTAACACTGACTTTACACTTATGTAACACTTCTTTATTTTACACCTATTTCTATTTTACACTTATGTAACACTGACTTTGCACTGACAACATTGAGGGCAAAAGAAGAAGGGGACAAAAGGGAATGAGGTGGCTGGATGGAGTCATTGAAGCAATAGGCATGAGCTTAAATTGACTCCAGAGGATGGTAAAGGACAGGAAGGCCTGGAGGAACATTGTCCATGGAGTCACGATGGGTCGGACACAACTTTGCAATAACAACAACGTTAGATAGTCAAACTGGGAAATTGAGGAGGCAGAAGCTGGATGGTATGGGGTGACAGTCCTCTACTCTTCTCATGGACTGTCTTAAGCCTTTTTCTAAACATATTGTCTTTGGGTGCACTAGAACACTGCACAGCTTCAATTAAATTCAGCTGCCAGTCCAATTTGATTCAATAGGTGGAACTGGACTGGCTAGTTATCACATAACAAGCAGAATCCTATTCTTCTTAGAATCTATCAGAAGAAGAAGAAAACCAATGGAAGTCTATTATCTTGTCTGTTTTGCTTTGTAGCAGAGAAAGGCATTCCTTTCAGGCCACAGAGTAGCTTTGGAATTCTTTGACAATAGTCTCACAAAATTGGGTTACTTATTTATAACAGAGGTGCCAAACTCAAGGCCCATGGGTCGGATCCAGCCCACGGGGTGTTTAAATCTGGCCCACCGGGCCACCCTGGAAACAGCAAAGGACTGGGTCGCAGTGCCTCTGCCAGAGAAAATGGAGCTTGGGAGGGCTCCGTTGTTGCTGGCAGAGGACTGCAGGAAGTTGTCACAACCGAAAATGGGGCCCGGGGGGTGCACATCTGCCCCCCGGTTCCATTTTTGCTGGCAGAGAGCTAGAAAAACAAACTAAAAGCAAAACAAAAGGAGAAATGTTTCCCCTTTTGCATCTGAACATCCAAAAAGGGACAGGAAAGGAGAAAGGGAAAGAGAAAAGACAAAGAAAACAAAGGGAAGATGGAAAGAGGGCAAGGAAGGAAAGAAGAAAGGAGATTATAATGACAGGGAGGGAGGGTCTGAGGGAAGTACTGCCTTAGAACTTGGCCACCACTGGTGCCCCCGACATGAGTGACATCGAGTTAGCCACGTCCACCCTGCCCCCCCCAGGTCAAAAACAACCCTGATGCGCCCCGCAATGAAATTAAGTTTGACACCCCCGATTTATAAGAAAGCTCATACACACACACACACACACACACACACATATCAGTTTACCACAAACCAAATTGGTAGAGCTACATTCTACTGTCCCTCCCTCCCCCATTTCCCCAAGAACTTTATTCCCCACACCCATTAGCTCCTCAGGAGATTTTTTACCTGTGTCCACCCCTAGCCTCTCGCCTTTCTCTTTTCATAGGCAATTGAGTATATTCCAAATAAACCACTGTGCAACAATCAACCTATTTACTTATTTAGGAAGAATGTCTCTGAGCAGTGACATTTAAATATAAGCATATATACACATGTACATGTACATACATAAATACATACATATATACATACCAGTGGTGGGTTTCAAAATTTTTTAGAACCTCTTCTGTAGATGTGGCCTGCTTTGTGGGAGTAGCTTGCCAGCCATGTGACTGAGTGGGAGTGGTTTGGCAGTCATGTGACTGGGTTGGCATGGCCAACTTGTAAAATGTGGTGAAACTCACTTAACAACGCTCTTACTTAGCAACCAAAATGTTGGCTCAGAAACTCTGGCATTTGAAGCATGCAAGTCTTAAAGCTGTCAAGTTACAAGACCCTTGCACCCATAACCCTTTAGAAAAAAAAACCCAGAGGTATTCAAACTTGACAGCTCTAAGACTTGTGGACTTCAACTCCCAGAATTCCTCTCAATCTTCATCTTGATGATGTGCGGACAGGCAGGGGGAGGGAGCTCGAACCGGTTCTAAACGGCACTGTAGATTTCTGGAACCTCTTCTATAGAAACTGGCAGGAACCCACCCCTGATACATATATATATAGTTTCTCCTGTACTTTTTTTTTAAAAAAAGAATACCGTATACGAAATAGCCTAGATTACCGACCTGATTTGGAAGAACCCCTTTTCCATTTTTGTAAGGAAAGAAATTGAAGTGTCTGACATCTAATTGAATAACAGACTAATGAAAGTAATTGCCTACTACTTAAAAACTCCCTTTCCTGGAATTTTCTTCTGAAAATAATGATTAACTCAATATATTTCTGCATCCCGACACACAGGCTACGTATGTGACAACTCAAAAGTCTAAAAGAAAATGGAGGCGACTGGGGAATCGCTCTAGTTAAGATGAAAGACTTTGTCAAGAGGTTGTTATAAAAGATTCAGGCCAACGGAAGGAAAAAAAAAAGAAGCACCAGTCCTGGATCCCTGTAAATAAATTTTAAATATCTTAAAATATAAAAGCATGCCCATTAACTCTGAAAGCAAGAAGAAAAATTATGAGGTTCTAGATGGAATGTAGCAGAACTGCTTACAGTTTAACGCAAGGATATCAAATTCGGATGTAGGTTTTATTTCATGTCATTTCATTTCATTTCAACTTATCTGTCCTTTGTTTTCATCACTAGAGTTTGTATTTTATGTTTCACTGCCATTAGACAGAAAGGGCATCAGATAGAGTCTTCTAACTAAATAATTGAATACTCTTTCCTAGATTGCTGGCATTTAGGCAAGCAGTTCCACTTGTCAACTTTATTCAACTTTGCCTCCCTTTGGCTTTATACTCCTACCTTGTTTGGGTTATATTGTCTCTTCTTATTTTACCTTATTTTATGTTTTATTGCCACTTTCCTTATACTTAAAGGTATAGGTAAAGGTTCCCCTCGCACATATGTGCTAGTCATTCCTGACTCTCGGAGGCGGTGCTCATCTCCGTTTCAAAGCCAAAGAGCCAGCGCTGTCCAAAGACGTCTCCATGGTCATGTGGCAGGCATGATTAAATGCTGAAGGCGCACGGAACCCTCTTACCTTCCCACCAAAGGTGGTTCCTATTTTTCTACTTGCGTTTTTGCGTGCTTTCGAACTGCTAAGTTGGCAGAAGCTGGGACAAGTAACAGGAACTCACTCCGTTACGTGGCGCTAGGGATTTGAACCGCCGAACTGCCGACCTTTCAGATCGACAAGCTCAACGTCTTAGCCACTGAGCCACCGTGTCCCCTATTCCTTAAACTTAGATGAGTTCTATTGTGTAATGGATTTCAGTAGGCAAGAAACAAACCAGCATACAGTAGCTACAACAGCATTTATTGAGTGAATACTTCTAACTGAGGAACGGCAGGCAATGCCTGTAATTTATACTCTGCGTCCACAGGGCCTTAAACCAATCACAATCCTTGAAAAAGCCCGCCCAAATATGAATGTTCTAAGTTTCCCTCCAAAACAGTTGGAGTTAACAATTAGGGTCATCAAAAGATTAGTTTCACTTTAACAGGGCTTAATACAACTTATATATTCAATACATAACAGTTTATGTTCTTAGAATTCTCCTCATGAACTTGCCAAGTGGGGAATTTTGGGAATTGATACCCACCTACTCCAAGATCAGAAAAGATTCAGAATTCGTGTCAGCTGTAGAATTACAAGACTCTGCAGTCAAAAATGTCCTGAATTAGTTTCCCCATCATGTTGACTGGGGAATTCTGGGAGATGAACTCCACACATCTTAAAGTTGTTGAGGTTGAGAAACACAAAGCATAATCTGTACGTTCAAGGAGAGTCAAACCTTCTTTTTAGTTGTCCCACTATTCCCTTGTTTGGGAGAGGACAAGAGGAACAAAACGAATCATGGAGCCATATCTATGAAGATTCTCAGTCATCCAGGTCATGGTTGTCCCAAAGGTATTTTTCCAAAAGGCAATTGGACTTCCTTGAGGTTTTTTCCCTTGAAAATGAAAGTTCTGAAGAAGCTTCCTGGATGAGAAGCAAAACATATTCAAGGGGGGGGGGGGAAACCAAGAAAGTCCAGTCGCTTTTTGGAAAAACACCTTTGAAAATAATGGAGTAGCACCATAGCATGACTGTGCTGAAGTTTGAGCTTCTACAGTTGTCAACAATGCCAACTTCGGTGCCAACTCTGATTTGATTACTGGATGTATTTGAACAACATGGTTGACTAGCCAGCTGCCACTTGGGAAAACTGCTCACATCTGTTGCAAATATTCCAACTGAGGAATTGCTATATTTTTGCGGTTTCTAAACTTTTTCAGCTCTGAGGACCGACAGTGACATCGGGGGGAGGGGGGAGACAGGAGATGGTTTTACATGCATCGCTTGTGCAAATGCAGCTTCATGCGCTCTCATGCTCGCTAGCTGCTTGTGCAGCCCGATTCCAAATGGGCCGCAGCCCATCTAATCCCTCTTCCTTTAAAGGGTTGCTAAGATGGAAGTTAAAAGAGATAAGGTTTGGAGTGATAGGAAACATGATTTTTCTCAGTTCGGAGGCTACTTGAGGATGTTATTTACCTGCCAACAGCAGGAAAGCATGGTTTTCACTCCATTACCCCTCTTGTCCCTCTGTGCATAATATACCTAATTGGGAGGAGGTTAATATAGCCCAAAGAGATCCAGAGCTATGTTGAGCTAAAATTAATCTCCTCTATCCTTTGCTGCTGATGGGCTTATGGTATTTGCAAAATACACTAACCTTGCTCATGACCCAGTTAAATGTATGACAGACACTGAGTGTTTAATCCATCGTTGACTGTTTTAATTTACACGGTGAGCCACCTTGAAGATTTCTGGATTGAAAAGCAGGAGAAATGTCTTTTAAATCAAAATAAAGTTAAGCGCGGCTATAGGAAAGAAACATCTATCCCAGTTGCTATCAATGAGTTGACGAGGGCAGTCTAAAATGATATCACAATTATGAAGAAGTGGGGGGAATTGTCTCTCATCATTTTAGTGGGGCTTCGACACGTGCTGTCTGCCAAAACTTCACCATCCCATGTTTCCTCGGAAGGAAGCTTGGAATTACCTTCTTTGCACGCCTGTCAACCGAGTCAAAGAAGCCCATCAATCATACAAGCTTGGGCTGTTTAATATATGCAGCTGTCGAATAGATTTGCATATGTTGGCATAGGGATAAAAACAATGGCGCTGAAGGAAGTTTGTGCCTGTGCAGTTTGTCACTTGCTCAGAAGAGGCACTTCCTTCTACGATGAGAGATGACACAGAAGATATTTTTAACAACGGTGGTCTAAAATGGTGCCATGCTAGCATTGACCAATCAGGATAAATTGATGAACCAAAGAATATCACAGACTTCCCTACAGTCTTTCCAAATTCAGGGAGGACTGGGAGATGGAAATATCCCTCTGGCCACATTACTTTTTTTCTATTTTTTTTAAAAATAAAACATCAATGTCTACATGAACCAAGGGTGGGCTTCAAAATTTTTAGCAAGGGGTTCTCTGCCTGGTTGCTGTGTCAGCTTGGCCATTGTGGGCATGGCCTAGTCAGCCTCCTGCACCATGGCGTGGAGGCATTTTTCCTTCCCCGAACTGTGGAGGCTTTCCCTGAGTCTGTGGGAGGGCGAAAACGGCCTCCCCAGACTTCAGAGGCCTTCTGGAGGCTGGAAACAGGCCAGTTTCCAGCCTTCCCAAACTTCCAGTAAGCCCGTTTTTCATCCTCCCTGAGCCTCTACGCCTGCCCTGCACTGACCTGCATCCCAAAAAGGCTGTGTAGGGACTCCTTGGAGGAGTGGGGTAGGCAGGACCAGCCAGGAGTGAGATTTGGGGGTTCTCCAAACTGCACAGAATCTTAGCTAGAGGTTCTCCTGAACCCCTGTGAACTCCCAGCAGCCCACCCCTGACGTGAACTGTGTTGTCTAGGTACAATTAGTTTTGAGAAGTAATAGTAATAATATTCACAACATTGATCATGACCACATAATAATAGCAGTATTTGCTTATCTATCTTAGTAAGCCTTCTATCCATCATCTCTTAGTTGTTACTTTTTAAACATATACTGTACAATAATAATCTTAACTTTTAACATTTACTTGTACATAGTAACTATAATAACTTCCATCTTATAACAATATATATATAAAATAACACTTCCCCAGTTTTTAGTTTCTAGCTCTATTTCCTAATCTTTAGTAAAACAAATCCCATATCAAAATTTATTCTGTATCTATCCATCATCTCTTGCCCTTTTTATTATTTCAACTCTTATTGACCTTTTGATCAGTCTCCCTTCCTTCTCCCTTGGGACCTTAAATCCGTCTACATCACTCCTGTTTAATCTAAATATCTTCTCTACCTCTGGTCACATTTCAATCTTGTCATGTTACAACCACAAGGTTTTTGAAGATCAACTTGATACCAGGATTGCTCTACTCAGAAGTTCCATTTGAATGGTTGGGTTTCCATGTCACCCCAAACGATCTTCAATTATATTTTTTTCAGTAAGCCACAAATGGCTGAGTTTAAGATAAAGGCAAAGGTTCCCCTTGCACATATGTGCTACTTGTTCCCAACTCTAGGGGGCAGTGCTCATCTCCGTTTCAAATCCAAAGAGCCAGTGCTGTCCAAAGACGTCTCCATGGTCATGTGGCTGGCATGACTAAATGCCGAAGGCGCACGGACCGCTGTTACCTTCCCACCAAAGGTGGTTCCTATTTTTCTACTTGCATTTTTACATGCTTTCGAACTGCTAAGTTGGCAGAAGCTGGGACAAGCAACGGGAGCTCACTCCATTATGCGGTACTAGGGATTCGAACTTCCAACCTTTCTGATTGACAAGCTCAGTGTCTTAGTCATTGAGCCACCGCATAGTTAAAAGACAGAAACCATTATTGGTAAACAGAAATGGCTGGATTTACATAACATACTAAATCAAAACATTACAACCTCCATTATATGATTAAAAAAATGCAGCACTTTTTTCAAATCTACCTAAAGATATGGGAGCTAATCATTTTCAGTGTATGGTTGCCTATTGGAATATTGTTCATTTATTGCTTTAGTTTTTTTCCCCTGCTTACTCTAAATTTAATTGCATTGTATTCTCCTGGACTCAGAGTGGGTTTATTTGATTTCACTGTTTTCTTAATTTAATTTCCATGCAATATATTTCCAACTATCCTTTGTATCAATATTTTACCTTTCTCTGGAGGAAAAGAAATCATTTGAACTTTTACAAATGTCTCACTCAGAGAAAAATTAATAACAAGGTAATGAGATAGAATGATATATATTTTTTCGTATGTTCGGCTAGGAGGTTTTCTCAAAAAGAAACTTTTCTTTCACAAGGAGAAATTTCATTGGCTCTCCAGACTACAATTTGAATCCAGATCGTATCTTACACTAAAGTACTTAAAACACAGAGATTCGATTTAGATACAGTACTACCGGTAAGTCCAAAGCCATATTCCCCTTCTGATTCTCACTTTTCTTCTACAAGCTGGAAGAGACCCAAACTATCTCGTTGCATTTTTAGATCTACAGCAATAGCAATAGCAATAGCAGTGGACTTATATACCGCTTCATAGGCCTTTCAGGCCTCTCTAAGCGGTTTACAGAGAGTCAGCATATTGCCCCCAACAATCTGGGTCCTCATTTTACCCACCTCGGAAGGATGGAAGGCTGAGTCAACCCTGAGCCGGTGAGATTTGAACCGCTGACCTGCTGATCTAGCAGTAGCCTGCAGTGCTGCATTTAACCACTGCGCCACCTTGGCAACTTTGTGGTTGTTAGTTGCAAAGTCGTGTCCGACCCATTGCAACCCCACGGACGTTACTCCAGGCTTTCCTGTCCTCTACCATCCTCTGGAGTCCATTTAAGCTCACGCCTACTGCTTCAGTGACTCCATCGAGCCAACTCATTCTCTGTCGTCCCCTTCTTCTTTCGCCCTCAATCTTTCCCAGCATGAGGCTCTTCTCCAGGGAGTCCTTCCTTCTCATTAGATGGCCAGAGTATTTGAGTTTCATCTTCAAGATCTGGCCTTCTAAAGAGCAGTCAGGGTTGATCTCCTCTAGGACTGACATACATGTCTATCTTCACATAAATACACAGAATAAGATACGTATATAGGAACCAAACAGATGTAAATTGGTATCTATGGTATAACTGCCTAAGAATACTTGTGAAGGTATGCAGTTTTCAGATGTGAAGTCTCATAGACATCCTCAGGGTGATGTCTCTCCTGTTTAGTATGCTGGCTAGATACTACAGCAACTTAAGAATGCTAATTTTACATGTACCCAACCCATCACTGCAGGGAGGTAGGGAATGTTACATGTCTCCTCTCCTAAGGAAGTCCATTTAGCACAGGGGTGTTAAATGCAATTTCACTGAGCCGCATTAGGGTTGTGTTTGACCTCGGGGGAATGGACATGACCAGAGTGGGCATGGCCAACTTGACGTCACTCATATCGTGGTGGCCCAAGCACTCTCCCAAGCTCTGTTTCCATCTGCAATGGCCTCTTGCAATCCTCTGCCCCAGGACAGACAGAGTTCAAAGGTTGCAAGAGGCCATTGTAGCTGGAAACGAAGATCAGGAGTCCCTTTTCGCTGACAGAGGCACCCCGGACCAGTCCTTCGCTGTTTCCAGGGCAGCTCTGCGGGCCAGACCTAAGCACCCCATGGGTCAGATCTCCCCCCGCCCAGGCCTTGAGTTTGACACCTCTGATCTAGGGGGCTCAAGAAGTATGGCCTTCTGTGTGGTAGCTCCTCTCTGTAGGACATCATCCCTGCAGAAATAAGATTAGCCCCCATTTTCATACTCTTTCGCAAGGCCCTAAAAACCTGGTTTTGCCAACGGCCTTGGGGATCTCAGAATGGAATGGAGCTCATCAAATGGGATGGAGCTCATCCCCCCCCCCAATCCCGCTGGTGACAACAAATTTGATTGTTGTCACCAACGGGATTGGGGGGGGTATTGTTTTTGTTATTGTTTTTGTATTGGGATTTTATCTTTGCAAACTGCTGAGTCACTGAGAGTGAGTTGGGCAGCCATATGAATTTTCTTAAATAAATTTTACACATAGCTTGTGAATACAAATTAGCTTCATAACCTGTGCTTCGAGCCAAGTTCTTTCTATTAAGCACAATTAAGGCTGGCTAGTTCATACACAACATTGTCTCAGAAATGTGGTCAATTTGAATTTAGCTTAGTGTATTGCATGAGCCCAGCCGTTGTGGTTGGTAAACCACGATTTTTGATTTAGCGTTGGTTTAGCATTACATGAACTTAACCCACTGCAGTGCAGTATGTATGACAGAACCTGGTTAAAACAATGTGCAAACCTCTGTTCATGTTGAGACGACACAGCAAACCATGGTCAACAGCAAAATGAAAAGAATGTTTCTCAGTCCCTCCCTTCTCACACCAGAAAATTGCTAGACGGGGAACCTCTAAACTTGCTGAGACTTGTATTAGTTTATAAGAAGGCAAGTTGCACGTTGGCCAATTAAACCGGTGCACTTGAGAACTGCATTACCTTAGTTAGGAATATAAAGGAGAGTTGGACAGGTGTTGTTTTTATGTCAGAGTGGTGCCCCAGGTTCTGTACCACTATTAAAGACTTTTATTACCCCTTTTTATCTGCTATTGTACCTTCTGGGTATTTGACTCCAAGAAGAACCTGGACCTGGAAGGATTAAATATATCTAGATCTCTCCAAGAGTGATTTTTCCCTCTTTTTAGACATGTTTTGACTTGAACTTCCATAAACCAAGGCCAGCATGCCAATGGCTATTCTGCCTCTTTGAAGACATTTGTCATATCAGTGACCCAAGTGCTTTCAAAAAAAGGTTTAGATGGAGTCTAATGAATAATGGCAGGAAAGTGAATCATGCCGGCAATTCTTAAACCTGTAAAAGAGCCCTTGCCAAACTGACATTTTCAGAGCAGATGAGACTGTAATGCTTAGAACTCCCTGCTAGCATGGACACCCTCAGAGGAGAGGTAGGCTGAGGGCTGCCCAAAACATAGGAGGTTGGATTAGTCTGTTTCTGAAGGAATTTGTGGAAAGGAGTCGACATGGTTGGATTACATTAGGGCAGGGGTGTCAAACTCAAGGCCCGTGGGCTGGATCCGGCCCGCAGGGTGCTTAGATCTGGCCCACAGGGCTGCCCTGGGAACAGTGGACCGGCCCACGGTGCCTCTGCCAGCAAAAATGGAGCGGCCCTCCTGAGCTCTGTTTTCACTGGCAGAAGTTTGCAGGAAGCTGTTGCAGCCGAAAACGGAGCTCAGGAACCCATTTTCATTGGCAGAGCATTCGGCCAACTGCGAGTGAGGTCGAGCTGGGAGCCACACCCACCCTGTCCCCCCCTCCCCCAGGTCAAACACAACCCTGACGCGGCCCTCAATGAAATCGAGTTTCACATCCCTGCTTTAGGGCCTATACTATGGTTTTCTTCTATGTCCCATCTCAAAATGACAGGGAACCTATCAATAATTTTCAACAGATGAGGAGAAGAAGGTTTGAAGGACTGCAAAAAAGAGATTAGTTTAGGTCTTTGGCTGATCAATTAGTGCAGGTAGTTCTCGGCTTATGATCACAATTGAGCCCAAACTTTTTGTTGCTACGTGAAACATTTGCCAAGTGAATTTTGCCCCATTTTATGACTTTTCCTGCCACAGTTGCTAAGTGAATCACTGCAGTTGTTAAGTTAGTAGCACAGTTGTTAAATGAATCTGGCTTCCCCTCTGACTTTGCTTGTAAGTAAGTCACAAAAGGTGATCACATGACGCTGGGACACTGCAATCGTCATAAATATGGGTGAGTTGCCAAGCATTCGTATTTTGATCATGTGACCATGGAATGCAATGGTCATAAGTTTGAAAAATGGTCATAAGTCACACTTTTCAGTCCCATTGTAACTTTGAACAGTCTCTAAATGAACTGTTTACATACAGGACTACCTGTATGTAAATAACTGATTAAATAAACAAATAAATGGGATTTAAAGGCTGCCTACAATTCTGGAGCTATAGGTTGACCATTCATGAACAAAAGATAACCCAATGCTTGTTGAGGAGCCCTGGTAGCCCCACATCCTATATCCATGATGGTGAATCTATGGCATGCAGAGCTCTCTCTGCTGGCACGTGAACCGTCGCCCCAGCTCAGCTCCACTGCGCATGCGTGTGCACCTCCTGCTGGCCAGCTGATTTTCGGGTCTCTACCGTGCATGTGGGGGGATGGGAGGATGAGGGAGATGTGCATCCATGCGCTGGGGAGTCAGGCATCCATGCGCAGGGGATGGGGGGAGTACGGGTGGTTCCCCCAATGGCCCGTTTTTTCTCCCAGGAAGCTGCAGAAAGGCCTACTAGGCCCAAAATGGCCCGCGGGGGGAATGCATGAACATGCACAGGGGGATCGCAGAGGGGAGCAGCGTGGTGGGGGGTGTCACGCATGCATTGCATTATGGTTGCATGCGTGCATGCGCACCCTTTTGGCACACAATGACAAAAAGGTTAGCCATCACTGCCCTACATCTTTCACAGCAATTGTTTCTGTGTGATGGAAATTCTCTATGTAAGCCTTATTTAGGTGTTCCACTCAGATGTTCTATCTGAAGACGAGTGGAAACATTACATCAGTACCGACCCACTTGCTGGCATTTGCATATGCAAAATACCATATTTTTCCGAGTATAAGATGCTCCGAAGTATAAGACGCACCTAGATTTTGGGGAGGAAAACAAGGGGAAAATATCTCCCTCTGCCTCTCAGCAATTTGCCTCCTTGCAACAAACAGTACAGACAATAGACACTGTTTGCAGTGTTATATTTCAGACTATACTTGTACAGATGCTGTTAAAATTGAAGTGCTTTCTGGGAGTATAGTTATTCTCTGCTATTTAAAAGAATAGCACTTTTTTAAAAAATGGCACGGGGCCTCTTCAGATCAAGCATTTATTTTAAAAAGCTTCTTCGTTTTGTGAAGTTGTCTAGAATAATAATAAAGCAGTGTTTAAAAAATAAGTCTAATGATTTGAACATTCTATAGGCATTTATAGTTGCTGACTTACCCTCCTTGCAGCAAACAATCTGATTAGCATAAGAAAAAAAAATCTGTCTCCCAGCAATTTGGCAGGTGGAGCAAACAGCAAGTTTCACTTTCAATTTCTCCTGATCATCAGCTGTTACTGGCTGCAGGGATTGCTATAGCTTATTGAAGCCTCTGTTTGCTGCAAAGAGGTAAAGGGTGGGGGCTGGTGGGTAGGTGGGGCTACATTCAGTGTATAAGACGCACCCAAATTTTCACCCTCTTTTAGGGTAGAAAAAGTTGTGTCTTATACTCCGAAAAAATACAATAAATGTCTGAAAAGGTGCAGCTGTTACTTGCACATTGATAGCAGGAATCAGGAATATCTAACATGCAGGTGTGCTGGGACTAAAAATGCTTCCTGCCAACACCATGTACTGAAAAGCAACGCAAGAGTAAAATATGTAATTTGGGCTTTTGTGTCAAGAAATTAGTACAATAATAGATCGCCATCAAATAATATAAGCAGGGGGAACAGATTACTTATGCTCTCACGTAACATATGACTGGATTTATCCAACTAAGAGGTTGTCAAGGATTATATGAATCACTTAAAAAAGGAAGCCAGATGCTACTTCCTAAGAAAAAAATACATTTTTTAATAATCTTTATACATGCCAAGGATGACTTTAGGCAGCTTTAAATGACAAAATTTGGGGTGGTTGTATATTGAAATATTAGATACAGGCAAATCAATTTAAAGTTGTTTAAAGACTTTAGACAGGCTATGTTGATATCTATGATACAAAGTTTCAAAGTTTCAAAGGTTAATAACATTTGTATGCCACCCAATCCCGTAGGACTCCGGGCGGCTAACAATACAAATAAGTCAAAAAGAATAGAAGAAAAGGAAAGATAGATTTAAAAACACACCATGCACTCCATTCCAAGTGGGGCTGGCCCATATTTTAGGGTCAACAGCCCCAGGCCTGCCTGAACAACCAGGTTTTAGTGGCCTTACGGAAGGCCGAGAGAGTGGGAAGAGTCCGGATCTCTGCGGGGAGTTCATTTCACAGGGCCGGAGCAACTACAGAGAAAGACCTCCCCCGAGTAGTCGCCAACCGGCATTGCCTGGTCGACGGTACCCGAAGGAGGCCCAATCTGTGAGATCTTACATTGATACATTGATATCTAACTCTCTGTACAACTATTCTCTTTCCGCATCTATCAAGCAAGCATATTGCCATCACTTCCTTTTGTTCGGTTGCAATTTTCAATAGAGTTCTTTACTCTGCGGAGTAAAGTAATTCAATACTTTCTGTTGCCTCAAAGGTTTAGCAAAGACAGGCAACTTAATAGCCAGGAAAAATATCTATCTTTTCTACCATTTTTCAGGATCAAGGGTCAAAGGCTGATGGTGGCATCACAGTGACAGCACTAGAAGCATATTGGATAGGATAGATAGGATAGGATAAGATGGGATAGGATAGGATAGGATAGGATAGGATAGGATAGGATAGGATAGGATAGGATAGGATAGGACAGGACAGGACGGCCTCCAGAGCCCAGGGAAGGCCATTTTCGCCCTTCTGGAGGCTCGAGAAAAGCCTTTAGAGCAGTGGTGGGTTTCAAAAAATTTTAGAACCTCTTCTGCAGGTGTGGCCTGCTTTATGGGCCATGTGACCAAGTAGGAGTGGCTTGCCAGCCATGTGACTGGGTAGACGTGGCCAACTTGTGGTGAAACTCACTTAACAACACTCTTGCTTAGCAACCAAAATGTTGGCTCAGAAACTCTGGCATTTAAAGCACACAAGTCTTAAAGCTTTCAAGTTACAAGACCCTTGCACCCCTAACCCTTTAGAGAGAAAAAAACCCAGGGGTGTTCAAACGTGACAGCTTTAAGACTTGTGGACTTCAACTTCCAGAATTCCTCCTCCAATCATGTTGGCTCAGGAACTCTGGCATTGAAGCGTGCAAGTCTTAAAGCTGTCAAGTTACAGGACCCTTGCACCCATAACCCTTTAGAAAAAAAAACCCAGGGGTGTTCAAACTTGACAGTTTTAAGACTTGTGGACTTCAACTCCCAGAATTCCTCCTCTTGCTCTTTATCTTGATGATGTGCAGACAGGCGGGGAAAGGGAGATGGAACTGGTTCTAAATGGCATTGTAGATTTGTGGAACCTCTTCTATAGAAGAGGTTAGAACTGGCAGGAACCTACCCCTGCTCTAGAGCCTGGGGAGGGTGAAAATCCCCCCCATGTGGTGCAGGAGGCCAAGTAGGCCATGCCCACCTTGGCCACGCCCACCCAGCAATCAGTCAGAGAACCAGTTGCTAACATTTTAAAATCCCACGGCTGGTTCAAAGATGGTTGATATAATAGAAATATGGTGAAAAGCCAACATACATTTGGGGCATTTTTCCCCCCAATGCATCTGTAGATTCATACCTTTGATGCATTTCTGAGAAATGCACATTGGTAAATATTATAACTTCAACGGCATACTAAAAATCTCCCTATCTCATCGGAGTGAAAATATTTAGCTGGGTGAAGAATAAAAACACACATAGAAACACATGGTGAAACAAGAAACAAGATCTGGAGCCAAATATTTTGTGGCAGACGGTGAACGTTACAAAAAGAAGAGTGACATGCCAGCAAAAAAAAAAGAAAAGCTGCAGGAGCTGAACGCAAATAGCCTAAGATATTTCGTACAAGAACTAATTTTACCATAATTTTGTTTCAGGTTCATTAAAGCAAGAGCTACCAAACTGAAAGATAAGGCAGCTCCCATGTTTTTCAGATGGAGAATCTGCAATGCTTCCCATTCCAGAGGATCCCCAAATCATCTTGAAGGTCTTTGTAAAAGTTCTTACCAAATGTAAAGATTAAAGAAGGGAGGATTTATTAACTGCATAGGGAGGAATTAGCATCACCTGTGATGAATCAATCAAAACTGCTTTTAATGACTCAGCCTTCCATCCTTCCGAGGTGGGTAAAATGAGGGCTCGGATTGTTGGAGGCAATTGGCTGACTTTGTAAACTGCTTAGAGCGGGCTGGAAAGCACTGTGAAGCTGTATATAAGTCTAAGTGCTATTGCTATTACTGTTTATTTTTATTTTTCCTAGCCATACACGATTTAATAGGGCATCATATCAAAGGCCAAATGCTGAATTGCCAGTGTTTCTCAGCCTTGGCAAATTGAAGATGCGTGAACTTAAACTCCCAGAATTCCCTGCTGGGGTAATTCTGGGAGTTGAGGTCCACACATCTTAGAACTCGAAGTTGAGAAACAATGTTTTAGGCCCTTGCTCTAAGAGTTCTTCACCATTCCCTCCATCTCTGCATCCATTAGGAATCAGGCATTAATTTAAAAAAAAAAACTAATCTATTTAGGAATTTCTAATTTCAAAACCGAGGAAGCTACTCTTTCAGAAAGGCAGAAGGGCCTGAATTCTCTGACCTGCTTGCAGGAAGAAATATTTCAGCCTTGGTGTGGTTAAAGCAAGGTGCTACACCTGGGCTGCAAAACCTCGGAGAACCACTAAATGGCAATAGCAATAGCAATAGCAGATTTTTATATACCGCTTCATAGGGCTTTCAGCCCTCTCTAAGCGGTTTACAGAGTCAGCATATTGCCCCCAACAACAATCCGGGTCCTCATTTTACCCACCTCGGAAGGATGGAAGGCTGAGTCAACCCTGAGCCGGTGAGATTTGAACCGCTGAACTGCTGATCTAGCAGTCAGCCTGCAGTGCTGCATTTAACCACTGCGCCACCTTGGCAGTAAAGAGAATCTTCTGCATCTCTTTGCTTCCACCAACTGATCAGTGTGTGTGTGCGTATGTGCGAGAGAGAGGGAGAGGGAGAAAATGCATAATTCACCTTCCCTACTGGTTTGCAAATGTAAGCAGAAGCACCTCATTTGTGTATGCGCACCGCCTTCTACGCATGCACAGTGCTCGCGCATTACGGCAGGGCAGGTGGCCAGAGCCTACCGCAGCCGCTGCTACTGGTTTGCCCAAACTGGAGAGAACCAGCTGAATACCACCTCTGGTATGCATGCATGCAGTCCAAATATAATATGCCTAGTTAAAGACATAGGCAGAGGGGAATATAAGAGTTGCATGCAAAGGACAAGTCACGTACAAGTTGCATTTTTGTTGTAGCCAGCCATCTAATTTAATGTGTCAGGTACAGTAATGACAAAGAGGCAAGATGCAGTGTATACCAAAAGTCAGGCTAACCACAACATGTTTTATTCTCCTTTTTCAGAGAAAATGTTGTTATATTAATTAAGGGATGTTCAACAGTCATGTGTTTAAAAAATAAGGAAGTGCTTAGGAGAAAATGGCAAACCATTTGAACATTTAATGTACAGTATATGCTAAACTGTCTATCAAAACTGACTTTCTCTATGGGTCCATATGTTAGATACATTCTATACATGCACCCTACCTTATTTAGAAAAAAAATGTTTTCATTTGCATAATATGGCTTGGAGCACATGGAAAGGTTTGTGTTAATTGCATACAGCGCGCCAAAAATAATTAAGAAAACATGGATTGTCAATTATTGGTTTCACTCGGTTTCTCATTTTTCCAATCTTAAATTTGTTTCATTCATTTGTTTTGCTACACTTTATAATTGCATAAACGTCAGTGAATATTTTTTGTGGGTGTTTTCTCTTCTACCCATATTTCTTGTACATAAGTGTTTCCTTAACGCTCATATTTTTGCAGTCGATCTAATGTATTCTTTACATTATTTTCACAAATACCTCCTATATTGTGTGCACTTCTCCCTAATATGTCCCTTTTCTAAACAGATTGAAAATTGTGCATGCATGACTGTGCACGTATGATTCTTGAGATATATTTGCGATTTCACTCGCGCGTTGGCACGGTAAGTGTAAATTCAGGGAGTGTGAATTCACTAAGCTTGTATCTAAAAAAAAAAGAAATAATGACGTTTCTCTCTGATCCCTCAAAATAACAAAAATATACATTTATTCTATGATGGTTCAGCATTCCTATCACCATTTTCTCGCCCCTGGCTAAGTTGTACATCAGGAAGTCTGCCTTATGCACCATTCAGACTATTTTTCTATCTTGGCCAATGTTGCCTATTCTGATAGGCAACATTTCTTTCCAGGCCTCTGCCCCTCCACCCCAACATACAGATATTTCCCATCACTTCCTGCCCGATGGTTTAAGATGAAGGTGACCTCTTCATGCAAACTATTCCCTATGGTTCGTCCCGTAATATATTCGCCCAGTCCCACCCCCATCCCTGGTGATGGTCAGCAATCTGGGTGTGAAACATAAAAAGGAACTAAGCTAAACGATGGATGGAGAAATGGCCCCACCCCACCCCAGCCCTCTCTCCCAAGGCATGAGGAGAAGCAGGCGTACCTGTTTATTCTTTAAGTCAAGGGAGAGCTCATAATTGGATGCAGCCGCATGGGAACAGGTAGCTGCCCCTTTGCTGCGCTGCCCTCTCACGGGGGAACCTGTGTGGTGGAGGCTGGCCTTCTGCACCAAAAGGGAGGACCCCGCTCCCTGCGCTTCCTGCCGCTCCTCATGCTGGGCTTTTAACTTCAAGGTGTCGGACCTGCCTTCCTGGCCACTGCCTCTGCCGGACTCCTTCGGTTCCTCCACGTCACACCCGGTTTTCTTGCTGGCTGAACCGCAGGGATCGTCACTGTGAACAAAATGCAACGTTTCTCTTTTTTTATTTGGTTTTTTTTGTTGTTGTTTTGTTTTGGGGGGGGGGGGTTGGTCGGTTTAATTTTCTAGCTCTGCGTAGCTAAACCAGCTTTGCAAAAATCCACAGAGCCCAGGCTATAATAGGGCAAGTGTTAGGAAGCTCCTGGAAGTGGAGGGAAAGTTAACCGTTAGTGGGAATCCGTTGTCGTGAGAGAGTCAGGCAGGGCAAAACTGTAGGCCTCTCCAAGGCAACGGTCACCAGAGTCTGGCAGGAGGGAGCAACCTAGGCCTGACGAATCATCGACAGTCCCCAACCTCCATGGAATTACCTCCTGAGCAGGGGTGGGCTGCTGGGGATTCGCAGGGGTTCGGGAGAACCTCTAGCTAAGATTATGTGCAGTTTGGAGAACTCCCAAATCCCACTACTGGCTGGCCCCGCCCACCCAGCTCTGCCCTCCCAGGAGTCCCCACACAGCCCGTTTTGGATGCAGGTAAGTGCAGGGTGTACACAGAGGCTTGGGGAGGGCAAAAAATGGGCCTATCGGAAGTTCGGGAAGGCCAGAAATGGGCCTGTATCCGGTCCCCAGAGGGCCTCCAGAGCCTGGGGAAGCCATTTTTGCCCTCTCTGAGGCTTGAGGAAGCCTCCAGAGCCCAGGGAGAGCAAAAATGACACACACACCCTGCCATAGTGCAGGAGGCCGACTAGGCCATGCCCACCATGGCCATGCCCACCTAGCAAGCGGGCAGAGAACCCCTTGCTAAAATTTTTGAAGCCCACCCCTGCTCCTGAGACTCCCCAAGTTCATTGTCAAAATTCAGCAGCAAAACTATGATTCTTACCAGTGGATTTGCACTTATGCAGGTTTTTCATAAACACTTAAAACAGGCATGCTAAGCCTCTAAGAAGATTTTGAGTGGGCAGGAAAGCTCCCAAGCTCCTCAAATTATGGTTGAAACTTATCTCACTTCCTCCATTGGTATCACCATCTCAGGGTCTCAAATTCCAGAATCAAACTCCCCAGAAACAATTGTATTTCCAATAAAATCAAAGTTGCCTGTTTCTGGTTATACTAAAGGCATTTCAAAGGCATTGTAACAAACTTCCCAGTCCACTACCCTCAACAGTTATTGGAGTTCAATTTCTCAAATCCCAAGTCAGCGGATAATTATGCAAATCGAACTCTAACTCATCTCCAGAACCCTGGATTTGGCAAATCAGATTACTGAATGAGAATACATTGACATAACCTATAATTTAGTGAGCCAAAGGCAATAAAGCACTGGCTTGCTAACATTTAAAAAAAAACCTTACTCCTTTTCAGGAAATGCAGATACTGAAGGTTGTTTGAGTTCTACAAGACCTCCATGTAAGAAAGACATCGGTAAGTAATAAGTAAATTATTTTGGCTATGAATTAGGAAGACCCCATTACATATCCTAGAACATGTGAAATGAATGTCAGCTCTGTATTGTATAGGTTGTATATTGCAGTGTTTCTCAGCCTTGGCAACTTGAAGATGTCTGGACTTCAACTCCCAGAATTCCCCAGCCAGCGAATGCTGGCTGGGGAATTCTGGGAGTTGAAGTCCGGACATCTTCAAGTTGCCAAGGTTGAGAAACACTGGTATATTGTACTATACTGTGCTTTGCTTTACTTTACTTTGTATAATGAGGGATGCAGTGGCTCAATGGCTAAGATGCTGAGCTTGTCGATCAGAAGGTTGGCAGTTCGGCAGCAGTTCGAATCCCTAGCACTGCATAATAGAGTGAGCTCCCGTTACTTGTCCCAGCTTCTGCCAACCTAGCAGTTCGAAAGCTTGTAAAAATGCAAGTAGAAAAATAGGAACGCCCTCTGGTGGGAAGGTAACAGCGTTCCGTGCACCTTCAGCATTTAGTCATGCTGGCCGTATGACCACAGAGACATCTTCCGACAGCACTGGCTCTTTGTCTTTGAAACAGAGTTGAGCACGGCCCCCTAGAGTCGGGAATGACTGGGACATATGTGCGATGGGATCCTCAGTGGTATTAGCCACTGAGCCACTGTGTCCCTTATACATATAATACCGTGTTTTCCCAAAAATACGACCTGTCCTGAAACTAAAGCCTTGCGTGGGCAAAAATATAAGACTACCCCCGAAAATAAGCCCCCTGGACAATCCCCCCTCCGGCCAGGCAGACACTCCAGTTTCAGGCGCCGTACGCCCCGTGGCATGCGCAAATGCCACGGTTGGCTCAAATAGAGATAAGGAGAGCAGGTGGGCAGGTGGGCCCTCCAGAGCACCATGGGCAAAAATATAAGCCCACCCCCAAAAATAAGCCCCCTGGACAATCCCCCCTCCGGCCAGGCAGACACTCCAGCTGCAGGCGCCGTACGCCCCGTGGCATGCGCAAATGCCATGGTTGGCTCAAATAGAGGTAAGGAGAGTAGGTGGGCGGGTGGGCCCTCCAGAGTACCATGGGCAAAAATATAAACCCACCCCCAAAAATAAGCCCCCTGGACAATCCCCCCTCCGGCCAGGCAGACACTCCAGCTGCAGGCACCGTCCGCCCCGTGGCATGCACAAATGCCCCGGTTGGCTCAAATAGAGGTAAGGAGAGCAGGTGGGCGGGTGGGCCCTCTGGAGCACCGTACCAGAACGGTACCTGGTACTCCCACCAGGCACCGCTACGCCCATACTGGGGCATACTGGTCGTATCCCACCACTGCTCTTAGCCCAGAAGAGTATAGTGTATGAGTAATCAATGGATTTGTGTATCTTTCTTTGTGGGGAAAGATATGGCATGGATGGTGATGGTGTTTTGGGAGGGAGGAGAGCGGGTTATTGTTTCTTTTAGCTGGGAACTCTTATTTTTATGGACAACTTTAATGCTGATGGAAAGCTGTGGTTCAACTTTCAGCCCTGGGAAGAAGAAAGAAATGGCTAACCACTTCTCAAATATTGCCAACAAAACTGCAGAGACTAATCCAGACAATTGCCAAAGAGTCATCACTGATTCAAAGGAATGGAGAAAAAAGAAAGAAAAAGAGAGGGGGGGGAAGGAGGGAAGTGCTGCTATCTGCTAATTCATTTTCCACTTGAAATTAATCCTAAATTAGGCTGATGCTGTCTTTGTATCTATTGCTTATCCCTAAGCAAGTGTTTACTTGCATATTCTATCTACGGCTCACAGCATGAAACCCTACTAAATGTATGTTTACTCAGAGGAGAAGAGAAAAAAGCAAACAAAATTTATTCCAATATGTATATGCGTGGAATTAGTCTTAACAGCATATGCCGTATTTTTCGGAGTATAAGACACACCAGAGTATAAGATGCAGCAAGATTTTGAAGAGGCAACTTAAAAAAAAGTTTTTGCACTCTGCAGACCTCCCAAAAATGGGCCCATTTTTTGTGAAAGGGTTTTAGGAGGCTTGTCGAGTGCTCCTGGGGACTGGGGGGGGGGGGGCAAAACGAGCAAAAAATGGTCCATTTTTCACAAAAATGGACTCATTTTTTGTCAAAATGATGGCATGCATAGCCTTTAGGAGACTTGTAGAATGCTCCTTGGGGCTGGTGGGGGCAAAAAAGAGCAAAAACCAGCCCGTTTTTTGCTTATTTTTGCCCTCCCCAGCCCCCAGGAGCACCCTGGAAGCCTCCTAAAGGCTATGCATGGCCATTTTGGTGAAGGGGGCGGGGTTTCAGGAGGCCAAAAATGCTGTTTTCAGTGTATAAGACACACCCAGATTTTCATCCTCTTTTTTGAGGGAAAAATGTGCATCTTATACTTTGAAAAATACGGTATCTTTTTCTCTAATTTGATAGATCCTGAAAAATCACATTTAAAGTGGACTGCAGACCAGAAAAAGGTGGGTCCCACAAATTGGAGAAACCAGGAGACTGCGAGTTCTAGTCCCACCTTAGGCAGAAAGCCAGTTGGGTGACCTTAGGCTAGTCAATTTCTCTGAGCCCTAGGAAGGAGGCAAGGGGCAAACCATTTCCAAAAGAAAACTGCAGGAACCAGTCCAAGCAGTTTCCAGGCAGTAACGAGGACTCACAGCCCTCCCCCCTCCCCCAATTGACACAATAATAGTTCACAATTGGAGAGAGAAGGTGATGTTTTTGCAGGTTAGATACCCATAAATAACTGTCAAAGATGAGATATGAA
The DNA here is from genome assembly GCF_051295495.1 of Thamnophis sirtalis. Lineage (NCBI taxonomy): Eukaryota > Metazoa > Chordata > Lepidosauria > Squamata > Natricidae > Thamnophis > Thamnophis sirtalis. The sequence goes on from NW_028261389.1 coordinate 17,294,896, forward strand.
TGATTAAGTAAGTGTTAGATTATGCATATAAAAAGAGGCAGCTGCTGAAGTCAATTATCTGGAATGGAAAACGCCAGTTGTCTTTGATTAATATGTAGTTCAAATAGATTTGTCAAGCCTTTTACTTATGTTGATGTAGAAATATGTAAATGATTTAATTAGGAGGATGCTACCCCATGCTAAACATATAGAAAAGGGACAGGGTTTTGAATACACCCTCCATGTTACATTTTTAGCTACTTCCCTCTTCCCTAACATCATATATTTAAAATACACTGCAGCAAAGAAAATATTGTATAGATATTAGGCTTAAAGAGAAGGATTAAACTTCAGCCAGTATGGAGTAGAGGAAGGAACTGTCCAAGGTAGTGATTAGGCCTCAGGGAAAAACTAGTTTTGAAAGAAATTCCAAGGCTTCCTTTGAGCACATGCAAATCAAATCCTAATGCTACTTTCTTTCTAATTACTTAGTGCACCAACTGAGACCCTGGAAGATTTCAGCCTACAGTTTGGGGTAAGGAGCATCCGTTTTTATTTCCCACTGTCAGCTGCTACTTTATTGGGACATCCTAATGAACGAATGCTCCTCCCTTACTAATTAGTTTCAAGGGGAGGGAAATTATTTACCTTACACTATGAGACATTTTTCAGTAGGTGTTATTTAAGCTTCCTAATCCCCAACCCTTGCAACGTCTCTGTATGACTGGAGGATAGTTGGGATATTTATATTTAGCGCAGGAATTATAGGGAGGAAATCCTGTACTATTATTCCTTGCAGAGTGCGGAGAAGGGACGTCTGATGCGATTTTCATTCAGAATTTTCTAGAAGCTGCACATTCATAAGCCTTAAAAATGTAAAGGTTTCCCTCGCACATATATTAGTCATTCCCGACTCTAGGGAGTGGTGCTCATCTCCGTTTCAAAGCCAAAGAGCCAGCTTGGTCATGTGGCCGGCATGACTAAATGCCGAAGGGGCATGGAACGCTGTTATATTCCCACCAAAGGTGGTTCCTATTTTTCTACTTGCATTTTTACATGCTTTCGAACTGCTAGGTTGGCAGAAGCTGGGACAAGTAACAGGATCTCACTCAGTTACACGGCGCTAGGGGTTTGAACCGCCAAACTGCCGACCTTTCTGATCGACAAGCTCAGCATCTTAGCCACTGAGCAACCTTGTCCCTTCAGAAGCTTTAGGGAAGACATATGTTTATGACATCCAAGGTGAGTCGAGGTGGTGCAGTGGTTAGGGTGCAATACTGCAGGCCACTTCAGCTGACTGTTATCTGCAGTTCAGCGGTTCTAATCTCACCGGCTCAAGGTTGACTCAGCCTTCCATCCTTCCAAGGTGGGTGAAATGAGGACCCAGACTGTGGGGGTGATATGCTGACTCTGTAAACCGCTTAGAGAGGGCTGCAAGCCCTATGAAGCAGTATATAAGTCTAACTGCTATTGCTATTGCTAACTGCTATTGCTATCCTGAAACAGTGAATAAGAAGGCTCATAGTTTGACAGATGAATGCACATGATGCACACAGGCATTCCAAATTACTAGACTGCCTAGCACATAGGACTCCAATCTTGGCAACTTTAAGACTTGTGGACTTCAATTCCCAGAATTGCCAAGGTTGGAGATCCCTGGCCTAGCAAATATGTTCAGTTTGTCCATTCGTTCATCTCCCACAGACACACATGTATTTTCTCCCTCCTGATATTTGATCGGCTGCATCTTGCAATAGACACTTTGCTACCAAAGACACAGAATGAAATGATAACCCTTCCACTATAGACAGAAGCAATCCAGTTACAAACTGATTCTGGTTTTGACACTGACAATAAACATCTTCATACTCTACCTGGTAGCAACAGCATATTCTGGAAGTATAGGACTTCCCACATGGCTTTTATTACCACCTAGTACCCATCCATTCAATTGTTATCTTTCTTCTATCCCAGGACTTAAGTCAACCTTCTACTAAGTTGGCCTTTTAGGGAAGGATAGACAGGAAGACCTGTCATTTGGCCATTGTGATGCACTTCCATTTTCAAGCGAAACCACCCAGATGCACTTCAGCCTTGATTTTGCATAGGCAGTGTCCAAAGTGAAGAGTGGGTTCATGCTTGTAGTTTCCTTCAGCATCACCTCTGTCAGGATTTGGATAGCAGGAGTGTCCCATCCCAGTTCTCTTTAACCCTTCAGTGGCATTTGATACCATGTTTTCCTCAAAATAAGATAGGGTCTTATTTTCTTTTGACCTCCGAAATAAGCACTTGACTTTATTTGGGGTGGGGGGTCTTATTATTTGTAAGGTGCAGGAAGCCCCATAACCTCGGCCTGTGCCCCGTGTATCGACTGATCCAAAGACGGCCAGAAGTTCTGTCTCAGTTTCTGACACACTCTTGCCAGCCCTAGTGTCCCTGTGCCTGCCACTCTATTTGTGGCCGCCACTAAGAGAAGGGGCGCTGTAGCTAGGATTTGCGGGAGGTCGTTCCATGTGGATGGCAGGTACATGTGGGGGGTGTGGAGCATGTTCTCCCTTCCAAAAAGGAAATGGCGAGGACTGGCTGCACATGCATTTAAATATTTTAGGGGAGGGCTTATTTTCAGGGGAGGGCTTATTTTAGTGCATGCGCTCAAAAGCCCAATTGGGCTTATTATCCAGGGAGGTCTTATTTTCAGGGAAACAGGGTACTAACAGCGATGACGTTCTTCTGGATCACTTGAGAGTTGGGGACACTGTTCTGCAATAGTTCTATTTCTTCTTCCTAAGGGAGCAATTCCATACGGTGTTGGTGGGGGAAGAAAAGTCAGGCTGTTGGGGAGTTCCTTCTGGAATGCTACAAAACTGAAGCCTTTTTACTTTTTAAAGGAGCTGCTCTCAGTTCAGGTTAAAACATCTACACTGTATGCTAGTGAAACAAAGCTGTATATCTGTACTTCAGAGCTGGAGAAAAAGACGCCATGGGAACCCTGATCCAGTGTCTAGCAGTGGTGAAATGTAAAAATTTCTGCCACTGGTTGTAGGTTTTCAGAAATCCACTACAGCAGTGGTGTCCAAAATGTCTTTCTGCCTTAACGCAGAGTTTATTTGGCTTTTATACAGTTTCAACTAGCAGAATAGAGCAGTGTTTCTCAACCTTGGCAACTTGAAGATGTCCGGACTTCAACTCCCAGAATTCCCCAGCTAGCGAATGCTGGCTGGGGAATTCTGGGAGTTGAAGTCCGGACATCTTCAAGTTGCCAAGGTTGAGAAACACTGGAATAGAGCACAGAAAGCAACAGTATTGCTTTTGGTTTATTCCCTTCTTTTTCCCTTGTGAATCCAGAAGGCTATCCCAGCCAAAGTTGAATCTCACATAACTCCCTGATACGGCCTGTCTCTGCTCGGTGAAATCATGGGCTAAAAGATAACCGGCTACTTGAGATCATGGCTGTACATAACCTTTCCTCTTTTCCCACATCTGGTTCTGCTAATTAGGTGAGCTTGTAGGTATCTGAGATAACCAGCTACTGAGATCACAGTAGCTTACTACGCATGTCTTTATGTAGCCTTACCTCTATTCTTTCAACCGGTTCTCTGGCCGTGGCTTGGTTGGGGGGTGGGGGTCATGTGATTGGGTAAGCATGGCCATCTTTTTTAATTTTTAAAGCATTTTTTTACTACCTCTTCGCCCCAACCAGTAGTAAAAATGCTTTAAGAAGTGGGGGGGAGAAAGGTTCCCACGATCGCACGACACAGCTGATTGTCATGGAACCTCCCCCCCCCCCACTTTTTAAAGCATTTCTTTCCTGCTGGTTCAGGCAAATAGGCAGGACAAAAATGCTTTAAAAAGCGGGGGAAAGCTTCCGATGATTGCGCGATTCACAGCTGAGCCACGCGATTGTCAGAAGCTTTTTTTTTACTACTGGTTCGCGGAACCAACAACAATTGTCCCTAGCGGTTTGGCTGAACTAGGCCGAACCGGGAGGATTTCATCCCTGGTGACTAGGCAGTGCTTCTCAACCTTGGCCACTTTAAGATATGTGGACTTCCATTCCCAGAATTCTCCAATCAGCATAGGAATGTGAGGACATTCTGGGAGTTGAAGTCCACGCATCTTAAAGTGGCCAAGGTTGAGAGACACAGTTTAGAAGGTGTAAGGGCATGAACAGAACAAAAGACATTGCTTTGAATTCTAGCAAAAGGTGATTCCTGTTTGCCCAGTAACCATCTGGTTCTTTTTTATATCTCGTTTTAGCTCTAGCACTCATGTGACAACTTGGGAGTTACCCTGGACTCATGGTTTCTGTTGGATACACAGATAGATACCACAGCTTGCATAGTCTTTGCCTAGCTTTGGGTGGTGCATCAGTCATGGTTCTTTCTGGAACAGCAAATCCTTATGTCAGGGTTCTAAATAGCATCCAAAGACACCCACAAGTCCATCACATGGTCCAATCTTCCACTGCCATGCTGGCAGTTCCACCCATCCAGTTCTGGTCAGGTCAGGTGCAGAGGTGCAAAGACAAAGGATGACTTTGGCTTTCTAGAAAGAATTTTGTTATGGCTACAAGGCATCTCACTCCTGCAATCCCCCCTCCCATTTTCCCACAATAGAAAATGCATAGTAGAATAATAGAAAGTGCGGCAGGCCAAAGATCCAAAAGAAAAGATGGCTGCAGGCCTGACACTCTATGGCAGTGGTTCACACTCTTTTCATCATCAGAAGGCACCACGGTGTGCTTTATATGGCAATGTCATTGAAGGCCTCTTTGAACTGCGGGGTGGGGGAGAATACCAACCATTATGGCATCTACAGCATTGACACCAAGGTGGAATTCAAAGGATTGGCTTGAACTTAAGCCTCACATGGGACTTGGCTTCTGACAATCTTCTGGACTACTTCCACCGGATGAAACTGAATTGTTTAGTATATTTATCCCAGGTGGAGGCTTATAGTGCGCCACTTGTAGCCATCCTGGATTAAATCCAGGATGCGTTTGGCATGATTTGCAGATGAAATACATAATAGTGTACCAGGTTTTCTGTCTAAGGGTATTAGCAATCCACACAGACCTGAGCTGAAGCCTCCTCATTTGCTAGGTCCCATCTTCTGCCCACTGTAGTGGTGGCTCTGTACAAAATATTTCTACCACAACAGGTGGCATCCAGAAACCCAAGTGACGGAAAGCATCCAGCCAGAGCATCTGCTGATTAGTGAAGGAAGAGCTCATTTTGCTTTCCCGAATTACACCTGAGAAAGTCATAAGAGGGTGATTATATTTTATCTGGAGAAGTCATCTTGTGAAAGCTGCTTAAGTGTTATCAGCAGTAGGAATACAACCTAAACTTTGGGAGTATAGAGAGCAACATCAACAGAGATGGGAGGTCCTACTGCTAAGACATTAAATTAATAACACGGTTGTTAAATGAATCTTGCTCCCCCGTTGACTTTGCTCATATATATGTGCTAGTCGTTTCCGACTCTAGGGGGCGGTGCTCATCTCCGTTTCAAAGCCAAAGAGCCAGCGCTGTCCGAAGATGTCTCCGTGGTCATGTGGCCAGCATGACTAAATGTTGAAGGTACACGAAAGGCTGTTATCTTCTCACCAAAGGTGGTCCCAATTTTTCTACTTGCATTTTTACATGCTTTCGAACTGCTAGGTTGGCAGAAGCTGGAACAAGTAACAGGAGCTCACTCTGTTACGCGGCACTAGGGATTCGAACCGCCAAACTGCTGACCTTTCTGATCGACAAGAACATCGCAAAAGATGACTACATGACCCCGGGACACTGCAGCCATCATAAATATGAACCAGCTGTCAAGCATCCAAATAAAAGTCATGTGACCATGGGGAGCCTGCAGAGGTTGTAAGTGTGAAAAACGATCACACTTTTCTCAGTGCCCTTGTAACTTTGAACGGTCACTAAACAAACTGTTCTAAGTTGAGGATGGGCTGTATTTGCATGTATTGGTGTGCACATTCTATTTCTCCTTTTATGAAATTAGAAGCAGGTGGTGATACTGAAGGACAGCTGATTCTGCATCGAGTGAACATTGCCCAACAATGCATAATTTTGAAGTTCAACGGCATGAGGTTGAATCAATTATGACAGGCGTGAGAAATAATTGAAATCTCTTTAACATTTTCTGGGAAAGCTGAAAAAAGAGTTTATAAACTGGCCATCACTGGAAACTAGATACTGGATATGAAGAGTGCACTGCAGCCCCATGGAACATATTTACTCTACCCCATTATTATCTATCAAGATTGTCATGGTACTATGGATACCCCAGCCCTATACAGAACTCTTCTTTTAAATCAGTTGGGGAAATTTGGCAAGGAGACGTTTGCTTCTAGGAATCTAAGTCCAATAAATCTTTTTTACTTACCATCTATCTATAAAGCTGGATAACTGACTCAACTTAATGTAAATTGTGAGTTGAAGCCATGCCAGAAGAGTTCTTGCATTAAAATATATATTTTATTGGAGATACTGAAATAGCATAAAACTTACAATAGTTTAGTGCAGCTAAAACTATACAGCATTTCATATGAAAAATACTAAAAGCTCTTTTTTCCCTCTCTATCACTCATTTAATATTCCAATATTGAAAGACTGCAAACACCTCTGTCCAAAAAGTATGTGTGTGTGTCTGTGTAGATAGATAGATGATAGATAGATAGATAGATAGATAGATAGATAGATAGATAGATAGATAGATAGATGATAGATAGATAAGTAGATAGATAGATAGATAGATAGATAGATAGATAGATAGATAGATAAGTAGATAGATAGATAGATAGATAGATAGATAGATAGATAGATAGATAGATAGATGATAGATAAATAAGTAGATAGATAGATAGATAGATAGATAGATAGATAGGTAGATAGATAGATAGATAGATGATAGATAGATAGATAGATGATAGATAGATAGATAGATAGATAGATAGATAGATAGATAGATAGATAGATAGATGATAGACAGAGTGAGTGAGTGAGTGAGTGAGTGAGTGAGTGAGTGAGTGAGTGAGTGAGTGAGTATGCTTTCTCTTCCTTTCTTTAAATTAAATTCCAGCATTCTTTCATAATCTCTGCTTCCCAGAATTGTTGACCTCTTTGCCTAATGAATAAATCTGGGTAGTTATAATGCAGTTCTATATATTATTCCATATATTATTATTTTTCTCTCTGGAAGAGAGGAATCCATTTATCCCTGGTTCATAGAAGAGAATACAATTTTCTGCTCTCCCCCCCCCCAAAAAAAACCTAACTAGGCTGCAAGTGTTTGTCCTTGCTTTCCTTAAAAAGCAAGATACCTATTAATTTCAAAGACAAAAAAAGTCAACTACATCTACTACAATTGTTTTCATCCAAGCAAAATCTGAGACTCAAAAATCTCCAGGCCAGGTAAATGAAAGTCAATATTATGATGTATATAGTATATACCTTCCTATGTCTGAGGCATCTCTGCTGAATTCACTCTGGGAGAAGGAACACTTTTTCCTCCAAAATTACCTAACATTAATATTCTAAAGGAAGATGGCCCTTAATTTCCCATAAGACCAGGGATGGGTTCCGGCCAGTGGTGGATACCGGTTGCAACAGGACCCGGCGTCCACCACATGAATGTGCACAGTGCGCGCATGTGTCCTTACCTCTTGCGATGCCTCTGCGAGCCTCCATGATGCTCCAGCTGCTCAGCGGAGCATCACACAGGGGCTGTGTGCTCCGTGCACATGGGCAGAAGCACCGAAGAGTTCAAATACCAGTAAGGAGCTCAGGCGGGCAGGTGGGCCCTCCGGAGCACCGTACCGGAATGATACCCAGTGTTCCGGGCAGGCAGCAGTACATCCGTACTGGGGCGTACCGTCTGCAACCCACCACTGGTTCCAGCAGTCACTACTGCTGGTTTGCTCATGGCTGTGCCACACGGGCGCTTGATGCGCGCTGTGCCACATGCATAATACAATACAAATAGATATAATAAAAAAACGGAGAACCAGTTCGGTTGTGTGGCAGGCCTGGCTTACTGCCAGTTCCAGCGACCCAGGCTGCCTAACTACTACTGGTTTGGCCGAATGGTCTGAACCGGTAGGAACCCGCCACTGCATAAGGCTCTGGAGTTTTACCATTCGGAGGCATTGTGGGAATATTCTAAGGTTTTTTTAAAAAAAAATGGAACAGATTCTTCTAATTCATGATATGTTTTTAAAGTTAAGTGCAATTCCATCAATTCCTCAACATTATTTTCATATATTATATTATTATATTATATTATATTATATTATATTATATTATATTATATTATATTATATTATATTATATTATATTATATTATATTATATTATATTATATTATATTATATTATATTATATTATATTATATTATATTATATTATATTATATTATATTATATTATATTATATTATATTATATTATATTATATTATATTATATTATATTATATTATATTATATTATATTATATTATATTATTATATTATTATATTATATTATATTATATTATATTATATTATATTATATTATATTATATTATATTATATTATATTATATTATATTATATTATATTATATTATATTATTATATTATATTATATTATATTATATTATATTATATTATATTATATTATATTATATTATATTATATTATATTATATTATATTATATTATATTATATTATATTATTATATTATATTATATTATATTATATTATATTATATTATTATATTATATTATATTTATCATATCATTCTATTGTATTGTATTATTTATATCATATAATATATATTGTATTGTAATATTATATTACATTATTATATTATTACTATATTATATTTTATTATTATTATTATATTATATTATATATTATTATATTATATTATATATTATTATATTATATTATATATTATTATATTATATTATATATTATATATTATTTCTGTATATGTTATATTTTCTGGACCAGTCAGGAAAGCACCTGTGCTCCTCCATCTGCCATTTATGTTCATTGCTAAGGGGGAAATCCTGTTTTTCCCAAGGTATAAATTATGTTTCTTCTAGAACCAACTCTCAAGTTTTCTCTGATTTCAATGTTCACTTTAAAAGCAAACATTTGAAAATCTAAACCATCATCTTCATGAATGATTACAGATAACACAAATAATGAACAAAGTCAGGGATGAAATCAATTAACTTTTGCTACTGGTTTGCAAATACAAGCGTGTACATGCGCATGCACTTCACGTGCACACACCACCTTCCACGCATGCACAGAGCGTCAAAACGGGATGAGCCTGCTACCGAGCATGCCTGCAAAGGTAAGTAGAACAGTGAAGGGGGGAATCCGCTGTGCCAGGCGATTTAGATTAGCTAGAAAATAGCAAATCCGATGAGTGTAGCTAATCTCAATCATGCGTCACAGCTGATTGATGGAAATACCGGTTCATCCAAACCGGTAGCATTTTTTTTACTACCGGTTTGGGTGAACTGCTCCGAACCAGTAGCATTTCACCCCTGAACGAAGTCCTCTTGATTTGAGTACATACCTTCGAAGTGTTTTTTCAAGGTGTCTACATTTATCAGTTAATAGCAAGGACTAACTTTGTCAGAAGAAAAGGCAACCTGCACAAGACTAAGAAATGTCTTTCAATTAGCTAATCCATCAATGGTTCTGTGAAAAAGCCTGATAATCAGCCGGCAGAAATCACTGAATCACAGCGCTATTAAAAATCCATGGCACCCATTAAGCAACAAGCCAGCCCTGTATTGAAATAACAAAACTATTGCTCATTTCAAATAGATTTATCTAGGCAGCATTATTTACACATTGTCAGAGAGAATATTTCACGTTTATGAGAAACAGACGTAGGGAACAATGCTAAGAAATCAACTGTGCTTTCCGACTTTGCAATCCAATTTTATGAATGCAGCAGGCCACCCTCTCGCCCAGTTTGCATTCATTTACCATCCATAGCTGGCTACGTTTTCCTGTTTGGTCCCCGATCCCCCACACACACACTGCCAGTCTGAGAAAGAAAATCTATTTAGATGTCACTTCCTCTGTATAATTAATTCATGTCACCTAGCGAGACAGCAGGAGTGTTAGATCTTCTGTAGACTTAGAATCCAGGGGCCATTTAGGTCTGCTTAGCATAGGAATTCAAATTTGAGCCTCCTCAGTAGATATCTATCTTATTTTTGTTTAAGGACATGAAGGGAAGGGAAGCCCACCATCTCCCTTAGTAACTAGTTCTGCTGTCAGTCTGATCTTAAGATTTTTTTTTTCCTGCCGGCCCACAGGAATCTACTTTTTTTATCACTTAAGACCATGATTTCATTACTTGGATTATTTATGCACAGAAATGTAGAGGAATCGTCGTAATAAAAGCTGCACTAATTGCATGGAAAAAACAATGCTTGCAAGAACTAAACTACAGTATTTTTCAGAGTATAAGATGCACCAAGATTTTGAAGAGGCAAATTAGGGAAAAAAAGTTTTTGCACTCTGCAGACCTCCCAAAAACAGCCCGTTTTTTTGCAAAAATGTGCCCATTTTTTGTCAAAAAAGAGGGCATGCATAGCCTTTACGAGGCTTATAGTGCTCATGGGGGCTGGGGGCAAAAATGCCCCATTTTTTGCTCATTTCTGCCCTCCCCAGCCCCCAGGAGCACTCTATAAGCCTCCTAAAGGCTATGCACAGCCATTTTGGTGAAGGCGGTGGGGTTTTGGGAGACGAAAAATGCTGTATTCAGTGTATAAGATGCACCCAGATTTTCACCCTCTTTTTTGAGGGAAAAAGTTGGAGGGAATGGAGATTTTACAGTACCCTTCCCCTAGAGTGGGAGGGAATGAAGATTTTACAGTATCCTTTCCCTGGAGTGGGGAGAGAATGGAGATTTTACAGTATCCTTCCCCTGGAGTGGGGAGAGAATGGAGATTTTACAGTATCCTTCCCCTGGAGTGGGGAGAGAATGAAGATTTTACAGTATCATTCCCCTAGAGTGGGAGGGAATGTAGATTTTACAGTATCCTTCCCCTGGAGTGGGGAGAGAATGGAGATTTTACAGTATCCTTCCCCTAGAGTGGGAGGGAATGGAGATTTTACAGTATTCTTCCCCTGGAGTGGGGAGAGAATGAAGATTTTACAGTATCCTTCCCCTGGAGTGGGAAGGAATGGAGATTTTACAGTATCCTTCCCCTGGAGTGGGGAGGGAATGGGGATTTTACATTATCCTTCCCCTGGAGTGGGGAGGGAATGGGGATTTTACATTATCCTTCCCCTAGAGTGGGGAAGGAATGTAAAGTTTACAGTATCCTTCCCTGGAGTGGGGAGGGAATGGAGAGTTTACAGTATCCTTCCCCTGCCATGCCCACCAAGCCATGCCCACCAAGCCATGCTATGCCCACCAAGCCATGCCCACAGAACCGGTAGTAAAAAATCTTTGAATCCCATCACTGAACTGCAACTCGACTTTCCTTCCAACAAAACGTAAGGGAGAGGAGGAAGACCATCTCTTCCTTGCTGTGAGCTTTAATTGCTTTCCCTGTAGCCCCAAACTCTTCTTGCCTCTTCTTGGTTTGGTAAACAAGACCCTTCACAGAAGGAAGAAACAGATGGCAACCCGAATTAATGTTAACCGCCTGCTAGTTGCTCCAGGAATGAAAAATTCGCATTTGCAGCAGGAACCTTTCTGCCACTTTACCTCAGTTCTTGTGGTTGGTGAAGCTGCAGAGATACCAAAGCCTGCCAGGATCATGGCTACCCTGAGCAAAACTGAAAGCTGTGGGGCAGTCAGACCTGAATGAGGGAGGAAATATATTCAATCTGACAAAGAGATATATTTACATCTAAAACGCAACACCCCTTTCAAAGGTCCTTTCCTCTCACGTTTTAATGAACTTCTCAACCTCCTTCGCATAGCAGCCTGCATAGCATTATTACTACTCTTTGTATTTCACAGAGAAAATGGAGGCTAGGAAAAGAAGATATACTCTTTCGAAGCTTAGCACTGTCTGGCCTCAGTAGAAATCTAGTTTTCTGGATGTCTTCTTTTCCTTTCAATGCTCAGGAAAAAGTAATTATTAGTAGTATGATTTGTATTATTTGATTTTTTTTATCCCACTCAAGGTGGCAAATATACCTAATATTGCTTCTCTAATTTTCCCTGCAATAACAATCCTGTGAGATGGGTTGGGCAGAGAGAGAGAGAGAGAGAGAGAGGGAGGGAGGGAGGAAGGGAGGGAGGGAGGGAGAGTGAGTGTGAGTAATTGGGCCAACATCACCCAGTCAGTTAGGCACTAGAATTCACAGTCTCTTGGCTTCTAGGCCAACACCTTAGTTACTACACCAAACTGGCTCTCTAATATATAATATATATATATATATATATATATATATATATATATATATATATATATATATATATATATATATATATATATATATATATATATATATATATATATATATATATATATATATATATATATATATATATATATATATATATTATGTATATAATAAATTAGAGGAGAGGGAGGAGGAAAAGAGGCGAAAGAGGGAGGTGGAGGAAGAGGAGGAGGACAAGGAGGAGGAGGAAGATGAAGAGGGGAAAGAAGAGGAGGAGGAGAAAAAAGAAGTGGAGGAGGAGGAAGAAGAGGAGGAAGTAGTAGTAGTAGTAGTAGTAGTAGTAGTAATAGTAGTAGTAGTAGAAGAAGAAGAAGAAGAAGAAGAAGAAGAAGAAGAAGAAGAAGAAGAAGAAGAAGAAGAAGAAGAAGAAGAAGAAGAAGAAGAAGAAGATTGTTCTTTTTCATGTTATAAATTTCTATAATCAATGAAATGCTTTCAGTTAGGGAAACCTGAATCTTTCTGAAATTGGCTTTCTGTAATGCGCTCTACTTGGGGCTGCCCCTGAAAAGTGTTCGGAGACTACAATTAGTCCAGAATGCAGCCGCGCGAGCGATACTGGGTGTACCAAGGTATACCCACACCACACCTATCCTCCGCGAGCTGCACTGGCTTTCCATTGGTCTCCGAGCACGATGCAAGGTGCTGGTTATCACCTTTAAAGCCCTACATGGCATAGGACCCGGATATCTACGAGACCGTCTTCTGCCGCATACCTCCCTTAGACCGATAAGATCACACAGGATGGGCCTTCTCCAGGTGCCATCAGCTGGACAATGCCAGCTGGCAACGCCTCGGAGTAGGGCCTTCTCTGTTGCCACTCCGGCCCTATGGAATGAGCTACTCCCAGAGATCCGGACCCTACCCACTCTCATGGCCTTCCATAAAGCTATCAAAACCTGGCTTTTCCGGCAGGCCTGGGGCTGTTGACCTCTTGATTGAGGTCCAGCCCTGCTTAGACTGGATGCATGTTGTGTTTCTTTTAATTTGTTGTGTCTTATCTGTTTTAATCCTTTTTAATATTTCTTATTTCTGTAAGCCGCCCGGAGTCCTCCGGGATTGGGCGGCCTATAAATTCAATAAATGGAAATAGAAATGGCTTTCTGTAACTGAGATGAACATAAAATAAGAGAAGATGCTTCAGTGCTACTCTTTATATTTGTCTGTAAAAGAATCTAGCCCTGAATTTTTTAATTGGTTTTAATTTTTGTAAAAAAATATTATTTACTGCAGGAATGCTCAACTTTTCCTGGGTGAAAGATTTGGCCTATGCCATGGGCTGCGTTCCAAGAAAAAAGTAACAAGAGCAGGACAAAAATTAAATTAAATTCTCCTTCATTTACATTTAAATTTCATCAAAATTAAAGAGAGTTAATGTGATTAGTCCTCAGTCATGCATTTAATCATTTTCTATCCCATTAAAAATTGCCAGTTGATATCAATGTTATGGAGCTTTCTGGTGGCATCAGCCAAGGCTATTAGAGACTGTCCTCCTATGGTAGCAGGTTATATATTTGTGAGCCACCAAGTGTCTCTTTTAGCAATAGCAATAGAACTTAGACTTATACACCACTTTACAATGCTTTCTCTAAGCAGTTTACAGAGTCAGCCTCTTGCCCCCAACAATCCGGGTCCTGATTTTACCCACCTCGGAAGGATGGAAGGCTGAGTCAACCTTGAGCCTGGTGAGATTTGAACTGCCAAATTGCAGGCAGCTGGCAGTCGGCAGAAGTAGCCTGCAGTACTGCACTCTAAACACTGAGCCACCGCAGCTCTTTTAGATCAAGCTACACACAATATTGGGTGTACGTGGTAGTCCTCGACTTATGACAATTCGTTCAGTGACTGTTCAAAGTTACAACAGCACTGAAAAAGGGACATGACCATTTTTCACTTATAACCTTTGCAACATCCTCATGATCATGTGAACAAAATTCAACCCCTTGGCAACTGATTCATATTTATGACAGTTGAAACGTCCCGGGGGGGTCATGTGATCACCTTTTGTGACCTTCTGACCAGCGAAATCAATGGGAAAGCCAGATTCACTTAATAAATCTGTTACTAAGGTGACAAACTGCAGGGCTTCCCCTAGCAATTCTGGCAAGAAAGGTCATAGAATGGGGCAAAACTCACTTAACAAATGTTTCACTTGGCAACAGAAATTTTGGCTTAATTGTGGTTGTACGTTGAGGACTACCTTTAATGGTTAAGGAAACAGGCTAGAAAACCAGAGGCCATGAGTTGTAGTCCTTCCTTAGGCACAGTCTACATGACCTTGGCCCAGAGTGTCTCTCTGTCTGTTTGTCTCTGTCTCTGTTTCTATCTCTCTCTCTCTGTCTGACTGTCTGTCTGTCTCTGTCTGTCTCTCTCTCCCCCTGTGTGTCTCTCTCTCTGTCTCTCCCTGTCTGTCTATCTCTCCCTCTCCCTCTGTGTGTGTCTCTCTCTCTGTCTGCCTGTCTCTCTCTCCCCCTCTGTGTCTCTCTCTCTGTCTCTCTCTCTGACTGTCTGTCTGAGTGTCTCTCTCTCTCTCTCTCTCTCTGCCTGCTTGTCCCTCTCTCTCTCTCCCACTGTGTGTGTGTGTGTGTGTCTGTCTGTCTGTCTCTCTGTGTCTGTCTGTCTGTTTGTTTCTGTCTCTGTTTCTGTCTGTCTGTCTGACTGTCTGTCTGTCTCTCTCTACCTCTGTGTCTCTCTCTATCTCTCTCTGTCTATCTCTCTCTCTCCCTCTGTGTGTGTGTCTCTCTCTCTGTCTGCCTGTCTCTCTCTCCCGCTCTGTGTCTCTCTCTCTGTCTCTCTCTGACTGTCTGTCTGTCTCTCTCTCTCTCTGTCTGCTTGTCCCTCTCTCTCTCCCACTGTGTGTGTGTGTCTGTCTGTCTCTCTCTCTCTCTGTCTCTGTGTCTGTCTGTCTGTTTCTGTCTGTTTCTGTCTGTCTGTCTGACTGTCTGTCTGTCTCTCTTTCTGTCTCTGTGTCTGTCTGTCTGTTTCTGTTTCTGTCTGTCTGTCTGTCTCTACCTCTGTGTCTCTCTCTGTCTATCTCTCTCTGTCTATCTCTCTCTCTCCCTGTGTGTGTGTGTGTGTCTCTCTCTGTCTGCCTGTCTCTCTCTGTCTCTTGCTCTCTGTCTGTCTGTCTCTCTCTCTCTGCCTGTCCCTCTCTCTCCCTCTTTCTCTCTGTGTGTGTCCCCCTCTGTCTCTGTCTGTCTGTCTGTCACTCTCTGTCTGTCTGTCTCTCTGTCTGCCTATCCCTCTCTCTCTCTCCCTCTGTGTGTGTGTGTGTGTCTCCCTCTGTCTGCCTGTCTGTCTCTCACTCTGTCTGTCTGTCTCTCTCTCTCTGTCTGCCTGTCTCTCTCCCTCCCTGTGTCTCTCTCTGTCTCTCTTTCTCCCTCTGTCTGTCTGTCTCTGTGTCTGTCTGTCTCTGTGTCTGTTTCTGTGTGTGTGTGTGTGTGTTAATTCAAGGTTAATTCAAGACAGCAACAGGGAAGAGAGGGGTCAAGGTGCGGAGGCGAGAAAGGTTGGGTTACAAACTTTCTTCCCAAGCCACATCCACAGTCCAACCTGAGGAGACCTGTCCTGAGGGCCGCTGTGTAGATTCCTACAGAATGGCTATCATGGGAAATAGCCCAGATGCATTTCACCACTTCGGCTCACATTTAGGATTCTGATTTTGTGGTGCGTGTGGCAGATGAGCACACATCCAGCCACAACCAGTGACACAAGGATAGGGTTGTGGCTCCACTCAGCTAGATAAGTCTCTCAGGCCTGTGTTGATACTTGGATGATGGACTCCCAAGAAATCTCAGGTAATTTCTTGGACTAGAAGCAATATTCTAGAAGGCCATGGAAAACTGCCTTCAAATTTTGTACCAAGCAAACACCAAAGACTCTGGGGAGTCAAACTAAATTCACGGGACTTTACTCTGCGCATACACCTAAAGAGCCACTAACTACGGCTCCCTATAACTCCTAAGCGGCAGCATTTTGCTTTGCATTTATTTTTTTAAAAGATTCAGTTTAATTGGATTTTTTTTTTAATTGTGCAGAGAAGAAACCTGGAGTTTATCAGAGGAAATGCCAAATCCCTCTTTTCTAACCAGCCACACCAATCCCAGACCACTGAGGTTGGCAATCAGAGCTTTTTCTCCCAAAGGGCCATTTTCAACAGAAATGAGAATAGGAAGGGACGAGTGAAGCTTTCCTCTTGCTGAGCAAAGTGGTCTAATAAAAATCACTCCACGCTCATCTGCGTTTAATTTTCAGGGGGAAAAAAACTGAAAAGCATCCTAATAACTCATTTAATGCCAAATTTAAATTTAATTTGGCCTTAGACACAGATGCCAAAGCTTGGCAATGAACTGTAAGCATACAAAACGGGAGTTTCTAGATATGATCTCTGCAAGTTATTTTTCCTCCGGATAAGCTAGAAGAGAAAAAGAGAGGTTTTTTTTTTTTAAGGGACATTCACAGCTGTCTAAATGATCTTGGCCACATTTCACATATAGTTATAGATCTGTACACCCTGATTTGTTTGCCTCTGTGAGATTGTGGAGAGATTTTACTATCCTACTGCACCGGGTGGCTCAGTGGCTAAGATGCTGAGCTTGTCGATCAGAAAGATTGGCAGTTCAGCAGTTTGAATCCCTAGTGTCATGTAACGGAGTGAGCTCCCCTTATTTGTCCCAGCTTCTGCCAACCTAGCAGTTAGAAAGCACGTAAAAAATGCAAGAAGAAAAATAGGAACCACCTTTGGTGGGAAGGTAACAGCGGTCCGTACACCTTCGGCGTTGAGTCATACCGGCCACATGACCAAAGAGACGTCTTCGGACAGTGCTGGCTCTTCGGCTTTGAAACGGAGATAAGCATTGCCTCCTAAAGTCGGGAAGAACTAGCACATATGTGTGAGGGGAACCTTTACCTTTCCTTACTGCACCCGGTACTAGAATAAAATAAACTGATACCTATCTGAAATAAATATTCATTCATTTCATGTACCTCCACAGAAATTAATTCTACTGCAGTGAAAACAATCAGGTAAAGTAATCTCAGTTTGCAGACAACAAGGGTACTTGCAATACTTAATGGAGAAATAACCTTCAAAGCCTAATCCATATCCTCAGGAAAAGAAATTATACTCAGAAATAAAACCATGTGGGTATCGGGTGAGTCTCTCTGGGGAAAGCATTTCACAGGCTCTGTAAAGATACTCGCTCTTAGAAAGTATCTACGACCTACCACGTTGCCTGTATTTGCCTGAACTTCATCTGCAGCTCTTCGATTTAAAATCGTTGGAAAAGTTGCCAATGAGTTAATGAGCACTTTTTGGGGGAGACCAAAATGTGTCCATGTTACTGCCTGAAACAAAACAGGATACAGGGCATCTTCCCGTTGTTACCAATGTGCATATTGTCCAAGGTATTTGGTCACTTGGTGCATAAACCATTACATGTTCTTTTCTTCAAATGTTAGCAGTAACCCCCCCCCCCACACACACACACAAACAGCTCCTTTTCAGATGTCTGTAATGTGGTCTTAAGGCTGACAGGTCCATCCATCCTAATAGGAAGCTTGACCTTGTTTTTAGACTCTATCAATTTGTATTTAATTGGATTACTCTAACTGATTAAACAGTTCACACTGCAGCAGCATTTCTGCTTCTTTCTCCTCTTATTTTAAAGGATTGGGTAGACCTTTATACAAATAACATGAGAGGGAGAGGGGGGGATGAATGGAAGAAGAAAGGGAAGGAAGGAGGGGTGGAGGAGAGGGAAGGAGGGAGGGAGGGAGAGGGAGGGGGAGGAAAGGAGAGGGAAGGAGGGAGAAGAGGGAGGGAGAAGAGGGGGAGGGAGGGAGGAAGAAGAGAGAGGGAGGGAGGGAGAGAGAATATGAATATTGGCTTTAGAGAATGCAGGTCCAGTTAGAACAGTATTCCCATTGGTAACTAGAAACCAGAATTTCTGTCAGCAACATTTGCCCCATCAAAGGAAGTGGGTGGGGAGGGGCAACTGCTGAACACGTTTCTCAAGATATGGAAAGAAATGCAGGTTCAATTTACAGTGAACTGTGCACATGCAGTTACTAAAAACCAAAATGGCGGTCATGGTGGAACCAGTTCAGGGGCGTGGCAGGCTTGAGTCGCTGCCGGTTCTGCAACCCAGGCCTGAATTCCACTACCGGTTCAGCCAAACCATGAGCAACCCTGCTCTGAAAGAAATGCAGGACAGAACTTAAAAGCACAGAATAGTTTTTTAAAAGTTGTAGGAGAAAGAGAAATAGAGATAGATAGATAGATAGATAGATAGATAGATAGATAGATAGATAGATAGATAGATGATAGATAGATAGATAGATAGATAGATAGATAGATAGCTAGATAGCTAGATAGATATAGAAAGATGATGATAGAGAGATAGAGATAGAGAGAGAGAGAGAGAGAGAGAGAGAGAGAGAGAGAGAGAGAGAGAGAGAGAGAGAACAAATGGCATGACAATCTATTTTTCTGTCATCTATAATGTATAACTTCATGACGCACAGAGACAAATTTTGACTGACAAGTTGGCCGGCACCCAAATAAAATAGAAGTTGTGAGATGGGAAAGGCTACAACAGGTGATCCCCCAAATTAGAGCACAGAGATGTTAAAACCTTCAACCAGGCAAAGAAGGAATGAGGTGAAAAAGGATCAAATTCAAAGCCACAACATGTTGTTTTTTTTCTCGGTTTATCAGCCTGCAGCTTTTGACCTGAGTTCCTTAGGAGAGACAAATGTGTTCTGACTCTCTTTGAAATTGGTCTCTTTTACCAGGAAGAAACTCCGCTTCACTTTTGAGAATGTGGGAGAAGAACTGAACTCTGCCTGCAACCAGTTGTTGACAAGCCTCTCTCTTTTCCTTTCCTGTTGAAAACTCCTTAGCTTGTTCACAAGCCGCTTTCTATTCCCCCAGGGCAGGCACTGAATTCTTTAGCAGGTTGGATGAAAATAGCTTCAACTATTTCTGCAGTGGAACAGAAAAGGTACAGACTCTCTCAAACAGAGTGCAGGAGTCCTAATCTTCAGACAGACAAATGAAGTATTTTTCCTACCTCTTTTCCTCTTAGTTAACAGGACTTTTGGAAACATAGGTGGTCTTCAACTTCTGATCTCAATGGAGCCCAACATTTCTGTTGCTAAGTAAGACATTGGTTAAGTGAGTTTTTTACAACCTTTTTTGCCTCAGTTCTTAAGTGAATCACTGCAGTTGATACATCAGTAACGTGGCTGTTCGCAGGAGTGGTATTCACTTACCTTCCCTAAAGGTAAAAGTTCCCTTCGCACATATGTGCTAGTCATTCCTGACTCTAGGGGGCAGTGCTCATCTCCATTTCAAAGCCAAAGAGCCAGCACTGTCCAAAGACGCCTCAGTGGTCATGTGGCTGGTATGACTTAATGCCAAAGGCGCACAGAACGTTGTTACCTTCCAGAGGTGGGTTCCTACCAGTTTGCATCAATTCGGTAGAACCAGTTCATCAAATCTATCAAACCAGTTAGAAGAGGTTCCACCAGAAAGCAGGCCACACCTACAGAAGAGGTGACACTGACACACAAACACACACACACAGAGAGAGAGAGAGAGAGACAGAGAGAGAGAGAGAAAGAAAGAAAGAAAGAAAGAAAGAAAGAAAGAAAGAAAGAAAAGAAAGAAAAGAAAGAAAAGAAAGAAAAGTGAGAGAGATGAAAGAAAAAAGGAAAAAGGGACGGAGAGACAAAAGGAAGGAGAGAGAGAGAGAGAGAGAGAGAGAGAGAGAGAGAGAGAGAAAGAAAGAAAGAAAGAAAGAAAGAAAGAAAGAAAGAAAGAAAGAAAGAAAGAAAGAAAGAAAACACATGGCCGGCAAGCCACTCCCACAAAGGAGGCCACAGCCACAGAGTAGGTTTGAAAATTTTTTGAAACCCACCTTGTTACCTTCCCACCAAAGGTGGTTCCTATTTTTCTACTTGCATTTTTACATGCTTTTGAACTGCTAGGTTGGCAGAAGCTGGGACAAGTAACAGGAGCTCACTCTGTTATGTGGGGCTAGGGATTCGAACCGCCAAACTGTCAAACTTTCTGATCAACAACCTGAGCTACCTTCCCTACCAGTTCACAAATGTAAGTGTGCGCACCCACCCGTCCGCACATGCGCTCAGCCTTCCACACATGCGCACACCTACATTTGCAAAACGGTAGGGAAGGTGACTCAGTGGCTAAGATGGAAAAGGTTTAGGGGCTACAACAGAATTATAGATTGGAACGAAAGCGGCCAAGAAAAGACATCCCAATGGGGTGAAATTCAACAGCTTCTGGAGAACCGGTAGCGGAAATTTTGAGTAGTTTAGAGAACTGGCAAATACCACCTCTGGCTGGCCCCAGGAGTGGGGAGGGAATGGAGATTTTGCAATATTCTTCCCCTGCCATGCCCACCAAACCATGTAATGCAACGCCCACCAAGCCACGCCCACCAAGCCACGCCCACCAAGCCACGCCCACAGAACTGGTAGTAAAAATAATTTGAATGTCACCACTGCATCCAAAGTATATAAAACAATGCCTAGTACAGTAATCTTAATGAAAAAAATTGCTCATATGCTCAAAATATTAGATCTCAGACTCATCCATTAAATCTGTGGAACAAATTCCGGTAGGATGGACATATTCCCACATGCTATTAGTATCCATCTTTCCCGAGTAACAATAGAAAAGAATATATTTGTAGCTCAGGGTTGAACTGTAGGATCCTTGGTGGTCTTAGAGCTCGATTGCTTTTTGCAGATCTTTCTGCCGATGTTCTTGATGACGTTATCTAGTTGAGTAATGAAATGTCCGTGGGAAAACAACCAAGCTCAGAGACCACCAAGGGCTCCACACTTCCCATATAAGCCATGGATTTAGACTGCAGGTAATACTATTAATGCAGCATAAGAATCATGACAAAACGGGGAGACAACCAAATGGATCAACCAAATGGAAGTTCTCCAGCCCACACCCTGTAAGATCGATTGCATCTGAGTTGCATGCAGAGAGACCAAGGGATCCTTCTCTGACATCTGCAATGATGGCAGTCAAGTAGCAGGTAATTGGAAAAGCAAAATGGTCAGGCAGTTTGAGCTATTATAGGTCAGCCTCCTGCGGCTGTAGAACAGGGGTCTCCAACCTTGGCAACTTTAAGCCTGGCGGACTTCAACTCCAGGCTGGGGAATTCTGGGAGTTGAGGTCCGCCAGGCTTAAAGTTGCCAAGGTTGGAGATCCCCATTCTAGAAAGATTGCCCTAACTAAGGTTTTACATTCCCGTTCCCTTGGCATCAGGAAAATGTACATAATTGGCATTGGGAAAAATTCATAATTTGCTGGGTTGATCCTATGGTGATGTGCAAATGACAGCCATGCACACATCCCCCCCAAAAAACTGGAAACAAAACCCCTGGGATTATGACATCTGCAAGAATGAGGAAAGCATAATTTTTAAAAGATAAACTTCTTAAAAACAACAGTGGAGTGGTTTTGTTGGTATTTTGGACATATGGCCTCAAAGAGTTGAGAATCGAGATCTGCAAAGAGTATCTTTGCAGCAAAAGCAGAAATCTTTCAGAAATAAGTAGGTCTGTGGGTGAGGGTGCGTGGGCAGACGCAAATGTATGGCGTTCGCATTAATTTAATGGCAACCGAGAAACACGCTAATCTGCATCCTCTGCCTTGTCTTCAGGGAATTGTTTATATGAATGTGATGATGCAAGCTCCTTACATAATATTGTGCTGAAATATCAGTTCCCGGCAATCGTGTCTACCGGCAAATCGCTGGGTGAGGCACAGTGGTGATCAAGCTGTATATGCATGCACATCCTCCTAGTTACGATTCAGTGACTTACTCAGCTCCATGGGTACCCTGCTGCTCCAGCCTCAAATAATTGGTTCCTCTCCTAGGCACTCTTTCGAACTTGATTTATTTCAGAAAAGCTGACTCAAAGGGAGACACACAAAAGAAAATACAGTAAAATGGCCTTGAGGGTGCGGTGGCTAGGTATCAACTATGCCATTAAATGGCTTCCTTATGGGGCAGAGTACAGGAAGAGTCATCTGGAGCCAGTGGTGGGTTCCGGATCCCATTGCAACAGGTACAGTTGCAACGGGGCCCGGTGTCCTCCATATGAAGGCACGCAGCGCGTGCATGTGTCTTACCATCCAGCGACGCCTCCGTGACGCTCCAGCTGCTCAGCAGAGCCTCGCGCCATGCACGTGCACGGAAGCGCTGAAGAGTTTAAAGACAGGTAAGGGGCGAGGGTGGGTGGGTGAGCCCTCCGGAGCACCATACCGGAACGGTACCCACTGCTCCGGGCAGGCTCCGGTACGCTCGTACCAGGTCATACCGCCTGCAACCCACCACCGCCTGGAGTCCTACTTTATACCTCTATAAAAGTACATAAAACAGGGGTGTTAAACTCAAGGCCTGCAGGCTGGATTTGGCCCACATGGGTGCTTAAATGTGGCCCGCAGGACCTCCCTGGAAATAGCAAAGGATTGGCCCATGGTGCCTGTGGCAGCCAAAATGGGGCATAGGGGAGCATGTGTGCCCCTCCACGCCCAATTTTCAGCCAGGATGGCTTCCTGCAGCACTCTGCTGGCCAAATGGGGCAAGGGGATGTCACATGGCCCCTCCGTGGCCCATTTTGGCCAGGAAAGTGCTGAAGAAAGCGTCCGTCCTATCTTCTCCCCCCCCCCCCCAGCCGGCCCACAGAGGAGAACTATAATGCTGATCCAGCCCTCGAAGAAATCCAGTTTGATACCCCTGAGATAAAACTACCATCCATGCTCAGATTGCAATGCTGGCAATCGTATGCATGCAATACCATCCAGTATTATTTGCAGTGGCACTGGAAAATTCTGTGCCTTTTCATATAGAACCATAAATAAGTAACTTTTTTTTTGCCTCTTGTTTGTGTCTTTTGTTCTCCCTACTTTTACCTGTCTTGTCTCCTGTTTGTGCCACTTCAGTGTTTTGATGTTTGCTATTATTTGATAAATTAACATCAAGCTATATTTTCCCTAAAAGAACAGAACGGGGGCCGGGGGGGGGGTGTTTGCCCTAATGTGGGTACGGGAATTCACTTAATGGATGCAAACTGAACTGGAGATTAGCCACAGTAACTTTCCCACAGACATTATGTGATGGAATCCAATACATTTAGGTAGGGAATCCAATACAATACAATAGCAGAGTTGGAAGGGACCTTGGAGGTCTTCTAGTCCAACCCCCTCCCTAGGCAGGAAACCCTATACCGTTTCAGACAAATGGCTATCCAACATCTTCTTAAAGATTTCCAGTGTTGGGGCATTCACAACTTCTGGAGGCAAGCTGTTCCACTGATTAATTGTTCTGTCAGGAAATTTCTCCTCAGTTCTAAGTTACTTCTCTCCTTGATTAGTTTAAACCCATTGCTTCTTGTTCTACACTCAGGTGCCTTGGAGAATAGTTTGACTCCCTCTTCTTTGGGGCAACCCCTGAGATATTGGAACACTGCTATCATGTCTCTCCTAGTCCTTCTTTTCATCAAACTAGACATACCCAGTTCCTGCAACCGTTCTTCATATGTTTTAGCCTCCAGTCCCCTAATCATCTTTGTTGCTCTTCTCTGCACTCTTTCCAGAGTCTCCACATCTTTTTTCCATTGTGGCAACCAGAACTGGATGCAGTATTCCAAGTGTGGCCTTACCAAGACATTATAAAGTGGTATTAACACTTCACATGATCTTGATTCTATCCCTCTGTAATGAGGTATCCATGGACATAAAAAAGGTATCCATGGACATAAAAAATATCCTGGATCATATCCTCTGGCCTTTGTCTTCTGGTTGCATCCAACTATTAGAAAAATGAAATGAAATGCTGGCGTAATGCAAAGCAAAGTACCAGATTCTGACATTATCCTCATTTATATGAATATTTCTGGGACCCAAGAACATATAATAATGCAGATAAATCTAGGAAAAAATAAGACCAGCTCTTCCAATTTCCGGCACTGCCGCATGTACAAAGGCCAGCTGATCATCGCCTGTGCATGTGCGCCAGAAACCCGGAAGAGGAATGGGTGATGCAACACATGCCAGGTGACATGTCTCCACGTGCCACTTCAGGCACATGTGCCATAGGTTTGCCGTCACGGTTCTAGGACCTCAGCATCAGATTCCAATTCAGATCGTGCTTCACTACAACAGTGATCAAATTAATTCATTTCATGTCCTTATTCTTCCCTCGAGGGAATTGATGGAGTCAAGCGACAAGGTCCTATAGGAGAAAATAGAAAGGCAATCTACTCCACCCTCCCAGAGAGCAAGGATGAGCAAGAATGCCATTCCTTCATGTATTGGGTTCACCCGCGGTGATGAAATCAAAGCGCATTGAAAGAAAGACCAGATCCTGCTGGGACTCAGCAGGAGTTGCACCCATGATCTTACACCGTATGTGTTTAAGCCAACAACTTCATTAGCTCTTATGGCAATGAAAGGAAAAGGTTCCCGAATTTAGAATAATTTTCTGAAGCTTCAGAGTCCCTTGAGAAATTATTCAAGCTCTGTTCTTTTCCAATGGGAGGGGTTGCTTTCTTTTTTTTGCTAGCTGGCAGATTTTTGATTTGAAACCAGGCCTAGGATCAAAACATGCATTAAACGCCCTAACACAAAAGACCATTTAAGCACGCTCAGTTGGGTGTTCTGTGAAAGCTATTTCCAGCAGCTCCAGCCAAATCATTGAAAAGGTACGGTTGGCGAGGTCCAACATCTGGAGGACTTATACATTCCCTATTATTGCATGAAAGAAAAGCCGTTTCACAGCTTCCCGTAGAAACGTATCAAACAGCGATTTGCAGGTTAGCCATCTGCAGGAGTTTTATATCCAGTGCGCTATATGTATCGTTTTTTAACATTCTCTGAAGGAGCCCATTCAGACCAAGAAAAGCTGAATCTTTCAATCAGTACAAATTATGTGCTTTGGATGGGATTTTTACATAAACGTAACTGGCGGCAATCATTTTTATTAAGAGTATTTACGGGTTTATTTATTGTGGATTGTTTTTATGATGATTTTATGGGTGTTTTTAGCTGTCTTTATTGTAAACCGCCCGAAATTGCTAGAAGTGGCAGAATACAAGAGTAGGTAAATAATAAATACGTCATTTCAGCTCTTTCCGGTCAGGGGGAAAAAAGTAGTCAGGACAATTAAATCTCCTTATTAAGGAGAACTTTGCAAAACAGATTTCTGCTGAATTTTGCATCCGATAGTATCAAGATGGAATAGATGGGAATCAGAGAGCAGTGCTGGACTCTGAAAGCATCTTGGGGAATGAAAACAAGTAGAATTTAGAAACAGCTGCGGGAATTCTGGCAAACTGGTTCCCAAGGGAGGAAGATCTAGCAAAAGGTTCTACCATGTTACTGTCATCTCCCCTAGCCCCATTCCCATTGTAGGAGGCCCCCTGCCACCTATCTGTAAGCATCTGCCATTTTTATTTTCTAGGAAAGCTCATTTTTGTTGCTTTCCTTTGTGACATGCCACATTCTCTCTTCTTAAAAAATAAAATACCTCTAATAGTACAAAAAGGGGCGTGGTGGCTCAGTGGTTAAGATGCTGAGCTTGTCAATCAGAAAGGTCAGCAGTTCGGTGGTTCAAATCCTTAGTGCCGCGTAACGGAGTGAGCTCCCGTTACTTGTCCCAGCTTCTGCCAGCCTAGCAGCTTGAAAGCATGTAAAAATGCAAGTAGAAAAATAGGAACCATCTTCGGACAGCGCTGGCACTTCGGCTTTGAAACGGAGATGAGCACTGCCCCCTAGAGTTGGGAACGACTGGCACATATGTATGAGGGGAACCTTTACCTTTACCTTAATAGTGCAAAATGTATGTAGATGTAAAATGGAGATAGAAATGAAACGAGAATTTGGTCAGGGCATTTAAAAAACAACCAACAGCCACACGATTCGAGAGGGGAAGGGAACCCATCGACCCCAGGCCTGCCGACACAGCCAGGTTTTAACGGCTTTTCGGAAGGCCTGGAGAGAGGTGAGGGTCCGAATCTCTGCGGGGAGTTGGTTCCAAAGGGCCGGAGCTGCCACAGTGAAGGCCCTCCCCCAGGTAATAGCCAGATGACATTGGCTGGTAGACAGAACCCGGAGGAGGCCTACCCTGTGTGATCTAAGGCTTTCCTTGAGCCTCCAGGAGGACGAAAACGGCCTCTCCAGGTTCCGGAGACCCTTCTCGACTTCCAGTAGGCCTGTTTTTCATCCTCCCCAAGCCTCCAAGCACTCCCTGCACTTAGATGCATCGAAAATGGGCCGTGTGGGGACTCCTGGGGGGGAGGGTGGGCAGGGCCAGCCAGTAGTGGTATGTGGGGGTTCTCCGAACTGCATAGAATCTTATCTAAAGGTTCTCCCGAACCCTTGCGAATCCCCAGCAGCCCACCCCTGGATTAACCAGGCAGGCCTGTTCAGAATTACTTGTCTTAAAAAGATCTTGTGCCCTACTGTGTTTTAATTGGTTAAAGATGTTGATAGCCTTTGGCTAAACTGTATGGAAAACAGGCAGGTAGTAATTGGTTTAAGAAGAACCAGTGTACAATTTTCCACCAGAGAATTAGAAAATTAAAACAGCATCAGTACGATGATGCATGAAATGGCGGGGAGGGAAGGCATTATTCTAAAGTGAGGTGGGGGGGGGGCAGCCTCTTCAATAACTTGCAGCTGATTTACCAGACAAAGAACCTTTGAGTCTGACTCAAGGCTTACAGTTCACTAGTCACAGATTCTTGGTAATGAATGTACAGTAAAGCACTTAGTAAGTACTCTTGCAAAAAAGAGGGGGGGGAAGCAATAAATAATCACAAAAGATGCTCTCCAAGTTGGCGGAAGTAGGCTGTTGGTTACTTTGTGAGCACTGTAAGCATATGAGTGTGGAAAGAGAAAGGCGCAACAGAAGTGGGACACATGTTGGTATGTAGTGTGCCTCTATTAATGTCCACTTCACTGCCCTTTCCTATTTGCCGGTCCCTACTTGAGCGGTGAAAGAGCGTGAAGCATGTTTTCATTTCACTGTTCCCATGTTGTCTCTGACTCTTGCAAAAATGAGCACATATGGTGGCACACCAGCTGCTAAGGGATTGAGCTTGCTGGCTGCCAAGTCCTGCCAATCACATATCACTAGCCAGGAAATAGAAGAATTACAGCTTGCATAAAAAGTAGCCGAAGATTCTCTTTCCAAAAGTGAGCATCCAGACTAATTTCTTCCATTACTCGATACAAGGGATTTCGAAGTGGCTGCAATGTTTTGTCTCAGCAGAAATATATAAAAATGGCAATAACCATGGCAGTTGGAGGAATCAAATTGAATCGATTTGGGGATGCAGAGCAGTGTTATCAGGTGGTTTAAAAACAATGACACTGATATGAGAGAAGACTCATTGAGGACTTCCCCCAAGCAATTTCACTGAGTCATGCAGGTAGTCCTCGGTCACAATTGAGCCCAAAATTTATGTTGTTAAGCAAGAGAGTTGTTAAATGGGTTTTGCCATTTTATGACTTTTCTTGCCACGGTTGTTAAGTGAGTCACTACACAGTTGTTAAGTGAATCTGGTTCTCCACTGACTTTGATTGTTAGGTCTCAAAAGGAGATCACCTACTATTCAAGAATGGACACTAAATGTAACAAACTTAGCAGAAATGGCTAAAATATCAGCATATCTTAAGGACCATTCAGATGAGAAATACAAGCTGGAATGGAGAAGATGGATTGACTATATTCAGAATAAATATGGGACTAAGAAATTCCAGATAGTTTATGAGTGAATGAGCAAGGAATTTGCTTAAAGTTAGCTTTACAAAAGAGGAGTTAAAGTACAAATGAGGCGTGACCCGACAAAAGGGCAAATGACAAAACCGCGCCCGACTAAACCGCGTCGCTAAAACTGCGATGTCATCAACGCGCCGACAACAGCGTGGCGACAACAGCGCGGAGACAGAAGGGCGATTTCAGTTGACAGAGGGGCGATTTAAGTTAAGGTAAGGGTTAGGTTTAAGGTTAGGTTTAGCGTTACATTTAGGGTTAGGGTTAGGTTTAGGGTTAGGTTTAGCGTTACATTTAGGGTTAGGGTTAGGGTTAGGGTTAGGGTTAGGGTTAGGGTTAGGGTTAGGGTTAGGGTTAGGGTTAGGGTTAGCGTTAGCGTTACGTTTAGGGTTAGGTTTAGGTTTAGGGTTAGGTTTAGTTTTACAGTGCACTTCTGTCGCCGCGCTGTTGGCGGCACAATTCAGCGCTCATTCGTCGGAGCACTTTAGAACACGCAGTTTTGTCACCGCGGTTTAGTCGGGCGCGGTTTTGTCGTTCGCCCTTTTGCCGGTGAACCCAAGTGAGGGATGATGCTAAAGTCTGTTAGCTTATTTTAGAATATGGATGTTAATGTCTATACCCTGTATTTGCTCTGGGAGGTTGGGAGGGGGGGGTTGGGGGCGAGTTTGGGGGGGAGGGGAGATATATATTTGTAAAACTTTTTTCTTTAAAATTTTCAATTAAAAAAAGAAAAAAAAAAGAAAAAAGAAAAAGAAAAGGAAATCACGTGACCCGGGACACTGCAACTGTCATAAGTATGAATCAGTTGCCAAGCAACCTAATTTTGATCATGTGACCATGGGGATGCTGCAATGGTTGTTAAGTGTGAAAAGTGGTTATAAGTAACTTTTTTCAGTGTTCTTGTAACTTAGAAAGATTACTAAACAAATGGTTGTAAGTCAAGGGTTACCTTTATACTCTTAAGTATCTTTATTCTCTCACCCCGAAGTTTAAAATCTACCTTCTCCATCAGAGGTGGGATTCAGCCGGTTCGGACTGGTTCAGGCGAAGCGGTAGCTCCGACAATCAATTGGCCCCATCCACCCTCCCTCCTCTATCCTGTCCTTCATTTCCTGCTTTCTAGCTCATCTCAATCACGCAGCACAGCTTATTTTCCTCACATCGCTGTTTTACTTACTGTTGCTGACTTGGAAGGTTAGCAGCTGAGCTTCTAAATGCTCCATTTTTAATGTTGTGTGCACACACAAAGCGCGCACTCATTAAACCAGTTGTTAAACCAGGAGCATCCCACCACTGTTCTCCATCCCTGTACAGCAAGAGATGAAGTCTACAATTTAGGGGAGCTGATGACTATTGCTCCGTTAAAGTGAAATTTTGACATACAATGCTGGACTTTATAAATTATACTCAAGGGAAGAGACAGGAAGAGGTCTCTTCTCAATTTGGAAAAAATAATTTGCCTCCAACTAAAATATAAATGGGATGTATAAAAATGGAGTTTCCATTCAGTTTTAGGGGCTCAACCCCTTCGAATGTAGAAATTCCTTTTCAGCTCATTAATGAAAGATGAACCTGCTGTTGTGCTGGTGGGCGCATTTCAAATCCATCTTATTCTTCTGGGAACTGTTGATATTTTATTTTTGCTTCTCACCTCAAGTGTCTCCTTTAAGTGACTTGTATCCTAAAGGTCCTTTCTGTGAGTCCAGGTCCAGTGGACTCTGGACTCAAAGGAAGGACTCACTAGAGTCCCTCACTTTAGGAAGGACTCACTGGAGAAGAGCCTAATGCTGGGAAAGATGGAGGGCAAAAGAAAAGGGGATGAGAGAGAATGAGGCAGCTGGATGGAGTCACTGAAACAGTAGGTGTGAGCTTAAATGGGCTCCAGAACCATTTATGGTGGACCTGTGAGGAAGCAAAACTTTTTTGGAAAAGGATCAAAAATTGGCTGGAGGCAATAACAGGGGTTAAAATAGAATGGAAACCTGAAGTTTTTTATTAGGAATTATGTCGGTGAAATACAAAAAAGAAATCCAGTACTTAATACTACATATACTTACAACGGCAAGCATTGCCTTTGCCCAGAAATGGAAAAACAAATTAATCCCAAATGAAGATGAAACAATAAGAAAGATTATGGACTGTGCCAAAATGGATAAACTAACTAAAGAAATCCAGGGAAAGGAAGAATCAGAATTCTACCAGATATGGGATAAACGGTATAGGTGGATGGAGGAAAGAAACAAAAATCAATGAAAGAATATAACAAAACTCAAAAATAATAGTTATGAGTAAAATAAGAGGGTTAAGAATGGTGAAATCCAAATGAACTACAATAGAAGGAGAAATAATATAAGGTGAGCGGTATCGATTGATGATTGTTATTATAAAAAACAGGAAGTTCATATTCGTACTGTATTGTATAAATGTGGTGTACGTCTAATTTTTGTGTGTGTGTACTTTACATGTTTGTTAATAAAAATCTTGTTTTAAAAAATGGACTCTGGAGGATGGTAGAGGACAGGAAGGCATGGAGGAACATTGTCCATGGGGTCGTGATAGGTCGGACACGACTTCACAACTAACACCACCAACAACATCCTAAAGGTGCTTTTTCCAAAAAGCAACTGGACTTTCTTGGTTCTTTTCTTTGAAACTCTTTCACTTCTCATCAAAGAAGCTTTGATGAGAAGTGAAAGAACCGAATTGAACTAAAGAACCGAATTGAACTAAAGAGGTTTCTTGGATGAGAAGCAAAATGTTGTCAAAGGGGGGGGGGAAACCCCAAGAAAATCCAGCTGCCTTGTGGGAAAAACACCTTTGGGACAACCTGGTTGATTGAGAATCTCCATAGACATTTGTAACTCCTAATTCCTTGAAGGATCAAAACCAACTTTCACCAGCTACAAGAGAATGGGGTTGCAGTCACATATTAGAAGCATGTCACAGGCCAAAACTATATTCAGGAAGCTCTAAACTGTACGTGGAAGTAGTTCAAGGATGAGGCCCCAAAAGATTGATTAGTTTATGCTTCCCAACCACTAATTGGTACTGAGGTAGCAGGCAAGCCGTCTGTTGTTGAGATGAATAATCTAGTGGGCACTTAGAAATGAGTGTACAGCTGTATGATGCCTAAACTGCATTGAGTTGGAATTTAATTGCTCCATAATCACAGAGCAAACACTTGCCAGTTGCATTGAACATGTTTCAACTCTGATCTAAGCAACATTTCATACATGAGAAAATTAAACTTCAAAAGGAAGTTAACACATGCAAAACCCCAGGGCAGAATATCTCCCTCCATTCTCTTCCTTATAGTCATTTAAAGATTTATTTCTGTTCGTTTTAACTTCTGGAAAATTTTCTAGGCATGGCACCACATCATCACCAGTAATGATATTCTATTTTCTTCACTACCAGCGGGAGCGTGCATGTCTGGGCAAGCACAGACCCTTCTGCGAATGCGCAGAAGGTCCTTGATGATGTCTGAGTGGGTGGATGGGCGGGGCCTCGCACCCCCGCCACTACTGGTTCACCTGAACTTGTGCAAATGGGCAGCATACACCTTTGATCATCACCCTTTAAAGAGGTACAGTCTTTGGATCCAAAGTATGAATGATGTGCTTGGCCTAAACAGTGGAACTGTTTTCTACTTCACATTTGAAAACGCCATGCCTCCCCAAGTATTCCTATGCAGTTATATCATAGATACTGATTTGCATCTGTTTGGTTCCTATATACGTTTCGTATTCCGTGTATTTATGTGACGGTAGACATGTATGTACACATGCGTACATATAAAGACAGACTATGAAACCCACCCAAAGCATGGCATAGAGGCAGTAGGATTCACCCTATGCAGCATGCAGAAACATTCCAGACTAAGCACTTCTAGGAATTTGAAACAAAATACGATTCTTAGAATTAAAAAAAAAAATCATTCCCCAAACATTAAATGATTCCCAAATCAAGCGGTAAGCTCCATTTGAACTGGATGAGGCAATGGTCCTCAAATGGAAAAGGTACTCAGAAGAAGGAGAAAAAAGTATGACTTTCCTGGCCAAGCCTTTGAAGCTGTCAAGCAAATTGAAAGCTTCCCTATCTTAATTATTCTGGAATTCCAACTGAAGCTGGACAGCTAGACTGTGTGATGGACAGTCTACTGCATGCCTACAAGCTTATATAGGTATGTAGCTTTTAGTGCAGAAAGTGAGCAAGAAAATGTGTAAAACCTGCCTTTGCTTCTTTCTGTTCTTAGCAATAACACATTGCAGGTGTTATAGCAACCCTCCCCCTGACATTTTGCATGATAGGTGTGGGTGGAAAGTGCTCCTCTTAAAGCTGTTGCTTCCCTTATTAAATATACTTCACCAGGATAGACAAGGAGGAGGAATAAGGACTCCAATCAAACACAAACCCCAACATTTGATTGATTTTTCTGTTTTTAATGAGACGCGCTACTCAAAATCTCATTCACTTACTCTTAAACCCAATAACAGTTTGTTGTAATGGCTGAGTTTACAGCAGCTCGCCCTGTATTTGTTTAACAAGGCAACAGGGTGAATATATGACCAATGACACCCACCTCCGCAGGAACGGCCTGGAGAAAGCTCTGCGAAGCACTTCGATGTTTAGCAAGTAACAGTCAAAGTGCATGGGCAAAATGCCATACATTTAAACTTGAAGAGATGCTGAGAAGGAAGGAAGGAGAGAACTGAAAGGCAGAGTGATGTTACTGTGAGAATAAATAACCCTAAGATTCAGTCTGGAATCTTACAAATGATAAGCAATATGGTCACATCGTAAAGTGTGTTCTTATTTGAAATCAGATACTAATAAGAACACAATTTATTAGGTGACTATTGATCACTTGTAGAAATCAGACTCTTCTCCGTCATTCAACGTACAATAGGGTTAAATAAATAGCAATCACACTTAGACTTATAGACTGCTTCATTGTGCTTTTACAGCCTTCTCCAAGCGGTATACAGAGCCAGCCTTTTGCCCCCAACAATCTGGGTCCTCATTTTATCCACCTCGGAAGGATGGAAGGCTGAGTCAACCTAAAGTGTGGTATCTATAGGAAAAAGGGCACAAATATTAAAATATATTAAGAGATATGCAGATCCAAAAGATTTATTATTTATTTACTAATTAGACTTATATACCGCTTCATAGGGCTTTCAGCCCTCTCTAAGCCGTTTACAGAGTCAGCATATCACCCCCACAGTCTGGGTCCTCATTTCACCCACTTCGGAAGGATGGAAGGCTGAGTCGACCTTGAGCCGGTGAGATTTGAACTGCAGAACTGCAGATCACAGTCAGCTGAAGTGGCCTGGAGTATTGCACCCTAACCACTGCACCACCTCGGCTCCTTTGTATGATGTTTGGTATCCTTTTATTAGTGGTATCATTGAAGATAATAAATATAGAATTCCTCAAGAGTATGGAATAGTAGGGCCCAATATTTAATCTGATCACCTCAGGTATTATTATTTTTTGTGTTATCTTTTTAGTTGTTTTATTGGTATTGTTTTAATAAACTCATTTTTAAAATGTGTTATCTTCAACCAGTGAGTGATTTAGCACTGATCTGAGATTTAAATCTATCTCTCTCCTCCCTCCCTCCCTCTCTGTTCATCCATCCATCCATCCATCCATCCATCCATCCATCCATCCATCCATCCATCCATCCATCTATCTATCTATCTATCTATCTATCTATCTATCTATCTATCTATCTATCTATCCAGTGGTGAAATTCAAAAAATGTTACTACCGGTTCATTGGGCGTAGCTTTGTGGGCGTGGCAGGGGAAGGATACTGCAAAATCACCATTCCCACCCCACTCTGTGGCCAGCCAGTGGTGGTATTTGCCGGTTCTCTGAACTACTCAAAATTTCTACTGGTTCTCCAGAACCTGCTGAATTTCCCTCATCCATCCATCCATCCATCCATCCATCCATCCATCCATCCATCCATCCATCCATCTATCTATCTATCTATCTATCTATCTATCTATCTATCTATCTATCTATGTATTATCTATCTATCATGTCTATCTATCATGTCTGTCTGTCTGTCTGTCTGTCTGTCTATCTATCTATCTATCTATCTATCTATCTATCTATCTATCTACCTATTATATCTGTCTGTCTGTCTGTCTGTCTCTATCTATCTATCTATCATATCTGTCTGTCTGTCTGTCTATCTATCTATCTATCTATCTATCTATCTATCATATCTATCTGTCTGTCTGTCTATCTATCTACAGGACTTACATGGCCACCTATCTCACATAATGATTTTAGGCAGCTCATAGTGTGCCAGACATAAGAAGAAAACTGTTGGGTTAGATCAAAAGTCTCTCAGCCCAACAACCAGATATTTTTTTTACAAAAGCCAACTAGAAAACACCAGAAGGCAACTGTCCAAAATTCTAGGAAAACATCCAATTTATTTTTATAGGAACTGCTAAAGGCTGCTGAGAAATTGCTAATTCGCCCCCCGCAACCGCACTAAGATGTCTTGTTATCAACTACCAAATGAAGAGCCACTCAGAGTTGCTTCTTAACACACATCATTAAGAACTGGGAGCTGCAAATAAGTAGCAAGTAGTGAACGTATTAAATAGGAAGGCACACTGTGGGTGCTTAAAGTGAATTCTGACCAACAGAGGCACTTGTGTTCATAAAAGTGATTTGCCGATTGCCAGCAAAGAGCAAGAAACATGATTGTCTGATGAGGCACCCTCTGAATTCTTAGTTTGCATATGATGCTAAGCAAACCTTGGACAAAGATCAGTGGTGGGATTCAAAAAAATTTACTACCGGTTCTGTGGGCAGGGCTTGGAGGGCATGGCAGGGGAAGGATACTGTAAAGGACACTCCAGGGGAAGGTTACTGCAAAATCCCCATTCCCTCCCGATCAGGAGGCAGAGAATAGTTGGGGGCAGGGCCAGCCAGAGGTGGTATTTACTGGTTCTCTGAACTACTCAAAATTTCCGCTACCGGTTCTCCAGGACTGATCAGAACCTGCTGAATGCCACTTCTGACAAAGGTGTCAGAACTGATTATCTGCCCCCAAGGATAGGAGCAACTGAGCAAGGGCATCAGAATACCATGCTCCTATTTCTTAATACGCCACTGTTAGAAAGTTAAATGATAGTATGGCTCAAAAGGTTACAGATACTTCTTGATTTACGACCACAAGTGGAACCATTGTTAAGCAAGGAAGTTATTAAGTGAGTTGTTCCTGCTTTTACGACCTTTTTTTGCCCAATGTTAATGCTGCCATCGTTAAGCAAATCATGCTGGTGTTAAGAGAATCCAGCTTGTGTTGCGGCCCACCACCGGTCAGTGGAGCAGGCAGCAGATTCGGACAGTGAGGAGGTTGGGGAGGAACATGGGCCAGTCCTGGAGTCTGGGGAAGGCTCTGATGAGGCCTCTGTGTCGGAGGGAGAGAGGGGGTTAGGGCCGTATGCCAGTTATCAGCTGCCTTCAGAGTCAGAGTCACACACAGATAACTGATTCAGCTGGATCTTTATATACATAATAACAGATGAATACATGTACAATACCAATAGTAGATTCTTTCAATGTGGTAGAAGTTACAAGCAAAACACAAGCGGGAGAGAATAGTTAGTTTCATTTCAGAGCTCAGAGCAGACAGAGAAGTTTCAGTTTCAATTCTCAGCACAGACTCAGATCTGTTTAAGCTCCCATTGGCTGACTTAGTGGCAATGCCTATTCATTGGCTGACCTTGTTACCATGTTTCTCCCTGTCATGAATATTCTAACACTTTCTTTTTTTTTATTTTTTTATTTTTATTAACAAACATGTAGAACACACACACACAAAACCTAGACCTACACCACATTTACACAATACAACACAAACAGGAGCTTCCTGTTCTTTCTAATAGCAATTATCAATCGATACCGCTCACCTTATATTATTTCCCCTTCTATTGTATTTCATTTGGATTTCACCATTCCTAACCCTCTTATTTTACTCATAACTATTATTTTTTGAGTTTTGTTATATTCCTTCATTGATTCTTGTTTCTTTCCTCCATCCACCATATACCATTTATCTCATATCTGATAGAATCCTGATTCTTCTTTTCCCTGGATTTCTTTAGTTAGTTTGTCCATTTCAGCACAATATTCTAACACTTTCTAAAAGACAGAATAATCAGCTGGCATTATAACAGGAACGCTGCCCACTACAAAACATTTTGCAACAAGCTTCGCCTTTTGCTTATGATTACAGTGGATGTGTTTATATTATTGCGTTTAATGTATTTTTAAAGGCATGTGGACTCAAAATCGTAACGCTAAAAGGTTCCTTGGGAGAGCTTGGCAGATTAGAAGTTTTCATCACCTTTGACAGCTCTGAGTAATTTCCCTCCCTGCCTCTTTGGCGTCTATTATAGCACCTATTATAGAAAATGTTTCTCCTATACATAGAAACAAAACTTCAGGTTTCCCCCCACCACCAGCACCACCAATCCAGATTCCACAATGGGCTGTGAAAAACGCATGGAAGAGAGAGTCACATAAGCGCTTCCCTCTCCTATGATAATTTCAGATTTCCCCTTCTTTACTGGAATAGAAAAGAACTTCCCTCTTCTCCATCCCATTAACTTGCACAGAAGGGAACGTATGATGAAGCCCTGTCAGGGAAGGTTTTCAGCAAGGCCAATTTTAAAGATTATTGTTCTGGAAATCTAAAAACTCTGCCAGGAGACTTGGAGAAATGGTGAGGCAATTACAGGCCTATTCAAATCCCCTGAATGCCTGCCTATCATTAACAGATAAAACCAGCAGGAAAAATAGGTGCAACCGTTCCTGAAATCATGGGTTGGGACAAATAATAGTCTATATCTGGCAGCTTAAGTATTTTTTAAAAAAAGAAAAGAAAATGAAGCCCAATTTTGCGTAGTTTTCCTAGCTGAAAACTGAGATCGCTTTGCGGGGACTTTCCCTCTCCCCCGCCCCCCCCCAAAAAATATCTGGCTGTTTTAGAAATGTCACATTCATGTCATTCCTTAAAAGCTGCTACCCGTTTCGCTGTCTCTGCCCCAGATGCATCTCCAAACTATATACCGTGTTTCTCCAGAAATAAGTCTGGGTCTTATATTACTTTTTGCTCCAAAAGACACATTAGGGCTTATTTTCTGGTTAGGGCTTATTTTCAGGGAAATACAATACTAAATGCATCCATCCGGTTGACAATCTTAACTGGGGCTTATTTGCGGGGTAGGGCTTATATTACAAACATCCTGAAAAATCATGCCAGGACTTATTTTACAGTTGGGTCTTATATTTGGAGAAACAGGGTGTGTGTATACATCAGGGGTGGGTTCCGGCAATCCTGCGTGCATGCGCACGCCCTGCGTGCATGCGCAGTGCAATAAAAATTGCTCTGTGTATGCGCGGAAGCCAAAAACAAGATGCGCCACCAGGAGAACTGGTTCAGGGCATGGCAGGCCTGGGTCACTGCAGGTTCCAGCGACCCAGGCCGCCAAACCACTACCAGTTCAGCCAAACCGGTACAAACCGGTAGGAACTCACCACTGGTGTGTGTGTGTGTGTGTGTGTGTGTGTGTGTCTATGTATATACACACACAGCATATATACATACATGTGTGTATAGTGCGCGCGCACACACACACACACACACACACACACACACACACACACACACATATTTTGGGCAACTTGCTGAAAGTAAAACCAAAGCCAATATTATTGCCTATGTTCCATAAGTATGCTCAACCTCAGAATCCCCTGCAGAAAAATTGATTTTATGCCTCGTTTCCATCCATCTTGATTGTAGGTATTCAGTATATACTGCCTGTACTCAGAATTATAAAATTATAGGATACAGGCACTAATAGGCTCGTTAGCAATGTAGAGTGCAGTTGATTTTACTTGCAACATCTTGTTCTTTTGTTTGTTTGTTTGTTGCTTACTTAGGACTAAGGAGAAATTTCCTGATAGTAAGAACAATCAACCAGTCAAACAACATGGCTTCAAAAGTTGTGGGCGCTTCTGCTGCTACAAGCTGAGAAGATAAAGGTAGGAAAATAGCACGGGTGGGCAGGTGGGCCCATCTGATCATCAGTCTGAACTGGTTTGCTCCCAGCTGATCGTCAGAGATACTAGTTTGCCTGAACCAGCCCGAACTGGTAGAATCCCACTCCTGGTCTACTACCTAGTGCAGTGATGGGGAACCTTTTGGTAAACGCATGCCAAAATTTTGCGTGTGCGTGCGATAGCACCCCCAATGCAATACACCCTGCCCACCTGCATATGTGTGCATGACACACACCCCCCGTGTGCAGGGGGGAGTTTTCACCCTCCCCAGGTTCTGGAGGTTTTCCTGAAGCCTGGGGAGGGCGAAAACGGTCTCCCCTGGCCCTCCGGAAGGCTGAAAATCAGCTGGCCAGCGCGCATGCGCACTGGAGCTAACAGCTCACGTGCCAGCAGATATGGCTCTGCCTGCCACCTGTGGCACTCGTGCCATAGGTTCGCCATCCTGGACCTAGTGGTTTTATATAACTACACTTCACAGCTTCCCTTGTAGGTGAAACCTGGCTATCAAACCACTTGAATGGCTATCAAGCTACTTGCTTAGTCATACTTAGAGCTTAAGACGGAGCATTTGACAGTAACTTTGCAGAAGAAGACACTCAGGTGTTAAGCGAACATTTGTTTAATGCAATGCTGGCAAATTGGGCAACGTGCTCTTCCCCCCCCCCCAGAGTTATTGTTAAGAATTTTGCGGGTTCAGCAAATCCTTATGTATGAAAAGTGGCTTCAGTCACATATCTCCTGTAAGTGGAGGCGTCAATAGCCCACACACTCAGCCAAGGAGGCCTCCAAGTCTCTCAAACAGATAAGAGTCCCTTCTCTGTTTATTCTCCTTATTATTCCCTTTTCTGTTTAATCGGCTTAGACTGATGAGGCAAGGCAGCAGCACAAGGATCAGCCAAGCTGTTTAATTAAAGGATTGCAGCTCAGACCTGCAGTTTGGGGGTTTCTGTAAACGAGCTATGAGTACATTATTTAATCCACCGTGCGGAGTGGAGCTGAGGCATTAATGAAGAAAACTCTAATTAAAACTAGATGGCTGGCAGTTATTAGCAGCATCACTTCTGACAAGCTCCCTCGCTTACACAGAAAATGCCCGATCAGGAGAAAAGAAAGTGAAAAGAGGGAAGAACTCAACCTGGATTATGTAATTGGAGATGTATTTGGAAGGAGAACGTGGGAAGGAAAAAAAGGGAAAGCTCACCAGTCTCCAAAGCTGGAGTGATGCTCATCAGAAAACCCAGCTTGACTCATCTGGAAATACGGCTGTCTCAGCATGAGTTCGGGGAGACGGATGCTAAAGATCTGATTGGCCCCCGGTGAGTCAATTTGGTTGGCTGTCAATTTAGAACATCAGGCTGATTCACTGAAGCCCTGATTAGTTTCCCTTGTGTCTGAATTCATCACGGAGCCCTCTTTTTTTAAAAAAAAAATATTATAGAAAAAGAGAGCAGTCAGAGAAGTGAGCATGTCTAGTTCAGGGATCAGCAACTTGTGGCTCTGGAGCCGCATGTGGCTCTTTCATTCCTCTGCTGCGGCTCCCTGTCGCTGGTCAGCTCCACAATTGATAGGGCTTTTGGTTAGGACAGGTAGAGGAAAAAAGATGCCGTATTAGGAGGAGACTCTATGATATGGGAACTGACTTCTGGTCAGCAGAGGAAAAAGGACGCCACGCTAGGAGGAGACTATGATGTGGGAACCAGACTTTCGGTCGGCTCCAGAATTGAACAGGGGGTTAGGACCTTTGTGGCTCTTTGAGTGTTTAAGGTTGCTGACTCCTGGTCTAGCTTAATGAAAAGATGGACTAGGGTGACATGATAGCAGTGTCCCAATATTTCAGGGGTTGCCAGAAAGAAGAGGGAGTCAAACTATTCTCCAAAGCACCTGAGGGTAAGACAAGAAGCAATGGATGAAAAGTAATCAAGGAGTGAAGCCACCTAGAACTAAGGAGAAATTTCCTGATAGTTAGAACAATTAATCAGTGGAGCAACCTGCCTCCAAAAGTTGTGGGTGTTCCAACACTGGAGGCTTTTAAGAAGAGATTGGACAACTATTTGTCTAAAAGGATACAGGGTTTGCTGTCTGAGCAGAGAGTTGGACTAGAAGACCGCCAAGATCCCTTCCAACTCTGTTATTCTGTGTCTCTTTCCAGGTCAAGGATAATTTGAAATGACCTCCTTGCCTGAAGCAAGAGGAAAATCTGGCCTCTCATTCTTCTCATTCTTTCCCTGCAACAGCAATATTAAAAAAAAAAAAAAGCCCATCGTGCTCCGTCATCTATTAACTGTCATTCTGAAGTAACCGCAAATTACCCGGGTATCTCCACAGGAAGGTCAAAAATTCAAGATGGCTGTTCTAGGCTGACATTATTGGCTGTCAAGCAATCAGATAGCAAGCAGTCCAGGAACAAGCCAAGCTCAGGAAAAACGCTTGCAGGAATAGAGTCCATTTCTCAGAATTCAAGTTAATAGACTGGGTAAGGTCAAGATCAAGAAACAGGCGATGAAACCCACGGGAGGGAAAGGGGACCTGAAAAGGTAGAATCCAGAATTCGAAGTGCAGCACAACAGAGCTGAGATTTGGGCAGAAATGTTTCCAGCATTTTCTCCCTGGGATTCCAACTAATACATCAGCCACGCTGACCCTTCACCCAATACACAGCAGAAGCAGATTCTTTAGAGCCATGATGGCGAACCCATGGCACCCATACCACAGGTGGAACGCGGAGCCATTTCTGAGGACATGCAAGGCATCCAGTATGCATACATGCGCTGGCCGGCTGATTTTCGACCTTGATTATCATCCGTTCAACTGGAACGGACTTTTGGTTTGTGCATTGGGCTGCTGAAGTCTCCGGAAGGTGAAAAATGGACCTACCGGGCCTATTGAAAGTTGGAAAATGGGCCATTTCTGGCCTCTGGAGGGCCTCCAGGGGGGGCTCTTCCCAGGCTCCAAGAAAGCCCTGTGCTCATGCACAGGGCAGTAGGGTGTGTGTGTCACCCGTGCATGCACAGGGGGCACGGCACTAGGGGAATTAAATTATGGGGGTGGGCATGCGAGTTTATGTGATAGCATGCACACATGTGCTTTTGGCACCCGTGGTGAAAAAGGTTAGCCATCACTGCTTTAGAGTCTCCAGTTGGCAAGCCTTTTGAAACCTATGGAACTCAACATTCCATTGTAGGATTTTT
Organism: Thamnophis sirtalis; assembly: GCF_051295495.1. Lineage (NCBI taxonomy): Eukaryota > Metazoa > Chordata > Lepidosauria > Squamata > Natricidae > Thamnophis > Thamnophis sirtalis. The sequence goes on from NW_028261389.1 coordinate 17,336,427, forward strand.
AACACACTGGTACTTGGGAGCTTGGGAGTCTGTTGGTTGTCCACCATGGTTGGTGTCATCTAGAAGAGCCGAGGTGGCACAGTGGTTAGGGTGCAGTACTGCAGGCCACTTCAGCTGACTGTTATCTACAGTTCAGCAGTTCAAATCTCACCGGCTCAAGGTTGACTCAGCCTTCCATCCTTCCGAGGTGGGTGAAATGAGGACCCAGACTGTGGGGGCGATATGCTGACTCTGTAAACTGCTTAGAGAGGGCTGAAAGCCCTATGAAGCGGTATATAAGTCTAATTGCTATTGCTATCTATGTCAAGTCTATTGCAGGAGTGAAATGCTACTGGTTTGGGCCTGTTCACCCGAACCGGTAGTAAAAAAATGCTACTGGTTCACAGAACCAGTAGTAAAAAAATACTTTAAAAATTTTTTTAAAGAAAAATGTTCCGACGATCGCATGTCACACAGCTAATCTCTGGAACTTTTTTCTTTTAACTTTTAAGCATATTTTTTAGTACAGGTTCTCCAGAAACGCGGGGCTGGGGGGGTCCATTTTTGCTCCCAGCAGGCTTCACTGAAGTCTGCTAAGCCAAAAATGGGGGTGGGGTGCTGAGAAAGAAAGGAAGGAAGAAAGGAAAGAGAAAGAAAGAGAAAGAAAGAAAAAGAGGACGGGAGGGAGGGAGAAAGGAGAGGGAGGAAGGACTATAAGCCTGGCATTAGACACAACTTCAGAGGATAATCCAGGGCTGGAAGGGACCTGGAGCACATCTAGCCCAACTCTGCTCCAGCAGGACATTGTTAAAGTGGGTTTCTGTCTTTTAATCCCACAGTTACATGACTACATAACCACACCCACCAGTGGTGGGTTTCAAAAAACTTTAGAGCCTCTTCTGTAGGTGTGGCCTGCTTTGTGGGAGTGGCTTGCCGACCATGTGACCGGGTGAGAGTGGCTTGCCAGCCATATGACTGGGTGGGAGTGGCTTGCCAGCCATGTGACCAAGTGGGGAGTGGCTTGGCAGTCATGTGACTGGGTGGGCATGGACAACTTGTAAAATGTAGTGAAACTCACTTAACAATGCTCTTGCTTAGCAACCAAAATGTTGCCTCAGAAACTCTGGCATTTGAAGCACACAAGTCTTAAAGCTGTCAAGTTACAAGACCCTTGCACCCCTAACCCTTTAGAAAAAAACCCAGGGGTGTTCAAACTTGACAGCTTTAAGACTTGTGGACTTCAACTCCCAGAATTCCTCCTCCAGTCATGTTGGCTCAGGAACTCTGGCACTGAAGCATGCAAGTCTTAAAGCTGTCAAGTCACAAGACCCTTCTATCCCTAACCCTAAAAAAGCCAAGGGTGTTCAAACTTGGCAGCTTTAAGACTTGTGGACTTCAACTCTCAGAATTCCTCCTCTTGCTCTTCATCTTGATGATCTGTGGACAGGCATGGAGAGGGAGCTGGAACCAATTCTAAACGGCACTGTAGATTTGTGGAACCTCCTCTATAGAAGAGGTTAGAACTGGCAGGAACTCACCCCTGATGACCACCCAGTCACATGACCCCACCAAGCCATGTCCATCAAGCACGCCCACAGAACCAGTAGTAAAACATTTTAGATTTCACCATGGATCTATTGTCCCTAGTTGGCCCTTTGTCTCCATAGTCTACTGCTTACTATAATGGGTATGTGTGTATGTGAGGCTCTGATCAGCCTGGTACCTATACTGATGCCGTTTGAGCATCAGACTGAAATATTCCTTTTCTTCGAGACTTTTCTGTGGTTTTATAATCAGTTTGATATTTTAAGGGACCACTCTGTACTGGGTTAGTATATTTCACTCAAATGAAAATGTTTTCATTTTCTTTCCTATGCTATTCATTAATTATCAGTTACTCACTTTCTTCTCCCGTTGCTCTTTTTCTAAATGTTTTTGCTATAATCTTTTTAAAAAACTTTTGTAACATTGTGATTCAACCAGAGGACTTTAGTCAGTGGACAAATTGGACATATAATAATTAAGCAAATAAAACAATTGCCAAGAACCCAAGTTGGGTAGTTCTTGCATATGTATCTACTGTAACAACACACACACACCAGCTTTTTATGATAACCATTCAGTGCAAATTACTCCTAATATATGTCATCATTAGTTTCGCTAATTTTCCTCCACAATATGGCAATCGCAACTCGGCTTTTACAGTGTTCTTTTTCTTGTACCAATTACAAGATTACTTGTACTTGCTTCCTTTGAGTTCCCATACACCCTCTTATCATCCTGCCACCTAGGACAAGATGGATGGACAGATGGATGGATGAATGGATGGATGGATGGATGGATGGACAGTATGTATGTATGTATGTATGTATGTATGTATGTATGTATGTATGTATGTATGTATATATATGTATGTACGTACGTACGTACATACGTACAGTATGGATGGATGGATGGATGGATGGATGGATGGATGGATGGATGGATGGATGGATGGATATTGACGCAGAACTGATCACTGGCTAGAATGCAGTATTGCAGGCTAATTGTGTCCACAGTCTGGAGTCGATCCTGATGGGATCAAAATTGACTCAGCCTTCCATCCTTCCGAGGTTGGTAAAATGAGAACTCAGATTGTTGGGGGCAATATGCCGATTTTGTAATCTGCTTAGAGTAGCTGTAAAGCCGTATGGAGGGACACAGTGGCTCAGTGGATAAGATGCTAAGCTTGTCGATTAGAAAGGTCAGCAGTTCGGCAGTTCGAATCCCTAGTGTGGCATAACAGAGTGAGCTCCCATTCCTTGTCCCAGCTCCTACCATCATAGCAGTTCGAAAGCACGTAAAAATGCAAGTAGAAAAAATAGAAACAACCTTTGGTGGGAAGGTAGCAGCGTTCCGTGCACCTTTGACATTTAGTCATGCCGGCCACATGACCACAAAGACATCTTCAGAAAGCGCTGGCTCTTTGGCTTTGAAATGGAGATGAGCACTGCCCCTAGAGTCGGGAACAACTAGCACCTATGTGTGAGGGGAACCTTTACCATTACCTTTAAAGCAGTATGGAGTGGTATGTAAGTATTATTACTATTGCTGTTTTCAAACCTACACATGTACCAAAACAGTAAATACCCTAGTGAGAAATGTAAGCACATTGTAGATGTGCCATAACAAGAATTAATTAAAATACCTAGTATTTTTTTAAAAAAATCAAATTCTCAGATAGGCACATTTTTCATGTGCACGCTTAGAAATCTGAACTAAACTGCAGATCCAGGACAAAGCAAATACAAAATTTGACCATAAATATAGAAAACAAGAAAGAAAATTGTATAGGGTTTCCTGCCTAGGCAGGTGGTTGGACTAGAAGACCTCCAAGGTCCCTTTCAACTCTGCTACTGTATTCTTGTATTCTTGTAAAAGGACATACTGTCCTTTGAAAAGACCCTTTGAATAAAAAGTTTGTTGGAGGAGGAATTTAAAAAGTTTTTGGGAAAGAACCCATTCTATCTTCATTTGGGTTTTTCACTGCTATCACCTGTTCAAATTATCCTGGCTGTGATAGGAGTTATGGGAACAGTTTTTTGTTCTTCTATATTTTTTTCTCTTCTTAAATTGTCTCCTGCTTATAATATCATTTTCGTGATTTCATTCTGTATGTCTTCACTTTGGCATCACTGGATAAGTATGTTCCTTCTTTATTAATTGATCTCAGGAAAAATGCCATTTTTAGGGTAAATGGCTTGGGGGTGATTGAGAAAAACCATGTTCAGAAAGAGTAGAATGTTAATGTTGGTGAATATTATTATATCACTACTGTGCACATTCCAATGTATGGCTGTGAAAGTTGGACCATAAGAAAGGCTGAGCACCAAAGAATTGAGGCCTTTGAACTATGGTGCTGGAGAAGACTCCTGAGAGTCCCTTGGACTGCAAGGTGATCCAGCCGGTCAGTCTTAGAGGAGTTCAACCCTGACTGCTCTTTAGAAGGCCAGATCCTGAAGATGAAACTCAAGTACTTGGGCCACCTAATGAGAAAGAAGGACTCACTGGAAAAGAGCCTAATGCTGGGAACGATGGAGGGCAAAAGAAGAAGGGGACAACAGAGAATGAGGTCGTTGGATGGAGTCACCGAAGCAATAGGTGTGAGCTTAAACAGACGCCAGAGGAATGGTAAAGGACAGGAAGGCCTGGAGGAACAGCAGGAGCCCCTTTGTGGAGTACTGTGAAGCCATTACCATGGCAACTCCCCTGTGCTGTACAGTAGAAGCCATATTACAGCAGTACAGTAGAAGCCATTTAAGGCACAACAGCTGTATCATAACAGAACACAGACACCCAAGGAGTGTTAGGGATGTCTTACCCACCACAGTATTTATTTCCAGAGAGTAAATCATCTGTGCACCAAGTTTGTTTGAAATTGCTCAAGGCGTTCCAGAATTATGCTGGAACATACACACACACACACAGTCATTTTTAGATAGATAGATAGATGATAGATAGATAGATAGATAGATAGATAGATAGATAGATAGATAGATAGATAGATAGATAGATAGATAGATATATGATGGATGGATGGATGGATGGATGGATGGATGGATGGATAGATAGATAGATAGATAGATAGATAGATAGATAGATAGATAGATAGATAGATAATTTTATAATAATGGATAGGAGGATTGATGGCTCAGTGGTTCAGTATTTATTCTACACCAGAACCCGAAACCTGACGCTCTGGTAACTCCTCCTCAACCATTATACCAGATTTTTTTAATTTTGCAAGCTTTTTTTTTTTTAATAAAAAAAAGTACTTTGCCAAGGCAGCTATAATGGGCATCAGAGTGGAATTTCTGCTCCACTTTTTTCCTGAACTGACAACTGACGCAACGGGGGCCTACAATATTCTGACGTGCAGAATTAGGCATAGAATTTTTGCTTTGGGCAAAAGAGGTAATTATGGGTAAATCCCCTATCCATAAAGAAGCTTCTTGCATAACATTAAGCCAGAGTTAGGTTGACAAAGAAGGCCAGACACTGGAAAAGGTATTTGATCACCTTGCTATGACATGTAATAGCAATAGCACTTAAGACTTACTGTATATACCGCTTCACAGTGCTTTACAGGCCTCTCTAAGCAGTTTAAAGAGTCAGCCTATTGCCCCCAACAATCAGGTCCTCATTTTACTGACCTTGGAAGGATGGAAGGCTGAGTCAACCTCCAGCCGGTCAGAACTGAACTCCTAGCAATGAGCAGAATTAACCAGCAATATTGGATTCTAACCACATTTCCATGCTCTTTTGGGAGGGAGGTGCATTTTATACTCCGGAAAATACGGTAATAATGCTACCAGTTCATACTCTTCTTTTTTCTCTTATAATATTGGATTCTGTGCCACCTGCCTCTAGCTTCTTACTATTTCCAATCTCACACTTTCCCTTCCTGTTTTGACTTCGAGAAATTCTTCCCTTTCTGCCCAACCTTTTGGGTGGCATACTTTCATGAACTTGTCATAATTACCAGTCTATGTTATTAATTAACTCTAACCCTGAATTCCCTCTATTTTCCTGGCACTGGAAAATGCATTTCATTGACTTTGCCATGAAGACAAGTCAGAATGAAGACAAAAATAGAACTACCATATTTTTCGGACTATAAGACGCACTGGTATATAAGACGCACCAAGATTTCGAAGAGGTAAGTAAAAAAAAAACGTTTTTGTCTTCCCAGGAGCACCCTGCAGGCTTCAGCAGGGCTGGGAGAAGACAAAAACGCCCCTGTTTTTCACCAAAATGGGGGCATTTTCCCTTCCCCCAGCCCTGCTGATGCCTGCCCAAGTGCTTTGGGGGGAAGGAAAAAGACCTCCGTTTTGGTGAAAAACGGCCAATTTTTCACCCATTTTTCACAAAACTGGGGTGCGGGGCGGGGTTTGGGGAGGCCAAAAATGGCTGTATTTGGTGTATAAGATGCACCAACATTTCCATGCTCTTTTGGGAGGGAGGTGCATTTTATACTCCGGAAAATACGGTAATAATGCTACCAGTTCATACTCTTCTTTTTTCTCTTATAAATCATGATACTGAGAATGTACATGGCATCAGTGTTAAACAGATATTGACCAAACTCCACTTTCCTAAAAGGGAGCAATGTTTTGAGTAATTGATTAAAAAAAACCCATCATTTTTGCCTGTCCCTTCTATATTTTCATTCTTTCCTCTTTTAATACCCCAACATGGGACTCAGTAACCTTTTTGTGTGTCGCTGCATATGCTTGCACCATAGTGTGAGTGCAGGCACTAACATATCAATACAGGTAGTCCTTGACTTACAATTATTTGTTTAGGGAGTGTTAAAAACTACAACGGCACTGAAAAAGGTGACCAGTTATCACACTTACAACTGTCACAGCATCCCCACAATCACATAATCAAAATCCAGGTGCTTGGCTACTGGCATGTATTTATAATGGGTTGCAACATCCTGGAGTCCTTTGATTTACCATTTTGCAATCTTCCCAGCTGGCTTTCAACAAGTAAAGTCAGGGGGGGCCAGCTGGATTTGCTTAACGGTTGCATGATTCACTTAACAGCTGCCCGTGATTCACTTAACAGCCATAGCAATAAAGATCATACCACGTTTCTCCGAAAATAAGACAGGGTCTTATTTTCTTTTGACCCCTGAAATAAGCGCTTAGCGTTATTTTCAGGGAGGTCTTATTATTTTTGAGGTGCGGGAGGCCCCTTAACCTCAGTCCGTGGATCAGCTGAACCAGAGAGGGCCAGATGTTCTGTCTCATGGGGCCGGCTACTCTTTTTGCGGCCGCCATTAAGATAAGGGGCGTGGTAATTAGGGACCAGCTGCACATGCGTTTAAATATTTTCAGGGAGGGCTTATTTTGGGGGGAGAGCTTTTTTGAGGGGGAGGGCTTATTTTAGCCCATGCGCTCAAAAGCCCAATTGGGCTTATTATCCAGGGAGGTCTTATTTTGGGGGGAACAGGGTAAAATCGGACACCACTCAACAACTGCCTTGCTTAGCAACGGATATTCTGATCCCAATTGTGATTGCAAGTTGAGAACTACCTCTATATGTATATGAAAAGTGGCCAGGTAAGCAATCTCACCTGCAGGATGTCTTACCAAGTCAGGTGAGAATGCTAAAAACTCACAATCTTCTCATGCAGTAGCACCAATGTCTCCCCAGATTGGATGGTACCATAAGGATTGGTCGCTTGTTTTAAGATGTTTTTTTCTCTTCTTCTTTTTTTTAAAAAAAAATCATTTTGAAGTTCCAAGGACGCTCTCTGCAGATGGCACAACCATCCCGTGCTCCAAAAGAATAGACGGGAGAGAGAAAATTCCTTGAAACTAATGCTAGCAAGCTGTCAGATTTGACTACTTTGTAATAAAGGCAGTTATGGGGATTAAGGTCTGAGTGAAAAGACACACTTTGAATGTGCAAGAAGAAGGAGAGCAAGAAAAGCGGGAGGGAGAAGAACCCAAACAGGAGACACAAACTGAGGATTATCCCACCTTGAAGAAGACTCTGCAGAGGAAGGCTTTTGCTCTGCATCCGCAGCCGGGCAGCAGAATTGGTGTAAAACAGTCTCATTCCTGTAAAAAAAAAAAGACAAACAAGGGACAGATGAGAATTCAGCTCATTGAGTCTAGTTTATGTCCATTCCTGGCCACTGGTTCTCATTGATAGTGCCAGTCATTACAAAAGTAACGGAAAACTTTGGTTATTTGTTTATTTTTTTTAATGTATTCACTGTACAATTCCAAGGGATCCACCATCTAAAACTGAAGATTGGCATGAAAAGTGTGCAGAGGGTATTGAGCCCTTCTCCATGTTAACACCTCTCTAGCACAGGAGTGTCAATGTCGATTTCATTGAGGGCCGCATCAGGGTTGTGTTTGACCTTGGAGGGCTGGAAGGGGGGCATGGCCAGTGTTGGTGTCATGTCGGGGGCATTTGTGGTGGTCAAGTGCTAAGGCCGGTCTTTCCTGAAACCCTCACTCACTCTCATTATAGTAGCAATAGCACTTAAGACTTATATACCGCTTCATAGTGCTTTTACAGTCCTCTCTAAGCGGTTTACAGAGTCAGCATATTGTCCCCAAACAATCTGAGTCCTCATTTTTATCGACCTCAGAAGGATGGAAGGCTAAGTCAACCTTGAGCCGGTGAGATCTGAACTGATGAACTGCAGCTAGCAGTCAGCTGAAGTAGCCTCACTTTCAGTAACAACTGTGGGAAGAAAGTCATAAAATGGGTCAAAACTCACTTAATAATGACCTTGCTTAGTAACAGAAATGTGGGGCTCAATTGTAATTGTGGTCATAAGTCAAGAACTATCTGTAAGGTAAATGTTCCCCTTGCACATATGTGCTAGTCGTTCCTGACTCTAGAGGGCAGTGCTCATCTCCGTTTCAAAGCCGAAGAGACAGCACTGTCCAAAGACATCTCCATGGACATGTGGCCGGCATGATTAAACACCAAAGGCGCATGGAGCGCTGTTACCTTCCCACCAAAGATGGTCCCTATTTTTCTGCTTGCATTTTTACATGCTTTCAAACTGCTAGGTTGGCAGAAGCTGGGACAAGTAACAGGAGCTCACTCCATTAAGCAGGGCTAGGGATTCGAACCGCCAAACTGATGACCTTTCCGATTGACAAGCTCTGCGTCTTAGCCACTGAGACACTGTGTCCCTTAAACTCTCTGTACTGTCCACTAAATGAGCAGTTTTAATTCTTCCAGAGGCTAACAACCCTAACTTTTTACTCATGTCAATAAAACTTGCATCAGAACCGTCAACTTAAAAAAAGGGATAAAAGTGAAATATTATCTCTAGGCTTTCGCCACCTGTGCTTTTTTCAATGTCCTAACCAAGAACATTAATTTCAGGTATCTTCAAAACTCTGGTTTAACAGGAATAAGTTTTAATTGCTAAAAGGAGGAAACAAACGAGAACAACAAGCATTTAAAAGTTTCAGAGACTGTAGAAAACAGCATTTCCTAGCATAAGAAAGAGATAACTTCTTCCAAAGGATTTCAAAGGAGAGAACTTTCAAATCCAGATAATTTCGATGCTATAAAGTCTTCCTCTTTGTGTTCTTTCTCTTTGATTTCTCAAAGGGAGACAAAAAAAACCCTGATCCTAGTTAAATCTCACATCTGTATTCTAAACTATCCCCAAAAAGTATTAAGAAAGATGTTTGCTGACTTAGTGAATCATCGGAAATTTGTGGTGCTAAGCAAGATTGTGTCATTTTTATTATCAGATTGCATTTTATTTTTTTAACCTTTGTTTTATTGTATTGTTCATTTGTATTGAACGTCAGAGAGGCTAGGATAGAGGCAGTATGCACATTCTGTAAATAAATGAACCAAAAATCCTGTTCGCACTCAATAAAGCATCCAATAAAAAATCAAGCATACAATTTTGTCGAAGCAGTTGGATCTCCCAGTTGAAACTCATTGTTCTGACCTAGGCTTCCCCATAAAGCACAAAGCAGATTCCTGGTCCCGGCAAAACCTTTTTTTAAATATGAATTCCTCTCATTTACATTCAGCAAAAGCCTGGCGAACAGCCTTTCAAAGGTGAATTTATGACCATAGACCTTATCTAGCTTGGAAAGCTGCCATGTAAATATTTTCCAAACACAGGGCTGTGCAAGGAAAGACTTGGCACAGAGTTTCTGAGATTCACGGACAGATCTTCACACTCCTGAAATGAATGAACAAATGCAGATTTTTGCTGGAAACAGCAAAGGACCAGCCCGCAGTGCCTCTGCCAGGAAAATGGAGCTCGGAAGGGCCGTGCACAGCCCTCCCAAGCTCCATTTTTGCTGGCAGGTTTCAGGAGGCCATTGCAACCGAAAACGGAGCTCGGGAGCCCGTTTTCACTGGCAGAGCGCTCGAGTCACCACAGATGCCCCTGACACAAGTGATGTTGAGCTGGCCACGCCCACCCTCACCCCCTGAGGTCAAACACAACCCTGATGCAGCCCTCAATGAAATTGAGTTTGACACCCCTGTTCTAAACAGATGGATGCAAACACAAACTCAGATTGAAGCTGTGTTCATTATGGTGGCAGCACTCCTCCTCCTCCCCTCTTAATAATGACAAATAATGAATAGGGTTTTTTTTTTTACAACAAGCGTAAGTAACAAGCATATATTTGTTAGTCTTTAAGGTGCCACGAAAATACAGCCACTCTTGCTGCTAGAGATTAATACAGTTGTTGCCCTCTGAACATTTATTGTTGCAATTGTGCACATGACACCAGAATGAAGTACAGATTCGATCTAGAAAATGGTTTTCATGAGCAGCAAAAAAAAAAAAAAAAAAGTACCTCAGATTAATGACTGTAAACGTGTAACCTGAGGCAAAGTGTTACTCCACATAAAGGTGGCTTGTCAAGAGATATCTGCCTCACCATTTGTGCAACTGTGCCCTTTGCAGCAGGGGGTCTCCATCTTTGGCATTTTTATGACTTGTGGACTTCAACTCCCAGAATTCTTCAACCAGCCAGTTAAAGTCCACAAGTCGCAAAGTTGCCAAGGTTGGAGACCCCTGATTTACAGGCTTCTACTCATCCTGTCCTTAGATTGCCAATGTGTTCTGACCCAGTTCCTCCTCTATAGTTAGGGTTAGTTTATTAGGAGCAACAGCCGTCACCGCAAGTAGACAAGTCTCTCCAGCATGGAGATGAATAGTTTTTTGCCCCGCTTATAACTCTCCACCCCCTGCCTTTCATCCCCAGAGCTACGGTAGGACTTCACTAGCAGTGGTGGCTCTTCCGTCCCAAGAATCAGCCCATGGATTTCCACTGCTCTCCTTTCCTCTGCCTTCTGCGCATCTACACATCAGGCACTGGAGTCAACTGTTTCTCATCTTCCTCATCAGCCCCCTTCAGACGTGGGGGCTGTTGACTCTCTATCTGAGTGCTGACGGACAGCCCAGGTTCTGCCTCTGTCTCTCTCTCTCTGTGTCTGACAGATCCATTCCCTCTTCCCACTCAGAGCTCTCAGGTTGCCTTGATGCCGGCCCTGCCTTCCATGGCTCCTCATCTGATTTGGCTGCTGGAGGGGATGGCGGCCTACAGGCCACAACACAATGATTCAGACATGAAGATAAGAGCCTTCCTATAGGTTTGAAACTACTTGACATTCCCACCTTCCTTAAATTGTACCCAGCCAAGGGCTAACCTTTTTCCAGGCACCAGCAGCTTTTTCTGCTGCATTATTCTGTGCCCTGGATCCTGAAGCAGAGACAGATTTGGTTCAGTTGTTCTAATATGATATGGGAGCCAAGGTGGCGCAGTGGTTAAATGCAGCACTGCAGGCTACTGCTAGATCAGCAGGTCAGCGGTTCAAATCTCACCGGCTCAGGGTTGACTCAGCCTTCCATCCTTCCGAGGTGGGTAAAATGAGGACCCAGATTGTTGGGGGCAATATGCTGACTCTCTGTAAACCGCTTAGAGAGGCCTGAAAGGCCTATGAAGCGGTATATAAGTCTACTGCTATATTGCTATGTGTCATTCAGCATATCCGATATGTCTCTCCCAAGCCCCTGTCCCCCAGATATTTTGAGATCTCAATTCTCGCTGCTCCTATAATCCGTCTAAGATTTTGGAAACTGAATTCTATCACACCAGAAGAGTGAGGTTTGAGGAAGAGAGTTTTATTCATCATGTCCATTATACTGCTTTTCCAGAATGTCTTATTTTTTGCTGGTTACCCATCAGTGCAACACAATGTTTAAGCACCTTAAGTATATCACCATAATTCAGTGCCACACAATGTTTAAATACATTCAGGACATAACTCCTGTCTCATGTTTCAGAACCTTCCCAGTTCTTCACTGTCCCTCCATTCTGAAGGACAGCTCAGTTCTTATATGCGAGTCAAGATTTTAATATTTCAATATTGGCTTTAGAGAAGACCTGTCTGATAGAAGAAGAATCAAGAACTGGTCCAAGAAGTGCAGTTTACTAAAGTTAATGAAACACAAGATCTAAAACCCTGGGGTTGATCTTGGCCTATTTCCATAAACTGTAACTTGAATCAGATCAATTCAGAGAGTATATAACAAACTACAGTTCATTTAAATTAGGTTGTAGGTTGATTTCCCGAGAACTAGAGCAGAATCCTTGCCAGCCTTTATGTGTCTTATACAACTAATTGAAGTCTCAAATAAGCAGCCAAACATTTTTTCCAGCCATTCCTTATTGTTGTAGCATCAGTGAAGCAAACATGACTCTTAGGAAAGAGTTCTTCTTAATGGTACCTGAGCATTTCAGCAAAAAGTTTGCATTCTTGTGTCCCAAGCATTGTTTGTGTTTCTACAAGAACCACACCTTATTAAAATCCAGCAGGTAGGGTTAGTTTACGGCTCCTCAGATTGGAGGAACTCGGAAAATTGAATTCATAATATTTTATTTTATTTTCATTTTATTTCATTTGTCAAACATGACATGGACATGAGCACATGAAATGAATACAAATAGATGGGAACAGTAGGACAGGGACGGTAGGCACGTTGGTGCGCTTATGCATGCCCTCTTTACGGACCTCCTAGGAATGGGGTGAGGTCCATAGTAGACAGTTTATGGTTGACGCTGTGGGGGTTTGAGGAAGTAACAACAGAGTCAGGTAGAGCATTCCAGGCATTGACTAATCTGTTGCTGAAGTCGCATTTTCTGCAATCGAGTTTGGAGCGGTTTACCTTAAGTTTGTATCTATTGTTTGCCCATGTATTATTGCGGTTGAAGCTGAAGTAGTCATTGACAAGTAGGACATTGTAGCAGACAATTTTGTGTACTATGCTTAGGTCAGACCATAGGCGGTATAGTTCAAGGTTGTCTAAGCCCAAGATTTCAAGTCTGGTGGCATAAGGGATTCTATTGTGAGCAGAGGAGTGGAGTACTCCCTCTCGTGAAATACCTCTGGACCCACTCAATCATGTTAATGTCCGATATACAGTATGGATTCCAGGCAGACAAGTTGTATTCGAGGATTGGTTTGGCAAAGGTTTTGTATGCCATAGTTAGCAATACAGTGTTACCGGAGAAGAAGCTTTGCAGGGTTAGGTTAACAACTCTTAATGCCTTTTTGGCAATGCTGTTACAGTGAGCTCTGGGGCTTAGATCGTTAGAGATGAGTCCTCCTAGGTCCTTGACAGAATGAGGGTCATCTACGAGGTTGTATCCACCCAGCTTGTATTTGGCGTTCTGATTTTTGTTGCCAATGTGTAAGACAGAGCATTTGTTAGTTGAAATTGCCAGTTGTTCAACCATTCTGACACGTAATCAAGGTCGCTTTGTATTGATGGCGTTAAATAGTTTTACCTCATCAGCGAAGAGGATGCAGTTGCTTATAATATGATCGCAAAGGTCATTTATGTAAACCATGGTTTGGTTAGCCCTGTGTAAACATGTGCCCCCCCCCCAAAAAAAGTGTTTGGCCTCATAATTCTCTGCAAGCTGTGAAATCCAGGACTGCATTTCACAGATTAAGGAGTGCTACGACTTGGAGGGTATTTTCAGTCAAGCTACCATTTCCACTTCAGAACACAGAACTCTGCAAGGAAGAGTGGACCTAAATATTAATCCTTCCTATTTATCAGTGATATCAAAGTTTCCACCTGAAGGCAATTTTTTCAAGTTTTGCTTGGCCAACTCACCTTTCAATTGTAATTTTCCTCCAGCATCTATAAACTCCAAGCTGCCTTGTTATTTCAAGGGAGAATGGTTTTTGTTATTCTCTGCTACTCCAGGTTTTCCCTATATTATTTTCAATTTCTGAGCTCAGTCACTTGAATGGCAAGGTCTGTGGCTGCAGATAAGACAGGCTCATGAGCCTGCAAAAGGAAGCCGTGTGGCCTCTTTTGATCTCTTCCAATGCAGTCCTAGGCTGCATTAACAGAAGGATAAAATCAAGAGCATTAGAAGTCTTAATATCACTATACAAGGCCACACTTGGAATACTGCATCCAGTGTTGGCAGCCACAATGTAAAAAAAAAGATGCTGAGACTCTAGAAAGAGTATAGATGACGATTAGGGGACAAAGATGATTGGAGGACTGGAAGCTAAAACATATAAAGAACAGTTACTGGAATTGGGTATATCTAGTCTAGTGAAAAGAAAAAACTAGGAGTGATATAATAGCAGTGTTTCAATATTTGAGGGGCTACCACAAAGAAAAGGGGGTCAAGCTATTCTCCAAAGCACCTGAAGGCATGACAAGAAGCAATGGATGTTGCTTCCCAATCCTAGTTAAATCTCACATCTGTATTCTAAACTATCCCCAAAAAGTATTAAGAAAGATGTTTGCTGACTTAGTGAATCATCGGAAATTTGTGGTGCTAAGCAAGATTGTGTCATTTTTATTATCAGATTGCATTTTATTTTTTTAACCTTTGTTTTATTGTATTGTTCATTTGTATTGAACGTCAGAGAGGCTAGGATAGAGGCAGTATGCACATTCTGTAAATAAATGAACCAAAAATCCTGTTCGCACTCAATAAAGCATCCAATAAAAAATCAAGCATACAATTTTGTCGAAGCAGTTGGATCTCCCAGTTGAAACTCATTGTTCTGACCTAGGCTTCCCCATAAAGCACAAAGCAGATTCCTGGTCCCGGCAAAACCTTTTTTTAAATATGAATTCCTCTCATTTACATTCAGCAAAAGCCTGGCGAACAGCCTTTCAAAGGTGAATTTATGACCATAGACCTTATCTAGCTTGGAAAGCTGCCATGTAAATATTTTCCAAACACAGGGCTGTGCAAGGAAAGACTTGGCACAGAGTTTCTGAGATTCACGGACAGATCTTCACACTCCTGAAATGAATGAACAAATGCAGATTTTTGCTGGAAACAGCAAAGGACCAGCCCGCAGTGCCTCTGCCAGGAAAATGGAGCTCGGAAGGGCCGTGCACAGCCCTCCCAAGCTCCATTTTTGCTGGCAGGTTTCAGGAGGCCATTGCAACCGAAAACGGAGCTCGGGAGCCCGTTTTCACTGGCAGAGCGCTCGAGTCACCACAGATGCCCCTGACACAAGTGATGTTGAGCTGGCCACGCCCACCCTCACCCCCTGAGGTCAAACACAACCCTGATGCAGCCCTCAATGAAATTGAGTTTGACACCCCTGTTCTAAACAGATGGATGCAAACACAAACTCAGATTGAAGCTGTGTTCATTATGGTGGCAGCACTCCTCCTCCTCCCCTCTTAATAATGACAAATAATGAATAGGGTTTTTTTTTTTACAACAAGCGTAAGTAACAAGCATATATTTGTTAGTCTTTAAGGTGCCACGAAAATACAGCCACTCTTGCTGCTAGAGATTAATACAGTTGTTGCCCTCTGAACATTTATTGTTGCAATTGTGCACATGACACCAGAATGAAGTACAGATTCGATCTAGAAAATGGTTTTCATGAGCAGCAAAAAAAAAAAAAAAAAAGTACCTCAGATTAATGACTGTAAACGTGTAACCTGAGGCAAAGTGTTACTCCACATAAAGGTGGCTTGTCAAGAGATATCTGCCTCACCATTTGTGCAACTGTGCCCTTTGCAGCAGGGGGTCTCCATCTTTGGCATTTTTATGACTTGTGGACTTCAACTCCCAGAATTCTTCAACCAGCCAGTTAAAGTCCACAAGTCGCAAAGTTGCCAAGGTTGGAGACCCCTGATTTACAGGCTTCTACTCATCCTGTCCTTAGATTGCCAATGTGTTCTGACCCAGTTCCTCCTCTATAGTTAGGGTTAGTTTATTAGGAGCAACAGCCGTCACCGCAAGTAGACAAGTCTCTCCAGCATGGAGATGAATAGTTTTTTGCCCCGCTTATAACTCTCCACCCCCTGCCTTTCATCCCCAGAGCTACGGTAGGACTTCACTAGCAGTGGTGGCTCTTCCGTCCCAAGAATCAGCCCATGGATTTCCACTGCTCTCCTTTCCTCTGCCTTCTGCGCATCTACACATCAGGCACTGGAGTCAACTGTTTCTCATCTTCCTCATCAGCCCCCTTCAGACGTGGGGGCTGTTGACTCTCTATCTGAGTGCTGACGGACAGCCCAGGTTCTGCCTCTGTCTCTCTCTCTCTGTGTCTGACAGATCCATTCCCTCTTCCCACTCAGAGCTCTCAGGTTGCCTTGATGCCGGCCCTGCCTTCCATGGCTCCTCATCTGATTTGGCTGCTGGAGGGGATGGCGGCCTACAGGCCACAACACAATGATTCAGACATGAAGATAAGAGCCTTCCTATAGGTTTGAAACTACTTGACATTCCCACCTTCCTTAAATTGTACCCAGCCAAGGGCTAACCTTTTTCCAGGCACCAGCAGCTTTTTCTGCTGCATTATTCTGTGCCCTGGATCCTGAAGCAGAGACAGATTTGGTTCAGTTGTTCTAATATGATATGGGAGCCAAGGTGGCGCAGTGGTTAAATGCAGCACTGCAGGCTACTGCTAGATCAGCAGGTCAGCGGTTCAAATCTCACCGGCTCAGGGTTGACTCAGCCTTCCATCCTTCCGAGGTGGGTAAAATGAGGACCCAGATTGTTGGGGGCAATATGCTGACTCTCTGTAAACCGCTTAGAGAGGCCTGAAAGGCCTATGAAGCGGTATATAAGTCTACTGCTATATTGCTATGTGTCATTCAGCATATCCGATATGTCTCTCCCAAGCCCCTGTCCCCCAGATATTTTGAGATCTCAATTCTCGCTGCTCCTATAATCCGTCTAAGATTTTGGAAACTGAATTCTATCACACCAGAAGAGTGAGGTTTGAGGAAGAGAGTTTTATTCATCATGTCCATTATACTGCTTTTCCAGAATGTCTTATTTTTTGCTGGTTACCCATCAGTGCAACACAATGTTTAAGCACCTTAAGTATATCACCATAATTCAGTGCCACACAATGTTTAAATACATTCAGGACATAACTCCTGTCTCATGTTTCAGAACCTTCCCAGTTCTTCACTGTCCCTCCATTCTGAAGGACAGCTCAGTTCTTATATGCGAGTCAAGATTTTAATATTTCAATATTGGCTTTAGAGAAGACCTGTCTGATAGAAGAAGAATCAAGAACTGGTCCAAGAAGTGCAGTTTACTAAAGTTAATGAAACACAAGATCTAAAACCCTGGGGTTGATCTTGGCCTATTTCCATAAACTGTAACTTGAATCAGATCAATTCAGAGAGTATATAACAAACTACAGTTCATTTAAATTAGGTTGTAGGTTGATTTCCCGAGAACTAGAGCAGAATCCTTGCCAGCCTTTATGTGTCTTATACAACTAATTGAAGTCTCAAATAAGCAGCCAAACATTTTTTCCAGCCATTCCTTATTGTTGTAGCATCAGTGAAGCAAACATGACTCTTAGGAAAGAGTTCTTCTTAATGGTACCTGAGCATTTCAGCAAAAAGTTTGCATTCTTGTGTCCCAAGCATTGTTTGTGTTTCTACAAGAACCACACCTTATTAAAATCCAGCAGGTAGGGTTAGTTTACGGCTCCTCAGATTGGAGGAACTCGGAAAATTGAATTCATAATATTTTATTTTATTTTCATTTTATTTCATTTGTCAAACATGACATGGACATGAGCACATGAAATGAATACAAATAGATGGGAACAGTAGGACAGGGACGGTAGGCACGTTGGTGCGCTTATGCATGCCCTCTTTACGGACCTCCTAGGAATGGGGTGAGGTCCATAGTAGACAGTTTATGGTTGACGCTGTGGGGGTTTGAGGAAGTAACAACAGAGTCAGGTAGAGCATTCCAGGCATTGACTAATCTGTTGCTGAAGTCGCATTTTCTGCAATCGAGTTTGGAGCGGTTTACCTTAAGTTTGTATCTATTGTTTGCCCATGTATTATTGCGGTTGAAGCTGAAGTAGTCATTGACAAGTAGGACATTGTAGCAGACAATTTTGTGTACTATGCTTAGGTCAGACCATAGGCGGTATAGTTCAAGGTTGTCTAAGCCCAAGATTTCAAGTCTGGTGGCATAAGGGATTCTATTGTGAGCAGAGGAGTGGAGTACTCCCTCTCGTGAAATACCTCTGGACCCACTCAATCATGTTAATGTCCGATATACAGTATGGATTCCAGGCAGACAAGTTGTATTCGAGGATTGGTTTGGCAAAGGTTTTGTATGCCATAGTTAGCAATACAGTGTTACCGGAGAAGAAGCTTTGCAGGGTTAGGTTAACAACTCTTAATGCCTTTTTGGCAATGCTGTTACAGTGAGCTCTGGGGCTTAGATCGTTAGAGATGAGTCCTCCTAGGTCCTTGACAGAATGAGGGTCATCTACGAGGTTGTATCCACCCAGCTTGTATTTGGCGTTCTGATTTTTGTTGCCAATGTGTAAGACAGAGCATTTGTTAGTTGAAATTGCCAGTTGTTCAACCATTCTGACACGTAATCAAGGTCGCTTTGTATTGATGGCGTTAAATAGTTTTACCTCATCAGCGAAGAGGATGCAGTTGCTTATAATATGATCGCAAAGGTCATTTATGTAAACCATGGTTTGGTTAGCCCTGTGTAAACATGTGCCCCCCCCCCAAAAAAAGTGTTTGGCCTCATAATTCTCTGCAAGCTGTGAAATCCAGGACTGCATTTCACAGATTAAGGAGTGCTACGACTTGGAGGGTATTTTCAGTCAAGCTACCATTTCCACTTCAGAACACAGAACTCTGCAAGGAAGAGTGGACCTAAATATTAATCCTTCCTATTTATCAGTGATATCAAAGTTTCCACCTGAAGGCAATTTTTTCAAGTTTTGCTTGGCCAACTCACCTTTCAATTGTAATTTTCCTCCAGCATCTATAAACTCCAAGCTGCCTTGTTATTTCAAGGGAGAATGGTTTTTGTTATTCTCTGCTACTCCAGGTTTTCCCTATATTATTTTCAATTTCTGAGCTCAGTCACTTGAATGGCAAGGTCTGTGGCTGCAGATAAGACAGGCTCATGAGCCTGCAAAAGGAAGCCGTGTGGCCTCTTTTGATCTCTTCCAATGCAGTCCTAGGCTGCATTAACAGAAGGATAAAATCAAGAGCATTAGAAGTCTTAATATCACTATACAAGGCCACACTTGGAATACTGCATCCAGTGTTGGCAGCCACAATGTAAAAAAAAAGATGCTGAGACTCTAGAAAGAGTATAGATGACGATTAGGGGACAAAGATGATTGGAGGACTGGAAGCTAAAACATATAAAGAACAGTTACTGGAATTGGGTATATCTAGTCTAGTGAAAAGAAAAAACTAGGAGTGATATAATAGCAGTGTTTCAATATTTGAGGGGCTACCACAAAGAAAAGGGGGTCAAGCTATTCTCCAAAGCACCTGAAGGCATGACAAGAAGCAATGGATGGAAACTATTCAAGGAGAGAAACAACCTAGAACTAAGGAGACCAATTAATCCTGACAGTTAGAACAATTAATCAGTGGAACCACTTGCCTCCAGAAGTTGTAAATGCTCCAACACTGGATGTTTTTAAGAAGAGACCGGATAACCATTTGTCTGAACTGATAAAGGAATGGGGGAGCAGGGGGATGGACTAGAAGACCTCCAAGGTCCCTTCCAACTCTGTTATTCTGATTAACATGGCAGTATTTGGAGTATGCAATACTTCCCTGCAATTCCAGTAATTCCCTGGGGACAGAAGAATTATGGAATTGAGTCCTCGCTCCAGCTGAAACCTAGCCGGATGTCATTATGAGCACCACCAGAATTCTCTGGGGTTTCCTTAATCCTTTCTGATGTTGCACTTTTCCCCAGAACAGATGACACAAAGGCTGATGAATTGACGGAGAACTGAATATCTGGAAGGAGGAATGTAATATGCATGTGCGAATGTTCCCTTTCCCTTTTCTTTTGAATGTATTTCTTTTGGCTCTGCTACTGTAAATGCCAGTGTCGCTTCTGGATTCAGACAAATTGAGACAGATATTTGTAAGCATGTGAAATGTGGCTGGAAGAAACATATTTTCTGGAAGTGAAATTAGGAAGAGTTAATTCTACCTTCAGTGCTTCACTGAACATATAAGCAATAATACAAGTAGCAACATGGGTACTGAAATTTAGGAAACAGACAAAACCTGAACCCATGTATAGAACTGCATGTGCTGTGTTCAATAACAAAACAGAATAACAGAGTTGGAAGGGACATTAGAGGTCTTCTAGTCCAACCCCCTGCTCAAGCAAAAGACACTATATGATTTCAGGCAAGAGATTGTCCAATCTCTTCTTTAAAACTTCCAGTGTTGGAGCATTCACAACTTCTGGAGGCAAATCACTCCATTGATTAATTGTTCTAACTGTCAGGAAATTTCTCCTTAGTTCGAGGTTGATTCTCTCCTTGATTAGTTTCCATCTACTGTTTCTTCAGAGGATTTGGAGAATAGGTTACCCCCCTCTTCTTTGTGACAGCCCCTCAGATATTGAAACTCTGCTATCATATAACCCTTATTTTCACTAGACTAGACCAGGGGTCGGCAACCTTAAACACTCAAAGAGCCACAAACCGGAAGTCCCCCGTTCAATTCTGGAGCCGACTGGAAGTCTGGTTCCCCCACCATAGTCTCCTCCTGTGTGGCGTCCTTTTTCTTCTACCTGTCCTAAGCAAAAGCCCTATCAATTGTGAGCTGACTGGTGATAGGGAGCCGCAGCAGATAGATGAAAGAGCCACATGTGGCTCCAGAGCCGTGGGTTGCTAACCCCTGGACTAGACAAACCCCACTCCTGCAACCATTCTTGATATGTTTTAGCCTTCTTCTGCTCCCTAATAAAACCATCCATGTCTCCATCTCTTCGTTCTGGTGCATTTCTTTTCATATTGATATCAACCTTGCAAGATAGTCTCTGGAAAAGAAGCACACCCAGAAGTACTAGCTCTTAGGTGAAGAGAGATAGCTGTTGTGGCCCAGCAGGAGCCATTGGAGCTGCCGATGGACTCCGATAGTGAGGACCCCTATGAGTCTGCTATGGAAGATGTGGAGGACCCTGGGCAGGGTTCAGACTCAGAGCAGGGACCAGAGAGGTGGTTGGCCACCAGGAGGCACCTGAGACATGGAGCAGTGGGGGACATCAAAGGGAGTTTGTCCCTGACGCCAGTCAATGGAGGGCGGAGAAATGGAAGCAGCAGCTATGGAGACAGACTCCTAAGAGATAATCAAGCCCAGGTGATTGTGGCTTGGCCCCTCCCAAGAGAGTATATAAGAAGAGACTTTGGGAGGAGTCCTTTTGCAGGACACAACCATTCGTAGTAATCTGGAGAACTCCTTGTCAGGTCTGCCTTGTGTTCCCATGTCTGTTGGAGTTTGGGTTGCTGCCAACGTCTTGCCAGTGAGTCGTGTCTGGGCTTTCAGCCAACAGGATTATAATTGCTGTGAATAAAGAGTGGCAAACAGCTAAGCCTATGTCTGCGTTCATTACCGGATGGAGGGGGGGCAGAACAGATAGCTATACGGTTCCTTTAGAAACTGGAAATCCTACAGCTTCCCAAGTCTCTTTTTATTCTGCTTTCAATGAAAATCAGAAGAAACTTCTTAACTGACAACATGACTCTCCGGATAGTAGAATGGCTCACTCAGGAAAATATATTCATCACCAGACACTTTCCTTGGTATATTGCATATGAAGAGATCAAAGTTTGCAACCTGACACTTATTTTTAGCACAGGCTTTAATCACCATTAAGCCATCTGGCACCAGTACAACTAAATGCAAACGCCTTCTTTGTTAAGCAACCGCTATTTCCTATTCAATGGTATTAGCACTAAATCGGTTTCTTGGGAAGAGTCCCAGGAAAACAGCTGTGCTAAGATACTGTGTTTTAATGAATAATGAGGATGCCCAAATAAGCTTGGGATGGATCCCAGTGGACCCACCTGGTGGATGCAGGTTGGCTACTCAAAGTTGCTCCTCCATCTTGCTTTGTTGCTAGAGACTCCCATGATCTCAAAAAGTACAAAACCTATTTGGCCACCTGAGGCTGCTACACTGATGCTCATGCTTCTTGTGGTGATGAGACATTGGCTAATTTTAATGCTGTCCCCAAAATTTAAGGATTATATTTCTTTTGAAGACCGTTTAAATGCCAGAATTTCGAAACACAACTACTAGGCTACTAATTAAATCCGGTCTACCATTGGGAAAATATTTATGTTTCCAGACTTAGGTCAAAGTAGAAGTGCCTGATTTTAAAAATCTTGCATTGCTGGGAGACAAGTTTCCCTGATCCAAATGCGCTTACCAGGCACACCACAGCAGCTAGGTTTCTGGATTTATTGAACCATAAAGTAACTCGGTTTGCAATACATGCTAATTCTAAAAAAGAAAATCCTAACCAAGAGCAAAGCTACTTAACATTAGCTTGGATGTTCTTTTGTTCCTTTATTTGCATCCTAATCTTTAGAAGGGACATGGTGGCTCAGTGGCTAAGACGCTGAGCGTGTTGATCAGAAAGGTCGACAGTTCGGCGGTTCGAATCCCTAGTGTCGCGTAACGGAGTGAGCTCCCATTACTTGTCCCAGCTTCTGCCAACCTAGCAGTTCAAAAGCATGTAAAAATGCAAGCAGAAAAATCAGGACTACCTTTGGTGGGAAGGTAACAGCGTTCCGTGCACCTTCGGCATTTAGTCATGCCAGCCACATGACCACAGAGACATCTTCAGACAGCACTTTGAAATGGAGATGCCAAAAAAAAAAGGGTTAGGGTTAGGGTTAGGGTCACCCCCTAGAGTCGGGAATGACTAGCACATATGTGCAAGGGGAACATTTACCTTTTTAATATTTAGACCCAAATGTCTAGGTTCACACATCATTCCATTTTATCAACTTGCAATTGAGTTCACATAACATGTTAAACCAGTGTTTGTTAACCTTGCCAATTTTAAGACGGGTGAACTGCAACTCCCAGAATTCCCCAGCCAGCTGGCTGGGGAATTCTGGGAGTTGCAGTCCACCCGTCTTAAAGTTGTCAAAGTTAACAAACACTGTACTAAACCAAAGCCAAACTGTATCACAATTTAGTATGATATGTAAGGTCTCCTTTACTAAGCGGCTTTAGGCAACCCACTAAATTTCCCTTGTTGCATAAAGATAATGATGAGAATTTGATAATAATCTGTTACATCTACAATGTACCGATGATAAGCATTTAAATTACATATTGTCATTAGAATGACTGAAATAGCATTACATGAAATGCTTTTGATCATTAAGGAATACTAAGGATGTTAGTACTTTAAATGAAATCTGGGAAGCAAGGTTGTCAATTATGTACTCAAAGATTGCACATTTGATTTGCACATTTAACAATAATTTCTACTACAACAAGAGCCACAGTCTACCCACAGGAAGCAGTTGCTTACAAACAGATTGCAAATGTATGCCAATATGGACTTACTATGAGGCTCTGGGCAAGTCTAAATCCAAAGTCTCTACAAAAATTTCTCTATAGTTGCCTACTTTTCAATAACACAATCACAATAAAGAATAGAATAGAATAGAATATACTTTATTTGTATGCCGCCCTTTCCCCTGAGGGGACTCAGGGCGGCTCACAATTCAGGGGGAGGGAAGGACAAAAACAAGTTACACACATGAAGACAATATATCGTTAAAAAGCGCAACAATCATACTATTCGGGTGGGGTTGAAGTCTTTAGCCCCAGGCCTGTCGGGACAGCCAGGTTTTAAGGGCTATGCGGAAGGTCCGAAGGGTGGTGAGGGTACAAATCTCCACGGGGAGTTCGTTCCATAGGGTCGGAGCAGCCACCGAGAAGGCTCTCCTCCGGGTAGTTGCCAGTTGGCATTGACCGGCTGATGGAATTCGGAGGAGGCCTAATCTATGGGATCTTATAGGCCTAGTGGAGGTAATTGGCAGTAGGCGGTCTCTCAAGAACACAAGACCAAAGAGGGTGGTGTGATTTTCAGAAGAACCCATGTAAATGCAGTGCATGGTCATATTCATTCATTTTTAAAAATCTGTGTAGCATATGTATATGTGCATTACATATTGCTATTAATTGACATTATGAGGTGGCAGAGGTGGCGAAACTCAAGCCACCACTAGATGGCAGCAAAGTATTGGGTTGTTTTTTCCTCTCTTGACCACCCTCTTGTGGTCATTCCCATTTTTTCAAACCAAATAACTTTAAAAGGGTTCAACTTAAGCTTATATTGTCTTCACTAGAGTGGTTTGGAAGTTTAAAGACCTTTGGTCAACTTTGAAAACTTTGAGAACAGGACTTCGGTCTTCTGCGTAGTTTATGGAGCTGGTTGTTTAAAAAAAGAATCAGCATGCAGAAAGCTGTGTGTGACTTTAGGGTAATAATGAGCGGTTTGCTCTTGGAGGTTGTGAATCTGGTAATTCTGCAAGGACTGCTAGTTGAATAACATTTGTGGATTTTATGAGCAAAAACTTTACAAAGCATAGCGAGAGAAATGATCACCAGCTAATGTCAGCATATTAAGCCATTAAGCCAAGGATAGACAGCTTGTGCCTCAGAGCTGTATCAGAATCCAAGCCCTTGCCAAAATTCAACAGCGTGATTACTGCAAATCAGCAGTAGCGATCATTTGTAGGCAAAAAAAAAAAACTGTGAAAACTCTATTGACTTACAACATAGGTTGTAGTCAAAGATGAAATGTCAAGTAGCAAGAAGTTGCTGGATCTTTTCTGTCATCTAGCACAGCAGTCACCAACTGGTGGTCTGTGGACCACTGGTGGTCCATGAGAAAATTTGGGTGGTCTGCAGAAAAATTATTTGCATTTTTTTATATTGCACTAAATCAGGGGTCCTCAAACAACGCCCCCAGGGATGGATACGTGCAATGAATGTTTGTGTTGCTGCAGAGAGTCTCCCCCTTGTGGTTCTTTTTGTGTGGGTTGGAGGGGGACAGAAATTCCAACCTGGGGTCTGCCTCAGTCAGATCCAATTTGAACTGAGCTGTTTTGCCAACTCTTTTTCGAGGTGGCTGCTTAGCTCCAACAACTGCTTCCTGTTGGGGCCCTAAGGAGACCGGGCGGGGAGGCGGGGAGTGGGTGGCAGGGGAAGGGCAAGTAGAGGCTGGTGAGGTGCCCCTTGATGTGAGTGACATTGACTTGGCCATGCCCACAGAATCACATGACCATCTAGCCATGCCCACCCAGCCAGTCATTAGGCAGATCATATTAGTGGTCTGTGGGATTTAAAATTATTAATGTAGTGGTCCCTGAGGTCCAAAAGGTTAGGGACCCCTGATCTAGCAGACATCTGCTAGAGGTGGCGCAGTGGTTAGGGTGCAGTACTGCAGGCTACTTCAGCTGACTGTTATCTGCAGTCCTAACCAAGAGTCTAGGAACTGTTATGGTAACGTGGGAGGATATAAGCTGTTCCAAATAGGGTAGTTTTTTGTAGAGTCAGAATAAAGTCCAATAAATTTAGAATTTCCAAATAGCAAGGTAGCCCTTTAGGTATTGCTCAAGGGCTCCAATTACAATCAGGACAACATATGATTTCTTTGTCCATAGTCGCTCAACTTCAATTTGCAAATCCCAGTAGTTTGTGATTTTTTCTTGCTGCTTCTTCAATTCACGCCTCACCAGGCATTGCAATGTCAATGAACCAAACTTTTTTCTAATTATTATTATTATTATTATTATTAGTAGTAGTAGTAGTAGTAGTAGTGGTGGTGGTGGTGGTGGTGGTGGTGGTGGTGGTGGTGGTAGTATTGTCTTCATTGTTTTGAAAGTACACTGTGTGCTTCTGTACCGGAGACAAATTCCTTATGTATCTAATCATACTTGGCCAAATAAAAGTATTCCATTCCATTCCATTCCATTCTATTCTATTCTATTCTATTCTATTCTATTCTATTCTACTCTACTCTACTCTACTCTCATTCATTGAAGAGGAATGGGCACACAATGGAAAATAGACACATTAAAAAAACATAGTGCTGGCTATTTCCCCACTGCACTTGCTCCTGCAAGCTGTGAGCTGCTTAGGAGGCAAAAAAAATCCTTCAGCAATCAATTGATTAGAGTCTTGTCAGTTACAGGCAGCAATGCCAGCTAATAGGGTTTTGCTGTCTCCATCTATTTATTAGATAGCCCTGCTAATTTACTTCCAAATTTTCAAAGAACATTTAAGAAAACCACTGATATATGTTGGCTTTACTCATTTTCTCTCTCTTGCTATCAGAAAAAGTATAACTTCTGTCTTTTGGTTTGTCTTTTAGTCTCCATTTCTGGATCTTACAGCTATATACTACTGTTTTACATAGTTAAAATTCAATCTTCTGATTTTCTACAGTTGTCTTGAATGGCAGTGGCAGTTATTTTGCTGGTTGGATAAAAAATCACAATATCATCAGCATATGCATTCACATTTTGTTCACATAAGAAACTACTATTTTGAAAGTATTCATTATTTTGGATTCCCCATAACAGCATCTATACTTATAGTATGAACAATAAATGTGTTAAAGGTTATATCTCTGTCTTGTTCCTTCATAGATCTGGAATTTTCTGACTCAAAATTATTAGTTTTAAAGTAGTGTTTATAGTATGATTTAGTTCAAGTATAGCTGAGCAGAAGTTATGACCCAAATAGTATTTATTCAAGATTTTTCCTAGGAAAAAAACATTGTAACTTATCAAAGGCTTTATGTACATCAAGAGGGGAGGAAAGCCAAAGATGACCTGTATTTTTTGTTTTATTAAGATTTAACATTTTTCTAATAAGATCTGAGACTTGCTTTCCTTTTCACAAGCCATATTGATCTAAATTAGTATGTTCTTTTATTATTATTTTTTCAATCTCATAGCTAATGCAGACATAAATGACTTTACATCTTGGTTTAGCAGAGAAATTGGTCTATAATTAGCTATCTTGGTCAGCTCTGTATGTGGTTTCAAAACGTGCACAATTCTCAAGTCTTGCCAAGTGTCAGACACTTTGCCATCTATAAGGATATCGTTATATGCTTTACATAAATAATGGCCCAATTCGTATGGTTCTTGTAAAAAGCACTGGAAAAATCTGTCAGCTTCTGGTGATGTATTATTTCTGATACAGAAATATCACTCTTCAGAAACCTCCTCTGAATTAAGAAAATAGGGTATAGTGAAATATTCTTAAGTTAGTCTTCTATGTGGTTTTTGATTCTGGCTATCAGATCCATAGGGACATGGCATCTCAGTGGTTCGAATCCCGCGTAACAGAGTGAGCTCCCATTACTTGTCCCAGCTTCTGCCAACCTAGCAGTTTGAAAGCACATAAAAAATGCAAGTAGAAAAATTGGGACCACCTTTGGTGAGAAGGTAACAGCGTTCCATGCGCCTTCGGCGTTTAGTCATGCCGGCCACATGACCACAGAGCTGTCTTTGGACAGTGCTGGCTCTTTGGCTTTGAAACGAAGATGAGCACCAACCCCTAGAGTCAGGAATGACTAGCACATATGTGCGAGGGGAATCTTTACCTTTATCAGATCCATGCCATTGCTTGCCCTCCTGAAAATGCTCAAAGTACTCTCGAGAAGAGTACTCCATTCCTGTACTCACAATAGAATTCCCTATGCCACAGGGCTTGAAATTTTGCGCCTGGACAATCTGGAACAGCACCGCCTGCAGTCCGATCTAAGCATAGCACACAAAATTCTCTGCTACAACATCTTGCCTGTCAATGACTTCTTCGGCTTCAACCACAATAATACATGGGCAAACAATCAATACAAACTGAAGGCAAACCGTTTCAAACTCGACTGCAGACAATACAACTTCAGCAACAGAGTGGTCAACGCCTGGAATGCTCTACCCGACTCCGTTGTTACAGACTCAAATCCTGACAAATTCAATCTCAAACTGTCTACTGTGGGTCTCACCCCATTTTTAAGAGGTCCATAAAGCGGGCGTGCATAAGTGCACCAGCATGCCTACCATCCCTGTCTTACTGTCCCCATTTATCTGTATTTTGTTCATGTTTATGTTCATACCTATATTTGTTATCTTGTACATGTTTGACAAATGAATGAATGAATGAATGAATGAATGAATGAATGAATGAATGAATGAATAAATAAATAAATAAATAAATAAATAAATAAATAAATAAGGGATAGGATCTCCAAATGAACAATTCAGTCCACTAAAAAGAAATGTTGGGGATTAGGTTTTAGAAACAATATGGAAACTCTACTCTCCATATCAGAGGTGGGATTCAGCCAGTTCTGACCGGTTCTGGAGAACCAGTAGTGGAAATTTTGAGTAGTTCAGAGAACCAGCAATTAGGCTGGCCCTGCCCACCTGCCTCCCAGCTGATTTCTTTTGTTGTCCTGAACAGAAGAACGGAGCTGGAAAGCAGGTTAGTGGGGTGGGGAGGTAATGGAGATTTTGCAGTATCCTTCCCCTGCCATGCCCACAAAACCATGCCCACAAAGCCACACCCACAAAGTCATGTCACACCCACAAAGCCACACCCACAGAACTGGTAGTAAAAAAAATTCAATCCCACCACTGCTCCAGTGGTGGGTTCCAGGTGGAATGGTAATAGCTGGGAGCAGCAACCACGGCTCGTTTGGCCCACCTGCGCACCCGCGTTCCATAACTGTATTTGAAGTAATCGGGCCAATTGTGCACACCTGCACAGCATGCGGCACCTGCACGACCTCTGCTGAGCATCTGAGTGTCGCAGGGTGGTGGCGTGCGCATGCGTGCGCAGCGCACGTGCCTGACTAGGGTTAGGGTTAGTGTACCAGTTGCGACGGGGTCCAGAATCCACCACTGCACTGCTCCATATGATGCATCTCCAGAATTACTGGACAATTCCTAAGGGTAACCTCTAACCAGGATTATCGTTCAACTCCCGGGTGAATGAGCCAGGTTGCTTGGAAACTACAGACATTGAGATCCCAATCACTGGAAGATCACCAGGGTGAGAAAACTCTTCCATCAGAGACTCCCAAACAAGTCTTTTTCTCCCTTTTCTGCTCAGTTGTTTTAATTACAAAAGACATCAGTAACAGCCAAATGCTCGCTTTTAATTATGCTGATGAACCTTCTCTAAATCCTCTTCAGTTCTTCGGGGTGTTAATTATAGTTCGTCATACTGATACCTTTGAATATGGATTCACCCCCAAGGAGGCTAGGGGGAGAAATAGAAGCCTTGGACTACATGGTGCTTAGCGGAGTAAAATAAATAAATAACTAAACAAAGCCAGGCACATTCTGCACATTGCTTACTTAATAAAACCTTGTGAACACACTAAGATTTTGATCTTTGAAAAAGATCTGCAGTCCTTTTATTCTTTTGGGGCATAGTAGCTTCACTAGCCCGTTGGCCTCCTGCAGATCAAGCTTCCATTATTTGAATAAGAATGTCCTTTATGAAAGCCCAGAGAACTATATACCTCTGGTTTCAACAAACAGTAATGTATTGGGATATATTCCTTAATTTGTTTAATTTATTTCCTTTTCCTTCCAGGTTTGCTGACCACATTTTTATTTTAAAAAGAAAAGAAATACTGGCAATGACCGAAAGGGCTACAGCCGATAAATGAAAAAGCTGAAAGGTATTCTAAAGATTATTACAACCAAGCTTCACTCGCTGCCTCAAGAATTTGGCAGACTGGGAAAAGAAAAGCAATATAAACTAATCTTAAATGTGAAAATATTTGGCTAGAAATAGAAGAGACACTAACGCAAGCGTATCTGTGGGAAGGAGACCCCAAATCAATCACATCCTATTTGATTATTGCTTGTATAAGGGATTGAGAGACCAGGTACCTTGGTCTATATACCAAACGAATGGCCCATTGGGACCCCCATATCAAAACAACTTACTTTATGTGTGGCCAGAACTTGAAAAGAACATTTAACACAGTACGGTACTTAAACAAAATGGTTCGGTCAGTGGTAGGTCTCAAATTTTTTTAGAACCTCTTCTGTAGGTGTGGCCTGCTTTGTGGGAGTGGCTTGTTGGCCATGTGACCAGGGGTGGGAGTGGCTTGGCAGTCATGTGAGTGGATGGGCGTGGCCAACTTGTAAAATATGGTGAAACTCATTTAACAACGCTCTTGCTTAGCAACCAAAATGTTGGCTCAGGAGCGCTGGCATTTGAAGCACGAAAGTCTTAAGCTGTCCAGTTACAAGACCCTTCCAACCCTAATCCTTTAGAAAAAAACCCAGGGATGTTCAAACTTGACAGCTTTAAGACTTGTGGACTTCAACTCCCAGAATTCCTCCTCCAGTCATGTTGGCTCAGGAACTCTGGCATTGAAGTGTGCAAGTCTTAAGCTGTCAAGTTACAAGACCCTTGCACCCCTAACCCTTTAGAAAAAAACCCAGGAGTGTTCAAACTTGACAGCTTTAAGACTTGTGGACTTCAACTCCCAGAATTCCTCCTCTCGCTCTTCATGTTGATGATGTGTGGATGGGCAGGGGGCGGGAACTGGAACCGGTGCTAAACGGCACTGTAGATTTGTGGAACCTCTCCTATAGAAGAGGTTATAACTGGCAGGAACCCACCCCTGGGTTTGGTTGAGATCTGCATACGTGGGATTGATTGGGGCAGATTGTAAGGGTGGCACCGAAATAAAATTTTATGTCATTTTATTCTATTTAACATGCTTATGTATTAAATTAAATTATATTGTATCTTATCCTATAAGAGTGATGGTGAACCTTTTCGGCATTGAGTGCCGAAAAGGGAGCGCACACACTCGTGTGGGCCACAACCCGGAAGAGGAGCTGCCCAGGGGGCATGCGCACCCTGGAAAATGAACTTCCAGTTTCTGGTGTGCGCTGGCCAGCTAGTCTTCCAGTTACTGGTGCACATGTGTGCGTGATGATCAGCTGGCTGGCGTGTATGCTCACACCAGAAAATGGAAGACCAGCTCTTCCAGTTTCTGGCACTGTTGCATGCACTAAGGTTAGCTGATCATTGCACGCGCATGCACGGCAGAACCCCCCCAAAGCGGCTGCATGTGCCGGGCAACATGGCTCCGTGCCACTTTGGGCACATGTGCCAGAGGTTCACCATCATGGTCCTATGACTATTGTATTTTACCTAACTCTGATTTTAAATTGTTTGTATAGGACTTTATTGGGGATATGTGTTTGAATCTTGTGTTTTGATATGGCCTATAGGCTAATCAATAAAGTTATAATAATAATAATACCAAATTTTGGGAACATTTTGGCATTCTATATCCCTCACCAGTCTTATTCGATGTGATCAACTTTTTTTTAATTAATATTTATCTACCTCATGTCTTGTTAGGAGACAAGTCAGTTCAGATGATAACCTCTCTTCACTCCCAGCAGCCTTTAAATTTTTTATTAAGTACTTATGCCTGAATATTTCAATCGCCTAACCACTGTTTAAATTGAATGCGTCCGCTCGTATTTCTTCATTATATTCTGAAAATAATAAATCAGAAAAGACGCTAACTAAATCTCAGGCATTCTCGGAAATACTCGGTAGCAAACAGGCTGTGAGAACACAGTTCATCAGTGTAATGTTTTGTCTCACTGCGGATGAAATGGAGCTGATGTGAGAATGCTTAATGTGCCATGGAGATCGAACAAGATGGGGAGAATTGGACTTTTGTCAGTTCTGGTAAATTAAGCTTTTGAACTAGAAACTGTGAGGATTCCAAGTTTGTCATCATATTTGATTTTTTCCCCCTTTATAGAGTAATGTACCAAAGACAAGTTCCTTGTTGTCCAATCACACTTTCCAATA
Organism: Thamnophis sirtalis; assembly: GCF_051295495.1. Classification (NCBI taxonomy): domain Eukaryota; kingdom Metazoa; phylum Chordata; class Lepidosauria; order Squamata; family Natricidae; genus Thamnophis; species Thamnophis sirtalis. Next base: position 17,368,150 of record NW_028261389.1, read on the forward strand.
AAGCTGTTCTGTTCTGTTCTATTCTGTTCTGTTCTGTTCTGTTGCTCTGTTCTATTCTATTCTGTTCTGTTCTCTCTTCTCTTCAGATCTCCATTCACCCATCCAAAATAGCAAGAATGTTAAAGAATTATGCAAGTGTTATTTCTTCTTTTGAGTTATTTTTCAATGCCCAATGGAATAGCAGAGAAATCTGTAAAGCTTCTTTATTATAGTAGCATTTATTATAAAACTTCCTGACAAGGGGAATAGATGCAAAACATGTGACCACATCATTGCAATTATGCTTTGTTTTTAGTTTCAAATGTGTCGTTTGAAACATTAGGAAGGCAAATGCTGTTAAAATGGTTATATCTATACAGTATTATAAAAGAAAATAAATCATCAATGAAATTCCTCTTTCAACTGATTTGGAGAACTGCAAGGTCATTCAGTCCCAACCTAGATATTGTACCTTGACTTTGTTCGAATACCGTAAGTTGTCTTCAATCACTATTTCAAAGCATCTAGCGACGCTTCCAAGAACATTTGTTCCATTGTTTGTGATAAGCCATTACATTGTTGTAAAAATTATCATTTTTGCCATTCACACCATTCATTCAATTCAATGCCATTAGAGATGTATTGGAAGTTCAAACTCCAGCCAGATAATTTCTATGGAATAAATAAAAGTTTCTCAAGGCTATTTTTGCTCCAAGTAAAATAAATGTATAAGCAAACAGAGAAAGTCATATTATTGAAAAGATTGTTTATATATTATTTGCATTAGTGTTTTGTCACACCATTCCAAATGGTCACCTCATGAGATCTTTGAGCTTTTAAATGAGTGCACTCTAAGCTTTTCATCGATTTTTTTTTGCATCAACATTGATTTATTGACTTAATAACTTATTGATTCATTCATTCATTTTATCCAGGGACATTGGAAAGCATGCAGCAGAGATGAAATCAACATGTAACTTAATTAATCAATTCACCCATAAATTAACATCACCAATAATTAGGATCTAAAGCCAGTGGAATAGGATTGTTTTGACTGTTTTATATAATGCCAAGGGAGAGAAGGTTGTACAGAGTTGTAAAGCATGGGGACTCAAAAGAGAAAGACTTTTATCTACCACTTCTGAAAAACCTTGCCAAGAAAACTGCAGGGACTTGCCCAGGCATTCTCCAAAAACCAGGTGTGATTGAACAGAAAAAAGAATGGGTCAAATGAATAACTAATTTCACTGGTCATCTTCCTCTAAAAATCACACAATGGAAAGTTGGAAGGGACCTTGGAAATGATCTAGTCCAAGCATCTGTCCAATGTAGCATTGCTGCTGTTACATTACAATACATTGCTGACAGTGGTGGGTTTCAAAAAATTTTAGAACCTCTTCTGTAGGTGTGGCCTGCTTTGTGGGAGTGCTTACTGGCCATGTGACTGGGTGGGAGTGGCTTGCCAGCAATGTGACTGGGTGGGCATGGCCAACTTGTGAAAGTGTAGTCTCTTGCTTAGCAACCAAAATGTTGGCTCAGAAACTCTGGCATTCAAAGCACGCAAGTCTTAAAGCTGTCAAGTTACAAGACCCTTGCACTCCTAACCATTTAGAAAAAAAACCCCAGGGGTGTTCAAACTTGACAGCTTTAAGACTTGTGGACTTCAACTCCCAGAATTCCTCCTCTCGCTCTTCATCTTGATGATGTGCGGACGGGGGGGGGGGAGCTGGAACCGGTTCTAAACAGCACTGTAGATTTGTGGAACCTCTTCTATAGAACTGGCAGGAACCCACCCCTGATTGCTGACATGGCTATAAATAGCATTGCTGACAACATGACACAGCACTAATTCACCACATTACAAAAGAGATGTTGAGACTTTGGAAAAAGTGCAGAGAAGAGCACCGAAGATAATTAAAGGCCCGGAGACTAAAACATATCAAGAACAGTTGCGGGATTAGGATATGGCTGCTCTAGAGAAAAGAAGGACTAGGAATGACATGATAGCAGTATTCCAGTATTTGAGGGGCTGTCCCAAAGAAGACAGGGTCAACTTATTTTCCAAAGCACCAGAGGCCAGGACAAGAAGCAATGGATGGAAACTAATTGAGGAGAGAAGCAACCTGGATTTAAGGAGAAACTTCCTATCAGTGAGGACAATAAACCAGTGGAACAGATTGCCTTCAGAAGTTGTGGGGGCTTCATCATTGGAGGCTTTTAAGAAGAGACGTGTCTGAAATGGTTTAGGGCAGGGGTGTCAAACTCGCAGTCTGCGGGCCAGATGTGTCATATGCTGGCCACCCCCACCCCCAGTTTAGCGAGGGGGAGAAGTTGTGATACGTCACGTGATGACAAAGTGTCATCGCCCGTTTGACACCCCTGGTATAGGGTCTCCTACTTGGGCAGGGGTTGCACTGGAAGGCCTCAAAGGTCTTTTCCAGCTCTATTTTGAATCATGAAACTGACTGTAGTGGCGTGTGTGTGTGTGTGTGTGTGTGTGTGTGATTGATTGATTGGAAAGGTTCTAAATATAGACATTGGTCATAAAGTTACTTTTTCATCACTGTCATAACTGTGAATGGTTCTTATCGGAGGTAGTCATTAAACAAGTACTACCGTATTTTTTGGAGTATAAGACGCACCAAGATTTTGAAGAGGCAAATTTAAAAAAAAGTGTTTGCACTCTGCAGACCTCCCAAAAACGGGCCCAGTTTTTTTTAAAGGGCATGAATAGCCTTTAGGAGGCTTGTAGTGTGCTCCTGGAGGCGGGGGGGGGGGGAGATGAGCAAAAAACGACCCATTTTTCGCTCATTTCTGCCTTCCCCAGTCCCTAGGAGCACTCTGAAAGCCTCCTAAAGGCTCTGCACAGCCATTTTGGTGAAGGGGGCGGGGTTTCTGGAGGCAAAAAATGCTGTATTCAATGTATAAGATGCACCCAGATTTTCAGCCTCTTTTGGGGGGGAAGGGTGCGTCTTATACTCCAAAAAATACAGTACTTCTTTCTTTCTTTTTTAGTTCCTGGAGTTGCCTCATTAAATAATAGTATCTTAGATCCATAACTAAACAAGTAAAGATTCAAGAATTGTTTCCTTGTCCTTTTGTCAGAGAATGTTTGAAAGGGAAGTTCCTGAGACCAATTCTAAGGCTGCCTGCATGGCAAGCATGTGCCTCACCATAAGTCTCCTGGAATGCAAAAGAAAGAAAAAAAAGCTTCAAACAATGCATAATAAATGATTGAATTAAGGGTTTTGGACCAAGTTTTAAGGAAGGGAATTCATTGTGTCAGAATTAATCACTGCTTCTCCCCAATATCAGCCCTGATAACTTAGTTTTCTGAGTCTGCAAAAACGGGTTCAGTAATTCCTTTGAATAATTGATAGAAGCAATTTTATTCTTTATTATTAAGCTAACTGTACAGCTGAATGTACAGTGAACATTACTACAGGCAGTATGTAATGAATTTTGTAATATTTCCTCAATAAATTATACAGCGCTTTCAGTAGATTATTTATCTAGCTCTGTTTAATTAGGAAATGCCATGGCCTATCTTAGTAATTCATGGTTTCGCTATTAATGTATAAAGCTGGGTCAGATATTCCTACAAAAAGGAATTTCATTACACCATGAGCTTCTTGTAGAGATGCTCGTTCACAAAAGGGTATTTCTTATTCCGTAGGAAATATGAGTAACGCCTCATTGTGGATATGGATCCATATTCGTATTCAAAATGCAATGAGACATTCCCTGAGCAAGTAAATATTATATACGGCATTTGTAGATATAGAGACCTTTGAACTATAGTGCTGGAGGAAAAGTTTTTTGTTCTCTTTTTTTTCTTTTCTTAAGTTGCCTCCTGCTTACAATATCATTTTTGTGATTTCATTCTGAATGTCTCCACTTTGGCATCCCTGGATAAGTATGTTCCTTCTTGTATTAGTTGGTCTCATAAAAATGCCATTTTTAGGGTAAATGGCTTGGGGTGAAGAGCCAAGGTGGCGCAGTGGTTAGAGTGCAGTACTGCAGCCACTTCAGCTGACTGCTAGTTGCAGTTCGGCGGTTCAAATCTCACTGGCTCAAAGATTGACTCAGCCTTCCATCCTTCCGAGGTGGGTGAAATGAGGACCCAGACTGTGGGGGCGATATGCTGACTCTGTAAACCGCTTAGAGAGGGCTGAAAGCCCTATGAAGCGGTATATAAGTCTAACTGCTATTGCTATTGCTATTGATTGAGGAAAACCATGCTCAGAAAGAGTAGAATGCTAACGTTGGGGAATATTATTATATCACTACTGTGCAATGTATGGCTATGAAAGTTGGCCCATAAGAAAGGCTGAGCACCAAAGAATTGAGGCCTTTGAACTATGGTGCTGGAGAAGACTCCTGCGAGTCCCTTGCACTGCAAGGCGATCCAACCGGCCAGTCCTAGAGGAAATCAACCCTGACTGTTCTTTGAAAGGACAGATCCTGAAGATGAAACTCAAATACTTTGGCCACTTAATGAGAAGGAAGGACTCACTGGAGAAGAGCCTAATGCTGGGAAAGACTGAGAGCAAAAGAAGAAAGGGACGACAGAGAATGAGGTGGCTGGCTGGAGTCACTGAAACAGTAGGCGTGAGCCAGGGACGTGCAGTCAGGGGCGTGCAGGGGAGGCGGGGCCTCACCAGTGTCATGAGGAAAAGAAAAGAATAATTAAAAGGAAAAAGACTAAGGTAGTTGCTGCCAGACTCCAGAGTCACAGTGGATGACTCTGAGTCTGCTTAGTGCTAATTGCAGGGGGAGGTGAGAGAACTATGGGCCTCCTTTGCCTAAGGAATTTTTTGCCTTTTAACCCTTGCTCAGAGTTAAGCAAGGGTTAAAAGGCGAAAAATTCCTTATGCAAAGGAGGCACGTGGTTCTCTGCCTCCTGATCTGGGAGCAGCAAATTGTGCCTAAGTTGCTTTTTTATTTAATTTTTTACATTTTCATCATGGCGGGCGGACAAGAGGAGAGTTGAAATCCACAGCTGGAAAAAGTATGTGGATTGGAGGGAGGGAGGGGGGATTCAAAATTATTGTAATTTAATTTGTAATTTTTTATTATGAGGAATTTTTGTGTGGGGTGTGTGTGTGTGTGTGCGTGTGTTTCTTTCTTCACAGTGGTGGGGTCGGAAGAGGCGAGGGGGAGGTGGCAGAGGGTGGCAGCGGCAGGGATGTTCTCGCCACTGTGTCCTACAGGCCAGGTGTCTCACGTTTATGTCCACCATAAATGTGAGACGCCTGGCCTGTTGGACACAGCAGTGGGGTCGGAGGAGGCAGGGGCGAGGCAGCGAAGCATGGCAGCAGCAGGGACATTCTCGCTGCTGTGTCCGACAGGCCAGGCATCTCCCGTTTATGTCCACCATAAACGCGAGATGCCTGGCCTGTTGGACATAGCGGTGGGGATGTTGCTTCTTGCCGCTGCCACGCTCTTGCCTCACCAACCATAATCCTCACCGCACGTCACTGGTGTGAGCTTAAATGGACTCCAGAGGATGGTAGAGGACAGGAAGATCTGGAGGAACATTGTCCAATGGGTCACGATGGGTTGGACACGACTTTGCAACTAATAACAAAAGCATTTGTATCACTTCTGGTTTATTTATACCAGAGACCCCCAAAAATTTTCAGGCATGTTACATAGTGCTCTGAGTATGGTTTGCGCTAAAGATCCAGATGTACAAGTAGTCCTCATCTTATGTCCATAGTTGAGCTCAACATTTCTGTTGCTGAGCAAGACAGTTGTTATGTTTTGCCCCATTTTACGACCTGTCATGCCACCATTGTTAAGTGAATCACTGCCGCTGTTAAGCTAATAACATGGTAAGTAAGTAAATCTGGTTTCCGCATTGGCTCTGCTTATCAAAAGATGATCACATGACCCCCAGGACAGTGTAACCCATCATAAATATGAGTCCGTTGCCAAGGGTCTGAATTTGAATCACGTGACCGTGGGGATGTTGAACAGTTGTAAATGTGAAAAAGTCATGTCCCTTTTTTTAAGTGTCGTCATAACTTCAAACGGTTACAAAATGAACTGTTGTAAATTGAGGACTGCCTGTAAAGAGGTACACTCACAAACATGAGGCCCTGCATTCCTGCTGGGTTGCATCAATTTTGATCAGAATGTTAGGAGATGTAAAACCATCCTAGTGGTTTTCCCTAGTTGTCCCTCCTAGTGTTCCTTGGATAGAGGAACACTGGTTCTTTGGTAGTATGAGCAGCATGAAACTCAAAAGATCAATCAGGGTAGAGTTGGAAGGGACCTTGGAGGTCTTCTAGAACAGCGGTCAACCACTGGTGGTCCATGAGAAAATGCTGGTGGTCTGCAGAAAACTTATTTGCATCTTTTATATTGCACTAAATCAGGGGTCCTCAAACTATGGTCCCTGGGCCGGATATGTACAATGAACGTTTGTGTTGCTGCACAGAATCTCCCCCTTTGGGGTCTTTTTGTGTGGGATGGAGGGGGGGCAGAAATTCTCACTTGGGGTCTGCTTCAGCCTCCTGGTGCGGCGCTTTGGGCGAAGGCTGGAGGGAAGCATCGCTGGTGGCAAAGAGCCGGAGGGCCTTGTTCCAGTGGGACTGCATCATGGCCTGACCATCTCAGCCCACGGAGCCTCCAGGTGCTGGTACCTGGCCTTGCACTCCCGCAGGTCTTCCCTCTGCTTGGAAAGCTTATGCTCATAATCCTCAGTGAGGCGCTTCTTCTGAGCCTCCTTCTTGGTCAGATCCAATTTGAACTCAGCCAACTGTTTTGCCAACTCTTTCTCATGGTGGATGCTTAGCACCAACAACTGCTTCCTGTTGGGGCCCTAAGGAGCCCAGGCAGGCAGGCGAGGAGTGGCTGGGAGGGGAGAGGCGAGTAGAGAACAGCAAGGCGCCCCTTGACATGAGTGACATCAAGTTGGCCACACCCACCCAGTCACGTGATCACCTACCCATGCTCACCCATCCAGTCATTAGGAAGATCATATTAGTGGTCTGCAGGATTTAAAATTATGAATTTATTGGTCCTTGAGTTTTGAAAGGTTGGTGACCCCTGTTCTAGAACAACCTCTGCTAAAGCAGGAGATTCTACCATTTCAGGCTGTTGGCTGTCCAATTTTTTCTTAAAAACTTCCAGTGAAGAAGCACCTGCAAAGCAACCTGTTCCACTGGTTAATTGTTCTCAATGTTAGGAAACTTTTCTTTCATTCCAGATCACTTCTCTCCTTTGAAGAGTTTCCATCCATTGTTTCTTGAGTTGAATTGAAACAATTGAATTCAATTCAATTGTTCTTGAGTTCAATGTTCAATGAATTCATTGAATTCACTTCGATGTTTCTTGAAAAGACTTGAGGAAGTTTGTGGGAAAGAGTAATGGGGTTTTTTTTTCTGACTGGGAGGATGGAGAGGAAGTCTAATTTTCCCAGAGCTAGTAAAAGGGTGGAAGAAATTATAGTCTTTCTGAGACTAACTGAAAAGGGGGGGGGGGAGGAGATGCCCGGCTGATCCTGCTCCAGAGGATTCTCTACCACACCAGATGCGAGTAGATCAACTGTCAGCTTAGGGCAACATCCCTAAGTTACTGTGAATTGTTCAATCCTGATGAATAAAGACTATTTGGAGAAGCTTGAGGTAGCTTAAGATGGGAAGGACATTGCAAAGTCTGTGTGAAGACAGCAGAGATATCTCTTGCTAGGAGTAGTACCTGTGGGAAGCATTATGTCTCTCAGAAGTTCCCCTATATCGTGTTTGTGTGTGTGTGTGTGTGTGTGTGTGTGCACGTGCGTGTGTGTACTTCTCTCTCTCTCTCTCTCTCTCTCTCTCTCTCTCTCTCTCTCTGTGTGTGTGTGTGTGTGTTTGTGTGTGTTTGTGTGTGTGTCAGTGGTGGATTGCTTCTGGTTTGGACTGGTACGGCCGTACCGGTAGTGGCTTGGAACAGCTGAGAGCGTACCGGTACGGTGGCTCGTTTGGCTACCCGCCTGCCCACCCACCTGCGCTCTATCGCTGTATTTATGCCAAAAGGCACACTGCACACGTGTGCACAGAGTGCAGTGCCTGCGCAAGCCCCAACAAGCAGCTGATTGTCACAGGGGCAGTAGATTGTGCATGCATGCGCAGTGCACGTCCAGCGCGTGCACGAACAGATCGCGATCAGAGTACCGGTAGCAACGGTAAGAGCAACCCACCACTGATGTGTGTGTGTGTGTGCGTGAGTGTGTGTGAGTGGTGGGTTGCTTCTGGTTCGGACTGGTACGGCAGCTGAGAGCATACCGGTACCAGTAGCAACGATAAGAGCAACCCACCACTGGTGTGTGTGTGTGCGTGAGTGTGTGTGAGTGGTGGGTTGCTTCTGGTTCGGACTGGTACGGCAGCTGAGAGCATATCGGTACCAGTAGCAACGATAAGAGCAACCCACCACTGGTTTGTGTGTGTGTGTGTGTGTGTGTGTGTGTGTGTGTGTGTGTGTGTGTGTGTGTGTAAAAGCAGGCAATAGAACTGTGGCTTTTTTTGCATCTCAGCTTGCTGGCCTCTCTCGAAGTTAACAAATGTAGCTCTCATTTATTCATGAATCCTTCCTGAATGCAGAGGATAAAACAAAGCACTTTGCAAGCTTTGAACATAGGCCAAGTTAATTCTGCACATATGGGACAGGTCTCTGCGGAGAGCCCAACAAGTGGCAAAGTGGTTATTCCTAAGTTTTGTGTTACTTCGTGTTAATCTACTGATCTTTGCATATTTTAATGGCCTTGGCCAGCACAGAAGGGAATTTGAGGTTCGAAAGAAAAATAGAAATATCAGCTTGGCTGGTAATGTCTCTATGAACATTTCGAGCACTCTGATGACTTATTTGTAAGATGTCTTTCTTTAGCCAGTAAGAGTCTCACAGTGGCTCAGAGGAAAAAGGAAGGAGGAATAAATTCTACATATTCAGACAAAAAGGTTCCACTACCATACATGTTTTATTACACAGTAGATTTTCCTTAACAATGTTTTTTTTTTAAAAAAAACAAAAAACGACAACAGAAACAACAGGAGGTTACAACGCTATTCCAGTCACATCATAAATCCATCAATATCCATAAGTGCTCAACCATCCAGAGGCACTCAATCTTCTAACAATATAGTTCAGCCTTCCAGTTACATTTCAAACCCATCTATATCCTTAAGCACTCAACCATCCAACGACGCAGCAAATGCTTTCTTGAAAAATAAGCTAACCTCCTTCTTAATTTAGGGCCTGGCAGTTGAACAAGTTCCCCCAAGGGTGAACACAACTGAATACGGACTCTCCTGCCTGGCCCCTGGCCCAGACAATAGGCCCGTGTCTTATGCAAAAGTTATTCCTGAGCATTTGCTTAATCTGCTTGTAGAGGGTCCGTTTCCCTTTCTGTGAAGACACGCAAGACTGAAAACAAAATTGAGACATTTCCAGGCATCCGTTCTCTTTTTTTTTTTTTTTCAGTCCCACCGGCATCCGCAGCAACATAGCAATGCAATTTATACTCCACACCCAAAGAGTTCAAGCTATTGCCTTTCGTTTCTTCAGTGCATCGAATAAGACGCACCAGAGTATAAGACGCACCAAGATTTTGAAGAGGCAAATTTAAAAAAAAAGTTTTTGCACTCTGCAAACCTCCCAAAAAAGGCCTGTTTTTCGCCAAAACAGGCCCATTTTTTGTCAAAAAAAAAAGGGCATGAATAGCCTTTAGGAGGCTTATAGAGTCCTCCTGGGGCAAAAAAAAACGGCCTGTTTTTCGCTCATTTTTGCCCTCCCCAGCCCCCAGGAGCACTCTGAAAGCCTCCTAAAGGCTATGCATGGCCATTTTTGCAAAGGGGGCGAGGTTTCAGGAGGCAAAAAAAAATGCTGTATTCAGTGTATAAGACACACCCAGATTTTCAGCCTCTTTTTTGAGGGGAAAAAGGTGTGTCTTATACTCTGAAAAATACCGTATTTGCTTGTGGGACGTATGTCATGCTTTTCCTCTTAGGGATCAGACAGTTTACCTAGCACTACCTCCTCCCAGTTTTTCTTTCAATGGCAACCCCGTAAGATAGATTACAGCTTTGTAATCGTTTATGACAATGACCATGGGAGACAAGAAGAAGAGTCACAGCCTAGACCCATGATGGCAAACCTATGGCAGCCGTGCCCCAGGTGGCACACAGAGCCCTCTCTGAGGGTACGTTAGCAGTCGCCCAAGCTCAGCTCCACCATGCATGCGCACAAGCATGCGCCTCTTGCCGGCCAGCTGATTTTCAAGACTCTGCCGCGCAGACATTGGGGCAGGCCACATGCGGGAGCCATGTGTGCATGCGCAGGGGAGCACAGGAGGGTGTGGGGGGAGCCCGTGGCCCGTTTTTGTTCCCAGGAAGCTACAGGGAGGCCTACTAGGTCCAAAAGGGAGCGCAATTTAACAACTGCAGTGATTCACTTAACAAATGTGGCAAGAAAATTCATAAAATGAGGCAAAACTCACTTAATAAATTTCTCCCTTAGCAGAGTAAAATTGGGTCTCAATGGTGGTCAGAAGTTGAGGACTAACTGTATTTGCGATGGAGTGAAGGGGAGGGGTGCAAATGTATTAAATAAATAAATGGGTGAGGCTGAAGGATGAGGCCTAATATAAAATAATGTCTATGGAGATTCTTAGTCATCCAGATCATGGTTGTTTAGAAAGTCCAGTTGAAAACTTCTTGAAAAAGTATCTTTGGGATGAAATAATGTCCATTTTAATTTGGCAAAATTACATGGGCATTCTCCATCTATTTGGAAAAGACTTGCTCTTCCAGCCAGCCGGGCAGCACAATGGTGAGGTTTTCTTCTTTACACAATACTTCTGTTGTGGCCTGCCAGTGGAACTGGCAGCAGACTCAGACAGTAAGGAGGTTGGGGTGCAACATGGGCCAGTCCGGGGATCTGGGGAAGGCTCTGATGAGTGGTCTGCGTCAAGGCAGAGATGGGGCCAGGGTCATCTGACAGTTATCAACTGCCTTCAGAGTCAGATATCAGTGGGGCAGAAGAACAGCAGGAGCCTGTTCCCAGTGTGCACATGTGCAGAGCTGCCAGGAGAAGGAAACAGCTAAGGAACAAGGGTCAACTTGGGAGGAAAGGCACAGGGGGTGAATGAACCCTCCCATAGGGAATAAAAGAGGAGCGAAAGGGGAGGGGAGTTTGCAGGAGACAATTAGCACGATTCATTAGGGAGAAGATCTGTTCCTGACTTCTTGCCAAGTAATTGATGCTACAGCATGGCATTTAGAAGACATCGGCCTGGCAACTTTCCAAGCCTGATAAAGGTCTGTAGTTGTGAAATCTCATGAAAGACTGTTTGCCGGAACTTGCTGGAGAGGAATCTCCTTTAACCTGAATAAAAGAGGTTTTATCGGGACGAGGAGTCGGCTTCATGCTCTCAGGAAGCCTAGATCAGAACAACTTCAAAAAAGAGAGGAAGGGGCTCACTGGGCTCTAAGGCAGCAGCAAGTGGCCCAATTTTAATACCCCATTCATATACTTGCTTGATCTAAAATTCAGTCTTGTTCTCTCTGCCTGTGACTCAGCACCAGGGAGGAGCTGCCATTGTCCCCATAGACCAGAAGATGCTATTTCTGCCTTCTCACCCCACCTGCAAAGAAAAACACCTTTGCTGTGTGACTGAACAGCGATATGACACTTCTCTGTCCACGGGAAAGAGATGGCATCGGCCCAGCAGGTAACTTTTGCACTCGGGAGAAGTGTCAAAACCCAGAGAATCACAGAATTAAAATCGTTTTGGAGTCCGCTGGTACAGCGTCAATCGACGAAACTGCAGTGCCCTCCATGCTCAGATAATCCTAGAGATCCACGTGGACGAAAAGTAATGGGATCCCATTACTAATTCATGCACTGAGAAGAGTGCAGCACTCCTTGAAACAAGAGCAGTGATGTATAGTCGGTATGCAGCTTTTCCCTGCCCATCCACGTTTTAGAAATCGTGTACATGTAATGTGGATTTAGGAAACTAGTTACCGTATTTTTCGGAGTATAAAACGTACCTTTCCCCCCCCCCAAAAGAAGGTGAAAATATGGGTTGCGTCTTATACACTGAATACAGCATGATAAAGGTCTGTAGTTGTGGAATCTCTTGAAAGACTGTTGGCCGGGACTTTGCTGGAGAGGAATTCACTTTAAACTAAATAAAAGGGGTTTTATCGGGATGAGGAGTCAGCTTCGTGCTTTTGAGAAGCCTAGCTCAGGACATGTTTGTGTCTATTCTTGGTCTAATATTTGAAAACTCTGACTTTTGTCTGGACTCGCCAAGAGCTTCCTGTTTCATCCAGAACTTCTCCTTTCTTAGTCCCTACTATTTATTTAGGACTGGAAGGGAGGAGAAGGAGAGGAGAGAGCGCGTCATTCAGCATTTCTACTGGATTGCTCTTTTTGAATCACTCTATTTTCACGGACTACAATCATAAATGTATAAATGTTAAAGCCATAATCAAGTGAATACAAGACACTTTGTTTACACAATAAGCTAAACCCTAAACGCAGGTTAGCAAAACACAGCTGTTCTGCTCACATAATATTCCATGCACATACAAAAGGGAAGTATTATACTTTAACACAATAGTCCTGGTCATGCATAATCCATTAAGACCATATGTTTCTACAACAGATTGTTCTCCCTGCTATCCATCTCTACTCCACGTCACACTAATCTAGGGTTTAATCCAGCCTTTGTAGAACCTTTAGGATCATGACATTTACCTAAAAATAAGATAACCTTCAGGAGTCCCAAATCAAAAAAAGAAGAGCAGATTAAAACCAGAAAATATTTGTTTTATCTGCCTCCAGCATCTTTTCCTCAATTAATTCCAAATAACCTTTCCACTGTAAATTATTCGGGGTGGGTGGGGGAGAAACTACTCTTCCTTTCAGACAAATACAGCAGTAACAAAGCATTTTCTCCAATCCTCTGTGTATGCACACACAGTATAGGCGTATACCCATGCCATTCCAGAAATCCCATCAGATATAGTGAATCATCATGGACACATAAGTGAAAATTCGAAAGCTTGGCCCTCATTAGATTGGAATCCTGGAAACAGCAAATAAATTTAAATGCTACTGCAGTGTCGGTCTTAAGAGCCATCTCCTTGCTTCTACATAAATAAAGAGCTGCTGTTTACTCTTCCTGGAAATAATAAAACATTTCGTTTGGGAACTTTTAAATTTCTTGCCCAATTGTAGCTAGCCCATCATATTCTAACACATTCTAATCCAGGGGTCTCCAACCTTGGCAACTTTACAACTTGTGGACTTCAGCTCCCAGAACTCCTCAGCCAGCATGTGCCAGAGATACATGCACACTGGCCAGATGGTCTTTGAGATTCCAGGGCTCGGGTGTGCGCATATGCACACACACACATACACACACACACACACACACACACACACACATGCCATCACTGCTATAAGTCAATCCATGGATCCTAGTTCAGTACTGTTGATACTGGCTTCTAACATTTCACACAAGGCTCTTTCAATTCCATTAAAGGCATCAGGAGATTGAACTCGGAACCTTTCATTTCAAATCATAGGCCTGACGACAATACTATGTCTCTTTCCATTCTTTGCTCATCCCAATCATCTTTCCCACTGAATTCCTTTCTCTATCCCGCCTTTATTATTTTTATAAGCAACTTACCAACCCAAAGCAGGCAACATTCTTGATCAGGAGCTGCATTTCTGCCTACCTTCTCTGATCTCTAAAGGACAGGAATATCAGGGAAGTGGTGAAGAAGCAGTGACATCATCAGGGAGAAGAGAAATGAAAATCTGTCCCTTTAACAGGACAACGTTTTGGTCCTTTTGGGGTGGAAAAGTGTTGTAGAATATAATGTATTTTTTTTGTCTGCAAGTTTATGTAGTGGGTTCTTGAAACCATAAATAACAGAATAACAGAGTTGGAAGGGACCTTGAAAGTCCTCATGAGCCACAGTGGTGCAGTGGTTAGAGTGCAGTACTGCAGGCTACTTCTACTGACTGTCATCTGCCTGCAATTTGGCAGTTCCAATCTCACTAGGCTCAAGGTTGACTCAGCCTTCCATCCTTCCGAGGTGGATAAAATGAGGACCCAGTTTGTTGGGGTCAATAGGCTGGCTCTGTAAACCGCTTAGAGAGGGCTGTAAAACAGTGTTGGGATTCAAAGAATTTAACAATCGGTTCTCTGCCCTAATGATTTCTTCCAACAAGAAGTTTACCAAACTGCACAGAAAGTTAACAACCAGTTCTCCCAAAGTGGTGCAAACTGGCTGAATCCCACCACTGGTTGTAAAAGCACTGTAAAGTGGTATGTAAGTCTAAATGCTATTGCTTTATTGTCCAACCACGAGCAGGAGACCCCCATAGCATTTTAGACAAATGGTTGTCCAATCTCTTCTTAAAAATTTCCAGTCCTGGAATCCCTACAACTTCTGAAGACAAGCCATTCCACTAATTAGAGAATTACATCCAGGCTGGCCCTAAAAGCTACCAACTGCCTATTCTACACATTGGGATACATACTGTCTCATTTCCCTTTTATATTCCTAAATCTGCCCACTAAATATTTTCCACTGAAAACATCTCACCTTTGTTACTAAAAACAAAGGTGGAGGGGAATCATGAGGCCGAAAGCAACCACTGCCATTCCTATTTGCCTTTTGTCTTGAAACTACAGGCATTCTTCTTCTCCGGCCAGAGAGAATTAAATACACATTAAGATGTGTACACTATTTATTACCTTTGGTTAGCTTCCATTTATTATACTGCCTCTACAGTGCAATTCTGGTTGACACGAAGAGAGAGAGAGAGAGAGAGAGAGAGAGAGGGAGAGAGAGAGAGGGAGGGAGGGAGGGAGAGAGAGGGAGGGAGGGAGGGAGAGAGGGAGGGAGAGAAATGAAAGCCTGTATTGATGGGGTGAAGAGCTTAAAAGGCTGGTTTGCACATTCATGCAAGCAAGGCAGCTAGTGGAGAGCACCCTTGTTATCCTGGAACAAACATGAAATAGTAGAGGAGAGCAAAAGAATTCTAGCCTCAAAAAGTAGGAAATATATCCAGTTTATTTGGCTTGCATCAGTCTGGGCTCATCTATCCCTCAGCATGCTAAATTATACAAAGCCTGCGGGATCTTGGTTCCTCTCAGAGCTTGGTGAGCTTAGACAGCTCCAAGGCCAAAGGGCACCCAAGGATCTCACAGTACAAGCTACAAATATTCTCTTCTATCTGTATAAAGTCTATTTTATTTGTATTTTATAAAACACATTTCTAGAGCCAGCTGACTCCAGGGGGAGCCTAGGCAGCTTGTAAATTAAAACAGAGAGGAGAAATGTGCCAGTAGAAAGAAAGGCAACAGACACTTAACTGGTGGTCTGAGAGAAAATTTTGGTGGTCTACAGAAAAATCTTTCCACTTCTGCATTTTTTTAAATATTGCACTAAATCAGAGATCCTCAAACTAAGCCCCCCCCCCCGAAGCAATTATTCCCACTCGCTGACGGGATGGGGTCCTTCAGGCACTTAGCTTGGCTGCCTGTTTAGTAGCTCCAGCCCTTCCTTCCATCCCTCCCTGAGAGTCTTCAGTGAGCGGTGTGCAAAACTTCGGCCTAGCAGAGTTTGCAGGGGGGTGATTTAGTGCCCAGATTGGCTATAAGACAAACATTCATTCTTGGCCGTATTTGAGATTCCTAGCTGCAATGGACTGCAAACCTAGAGTTGACCCTGGGCGCTCCTCTCTGCTAACAGGCAACCAGGCTATGTGCCTGAAGGACCCCATCCCATCACTAATTCATATTAGTGGCCCACGCGATTCAAAATTATGAATTTAGTGGTTCCTGAGGTCTGAAAGGTTGGTGACCCCTGATGTAAAGAGACCAGAGGTGGGTTCCTACCAGTTCGCACCTATTCAGTAGAACCGGTTCGTCAAATCTACTGAACCAGTTAGAAGAGGTTCCACCAGTAGACCCGGAAAGTAGGCCACACCTACAGAAGAGGTTCCAAAGTTTTTTGAAACCTACCACTGGTCCTTGGATATGATTATTCTACACTATCATGCTCATATTTATAAAACTTTATTAAAAAAATTATAAAAGAAAGAGACTTACATAACACCCCTCTTCCAATACAATGCCCTACCTGAAAAGGTCTAGCAACCATCGCAACCCAAGTCTAGTATAAAGGCAAGTAGAGTAGAGGCAGAACAAGGAACATTGTTCCAGAGAATAGGTCTTACCGTAGAAAGCTTTAATTAAATTTAGGTATAAGTTTGCCAATACCTGTTTATTTGTCCTGGAATGGTTTACTTTTTAACCCCAGCAACCAACCAAAGACTAAGTTTGGTCTGCAATCTTCAAATATCATGCAGTCCTTTGTAGCACGTCAAATCAGGTCTCAATCTTTGCTGAGTCGTTTAGGATTAAAAGTCTACATCAATCTGAATTCCATACTTGGGGAAAAACAATGGCTAAATTCCAGAGGGAGCTGGAAGACTATTCATATATTGGCAAAAACAATGAATGACCATCACAGAGTTACATGTTTAAGAAAGGTAATCACATCTTGCAGCTCATGATTGATTGATTGATTGATTGATTGATTGATTGATTGATTGATTGATTGATTGCAGGTCATAAGAGGAAAGCATGATATTGAGTCACATAGTATGTTTAACTCAGTCTTTTTGAAACTTGGCATCTTTAGAATTTGCAGATTTCAACTCCCAGAATTTCCCAGCCAACACTGAGACACTGACACTCACACATTGCCCCAAAGTTCAGCCCTATGTCTAAGCAACTCTCTTTGCAAGCAAGCAAATGTCCCTCGCCAGGCAAAAAAAGAATCCAGAGTCACCTTGAGCCATGAGATGGACATCAAATAACATCCCAGACTAAACGATTGTCGATAAGAAAGACAAAAAAAAAGGCTAGATAGTGGATGTTGCAGAACCTAGAAACAGCAGAATAGAAGAGAGAGAACCAGAGAAGACCTGCAAATAGGAATAGAATGACTGAGGCAAAAGAAAGCAAAAGTAGTACCAATAGTAATAGACACTTGGTGCAATCCCAAAACAACGGAAACACCATTTGAACATCATTGGCATTGACAACATCACCATCAGTCAATTGCAAAAGGCAGCTTTACTTGGAACAGTTACATCCAGGGACAATATCTTTAACATCATCAAACATCCAGATTTGCCTGTCTTGGGTCCTTGAGAAGAACTTGATGGGTGGATAAAAATGCCACATCTAGTCCGAACATCTGACTGACTCTGCGCAACAAGCCATAATAAAAAAGGGTGAAGCTATTCTGTGCAATAAAAATGAAAGGAAGAAGAGATGTCATTACATAGAATATTTTTACCCTTTTCTGCGTCTTGGAAACTTCTCTTGGACAGGCTGGGAAGAGTTTACTTCCCCTTGCTCACTGCACTCCTATTCTGTAATTACAATGGGAAACACCACATAATTTTATTTAAGCATCTGGAGATGTTTTTTCCTAGGTCCTTTGAGCTAGCTTAGAATGCTTTTGTATCTCAGAAGTGTAGATTAACCGGTAAGTGTATTTTTTAAAAAAATCCATTCGCTCCTTCTATCTTTCTGTGCCCTCATTATTCCTTCCTGTTTTATTAGTGACTCCTTTGGAGGTCAAACTCCTTGACAACTATATGGATTATATTTTTCCAAAGCACATTGCAGCTTAAAATAATTGCAAACTTGACGCATATGAATGTGAGTTAAAAACAGTGAACATTGAAATAGGAAATCTATTGTCCGTGAAAGGCTAGGAAGAACAAGAAAAAATTCAGGATGGCTCTTAGGATGACAGTGTCAGTGGAAAGCTAGTGTGCCAAAAGATGACAATGGTGTCATTTGCAAATCAATAGGATTTCACAAAGCAAGTCCTGAGTTCAACAAATAGCCAGGCTCTGTGCAGGAAAAAGCAGTAACTATAAGAATTGTCAATTTGTAAATGACTATTATCAAGTTGACATAGAAAAGGGAGATGAATTCCATGCATACCTTTGGTCAGAGTCGGATCTCATATTTCTACAGCCGGTGTGTGGGGTGCAAAATTCACAGCCTGCTGCAGCACCTCATTGGTGGATATGATTTATGACACAGACTGAGGGGAGGGGAGAGACAGGGATAAAGTGCAAAGACCATTAACCGGAAATCAGATTCAGCTCCGCAGAAGAACATGCCAAAATGTTGATCCTAATAAACAACTGGATTTCCTTTTAACTTTGTCTCGAGGTTCATAAATTAATTAGATCATCTTTTGGAAACTTCACAAGAATATTCTATCAGCCCCCAGATCAGTGGTGGGATTCAGCCAGTTCGCACCTATTCGGGAGAACCAGTTGTTAACTTTCTAAGCAGTTCAGAGAACCAGTTGTTGGAAGAAATCTTATTTTCTCTCCCGCCCCCACCCACTTTACAGGGCTAATCCTATAAGCAAGGCAGGAAGGAAACATTCTGGTATTGTTTCTAGCCTAATCTTTATTGACCAGCTTACAGAAACTGCCTCTCCGGTTAACCCTTATTACATTGTAACAGCTAAGGCGAAGTTGGAACAAGACAGGATGCCCAGTATTTTATTGCTTATTTTAATTCTTGAAATTCTGAATAGAGATGTAGGACAAGATTAGAAGATTGTGGGAGTACAAAGTTTAAAAGAAGCTTTTAAGTTAAAGGCTTTTGCAGATGACTTAGTGATGGTTTTGGAAGATCCCTTAAAGGGAATTGAAACATTAATGGAAAAACTAAAAGAATTTGATGCATTAATAGATTTTACAATCAACAAATAGAAGACAAAGACATTAACGAAAAACACAAAAGAAGATCAAACACAACTGATGAATAAAACAGGTTTTTAAGATTAAGAAGAAAGTAACATATTTGGATATCACTATGACAAATATGAATTGTAAGTTATTTCAAAATAACAAGTTCAGACATGGAATGAAGTTAAAAAAGACAGGCTAAAATGGGAGAAACTACTACTGTCATTGCTGGGAAAAATGTCTGTGATAAAAATGAATGCTTTACCTAGAAGCGTGATGGCAAACCTATGGCACGAGCGTCACAGGTGGCACGCGGAGCCATTTGTCAGGGCCTGCGAGGCATTGCCCTGTCAGCTGACTTCAGCCTTCTTTTGAGGCCTCTGGAGCACGAAAAACTGCCCTACGGGCAAACCAGAAGTTCGGGAACGTACTTCCGGTTTGCTCGTATGGCCAATTTTAGCCCTCCAGAGCATTCAGGAGGCTTCAGGAGGCTCCAGTGGACAAAAATGACCCTATGAGCAAACCGGACTTCCTGAAGGCCCCTGAAGGCTCCTCCGGTGGGCTAAAACCGGCCCTACGAGCAAACCGGAAGTCCATTCCTGAACTTCCAGTTTGCCCGTAGGGCCAGTTTTTTGTGCTCTGGAGGCTTAAGGGAAACTCCTGAAGCCTCCGGAAGGCCTCCGGTGGAGCAGGGGAGGCTGTTTTCACTCTCCCCAGGCTCCTATAAAGCCCCTGGAGCCTGGGGAGGGCGAAAAAAGCATGCCAAAAACGGGAGGAGCTCTGGTCGTGCGTGCATGTGTGCTTGGGTTGCGCACATAGCATTATGGGTGCGGCACGCCTGCACACGACCCTCCTGCACTCCCCCCCCCTTTTGGCACGCAAGCCAAAAAAGGTTCGTCATCGCTGTTGTTTTTATTTCAGTACCTGTTTTGATAACTGATACACCATTTAAACAATGCGAGGAGGATATACCTAAATTTGTGTGCCAGGTGAAGAAACTACAAGTTAATGGTAAGATGTTACAAGATGAATGGAAAGAGAAGAAAATCAAATACACGATTTGAAATTGTATTTCGCTGCTTGATGTTTGGTTTGATGAAAGAAGGGATGATGATGAGAAATAAAAGACTTTTGGAATTAGAAGGACATAACTTCATAATTTGAATGGCATGGATATTAAGTCTCCATCTCCAGAGAATCTCTGGAGCATCTCTCTTTCAACTATATAGTTTTGCTGATTGTATAGATCAGTAATTAGAAGTCAGTTCATACAAATACTTAGATATATGCTGGAAAAATGGGAGGTCAAAATGTTTACTTATTTTCACAGGCCTTTTTTTTCTTTGCTTTTTATTTCCATTTCCCCCAAAACTTATCCTTTAAAACTTGGGGAAAACATGCTTGTTTTCTACTGATTTAAAACTACTAAATTATACCTCAACAGAAAGCTGATTTACAGAAGTATTGTCAATACCCAACATTCTCAGTGCTGTCACCTGCTCTGTTGAGTAGTCACATGTCCTACTTTTATGCATCCCACAGTCCTCTACAGGTAGTCCTCAATTTACGACCACAATTGGACCCAAAATTTATGTTGTTAAGTTAGATATCTGTTAAGTGAGTTTTTCACCATTTTACAATTTTCTTTACCATGTTTGTTAAGTGAATCACTGCAGTTGTTAAATTAGCAAAATGGTTGTTAATTGAATCTGGTTTTCCCACTGACTTTGCTTGTCAGAAAGTCGCAAAAGGGGATGACATGGCTCTGGGACACTGTAACCGTCATAAATGTGAGTCCGTTATCAAAAGTCTGGATGTAAATCATGTGACCATGGGGATGCTACAACAATCATAAAATGGTGTGAAAAATGATCATGTCACTTTTTTCAATGTCGTTGTAACTTTGAACGGTCACTAAACTGTTGTAAGTCGAGGATCATCTGAAAGCTGGGATCCTAAGATTGCTACTGTTAGCTTTGGTACAGTGAAGTGAACAGCTGTCCTTATCATAGACAATGATGCAATGTATTTCTATTTCAACAATTTAATGGGATGCCATGTAAGGATATTCATGACTGGGAGAGACATGGTAACAAGGTCAGCCAATGAATAGGCATAGCAACTAAGTCAGCCAACGGGAGCTTAAACAGATCTGAGTCTCTGCTGAGAATCGAAACTGAAACTCCTCCGTCTGCTCTGAACTCTGAAATGAAACTGACTGTTCTCTCCTGCTTGGGTTCTGCTTGTAACTTCTACCATGTTGAAAGAATCTACTATTGGTATTGTACATGTATTCATCTGTTATTATGTATATAAAGAAGTTAATGAGTGTGTTAGTTAGTGTGTGCTTTCTGGATTTGATTTTTCTGAAACAAACTCTGACACAGTATGTTGACTTCAAAGGTAGACTCTAGATAGCAGCCTTACCCTGCACAGTCTAAAATGAGCATCCTTGGGATAACATTAGGTTTAGGCTTATGGTAACCTGGCCAGAATAATCCAGGATGGAGTTGGCTTGTCCTTCAAGTTAACAGGGAAAGCTGCAAGTAACAAAAATACAGACAGTCTTCAATATACGACCACAATTGAGCCCCAACATTTCTTTTGTTAAGCGAGACAATTGTCACATGATTTTTTTGCCACATTTGATAACCTTTCTTGCCACAGTTGTTAAGTGAACCACTGCCATTGTTAAACGAGTAACACGGCTGTTAAGTGAATCCAGTTTCCCCATTGACTTTGCTCGATAGAAGGTTGCAAAAGTTGATCACATGAGCCCGGGACACTGGAAATGTCATAAATATGAACCCGTTGTCAAGCATCTGGATTTTGATTGCGTGACCACGGGGATGTTGCAATGGCCATGTGAAAAATGGCCATGCCACTTTTGTTTCCATTCCATCGTAACTCTGAAGGGTCACTGAACGAATGGTTGCAAGTTGAGAACTATCTGTATTTAGGAGAGAGAATGAATATAGAATTCTGAGAACAAGCCATGTCAATCTTTACTTTATTGATTAGCCCTTTGATATGTCAAAGTGCAGAGTTTCAGACACGAATTATTACTAAAATCTGATAGCAACCAATTTAAAATGGAACTGGATGAAATACAACTTAAAATGAAATTGGAAGAAATTATGATTTAAAATGAAACTGGAATAAAATTCAATAATATATAGATAAATAAAATATGATAAAATTATATTTTGGTATCACCCCTACAATCTACTCCAATCTGTCCCACATATGCCAGTCTCAACCAAACCATTTTGCGTAAGTACTGTTCTGGGTTAAATGTTCTTTTCAGATCCTGGCTGCATATAAGGTAGGTTGATTTGATGTGGGGATCCCAATGGGTCATTGGTTTGGTATATAGTCTAAGGTACCAGTCTCTCAATCTCTTATACAGGCAACAATCAGATAGGATGTGAGCCAGATTTTCTACCTCTGCCGCTCCGCAAATGCAGAGACGCCCATTGTAGAGTATAGAATGGAATTCCCATTGGGTCAAGCTGTTTGAATCTCGCTTGCATAAATATCTCCCTAAGACCATGATGGCAAACCTATGACACGCGTGCCGGAAGTGGCACCCAGAGGCATCTCCCTGGGCACGCGAGCCGTCACCCGTTACTTTTCTGGGTTCCGGTGCAGGTCTTCAAATGCGCGGATGTGCCGTAAATCAGAAGAGCAGCCGCCCAGTATGCATGCACACGCTGGAAAGATGATCTTCCAGTTTCCAGTGCACGCATGTGCACCAACCTGCTGGTCTTTGCACATGCATGCATGCCAGAAACTGGAAAACCAGGGGGTTGGTGCACATGTGACCACCGGAAACTGGAAGATCATCTTCCCAGCGCACGCATGCTCACCGGGCGGCTGCTCTTCTGGTTTCTGGCACACACAAACACACACACACAGACAGACATGCTCCCATTTCGGCACTTGGTGCTGAAAAGTTTGCCATCACTGCCCTAAGATGTTTTGGCAGTTGTAACTTCAAATAGCTGTCTATTTGAAAAGTAGGTTTGTATTTGCTCAGTCTTATTAAGGATTGCTATATCCTTTTATGCTTCTATATCCTTAATTCTTTGAGCAGCTCTTTTTTTAAAAAAAAAATCACTCTCCTGTTAATGCAAGAAACAGGAAGGCCACAGCTTCTTACAAAAGGTGTTAGTTTGGTGATCCAGGAGATTTGTGATTGTGATTTGATTTGCTCTAGTAGGCATAACTTGGGGGAGTCTATCAGTCTCCATTTCACTGATTTTGTGCCAGTCGTTATATGCTCTAATGTTGGATAATGCACGAATGGTATGAATTCCCAATTCAGCTCTAACTGCTGCAGCAGATGTTCTTAGATCTACCCCCAAAGTACATCTCAAATGAGAAGAAGCCATGTATCAAAAAAGGAATGGTGGACCATGAAATGCCTGGGGGGTGGAGGGAGGAAGTCAATGCAAATACACAATGACTGTCTTGCCTATCAAGCAGCAGGAGCTGTGTGCCAGCATTCAGCATTTGGTTTGAAACAGTCCCATTAAAATGTCGTCAGTTCCCTTGGTGTAACACACCAAGATCTATGCTCCCAAGACAAAAATCATTTTTTGCTTCACTGACGTGAGTTAAGGATATGTGCTTCTGCTAGCAGTTTGCACAGGAAAACTGCACACATTTTGGGAAGGCCAGAAAGATCTTTGATCATAAATATAGCACCTATAAGAAGAAAGGTTGGATAAAACATCTCATTGTCCTTTATTTTATCCTATGCGGACAATATCCTGTCCCATCAACAAAGAAAACAAATCCTATTCTTTCACAGAGAAGCTGATTTCATGGACTTTTGAGTCCACAAAATCAGATTTTGCTATTTGCCACCAAGTTTTGCTACTGAGATACCAGGGGTAACACAGAATCATGGAATGAGAAGAACCATTTACATTTTATTCTGAGCTCGTTTTTTTTTTTTAATTATTAAGATCCTTTCACATTCTAGGTCTGTCTTCTTCTAGAGTGTTAGATATACTACTCAATTTTGTGTCATCTGTAAATCTGATCAATCTCTCCCTCTCATCCAAATGATTAATAAAAATATTGACGAGCAGGATGCATACTTGTGCCTCTTTTTTTCAGTATCTCTCAAATGCTTTGACTCTTTGCAAAAGAATTATTGATTTGAGTATGAATTCTGAGACTACATAGCCAGCTAACCAGCATGTCCTATGGCATTTTGCATACAGCAAATGCTTTGCTGAAATAAAGATATGGTATGTTTATAGCAGACCCACAATCTATTCAGAAACTTATCCTGTTTCTTTTTTTTTTTTTTAAACAGATACGGTTAGTGTGCAAGAATTGTTAAATCCGTGTTTGTATCTGGTAATTATTGCATTGCTTTCAAAATGCTTGCAGATGAATCTCCCTCTGATATACTTTAGAATCATTCTAACAGAATAACCAGCATACTAAGAAGCAGAGACATCACCCTGTCAACAAAAGTGTGTATAGTCAAGTGTTCTGACCCCCCTCGTCCCACACCAACATACACTCTGAGTCAAAGATAGGTTACGGCATTTAATTAACAGACAGACAGGTCCTTGGCAGCAAACCGGCACAGACAAGCTTGAGCAGCAATAAACACAGATAAGGCTTGGCAGCAATCCAGCCTGCCAAGCCCATAACAAAGTTCTCTGACATTAATGCCTGCGTTGACTTCTGCAAAGAGGGGTGTGTGCACAAGTAGTCTTTTTATAGTCTGGAGAGGAGCCTAATGACCACCAGCTGAGTGCAATTACCTCCTGTAACTGCGCAACTGTTCCTGACACCTATTAGCTCTTCGATGCTGGGCATCCAGGAACAACTCATTACTGGCGTCCGGCTCACTCTCCCTTGTCTCTTCCCCACTGGTCCAAGGCTCAGGTGCCTCCTGGTGGCCAACCAGCCTCTCTGCTCCCTGCTCAGAGTCAGAACCCTGTCCAGGGTCCTCCACATCCTCCCGAGCCAACTCATAGGGCCCCTCACTGTCAGAGTCTGGTGGCAGCTCCAACGGTTCCTGCTGGGCCACAACAGTCAAGGCTATGGTTTTCCCAGTTGCAATGTATGGCTGTGAAAGTTGGACCATAAGGAAAGCTGAGTGCCAAAGAATGAGGCCTTTGAACTAGGGTGCTGGAGAAGACTCCTGAGAGTCCCTTGGACTGCAAGGCGATCAAACCAGTCAGTCCTAGAGCAGATCAACCTTGACTGCTCTTTAGAAGGCCAGATCCTGAAGATGAAACTCAAATACTTTGGCCACCTAATGAGAAGGAAGGACTCACTGGAGAAGAGCCTAATGCTGGGAAAGATAGAGGGCAAAAGAAGAAGGGGACGACAGAGAATGAGGTGGCTAGACAGAGTCATTGAAGCAGTAGGCATGAGCTTAAATGGACTCCAGAGGATGGTAGAGGACAGGAAGGCCTGTGGTCACGATGGGTCAGACACGACTTCACAACTAATAACAAACAGAATAACAGAGTTGAAAGGGACCTTGGAGATCTTCTAGTCCAATCCCCTGCTCAAGCATGAGACCCTATACTATTTTGGACAAATGGCTGTCCAATCTCTTCTTGAAAACTTCCAATGATGGAGCACCCATGCCTTCTGAAGGCAAGCCATTCCATTTGTTTATTGTTCTCACTGTCAGGAAATTTCTCCTTAGTTCTAGGTTGCTTATCACCTTGATTAATTTCCTTCCATTGCTTCTTTTCCTGCCTTCGGGTGCTTTGGAGAATAGGTTGACTCCTGTCTTTTTTATAGCAGACCCTTAGATATTGGTACACTGCTATCAGGTCACCCCAAGACTTCTAGGTAGCTATTAGTGTCAGACTATGTATGGCCAGACCATTAGCTAGTTCCTTTAGTTCTCTGGAATTTAGGGAATGTAGTTAATCTAGTCTTCGTACTTTAAACTCATTCAGGGTAAAAGAAATATTCCCCAATCCTATTTCTATCCCTTTTTAATTCAAGCTTAAAGTTACCCTTCATACTATTTTTTTAATCATTTCCTGCTGCAATTCATGCTACTTTGCTAGAGGACATGAGTAATTCCATTTTTTCTTTGTTGTTAACCAGCATTTTGTAATATTCATTGAGTAGCTGGTGATTCTTTTCTCCTTTTGTTCTGAGCATATCTCAAAAAGAAGCCCTTTTTGTTGACATCCTACACCAACCTCAGTTTATTCTAATCTTTGCTTTCCTGACCCCTTCACTACTGTTACATACTAGCTGTCTTTATACTTAATTGATAAACTGTCCCTGTATTTACCGCCTACAGAATAGAATAGAATAGAATAGAATAGAATAGAATAGAATAGAATAGAATAGAATAGAATAGAATAGAATAGAATAGAATAGGGACGGGATGGGATGGGATGGAGTAGCGTAACACAGAATAGAATAGAATAGAATAGAATAGAATAGAATAGAATAGAATAGAATAGAATAGAATAGAATAGAATAGAATAGAATAGAACAGAACAGAACAGAACAGAATAGAATAGAATATTTATTGGCTAAGTACTATCAGACATACAAGGAACTTTTGTCCGGTACATAAACTCCCAGTGCACATACAAGCAGCTAGGTAATATAATCAAGTGTACATAAAAATATGCCAACCGTATGCACATCCAAACAACAAGTATACATCCAAACAACAAGCTAATATAATCATAAGATATCAATAGAAGAAGATAGTAGAAAAGATGAGAAGGATAAAAGTAATACAGCCATACTACATGGGTAAATATCCTTAGACATAAGTTAATACTGTGGTGGTAATTAGGTATTCATCAAGAGTAATAAAGAGTAACCTTTATTAATGTGCAGCTAGATTGAAATCCTCTGCTGTCTTCCATTGTTTATTCCCATTGGGATTGCATGAGAATGTGCAAATCCTACTATTTGGGAAAAGAACTTTTCCAAAGCACTCCAGAAGTCTGCATTCCTCCCTCACATCATACTCCAGGCATTCAAGGTGTGAGGGTGCCAAGTAACACCCCCAACGAAAGAAGACTCTGAGGCTTGAAGTTCCTCAAAGTTCCATTGTATTAGAGATGTTATATTGGCACATCTGGGAAAACCCGAATCTGAAAGTTTCCAGGTTTTCCCCACCCAAGTGAAAGTCCATGTCCCTGCCCAGCACCCACACATCCATCACATGGCCCAATCAGGCCCCATCCCAACTGGAGATGCCTCCCAGGCATACACCCCCCAAGTGCAGAGCAAGATGTCCTTCTGAGAAAGGAATGTTATTTTGACTATGTATCTCCCATACTCCATATAATCCCCCCTCCCAATTTCCCACAGCATTAAATGTGGCAGGCCAGAAGGACCAATGCAAAAGATGGCTTTGAGGCCTGACACAAGGTCTAACTCAAATGTCTATGGAGATCCTCAAACATCCAAATCATAGTTGTCCCAAAGGTGCTTTTTCCTAAAAGCAACCAGACTTACTTTTTTATTTAAGGTGTTTTCCTTCTCATCCAAGAAGCTTCTTCAATTCTAACTGGCAGGTGGGGAATGGAAGGATTTATATTCTTTGCAGCCATCTGGTCAACCGACCATGAGAACGCTAACAAACAGATGACTGCAAAGAATATAAACCCTTCCATTCCAAACCAGTCAGTTAGAACTGAAGAAGCTTCTTGGATGAGAAGCAAAACGTTTTCAAGGAAAAAGTAAGTCCAGATTGGTTCAAAGATCTTATCAGAATTTACTCCTCTGAACCAAGTACAGTTTGTGGAATACTAGAGATGGCCTGGCCCTTGTACATTGCAAACATGTTCTTTTTTTCTTGAAGGAAACAAACATCCAAGATAAGGAAAGAAGGACAAGCAATTTCTTGAGGGATACTTGCCCCCTTTCATCCATTTTACTCCTAGTACTAATGAGAGAACGGAGGAAGTTTAGCTATTGTATTTGGGAAAAAGGTTGTAACGTTACATATTTTTCTCTCTCGCCTTAAAGAATGTGGATGGACTGCAGCCCCTGCTTGATTTATTCTTATCTAATTTAATCTTATAGGGACACAGTGGCTCAGTGGCTAAGATGCTGAGCCTTGTCGAGCAGAGAGGTTGGCAGTTCGGCAGTTCGAATCCCTAGCTCCGCGTAACAGAGTGAGCTCCTGTTACTTGTTCCGGCTTCTGCCAACCTAGCAGTTCAAAAACATGTAAAAATGCAAGTAGAAAAATAAGGACCACCTTTGGTGGGAAGGTAACAGTATTCCATGTGCCTTCGGCGTTTAGTCATGCCGGCCACATGACCATGGGGATGTCTTCAGATAGCGCTGGCTCTTGAAACGGACGCCCCCCCCCCTTAGAGTTGGGAACGACTAGAATATATGAGCGAGGGGAACCTTTACTTTTAATTTAATCTTTTATATTGCCTTCCTTCTTCGGCCTGAAAGAATCCAAGGGCGGTTAATGACTAGCCCAAAAAATAAATTCCACATTTAAAATCAGGGGTGGCTTAAGCATTCCCGCAAGGTTGGCAGCCGAGCAATAACAACGCACTGCAGGTCGTCTTAAAGGATCGCCTCCCAGAGAATCAAGTTTTTGAAATCCCTCTGCATCCAAGTCAAAAACAGGTTTGTTCCTGCAATTGTTCTGCCGTTTCTGGGAGGACAATTGCCTGCCAGCCAACCCATCTTGGTGAGATCATCGTAGGAGATACGTTGGCTGGTTTTGCTGGCTGTAGGAATGCCTAGAGCCCCCAATGGGCTGCCATGCGAGAAAGCATCCAGAGTAATAAAAACAGGTCAGCCCTAGCTTTCCAACTCATCAATCCCAAAAGATACAGCATTGAAGGAAAAGGTGGGGCAAAGGATAATCTTTTTAACTTACATAATACCGAATTGATTGCTTTGGAGGAAAAGAATATTATCCGTTGATTGGCTTGCTTTGGGGCGAAAGACAGGGTATTAAAAAAAAAAGTAATGTAATATATTCCATATCTTAGCAAAGGGGACTTTGAGGACAAGAAGGGAGCCGTTTGATGGGACAGAAATTCTCTTTTATCTAATTGAAGGCAACCCCTCCCTGATGCTCTAGGATGACAGCATTAAAAAAACAATATATCAATATGTGTTAAATGCATTAGGAGAGGGACTTCGTGGAGAAGAGGGAAGCAGATTAATGTTAAGAAGTGGAAAGTTTTGACATGAATGTGGGAGAAAAAAAGAATCTCAGCGGAAGCAGCTGAAGACAGCAGGCATGATAATTTTCTTAGCGCAAAAGCAAGAGCCAAGATTAATCCAGCACAAGGTGGAATTCAAGCGGCTGTTATTAGAATAAAAAATGTACTTCATGGCTTGGGACAACAGTATTTGAAATAATGTCCCTCCTTGTTTGTTCCTGACTATAGGTAAGTACGTAATTCTCCTGGTTTGCCTTTTCTGATAATGCAGGGCTGGCATTTTTTCCCTTAAATTTCCAGCCTCGGGCAAAAACATTTTATTCTCCCAAGTCTCTAAAAAAAAAAAAAAAACTTTAATTCTCAAGCTGGAGCTGAGCTTTTTGACCATTCTGTACCTGCTGCCTATCCGTACCCAATGAATAGTTTAATTAACACTTTTTTAGTTTCCATTATTTAAAATGTCATTTTAGAGTATGGAAAGGCACTCCAGGACTTATTCCAGAATTGAATAAACGAATAAAATGAAGTGTTGCTCAGCATCCAAAAACACTTTAGTCCAATCCAATTTAACAATAGCTTTTGATTTGCCTTCAGAAGTTATGGTGCTTCATCACTGGAGGTTTTTAAGAAAAGGCTGAATTTGTTTAAAATGATAAGAGGATCTCCTGCTTGAGCAAGGGATTGGACTAGAAGACCTCCAAGGTCCCTTCCTCCAGCTCTATTCTGATTCTGTTTCCTACAGTAGGCAGACATTGCTATGATGCAATAGCTACAACCATATTCCAGGATCTCCTCTTTTATTCTCAGTTGGTAATACAAGTAGTCCTCAACTTATGACAATTGGAGTGGAATTTTGATCACTAAGTGATTGGCTTGAACACATTTATTTTCCATGATACTAATTCCCCCGTAAAGCCATCTAAGTTAACACTTCTGATATTAATTCCATAAATTAAATGTGAACATTGCATCAAAAGCCATTTGTCCTAAAGTCTTCAATTTGGTGGAGTGGGATTCTGCAGATCTTCCAAGGTGGTGCAGTGCCAAGGTGGTGCAGTGGTTAAATGCAGCACTGCAGGCTACTTCAGCTGACTGCAGTTCAGCAGTTCAGCTGTTCAAATCCCACCAGGCTCAAGGTTGACTCAGCCTTCCATCCTTCCAAGGTGGGTAAAATGAGGACCCGGATTGTTGTTGGGGGCAATATGCTGACTCTGTAAACCGCTTAGAGAGGTCTGAAAGCCCTATGAAGCGGTATATAAGTCTAACTATTGCTATTGCTATTGCTTCCCAAGAAGCTCATCAACCTTTCGATGCAAACATAGCTTATTCCAGATCTGTGTTTCTCAACCTTGCTGGCTGGGGAATTCTGGGAGTTGAAGTCCACACATCTTCAAGTGGCCAAGATTCAGAAAAACTGCTTATGATGGTTGAAATAATTTCATGGAAACTGCTAACATAAAGACTTCAGACTAACTCTACTAGACTGGATAAAGCAAGAGATAACAATGAGATCCTGGCCCTTTAAAAATTGTATTTATCTTCATTCAATTTTAGGTATCCACAGACATAGTTTAGAAAAGCAGTAGAAGGCTGGGTGACAATTGGTAGCTACTTGAATCTGTTAGTTCTTCAAAGATGCTCTGCTTCTAAATTTTGAGGTTACAATTTACATTTTAAAGCATCTGACTTGTGACTAGAACAAAAGTCAAATGTAACAGAAATGAGTAAAAGAGATCAATCGACTGAACAGAAGCTTACAAAAAGAAGGAAACATGAGAATGCTATCACAAAATATTTTATTTCATACAAAGCTTGGGAAAAGATCAACTGGAACCACTAAGATACATTAGCCCATGCTGAGTACTACTGCATTACAGGAGGCTTTACTCATTGAAGCTAGTATCTTTAGCAGAGATAACTTCACAGTCCCTAGTGTCTCAATTAAGTTTCCCCTAATATTTCTGGGGAAAAAATAGATCTTGCAGACTTTTGGATTTTGGGATGTACTTCTTCAGAAAAATGTGATGGAATGTGCACTTATAGGCAGTAAAGAGAGCAGGATTTGGCCATTCTTAGCTTTCCCAGAAAATGGTCCAAATTAAGAGGTTGCGGAATCCCGTGTTGGACAGAGAATGAGGTTCAGGATAGTCATAGAATCTCTCAGGATATACCTAATAGGTTAGATTGTTATAGCTTTAATTTGGCAAGATGCTGTCCAATAGCTGAAAGCCAAATAGAGGAATTAAACTAGAATGTATCTCACTGTCTTGCTTCTGGACTTGGACCTAACAAAAATGAGATCCCCCTTGATTATGAAATGAAAAGAATTTGCTTTCAGAAGGACCTATAAACATATTTGCATGACCCATTAAACCATACTGGATAATTAGCATGAATATGTGCACTGCCAACTTTGTATTAGTTGGTAACTCTTCCAATGGTTGATCATGCCATCTGAACCCAAACTTGGCAATATTTCTGATAAAAAGGTAAAAGTAAAGGTTTCTTCTGACCAGTTGTGTCCAAATCAAGGTGGCAGTGTTCATATCCATTTCTTAACCGAGGGAGCCAGTTGTTCAAAGACACTTCCATGGTCATGTGGCCAGCATGACTGCATTCCAAGGCACACCGAACACTATTACTTTCTCACCAAAGTGGTACCTATTTATCTGCTCACATTTGCATGCTTTCAAATTGCTAGGTTTGCAGGAGCTGGGTCAATGAACAGAAGCTCACCCCATCACTTGGTACTTGGCTGTTGAAACCAGGCTGCCAGCTTTCCACCTGCAAGTTCAGAGTCTTTAACCATTGAGCCATCATGCCCCTTATTTCTGGTAGCATTAGCCAAATTATTTCACTAATTGAAATAAAGAATTAATCATGGCTTCCTATTCTAGCCAGTGCTAACTAGACAGGATACTCCAGGCTCAACAAGATACATCGCCATAGGAAAGCCACTGACCTTTAAGGGAAGAGATAAAATGGAAGGTATGCACACTTACATTAACCATATAGCATGACTTAGCATCCTTTCAAATACACACAGGAGCAGCTTAGTTTTGCTGAATATATGCATATCTAGAAGGCATCAAACACAAATGTCAAGTGTAGTTTTATAGCTTTTGACTGCATTCCAACAAATCTGATAACTGAACAGCAATCCATCACACCATCTTGGTGACTAAATTCCAAACACCCTGCTTTAATTAACCCATATATCTGGAAAAAAAAGAGTTCCATTGCCCTTATATTTAACATTGCCGGTGAACAAAATGGCTAATGGGCATTGCCAGCAACCGAGAAAGGAAGTCATAAATATACTCATTTGGTCAAAATCTCACTCGATTGAACAAGTTCTTGCCCAGGTAGCCTCTTTCTTTATCACCCTGTTTCTGAAAGATATGCGGGTGTCCTGCAGATCTTCAGTTGCAATAGAGGCGATAGGATGCAAACAAGTCAAAACACTCCAAAAATCAAAAGACCTTATGACAATTGTGGTTTATTTTTTAGAACCATGGAAATTATAGTCCAAGTATGGCTCTTCAGATAGCAATAGGTATAGTACTTAGATTTATATATCGCTTTGCAGTGCTTTACAGCCTTCTCTAAGCAGTTTACAAAGTCAGCCTATTGCCCCCAACAATCTGGGTCCTCATTTTACCCACCTTGGAAGGATGGAAAGCTGAGTCAACCTTGAGCCTGGTGAGAACTGAATTACCGAACTGCTAACTGCCAGCAAACTACAGAAGTCGTTTGCAAGTACTGCGTTCTAACCACTGCGCCACCATGGCTCATTGGTGGCTTTACATCTGGCTTTAAATCCAGAGGTTGGATTTAAACTTTCATCAGCCCTAAATAGCATGATAGCAGTTGTTCTTCAGTCATTGGAAAAGACCCCGATGTTGGGAAAGACTGAAGACAAAAGGGAATGGGAAAGGCAGAGAATGAGATGGTTTGATAGTGTCACTGAGGCAGTAGACATGAGTTTGGTCAGACTTCAGGAGAAGGTGGAGGATGTGACCGGGTGGGAGTAGCTTTGCCAGCCCAGAAATCCTCCTCTCGCTCTTAATCTTGATGATATGCAGACAGGTGGGGGAGGGAGCTGGAACCGGATCTAAATGGTACTGTAGATTTGTGGAACCTCTTCTATAGAAGAGCTTAGAACTGGCAGGAACCCACCCCTGGTCCTCCGAGAAAAGACTGCATCTCTTCTATCCCTGCTTTGCACCAAGCTAAGTTAATAAAGCAGATGATGAATTTACCAACTACCAGATGCAAAACTCCAGAGAACCACTAGATGGCAGAAAACAGTTAAACTGTTTTTGAATTGCTTTGAGGTCATATAGTGCTGACTTCCATGTTTGGCCCTCCGCTCTGGAACCCTTAATCTTACAGCCTGGGAATTCTACAAGTAATAAATAGATGATCTACCACAGGGGTGTAAAACTCAAGGCCCATGGAGTGGATCCGGCCTGTGGGGTGCTTAGATCTGGCTTGTGGGATCACTCTGGAAACAGTAAAGGACCGGCCCGCGGTGCCTCTGCCAGCGAAAATGAAGCTCGGGATCCCATTTTCGCTGGGAAAGCGCTCAGGCCACCACAGGGGCCTCTAACAGGAGTGATGTCAAGCTGGCCACACCCCCTGGCCATGCCTTTTCCCCCCAAGGTCAAACACAATTCTGATGCGGCCCTTAATGAAATCAAGTTTGACACCCCTGATCTACCAATATAATATTTAGTCCTCCTAAATGGCACTAGCTCCCAAGCTTGGTGATATGTCTGCAGAGGGGGAGAGCTACTGGCAGAACCTTATTTTTGAAACTTGATAGGTTTCTTGGCTGAAGTATACAGGTAGTGCTCGAGTTATGACCACAATTGAGCCTGAAATTTCTAAGTGAGACATTTGTTAAGTGAACTTTGCCCCATTTCACATCCTTTCTTGCCACAGTTGCTAAGTGAACCACTACGATTGTTAAGTTAGTATCATGGTTGTTAAGAGAATCTGGCTTCCCCGTTGACTTTGCTTGTCAGAAGGTCGCAAAAGGGGATCATATGACCCCAGAACATTGCAGCCGTCATAAATAGGAGCCGGTTCCCAAACATCTTAATTTTGATCACGTGACCATGGCGATGTTGCAAACGATTGTATATGTGAAAAATGGTCATCATTTTTTGTTCAGTGCTGTCATAACTTTGAATGGTCACTCAATGAACTGTTGTTAAGTCAAGGGCTAGATGTATTAGATCAGAGACAGGCAATGTATGTCACTCCAGATCAGAAGTGGTATTCAGCCGGTTCGGACCGGTTTGCCTGAACTGGTAGCGGAAATCATAGGTGGGCTCGCCCACCCACCCACCCACCCCGGCTCTATGCCATCCTATTGTGGCCCAGCAGGAGCCATTGGAGCTGCCAACAAACTCCGACAGCGAGGGGCCCTATGAGTTGGCTCTGGACAGGGTTCCGACTCCGAGCAGGGCGCAGAGAGGAGGGTTGGCCACCAGGAGGTGCCTGAGCCTTGGACCAGTGGGGAGGAGACAAGGGAGTGTGATCGTGATGTCGTACATTGGCGCAGTGGAGAGGAACCAAGGGAGTTGTTCCTGGATGCACGACACCGGAGAGCTAATAGGCGTAAGGAATAGTTGCGCAGTTACAGGAGATAATTGCACTCAGCCGGTGGTAATTAGGCTCCTCTCAAGACTATAAAAGGAATGATTGTGCACACGCCCTTTTGCAGGAGTCAACGTATTCAAAGTTGGAGAACTTTTGAGGCTAGCTTGGCAGGCTGGATTGCTGCCAAGGTTTGTCTGTGCTGGATTGCTGCCAATGTATTTGTGCTAGATTGCTGGCAACATCTTGTCTGTGCTGGCTTGCTGCCCAGGTCCTGTCTGTGTGTCAATAAATCCTTGCAGTATCTTTGTCTCGGCATGCTTTGGTGTAGAACGAGGGGGGTCAGAACACCATCCTATTTAGGCACATTTTTGAGGATGGGCCAGGGGTGAAAGCCAACTGGTTCTGACAGGTTCTGGAGAACTGATAGCGGAAATTTTGAGTAGTTCGGAGAACTGGCAAATGCCACCTTTAGCTGGCCCCCGAGTGGGGTGGGAATGGAGATTTTGCAGTATCCTTCCCCTTCCACACCCACCAAGCCACTCCCACCAAACCACACCACGCCCACCAAATCATGGCCACAGAACCGGTAGTAAAAAAATATGAATTTCACCACTGGGCCGTGTGCATGCACGGAACAGGCACGCATGGGGTGAACTGGTGGTAACAAAATGTGAAACCCACTGCTCCTCCAGATGTTGTGGAATAACAACATCTAGAATTATCCAACACTGGCCAAGCTTCCAAGAGATTGGGAATGGTAGTTCAGCACAGCTAGAAGCCAACAGGTTGCCTTCCTCTATAGGATCTACTCAGGGGTGGGTTGCTAATCCCGTTCCAACCGGTTCGGTTGGAACGGGGCCGGCGGCATCCTCGTGCACGCGCGCAGTTCACGCATGTGTCTTAGTGCCTGCACGATGCTCCAGCTGCTCGCAGAGACTCGCGCAGGCACTGTATGTGCCATCCAGCTGCTTGCAGAGAATCGCGCAGGCGCTGTATGTGCCATGCGCCTGTGTGGAAGCACGGAAGCCTTCAAAGAC
Organism: Thamnophis sirtalis; assembly: GCF_051295495.1. Classification (NCBI taxonomy): domain Eukaryota; kingdom Metazoa; phylum Chordata; class Lepidosauria; order Squamata; family Natricidae; genus Thamnophis; species Thamnophis sirtalis. The sequence goes on from NW_028261389.1 coordinate 17,403,744, forward strand.
CGGTAAGGAGCGCGGGCAGGCGGGTGGGTCCTTCGCCGTTCCCGGAAGTTACTTACTTCCGGGTTCGCCGACCAACCGGTTCGCGGGGACCGCCGCGAACCGGTTGAAACCCACCCCTGGATCTACTCCTAGGTTCCGAACACTTCTGTGAAAAAGAATCAGTCCCTTTAAAAAGTATTTGAGCTGGGAAGGATGCTTAGAATGAATTCAAATATCAACAGAACGAGATGTCCGCACTCAATAACACAGAGCAGATATTGGCTAACCCTTTATAATAATAAAAAAGGTGAAACTCTTCTCTTTGTCATGATGTAGCGTCACTACATAAACTATAATACAAGTTACTTTTATTTTGGCTTGGAACAATGTGGGAATCGAGATTCATGGAGAATGATTATGCACGATAAAGCAAGCCATGGCTTAAAATGCAGTGTTTGCTACCCATTCATTTTATTTTCCACTCACAAGGTGCTCTCCTGTAGAGCACAATACAATAGAACACACTTTTGTGCAGTTACCTGTTTCGGCTAAGCCGAGAGCAAGACTTTGGAAAGTTATTACCAATTTGATGATTAATTTAAAGTAATTATATGCCATTCTTCAACCTGAAAGGGTCCCAGAATAGCTTATGAAATAATAGAAATCAGAAGCTCTGCTGAATAACTGAACTACATAAAAAAAGACATGACATAGAAGGAAAAGTGCAATGGGGAGGAAAAGAAAACAGGATCATTTGGGGGCAGCACTCAATTTTTTTATCCCTGCTATAAATACCAGACAGGATGAAAAGTTGGATTCAGCAAGCTGGGATGAATAGTTCAACGATCTACCATGGTACCTTGGTACAGGCAGTCCTCGACTTACAACAGTTCATTTAGTGACTTTTCAAAGTTACAATGGCAACAAACAGTGGTGACATTCAAATTTTTTACTACCGGTTCTGTGTGCGTGGCTTGGTGGGCGTGGTATGGCTTCTGGGCATGGCTTGATGGGCGTAGCAGGGGAAGGATACTGCAAAATCTCCTTTCCCATCCCACTTTGGGGCCAGCCAGAGGTGGCATTTGCTGATTCTCTGAACTACTCAAAATTTCCGCTACCGTTTCTCCAGAACCCGTTAGAAACCACTAAATTGCACTGAAAAAAGTGAGTTGTGATCATTGTTCACACTTACAAACATTGCCGCATCCCCATGGCAACGTGATTAGAATTCAAACGCTTGGCAACTGGTTCATATTTATGACCCTTGCAGTGTCTCAAGCTTTTGGCAAACTTCTAAGAAACAATGTCAATGGGGAAGCTGGATTCACTTAACAACTGTGTTATTCACTTAACAACTGCATTGACTCACTTAATGACTGTGGCAAGAAAAGTTGTAAAACGGGGGAAAGCTTGCTTAAGAAATGTCTCGCTTAGCAACAGAACTTTGGGGGTCAGTTGTGTTTGCCTACCAAGGACTACCTGCACTCAACTGCTTTGAAACTCATCGGATTTGGTACTCAACACATTTTGATAGAGAAATTTTATCCCGGTACTCATCATTTGCTTGGTACTCAACACTCAAGCTAGTTGACTGCCTAGTGATTCACTAAAGGTAAAGGTTCTCCTTGCACATATGTGCTAGTCATTCCCAACTCTAGGGGGCAGTGCTCATCTCCGTTTCAAAGCCGAAGAGCCCGCACTGTCCGAAGACGTCTCCGTGGTCATGTGGCCAGCATGACTAAATGCTGAAGGTCCACGGAACTCTGTTATCCTCCCACCAAAGGTGGTTCCTATTTTGCTACTTGCATTTTTACATGCTTTCAAACTGCTAGGTTGGCAGAAACTGGGACAAGTAACAGGAGCTCACTCCATTACGCAGCGCTAGGGATTCGAACCACTGAACTGCCAACCTTTCTGATCGACAAGCTCAACCACTGAGCCACCGAGTCCCTAGTGATTCACTACACTATTCCTTATGGGAAAAATTTGTTTGGTACTCATAATTTTCGGAACTCATCACGCTTCCTGGAACCAAGTAACAATGAGTACCAAAGTACCACTGTACATCTGCAACAGGCAGATGTATAGATTCAAATGTGGCTTGGCTGCAAAGATTACTCTTTATTTTATTTCAGCCCTAGTTGACCCTTTCTGACATATAGGAAGGGATTTTTGTACACGTGTGCACAATATTGTTTTCTGGCTGCGGCAATGCATTTCCAATATAAAACCCCTCTTAATTTTTCATCTGAGTTTGAAGTTAATGCAGTTTTTGTTCCGCGATGACTATCTCAACAATCCATTTATGAAGCAGGCTGACATAATCCTTGAAATCCAGGGCTGGTATTATTTGCTAGAAATTCCATTAACAGGTTTTGTTAACTTATATTATCTGAGAATCATCACCGAAAGTAGCTGGCTGAGAACAAGCTGTGCTGCAGAGAGGGAATTGCACCACGTAGCTTCCCCGGATAAACAGAGCATTAAAACAGCCAGGTCAGTCTCTAGTAATTGTCCTCCACTCATCATTTTGATGGGCAAGATAAAACTGAGATGCCACATTTCTAGATTCATACAGTACCAAGTCCTCATCGGTAGAAGTTCATAAATATGAAACGAGTTAAAGGGTGCCTTCCAGGATGTTTTGGAAAACTTTTTTTCATTATTTATACGAACTTTCAAGTGAAGGGAGATTAATGGCTCTGAGTAGCTGACAGGTTTTGCATCCACAAAGATCAGAATTTTCCTCTATCTCTCAGAATCTGCTGCTTCCCTACAACAAACCAGATATTTGCTACTGGGCTAAGATAAAGATATGGTTGGAAAAGATGATAAAACAACGTATTGAGTTAAAGCCAGAAATATTTTTTGAGGGGATATGACCTGAAACTTATAATAAAGAGAATACATTAGAAAATTGAGACGCCTGCAAAAACGAAGAGAATTATTCATATATTAGCCGCAGCTAGAATTGTATTTGCACAATATATGGAAAAGTGAAGATATTCCTACTGAAGAGATGGTGATTAGGAAAATATTAGAATGTGCAGAAATGAATAAATTAACATTGGCAATTAAGGAGAAAGAACCATCTGATTATTATATGATATGGGAGAGGTTTTACCAATGGTTAGAGAACAAAAAAGGAAATTGGAAATAAAAGAAGATAAAAAGAAGACTAGAAAATGTATTAAGATAGAGATAAGAATAAAATGACAAATGTTAGCTTGAGTATGATGAAAATAACTATAATCATTGTTAATATTGTATCAGTGGTGAGTTGCAAATTTGTTTACTACCAGTTCGGCGGATCTGGGCCTAACCGGCAGCAACCCACCTCTGTATTGTATACCGTATTTTTCAGAGTATAAGAGGCACTGGAGTATAGGTCGCACCAAGATTTTGAAGAGGTAATTTTTTAAAATATAAATATATATCTATATATCTATATATCTATATATCTATATATCTATATATCTATATATCTATATATCTATATATCTATATATCTATATATCTATATATCTATATATCTATATATCTATATATCTATATATCTATTCTATATATCTATATATCTATATATCTATATATCTATATAAATAGAGATATAGAGATATAGAGATATAGAGATATAGAGAGATAGAGAGATAGATAGATAGATAGATAGATAGATAGATAGATAGATAGATAGATAGATAGATAGATAGATAGATAGATAGATGCACTCTGCAGAACTCCCAAACCCTCTGCACGCCTCATTTTTGTGAAAAATGGGGCATGCAGAGAGTTTGAAAGGCCTGGAAAGTGCTCCTGGGGGCTGGGGGGGCAAAACGAGCAAGAAATTGCCCATTTTTCACAAAAAGGGCCCATTTTTGCCCAAAAATGGAGATGCATAGCCTTTAGGAGGCTTGAAGAGGGTTCCTGGGGGCTGGGGGGGGGCAAAAACAAACAATAAATGGCCCATTTTTCACAAAAAAGGGCCCATTTTTGCCCCAAAATGGACATGCATAGCCTTTAGGAGGCTTGTAGAGTGTTCCTGGGGGCCGGGGGGGGCAAAAATGAGCACAAAACGGCCTGTTTTTCACTCGTTTTTGCTCTCCCCAGCCCCCAGGAGCACTTTGCAGGTCTCCCAAACCCTCTGTACATCCATTTTTGTGAAGGGGGCTGGGTTTCGGGAGGCCAAAAATGTTGTATTCAGTGTATAAGACGCACCCAGATTTTCACTCTCTTTTTTGGGGGGAAACATGTGTCTTATACTCCAAAAAAATACGGTATATATTAGAAGATATCCTAGAAGACATATTAAGAAGCAAATGAAGAGATTTATAGGGTTTAACTGTCTAATGTATTATAATTTATGGAAGAATGTTGCACAGATATCTGTGCCCAGACGACACACTGCTTAAGGAAAGATGGCTTGTATGTATTTTAAAATTGAAAAATAAAAAACTTTTACAAAGAAACCACACAAAAAACTAGATATTCATCTCTGCTAATATTCTCAGCTCCCATTCTCTAATTTTATTGTAATTGTCCTGCTGGTAAAGAGGTTGTGTTTATGTGCAAGCATACCTTTCGTCTGCTTCAGCTGATAAACCTGGAAGAAAGTAACCTTAAAAATTGGGGATGAATGCCTTAGTAATAAATTTTACAGGAAGCTGCTTTTATTCGCAGTCCAGAGCTACAATTGGTATGGAACTCAGTGCTCAGATTGGTCTTCGCAAAAAAAAAAAAAAAAATCAGACCAATATCACCTTTGCGCTTAAAGCAGTGATTGACAGCCTGTGGAATTTATTTTAGACTGCAATATAAAGTGCCAGTTATTACGTTTAAAGCTTCCCTGGCTTGGGTCTGGATTACATGCAGAATTCCACTTTCAATATCATCCCTACCAACAAAGGGACAGAGTCACAGAGTCCTGGTGGCCATCTTGACTTTTTTGCCCCTATTGGACCTTCACAGGTTGGTTCTGTGACAAATTAGAGTCAGCTACCTCTTTTTTTGGGGGGGGGGAAATAGGCTCTTTGTCAAGTGACTCTTTTTGCTGGCTTTTTTATTCATCAATAATTTTCACATGATCATTGATCAATTTAAAAAAGAGAAAGAAGACAGGAAATATAGGTAGTCCTCAACTTACCACAGTTCATTTAGTGACTGCTTGAAGTTACGACAGCATTGAACCAACTTATGACCCTTTTTCACACTTACAACTGTTGCAGTATCCCCATGGCCATATGATCAAAATTCAGATGCTTTGCAACTGGCTCATATTTATAACAGCTGCATTGCTCCAGGGTCATGTAATCACCTTTTGCAAGCTTCTGACACGCAAAGTCAATGGGGAAGCTAGATTCACTTAACAACAGTATTACTAATTTAACAACTGCAGTAATTCACTTAACAAATGTGGCCCAAAAAAATCATAAAATGAGGCAAATCTCACTTAACAAATGTTTCATTTAGCAAGAAAAATATTGGGCTCAATTTTGCTCATAGGTCGAGGACTACCTGCAAAGGTGATATTCAGGTGGTTCGGACTGGTTCGCCCAAACCAGTAGTGGAAATCATGGATGGGCACCCATCCCCATCCCGGCTTTATGCCATCCTATTTAGGCACATTTCTGAGGCTGGGCGCATGCGGGGAAGGCATGTGTGAGCAAAGTGCATGTGCCGGGCACATGTGCAAAGTGAGCGTGTGTGCGGCAAACCGGTGGTAGCAAAATGTGAAACCTACAGCTGGTTACCTGTAACATTTTTTAAAATTAAAATTGTTTTTAAAAAGACATAAAAGATTTTTTAAAATCTCTTGTGAATTTGGAACCATCTTTTTGTATGAGAAGAGCACATCTTCCTTTCTCTCTCCTTACCACTCTCTTTAGAGGGACAATCGAAAGCATCCTGTCATATTGTGTTACTTTGTAATTTGGAAGTATTATTGTTTCGGATAGGAAAGGCTTTCAAGAGAGTGGTGAGGACAGCAGAAAAGATTGTTGGTTCGACTAGAAGACCACCAAGGTCCCTCCCAGCTCTATTTTGATTGAATTATCTTAGTATTTGGCTTCAATATCTTGCCATCTTGAAAAGGGAATGAGCGTCCAGGAATACATCTTCAGACAAGGCAGCCAGATCTAATTATTCTTCTGTGCCAGAGGATGCTCTCTAAAAGCTGCCTCTGCACCCTCAGAGATATTTTTAAAATGTTTCATTATTAATTCTAAGTAGCTGATAACCCAGCATAGCCTGGGTATGTATTTATCCCAATGCTATATTAGAGAGAGATCCCTTGTGGAGTACTGTGAAGCCGTTACCATGGCAACTCCACTGTGTTGTACAGTAGAAGTCATTTTAAGGCACAACAGGCTGTATCTTAACAGAAGTTGAATCCAAAATGTACACTATCACTGTAAAAGTACCGTGACTTGACACTATAGATTAATTCAGTCCTTTTCCTTTCAGCGGCCCAGGCATTCCGGAGTTATGCTGGAACACACACACACAGATACACAAGTTCCATTTTACTTTTCATATTGTAAACTTGCCAAGAGGGACAAGGTAGGTTGGAGTTTAATTAAGTTTCATAAATGAACAAATAAATAAGCACCGGCTGGATTTTCCTTGCTGTCCTCTTTTACAGCAGAGATTTTTTTGTTTAAGAGATGAGGGCTGGAGTGACAACAAGGTATTTATTAGATTTTGAACAATTAAAGACCCCGCGCTTTATCATGCTTGCTATCTTTTATTTTTTCATTGTTTTTATTGTAATTTCTTTGCTTGTTATGAGTCGTTGAGAGTCAGGAGGCATACAGGCTTATTATTATAAAGGTAATCTACAATTAGACTCACAGCCAAAGACTGGGGGAAACTTAAGAATTCAAAACATGACCAAAGACCTAAGAATTAGTACGATAGTAAGGATATAGGCAGCTCCAAACATGGCATTTTTGGGGGGTGTTCAGGTCTGATAAATTCAAAATTTCCAAATATTGAGAGAGTCCTTTAGATATTGCTCCATTGGCTCCAATCACAATTTGTAAAACATTCAGCTTTGCCCTCCAAGTCCTGATATTTCATAATTATTTTGGATTACTTTTCTTCAATCCTAGCATCACCCAGTATAGCAACATCAATGAACCAGGCTTCTTCATTTCTTTTCAATGACTATTATACCTGGCACACTATGAACAAAGTACCCGTGTTCCTGGATTTTCAAATCCCATAAGATCTTAATCTTATGCTGAAACTGGATTTTTTGTCCACCTAGTGAATCTTTTCTAGGTAAATGTTGTTGCTCCTTAGGCAAATGTTGTTGCTTAGTAATATTAAATGTTTCCTTTCAGGATGTAAGCTGTTCCAAGAAGAGTTGCCTTTTGCAATTGACTGATGGTGCTCCAAATGTTTTGGGATTGCATCCATGGCATCTATCACTATTGGTATTATCTTTGCTTCCTTTTGCCACCATTGTTCTACTTCTATTTGCAAGTCTTTGGATTTTGTGATCTTCTCCTGTTCTTTCCCTTCTATTCTGCTATCTCCAGATCAGGGGTGGGTTTCAACCGGTTCGCGGCGGTCCCTGCGATCCGGTTGGTCGCCGAACCCGGAAGTAAGTCCGGGAACGGCGAAGGCCCCCCCCCCTGCGCCCCCGCGCGCGCCCCCGCGCCCGCTCCTTACCTGGTTTTGATGAATTCTGCGCTTCCACGCATGCGCAGGACGCATACAGCGCCTGCGTGATCCTCCAGGAGCAGCTGGAGCATCGCACAGACGCTAGTACGCATGCGTGCGCCGCATGCGTGCACGCGTGCGCCAGGACGCCGCACACGTGCGCGAGGACGCCACCGGCCTCGTTCCAACCGAACCGGTTGGAACGGGGCGAGAAACCCACCCCTGCTCCAGATACTCCACTGTCCACTATTTTTTTGTCATTCTTATTGACAATTATTAAATATGGAGTGTTTTGAGTTCTTTCTTCTGCCTCTTATATTCTTAATTTACATTCCCTCTTTGATTACATTATTTACAACTATTTTTGTTCCTCTATGTTACATGATCCACAGTTCTTTCACTTCATCTTTCTACCAATCATTTTTATCCTTTCAATTTCATCACACACTTCTTAATGCTTTGAAATTGTCAAGGTCCCAGGGAAATTAGGAGATCCAGGCAGTTCAAATAGATATAAAAGATTTACTGTAAGCTTAAGCTCTCTACAAGGATCTGAACTACTAACGATTAAAGTAATGTGGTGGTAAATAAGATATCCACAGTGGACTAGACTCAGAACTCATGTGGGCCTGAAGGGACTCATGTCTGATGATATATTTGACCCCTCTCTCCCGCTCACTCTGATCATCTCCTACAAAAATATTTTTTTCAAATGTTCAAATTAGTTCATATAACTCTGCTTCCTAACACCCACTACCTATTTATTTTGTTGGGAGATTAGTTTGTCTCTTTTCTTTGTCTTTTTTCCGTACAGGACAGGAAAGTGGGAGATATCTTCTGCAGTTCTACTTTCATTCTAGTTTGTTTCTCTTGTTTCCTTGTTTTCCATTTTCATTTACCCTAAGAGCCACTCTTAATATTACCAAACAAAAGCCTGCCTCATATTCAGACCTCTCATCGCTCTTGTATCTTTCACTAATCCTCCAATCTTTCATCAAAAACAATGCAATTAATCATGCATTTTAACTCATTCCTTATGCGTGTGCATCTATTAATAAAAACTACCGTGCAACCAACATATTGCTTCTTCTATACCAGTGTTGGGTTTCAAATTTTTTTAGAACCTCTTCTGTAGGTGTGGCCTGCTTTGTGGGAGTGACCGGGTAGGAGTGGCTTTCCAGCCATGTGACTGAGTGGGAGTGGCTTGGCAGTCATGTGGCTGGGTGGGCATGGCCAACTTGTAAAATGTGGTGAAACTCACTTAACAACACTCTTGCTTAGCAACCAAAATGTTGGCTCAGAAACTCTGGCATTTGAAGCACGTAAGTCTTAAAGCTGTCAAGTTACAAGACCCTTGCACCTCTAACCCTTTAGAGAAAAAAAACCCAAGGGTGTTCAAACTTAACAGCTTTAAGACTTTAAGGTTTAGATAGGACTCTTAGAGGTGGGGCAATTGGAGAGCCAGCCAATCAGTGAACGGCGGGCGGGGCAAGCGTGGTGCGGATGGGCGGGGAGAGGGAGCTGGAACTGGTTCTAAATGGCACGGTAGATTTGTAGAACCTCTTCTATAGAAGAGGTTAGAACTGGGAGGAACCCTTGGAGGATAAAAAAAATGGAAAGAATAAAACAAATTGAAATGTTTAGAAATCAAGTGACACAGGTGCTCACATATTGCTGTCCTTTATTTCCCCCAAAACAGTTTCTATTTGCTTGAGACAGGAAGACTTTTATCTAAACTATCAGAGCATTGCAATTCAGAACCGGAGAGGACAAGCATGGAGTAGAATGAACAAATGCAAAAATAATACAGATGATCTGCCCTTGTGGGAGAAGCTGTTATTTTTATCAAACAATGAAAGAGAACAGAGCTCCTGGTGTACTGTGTTTTTTTTAAAATCTAAAACTTGGTGGATTTGCTCTTAACTAAGAATCAAATAGTATTTTTGAAAGAATATTAAATCATTGCTGCCCCAAACCAACCCAACAATCAATTGTTCAGCATATCTGTCCTACGCAAGCTAAATAGGAGATGCCTCCCACTTTACCACTCCAGAACTCCAGAACAGATTTAACAACTGAATTCAAAATAAGATGACAAACATCTGATTAGTGGGCAGGGTGGTAAGAAGGAGAGAGAGTTCTCCTGCTTTACTGTTGTTCCAAGCAATCAAAACCATTCTGGGATAGATCGGGCACATAAGAGAGATGGGTAAAGGCTTAGCCAATAAGGTCCATGGTTAAGGAAGCTTCTTCTCCAGTAACATTGTACTGCTAACTAGGGCATACAAAACCTTTGCCAGACCAATCCTTTTTTTTATTATTTTTTTCCACAATTTTTTTTTATTTTCATTTTCATACCCTCACATGTATACTGTACATAGCCAACACCATACAGCATTAAACAAAAATTGCATCAATTCCTCTTGTCAACAATGCCCCAGAAAATAAAAACCCAATATAACTCTTCCGCTCTCCATACACCTCTTTCTTCCACCACCCTCCAACTTTCTATCTTCCCTCCATCATCCCCCTCTACCCTACTTCCCCTCCCCCTCTACCACTCCTCTATCCACATCCACTCCCCCCCTTCCTTCTCACCTTTCCCTCCCACCCACTCTCCCATCCCTCTCTGCCCATCTTTCTTCTTTCCCACTCCTCCTCTCCTTGGTGTATTTCCGCTACATGTCAATATACTTGGCCTATCCTATTTTTAAAGAAAAATTAAAAAGAACAGTATACATGTGAAATCACATTACATTGAGATAACACATCTTATCTAACCTAATATATATCCCTCCCTCCCCCCATCCGACCCCCCAACCCCCCCCCCCGACTTCCCAGAACCCCTACACGGTATAGATTTTTAACAAACCAGTCTAAAATATATTGAGAAGAAAAGAATAAGAAATTAATAACATCTCTACATTGAGCTTAGCTCCTTCTTGCTAAGCTAACTTTAAACAATTTAAATCATTCCTGATCTTAAGCATAGGCTATCTGGAATTTCTTAGTTCCATATTTATTTTGTATATAATCAATCCATTTTTTCCAGTCTCGTTTATATCTCTCATTTGAGTGGTCTTTAAGATATGCAGATATTTTAGCCATCTCGGCTAAATTTGTAACTTTCAATGTCCAATCTTGAATTGTAGGCAAGTCTTCCTTCTTTCAGTATTGCGCCATCAACAGTCTTGCTGCCGTTATTAATGAATACAGCTTGAATACAGCTCATCCGCCTGGAATCCACACTGTATATTGGATATTGACAAAGATATATATATTCTATATAGTATTAAGAAAACTGACAAGGAGATTATGGCAACAAATAGTTGTTTCCAGCTAAATAAAGTGCTCTGGCTGTAGCTAAAAATGTAAAATGAAGATCTTATTCAAAATGGAATCTGTCAGGTCCATTCCTTTTTACACGAATAATCAAATTTTATTTCTCTCAGATATTAATACAATTGAGCTGGTCCAGAGGTACAGTATTTCATGAGAAGAGTACTCCACTCCTCTGCTCACAACAGAATCCCCTATGCCACCAGACTTGAAATTTTGGGCTTGGACAACCTACACCACCTACAGTCTGATCTAAGCACAGTACACAAAATTGTCTGCCACATCCTACCTGTCAACAACTACTTCAGCTTCAACTGAATAATACACAGGCAAACAATAGATGCAAACTCAAGGTAAACCATTCCAAACTTGATTGCAGAAAATACGACTTCAGCAACAGAGGGGTCAATGCCTGGAATGCTCTACCTGACTCCGTTATTACTTCCTCAAACCCCCGCAGCTTCCACCTTAAACTTCTAGCGTGGACCTCACCCCATTCCTATGAGGTCCGTAAAGGGGGTGTGCATAAGCGCACCAGCGTGCCTACCATCCCTACTGTCCCCATTTATTTGTAATCATTTCCTGTGTTCATGTCCATGTTTATACTTATACCTGTAATCTGGTGTTTGTTTCACAAACTAAATAAAATTAAAATAAAAAATAAAATACAAGTAAGGATCTGAGACCTGAGGTAATGGTTGATTCCCAAGCTGAGATTTCGGGAGATTGTTTTATAAATAGTCAGTCGAAAGCTGATCATTGAATCACAAGGAAGTAGTTACAAAGATTTTTTTTAAAAAAAAATCCAATAATAGTTTGGCCAATAAGCCAGTTTGGTCTGGTGCTTAAGGTACCTGACGAGAAAGTGGGAGATTGTGAGTTCAGGTCCCGCCTTAGCCATGAAAGTCAGTGAGGTGACTTTAGCCCAGTCATTCTCTCTCAGTTCACCTCACCTTACAGGGTTGTTGTTGTTGTTGTGGGGAAAAGAGGAGGAGAAAGTTGTGTTAGATATGTTTACCGCCTTCAGTTATTTGTTAAAATAATAAATGCGGGATACAGACAGACAGACAGACAGACAGACAGACAGACAATAAATAAATAAATAAATAAATAAATAAATAAATAAATAAATAAATAAATAAATAAATAAATAAATAAATAAATGGGGATATGTTAGTTCTGCATGTGAGTTCAGAGTTCAGTTGTTAGAATTCTTCTAAACCAATTCTTTTCACTTTAAAATGTTTTTTTTCTTTTCTAAAGAGAATTCTATAATCATCTTGCTGAGAAAGAATCACTTTCAAGTTTAAGCGGCTGCCAAGAAGCCTGACACCTTAACCAGGTCATTACCCTATAAATAATCTATGCGTTATGTGTAACTATTTTACTGCAAACTGCTTTGAAATGTTTCATACAAGTACAGTACAGTGGTATCTCGGTACTCCTTGTTAATTGGATCTGGGAGGCATGATGAGTACCAAAAACAATGAGCACCAAACATTTTTTTCCCTTAAGGAATAATGTAGTGAGTCACAAGGCAGCCGACACCGACAGGTTTTCACTTGTGTGTCACGTACCAAACGAATGATGAGTACCGGGACAAAATTTTCATGGCAAAATGACTTGAGCACCAAATTCGATGAGTTTCAAAGTAGCTGAGTATCAAGGTACCATTGTAAATGAGATCTCTATTTTTTTTAAAAAAAAAAAAGAATTATTGTTTGGAACCATGCAATTCCTGATGGGAATGAGGGACACCATTTCATGTGTTTCATATTGTTCCTTGTAATATCACCTGATAGGAACCTCCATATATTGATGAAAATGCAATTTTTCCACCTCAATGAGTTTATATACATGCACAATAAGCATACTTGTATTAAGTCATTATTACTTATTGAAAGAAAGAAAAACAAAGAACAGGGACCATCATGATGCCATTAAACATATGATTTCTGATAATCATTGCTCCAATTTTATGTACTACCTGTCATGTAGAGATGTCTATCAATCAATACACTTTCGGCCAGTTCCACTGTTGGAGATTATTTTAGTCTTGGCCTTTCACAGAATACTTAAAACGTTCCTGAGCCCCAGGGGTGAGGTCTACTTTTCTTTGCCCTGTGCTTTAAAAAATGTGTATATACTACCTCTCTTCTCACAAGCCATAAAACCTCAGTAATGTAGCAATGATATACTCCGAGAAGACAGACATTGACTTCTAATAGACTGGCATAATCCTGCAGCCTACCAAGTATCAGATGCAACTTTCTCAAAATTCCTTATGTTATTATGGAGTTCAGCAAAAACAACTAATAAATTTGACCTGACTGACAAGAGGCACACCATAATATTCTCTGGGAAAGAGGCTGAAACCACATCAATCATTTCCGTTCAAGGTCAGTTTAAATGTTTATATGATACAAATAGCACCAAGAACATTGTTTGCAAGTATGTAGCATTCTAACCCTCGCAACTGTCACACAATATGAAAACTGCAGAAAAGGAAAGAAGGAAGGAAGGAAGGAAGGAAGGAAGGAAGGAAGGAAGGAAGGAAGGAATTACCCGCCCGAGTGTTTGATTGCTGAATGAAAGTTGTGTTTTATTATTTCTTCCTTTGTTCACATATTGTTTTGTTTTGACCTTGCACCCCCCCTCCCCTGTGGTTGTAAGCCGCCCTGAGTCCCCTCAGGGAAAAGGGCGGCATATAAATCCCAATAAACCTTCAAACCTTCAAAGGAAGGAAGGAAGGAAGGAAGGAAGGAAAGAAGGAAGATAATCTTACAAGAAAACTTAGGCTCAAGGCTGCTCACTTTTTAGACCATATTTTATTTCTTTAAAATATGTCCCAAATTCATAGCAATCTTGTGTAATATGTTGGGAGAGCTTGACTACCAAATCAAGGTCACGCAAAGGTTGGGTTAACACAATGGATTTGTCCTGAGTTAATACAACCATTTTTGGGGTTGACATAATGCGCCATATCTAAATAAATACACATAATATTGTATTGTGTTGGCCTAGTTCACAGAGCATGATAGTTTAAAGCAGTGCTGGAGGAAATAAAATGAGCTAAGATGTCTAGAGAGTTGAAGGAGAACAAGGAGGAGTGGTCGCAATGCAAGCCAAGATGCCACCTATAAAGCCCTTCATGGCATGGCACTGGGGTTATTTGAAGAACTAGCTATCCCCACCTGTAATGGTTCGTGGGTATTATCCTGGGAGAGGGGAGGGAGAAAGATGCTGCCCAGGGAATGATCAGATAAGAGATCTGATCATTGTGTGTGCAGCTGAGAAAGAAACTTGGACTTGCAAGATTCTGTTAATACAGAATTATATAAAATAGAATTAGCTGATCTAGTCATGTTCCCTGTCTGGTCTACCTGGCAAAGTTGATATCAGTCTTGCAAGTCTGATAGTACAAATCTCCTGCCGGCTCTTTTACAGTCTGAGAAGTTGGGAAGTTCCCTTTCTGAGTTTTATTCTCTCTTAGGCAGCTGCGGGCTATGGCTCCCTTATCTGATAATTACCTATGCAGCATCTCTTCTCCCAAGGTTATTTCTACATGCCATTATATCAATTGTCTCTACTCATTTGATCAGATTTGGGGAAAGGAGTATGGTCAGGTCCTGTTGATTAAAGAGTGTCCTCTGGTGGGACCCAAGAAGGAGACTTTTTCTGAAGCAGCATCTTCTCCACAGATCATTATTCCTTCCAAAATTAGATTATCCCTGACCTGCTGTCCTTTTACAAGGCCCTAAAAATTTAGCTTTTCTCTCAAGCATGGAGCTTGGAAGAGGGTTGAGCCCGTGAGTTGGATGCCTTTGTTCTTGATTGGTTTATCCTTGGTGGCCATTTTCCTTGGCTTTATTGCATTCTTTATTGTATTGATGTTTTATTGTGTTAGCCATCTAAAGCTGCTTATGTAAGATGGGTGGCCATATTAATTGAGTAAAATAAATAAATAAATAAACTTCACCCTACCTTGGCATGCTCAAACAATGGGTTCTCAGCCTAGTATTTCTTTGCGCCTAGGTTTGGGCAAGAAATAAGCTTGTCATTCACTTGTTTTAAGAATTAGATTTTAATTATTGCTTTTAATTATTTTCTTTGTAACGATTTGACTTTGGGATTGAAGGATTGAAGCTTACAGCATTTAAAAATAAATCATTTCATTGTAAATTAGCAGAAAGAAACCCAAACCAAACCAATAAAAGTGAAACTGTATTTTTCAGGTGAAAGACAGCCTTGCTTACTTTTGTATAATGCCTAAAGTTTCATTTTGAAGACAGCAAAAGTGAAAGAAAGAAGAATGTCCTTATTTCTGCGAAATTCCTTTAAAATGTTGCAGCTTGTGGCAACACTGGCAGGATATAATTTTCTACTTTTGATGTTCTCTACCCCAGTTCAAGAGGGACGCGGTGGCTCAGTGGCTAAGACACTGAGCTTGACGATCAGAAAGGTCGGCAGTTCGGTGGTTCGAATCCCTAGCGCCGAGTAACTGAGTCAGCTCCCATTACTTGTCCCAGCTTCTGCCAACCTAGCAGTTCGAAAGCATGTAAAAATACAAGTAGCAAAATAGGAACCACCTTTGGTGGGAAGGTAATAGCATTCTGTGTGCCTTCAGCGTTTAGTCATGGCAGCCACATGACCATGGAGATGTCTCCTTGATTAGTTTCCACCCATTGCTTCTTGTCCTGCCCTCAGGTGCTTTGGAGAAAAACTTGACTCCCTCTTCTCTGTGGAAGCTCCTCAAATATCGGAACACTGCTATCATGTCACCCCTAGTCCTTCTTTTCATCAGACTAGACATATTCAATTCCAGCAACCATTCTTTATATATTTTAGCCTCCAGTCCCCTAACCATCCTTGTTGCTCTTCTCTGCATTCTTTCTAGAATCTCAACATCCATCTAATAAGCCTTACTCAGAAAGGCACTCTCTGGAGATCCCCATCATTTGAGATTTGAAAATAATAGCTTGCATCTTCTTATAGGAGGTTCTGCTAACCCACAAGATATTAACTGGGTTAACAATCGGCACTGGGAGCGTTTCCCACCCACTTTCTCCATGGAATATCCTGTTTCCCATGAGTCCTTGCACCAGGGAGTTACTGGCACGGTTGCCTTATCCCCAGACCCTCTGCCATTGACCAGTCAGGCAAAAGCAGACATGGAAAGTAAAAGCTCAGCGGTTAAATAAATGTCAGGAAGAAACGTTCAATGGGTTTTGGACTCTAGACATGGAATTCGAAACAGCATTTTCTCCTCTTTCTTTCTCTTCAACAGGACTATATAGATCGGTTCACCGACAAATGCGCCCTCGACAAAACCGCAGCGAGAAAACCGCAAGGTCGAAATCGCGCCCACAGAAGGGCGCCGACAAATGCGCGCCAACAAAAGCACGGCATCAACAAACAACGTGAAAACAACGTAATAACCCTAACCCTAACCCTAACCCTTACCCTTATCCTAACCCTTACCTTAACCCTAATCACGGTTTTGTCGGCGCGGTTTTGTCAGCGCTCTTTTGTGGGAGCGCTTTCGACATCACGGTTTTCTCGCCACGGTTTTGTCGGCGCACTTTTGTCAAGGGTGCATTTGACGGGTCACGATATAGATCAGTCAGGACAATGTATTTATTTTTGGAGTACTCGTGACCAGGCTGACCAAATGAAGATGATTTAGCTTTATGCAAGAATTGTCTGTTTGGGATTTAAGCTAATCCCCTTGAGGTTTAGTCCAGTGGATCAGTTACCTTTTCTTGGTATGCATCACAGTCCAGTAACCTCTCCTAGATTCCTTTAAATACAAGACAAGAAAAGGTATCCCAACTGAAAATTTGCTAATGCATCGCCCCAACATTTTATCATGCTACTCTTCAATCATCAGTCCTAATACTGACTTCAGGGGGGTTAAGTGCCAACAAGATTAGAATCAAAACAGGGCCATGAAACACAGAAGGGAAATGTCAAGGTTTGGAGAATGACCAATGATAAAAATGAGACCAATTCAATAAGGCAGGACTGATGCACAGTAACTGTAGGGTAGTGAATGTCAGCTAGGAAAGAAATAATACCTTGGCCAGGAGGGCACTCATGTCACCTATCCTTCAGTCTATAGTAGAAAAATAAAGGAAGAGGTGCAACCTCACAGGTGACAGCAACACAGTCTCTGGCCTGTTTCCTACCCTTTGGGCTTCAAACCAGCTTGTTTGGCAGGATGCTGAAAAGGTTGCAATAAGTAGCATGGGTGTATGCATCAAGGATGTGGATTTAAGTATGCAACTGGCTCATAGATCCTTATTTTTGATTTAGAATAGAATAACAGAGTTGGAAGGGACCTTGGAGGTCTTGTAGTCCAACCCCCTGCCTAGGCAGGAAACCCTATACAATCAATGGTTATCCAACATCTTCTAAAAAACTTCCAGTGTTGGAGCATTCACAACTTCTGGAGGCAAGCTGTTCCACTGATTCATTGTTCTAACTGTCAGGAAATTCCTCCTTACTTCTAAGTTGCTTCTTTCCTTGATTAGTTTCCACCCATTGCTTCTTGTTGTACTCTCAGGTGCTTTGGAGAGTAGTTTGACTCCCTCTTCTTTGTGGCAGCCCCTGAGATATTGGAAGACTGCTATCATGTCTCCCCTAGTCCTTCTTTTCATTAAACTAGACATACCCAGTTCCTGCAACCGTTCCTCATATGTTTTAGCCTCCAGTCCCCTAATCATTTTTGTTGCTCTTCTCTGCACTTTTTCTAGAGTCTCCACATCTTTTTTACATCGTGGCGACCAAAACTGAATGCAGTATTCCAATTTACTAAAGGAGCTGCCGTTACATTGTTCTACATTGTTCTACACTGGAATAATGAGATAATCCAAATAATGCCCTTATTGTCATTGTTATATCTTCACATTTACAGGTATAAGTATAATCTTTATTGTCATTGTACTTAAATAAACAAAATT
Source organism: Thamnophis sirtalis (assembly GCF_051295495.1). Classification (NCBI taxonomy): domain Eukaryota; kingdom Metazoa; phylum Chordata; class Lepidosauria; order Squamata; family Natricidae; genus Thamnophis; species Thamnophis sirtalis. The sequence goes on from NW_028261389.1 coordinate 17,421,686, forward strand.
GGTTATTCTTGACTTTCAACAGTTCTTTTAGTGAAAGTTCAAAGTTAACAACGGCACTGAAAAAAGTGATTAACAACTGTCTTTCACACTTACGACCCATGGTCATGTGTTCAAAATTCATAAGCTGACTCATGTTTATGACGGGTGCAGTGTCCCAGCGTCATGTGATCCCCTTTTGCGACCTTCTGACAAGCAAAGTCCCATGGATGCCAGGTTCACTTACAAACCATGTTACTAATTTAACAACTACAGTGATTCACTTAACAACTGTGGCAAGAAAGGTCATAAAATGGTGCAAAATTCACTTAACAACTGTCTTGCTAGAAAGAGAAATTTGGGGCTCAGTTGTGGTCATGGGTCAAGGACAACCTGTACATCCAAGAAAAAAATAACAAGTTTTTCAGCAACAAGTTCAGCTTGCTCTAGATTGGAACCACTCAGTGGTGGGATACGACTGGTATGCCCCAGTACGGGTGTACCAGTGCCTGCTGGGAGCACCAGGTATCGTTCAAGTACGGTGCTCCGGAGGGCCCACCTGCCCATCCTCCTTACCTGTATTTGAGCTGATCAGGGCTTCCGTGCATGCACATGGAGTGTAAGGTGCCCACGCAACACTCCGCCAAGCAGCTGCAGCGTCGCAGGCGGTAAGTACGCACTCACTGCGCACATACACGTGGACGCCGGGCCCCGTTGCAGCGTACCAGTTGCAACGAGATCCAGAACCCACCACTGGAACCACTCCTTCCCTTTCCATACCAGTCCCAAACTGGGTTGAAACTAATTGCATTCATGTCTATTTCCATGCATCCCTGTGCTTGTTATTCAAGCAAATAATCATTTTCGCTCTGCCTATCTCCTCTTCTCTTTTTATTCCATCCTTTTGTTATCTCCTCTGTGTTGAGTTTTAGACTATACGTTCTCCAGGGCTGAAACCTGTGTTGTAAGTGCTTTCTTATACCACCTATGCACAGGGATGGGGCAAAGGAATAAGCACATTTCTTTTATGAATAAGGTAAAAAAAACACAATCTAAATTTCAATAAGACCAAATAAGCTGAATTGACTTTGCCATACAATGCAGTTATTTTTACGTCAATCTTCTCCAACCCGGTGCCCTCTGGTTGAACAGGGAGTGCAGCTGTCAGAATTCCTCTTAACTGTGGTTGGCAAATCTAGACTAGACTTTGGAGAACTGAATGGCACCAGGGCACCTGAAGGGCATCTGAAGGGTACCAGATTGGGCACGCCAATGGAATATTGATCCACCTGGACATTGCTGCATATTCCAAATCATTGCCCATTTCTGCCATCACTTCTTACAAATGAAAAACTATCAGGTGGGTAGCATGAAGGAAATACAAAATGCATTCTGATTGTATTGTATTGTATTTTGTATTGTATTTTATTATTTGTATGCCGCCCTTCTCCAGGAGGACTCAGGGCGGCGAACAATTCAAGGGGAAAAAAAAGGGGAACATAAAAGACAAAATACAAATAATAAAAGTAGACAACAGTCGCACAGCCATACATGTCGAGAGGGGAGGGAACTCATCACCCCCAGGCCTGCTGGCAAAGCCAGGTTTTGACGGCTTTTCGGAAGGCCTGGAGAGAGGTGAGGGTCCGAATCCCTGTGGGGAGTTCATTCCAGAGGGCCGGAACTGCCACAGAGAAGGCCCTCCCCCGGGTAATAGCCAGGTGGCATTGGCTTGTAGATGGCACCTGGAGGAGGCCAACCCTGTGAGATCTAATGGGTCTGTGGGAGGTAATTGGCAGCAGGCAGTCTCTCAAGTACCCAGATCCAATACCATGAAGGGCTTTATAAGTTACGACTAGCACCTTGAAGCGTATCCGGAGACTGATCGGTAACCAGTGCAGCTCACGGAGGATAGGTGTAACGTGGGTGTACCGAGGTGCACCCACAATCGCTCGCGCGGCTGCGTTCTGGACGAGTTGAAGTCTCCGAATACTCTTCAAGGGCTGCCCCATGTAGAGTGCATTGCAGTAGTCCAGTCTTGAGGTCACAAGGGCGAGAGTGACTGTTGCGAGCGCCTCCCAGTCCAGGTAGGGACGCAACTGGTGCACCAGGCGAACCTGGGCAAATGCTCCCCTGGTCACAGCTGACAAATGGTGTTCTAAAGTCAGCTGTGGATCCAGGAAGACCCCCAAGTTGCGAGCCCTGTCTGAGGGGCGTAGATTTTCACCCCCCAGCCTGAGTGATGGAATATTGACCAAGTTTTTGATTATTATTTCATTTCCATATATGAATTGGGTCTGCAATTCAGTTGAAAAGATTCCAGTGCTGTAGGTGCTGCTATCGAATGAAACACACCTGTATATGCACAGCAAAAAAAAAAAATGCCATCAGTGTGATAACACACTGTAAATCTTCAGCTCGAAGTTAAATGCCTTCCATGTATCTTGTGCTTAATGAAACTAATAGGCAAAGTTGTGTTTAGCCTCATTAGAATCCTGAGGTATAAAAGAGAACCTTGCCCCTGTGTGTTAATAACTGGTCACTGCAAATCACAATGAGTGCATAAAATGTTTCACGGCATTAATGCTGGGCCTCAAAGAGAAGGGGCAAAGCAATCAACCTATCGCTGAAAACTAAAGTTGCCACGCTGAATCAATTAAACCATGCATTACACCAAGCAAAGCCTTTGCTTTCCCAAAGCCAGAATAGGGAGATGTTAGGGCATAGGTACTCAGGAATATATGTGCAAGGTTAAAAATGTCTTTTTGCTTTCACTTGACCTGAGTTCAGGCTTACAGTGACCAACCTGGGAGTTTGCAAAGCATCCAGCATTAATGATGAGAAAGGTTGAGTGTCTTCCCCTTGCCCAATCTATTCTCATATATACAGTATAATGGATAGATGGGTAACCTGACATCCAGGATAAGCCATGATTCCAATATTAGATGAAGCCATGAAGCCCTTTTCCAGATATTATTGTTTTTGTTTTTAAAAAGTGCAGCCTTTGAACAATCACATTTTAAGTTACCGTATTTTTCGCTCAATAAGACACACTTCCCCCTACCAAAAGGGGTGGCAATAGCGCTGGTCCTTTGATGAATAGCAGCCGGGCCACCGCCACGGGGTCCTTTTACAGTGCTGAACTTCGCCTCTTCTGTCTTTGTCATTGCCCGCCTCTTCTGCCTCTTTCCCACAGTGCAGGAGTCAATAGGCAGAGCTGGCACATGAGAGAACGCCTATCTGTGGTCCTCACAGGTTCCGCTTGATTTTTTTTTTCTTGTTTTCCTCCTCTAAACCTAGGTGCGTCTTATGGTGAGGTGCATCTTATAGTGCAAAAAATACGGTATCTGATTGATTGTGGTACCTTGCTCCAAATTATTGATTTCAAACTAACTTGGCAGTTATGTTTGTCATCAATGTTTATATTCAATAAACATTATCAATACAGAAGGGGAGGGGAGGGGAGAGGGAGAGAGAGAAGGAGAGGAGAGGGAGAGGACTTTATATGACATAGAGACAGCCCTAACTCATATTTGATAATACATTCCTGGTTGTCAGTCAGCATCTCTTAGTTATTTAGCAACTAATCACTAATGTGCTGGGTGTATATACCACAAAAAACTAACACATCCTTCCTAAGGCTGATAAATCTGTCATGTACTATCCCTTTCTATTTTCTTTATTTTTCCTATTGTGCTCCAGCTGTGCCCTAAGTAAAGACAACAGAATGGAGATAATTTTATAACAAATCAAGTAATTTTTCCATCTGTTGCACTGAAAACATTCCTTTCTGTTCTTCCTCGTGGTTTTTCCTGCCAAAAGGAAAATAAAAGATGTTTTCTGAGAGTAGATAAAACAAGAAATAAGCCCATCAGTGAATGCTGAGAAGGAAAAGGCTGGAAAGGAAACTACAATGAGAAAGAAACAATGAAAACAACCAAGGAAATAGAACAACAAAACAGAGATAGCAAAATAAGGAGTTAGGCAAGGAAGGGAGTATCCAATCAATAACTCGAGAGTAACTTGTGATCTCTCAGAGTCCTAATAAATTAATACTATTACAATAAAAAACAGACTTCCTCCAGCCAGTCTGAAGTCAATTATTGGTAAGCCCAAGATCAATTTTAATTAACTGGCAAATAAACAAATAAGCAATGTTGTGAAATGATAATTCTCATCATAATGTTTAGAAATGCACATCTGGATATTAGCAGAATGCCTGACAGTTTTGTGAATAGTGTTTAGCATAAGTGGCTGCATTGTGAGTGTGTACCTATGGCCTGACTCTCCAACACTCGGTTTTATCACTGATGACAGAGACTGGGAATTAGTATTTGGTACTCTCCAGATGTTGTGGATCCCAATTTCTATAAACCCCATCCAGAAAGATCAAGGGATAGTGAGCTTGTTGAGAACATTTCCAGGGTAATACATTGCCCATCCATGACTTTGATTGTTGCAGGATTTCACAGCACAAAAGGAGAGTTTGTCACCAAATTCATACCCATTGGGGAACTACGCCAAATGTAAGCATCCAATACATCCTTCTTCCCTGTCTAGATCAAACTTTCAACTGCCAGAATGAAGCCACCTTCTTGGCTTTGTCGTTGGCCAAAAAATAAGTCATTATCAGTATATGTTTCTGGTAGTAGCCGACCATACCAGCAGATGAGTTGGATTCTGTTTCTTTTGACATTCATACAGCATGTTGTTATCCACTAAGAGCCTCCACTTGAACATATTGGTTTTACATTTAGGCATTCCAACTCTCCCTTTCGGGTCCTCCAAGTAGTATAGGGGGAGCCTATCCTTCAGCCATATCCTCCTTTAATGTTATTCCTTGAGGATCTCCTTCCTTGTTGTTGTTTTTGTTGTTGTTGTTAGTTGCGAAGTTGTGTCTGACCCATTGCAACCCCATGGACAATGTTCCTCCAGGCCTTCCTGTCCTCTATCATCCTCTGGAGTCCATCTCACACCTACTGCTTCAGTGACTCCATCCAGACACCTCATTCTCTGTTGTCCCCTTCTTCTTCTTCTTTTGCTCTCAATCTTTCCCAGTATTAGGCTCTTCTCCAGTGAGAACTTCCTTCTCATTAGGTGACCACAGTATTTGAGTTTCATCTTCAGGATCTGACTTTCTAAAGAGCAGTCAGGGTTTTAATTCGATTTTATTCTTGTGTACACTCAAGAATGTTTGTTCTTCTTGCCATAAAACTGTTCCTGAGATCTGACATGGTGGGCTTGGAGAAGATGTCAAAGATCATCCTCTGGCTTAGTTCTCTCAGCATCTGCTGCTACTTCTCTCATTCAATAACTTGTACAGTAACACCTCAATAACTAATAATTATACCTTCAAATCACCGTTGAAAGATAAATATACTTTTTTTAAAGGTTATACGTAAGCAAGAAGAAAGTTTTAAAACAAAAAAGTCTAATATCAAAAATGTCATGATTAACTAGGGGCTCTTAGATTCATTTTACAAGCTAAACGCAGGTGGATTTCTTCTAGAGCTGTTTTAATGTCTTCCATCTTCACAGCTGTTGGGTAGATTTCTCTCCTTCTTCTCAGACTCTTTGTCCTTGTGCCTCCGAGGAGACAGAAAGTCCTGCCCAAATTTTCCTATGGTGTCCTTTTTATGATACCCTAGGACACATTTTGCTCTTCCCAATTATTTTAAAATTTGAAGCTCGTGCAAATAAATTTTATGTACATTATCTTTTCAGGGACATTAATCCTTTCCTTGCATTCGGTTTCCAAAATATTTTTACTGAGCCAATTTTGTTGTAATGTGGTGATTTTGGGGGGGGTAACAGATTTTCTGTAGCAATTAATTTACTTAAAAAAATTATTTGTGATCTGGATCGTTAAAAATTTAACAAATGAGTAGTTAAATAAGGGGAAATCATACTGTAAACTGAGAAGTCAACTGGGCATAAAATTGCAAGGAGTATTCTTACTCTTTGCTATCAAGAAATTGGCAGAAGCAAAACTTGGGACCACAAGATGTTGTAGTTGTTGTTGTTATTTAGAAACGTTATATTGCCGCTTAGTCACATTGTGACTCAAAGCAGCTTACACCCTTTTTTCGTAAGTCAAACCATAATAATTGCATTAGTTGAAAGTTCTACTAGATAATTTATTGTTTTTAAGATCTAGCCCAGGCGTGTCCAACCCATGGCCCAAGGACCACCTGAAGCCTTGGGTAGCTAGGATGCAGCCCCACAAGATCACAAGTTTTTAACATGAGTATGTGGTTTTATATTACAGGTAGTCCTTGATTTACAGCCACAATTGAGCCCAACATTTCATTGGTTAAGTGGGGTTGGCCCCATTTTACAATGAATTTTGATTACATGATCATGGGGATGCTACAAAGGCCTTAAGCATGAAAAACGGTCATAAGTCACTGTTTTCAATGCCATTGTAACTTTGAAATAGTCACTAAATGAACTGTTAAGAGCTGTGGTGGCACAGTTGTTAGAAGAGCCTAGGTGGCGCAGTGGTTAAATGCAGCACTGCAGGCTACTGCTAGATCAGCAGGTCAGCGGTTCAAATCTCACCGGCTCAGGGTTGACTCAGCCTTCCATCCTTCCGAGGTGGGTAAAATGAGGACCCAGATTGTTGGGGGCAATATGCTGACTCTCTGTAAACTGCTTAGAGAGGCCTGAAAGGCCTATGAAGCGGTATATAAGTCTACTGAAAGAAAAAAAAAAAGAATGCAGCACTGCAGGCTACTTCTGCTGATTGCTGGCTGCCAGCAGTTCAGCAGTTCAAGTCTCACTGGCTCAAGGTTGACTATATCCTTCTGAGGTTGGTAAAATGATGACCTAGATTGTTGGGGGCAATAGGCTGGCTCTGCAAATTGCTTAGAGAGGACTGCAAAGCACTGTGAAGTGATATATATATAAGTGCTATTGCTACTGTTATTGTTGTAAGTCAAGGACTACCTGTATAAAACTATATTATATATTTTATATGTGGCCCAAAGCAATTCCTGTTCACTCAATGTGGTCCAGGCAAGACAAAAGATTGGAGCATAGTATTGTGACCCACCAGTGGAGCTGGCAGCAGATTCAGCCAGTAAGGAGGTTGGGGAGGAACATGGGCCAGTCCTGGAGTCTGGGAAAGGCTCTGATGAGGGCTCTGTGTCAGAGGCAGAGAGGGGGCCAGAGCCATAAACCAGTTATCAGTTGCTTTCAGAGTCAGACATCAGTGAGGCAGACAAACAGCTGGAGCCTGTTTCCAGTGTGCGTATGCGCAGAGTTGCCAGATGAAGGGAACAGTGAAAGAACAGGAGTCGACTTGGTAGTAAGGCCACAGGTGGACAATGAATGATCCCTCCCAGAGGAAATAAAAGAGCAGTGAAAGGGGAGTGGAGTTTGCAGGAGACAATTAGTTCGCTTAATTGGTTTGTGACTCTCAAGACTCCTTGCCAAGTTTTACAATTATCGGCCTGTCAGCTCTCCAAGCCAGATAAGGTCTGTGACCGTAAATCTTCCCTTCGAAGACTTTGCTGGATGTAAATGAGAAGAATTCACAGTAAATTAACAAAAGCGGTTTTTGTCAGAACAAGGAGTTTGCTTCATGCTCTTGGGAAACCTAGGTCGGCTTGCCTTGGCCACATTGAGTGAAGAGGAATTGCTTTGGGCCACACATAAAATATATAATATAGTTAATGTGTACAAATCGTACAATAAAGTTAATTTTTTACAATCTTGTGGCTGCATTATTAGCTGTCCAGGGCCTCATGCAGCCTGCAGTCACCTAATCTGAATAGGCTACCAACCATTAGAGACCTGGAAAAAAATTATAAAGTCTTTCAGGTCAGCTTGGGCCTTGGATGAGAAACAACAGTGTCTACTCTAATTTTAGTGTGTGTTTCCTAACATTAATTCCAAGTTCCTTCTGGGTTCTTGCTTCATACCCGCCTCCAGCCCAGCATTACCATGCATGAATTAAGTATTGTTTTTATCATGAATATTAGGGCCAATAATTGCTTACCACGATTATCCTTCTGGGGGGAAAAAGTATTTTCAACTGGTTGCAAAGTGGGTTGTGTTTACCCCATTACTCTGCAGATTAACAGTGCAAGAAATTAACACTTGATGCAGAATTATGAATCAGAAAACCCCAGTGTTTTCATATGAGGCATGAAGGTGGCCTTGAATGGAGAAGAATCAAAGTGTTTCTAATAACAGCTAGGAAAAAAGAGGGATGCGGTGGCTCAGTGGCTAAGACACTGAGCTTGTCAGTCAGAAAGATCGGCAGTTCGGTGGTTCGAATCCCTAGCGTCATGTAACGGAGTGAGCTCCCGTTACTTGCCCCAGCTTCTGCCAACCTAGCAGTTCAAAAGCATGTAAAAAATTCAAGTAGAAGACTAGGGACCACCTTTGGAGGGAAGGTAACAGCGTTCCGTGCACTTTCAGTGTTTAGCCATGCTGGCCACATGGCCAAGGAGACATCTTTGGATAGCTTTGAAATTGAGATGAGCACCGCCCCCTAGATCCAGAAACAACTAGCATGCATGTTTGTAGGAACCTTTACCTTTAAGAAAAATAGGATCATCTCCAGCTTCAAGCAGTGACATTAGATCCAGGTGATATGAGAAATGAGTTTCAGGGTTGAATGGTGGGGTACTTGGTGCTCTCTGAGCTTTGTCGTTTGCTTACTGATGTTTCACTCCCCAACTAGGCAACTGCTGTTGTACAAGTGAGCATGGGGTTTGTTCCCTGTTTATATGCAGTAGCTTGCCCTGCCAGTTTTGATGGGAGTGTGGTTTTCTCCTTCGTTGTTCTTTGATGGGGTATTGTCCCAAAGATGCTTTTTCAGGAGGCAACTGGACTTTCTTCTTTTTTTCTTTTGAAGATGTTTCGCTTCTCATCCAAGAAGCTTCAGGATAATGGGGAATGGAAGGAGCTGAAGAAGCTTCTTGGATGAGAAACGAAACATCTTCAAAAGAAAAAAGAAGAAAGTCCAGTTGCCTCCTAAAAAAGCATCTTTGGGACAACCATGATAAGTGAGAATCTCTACAGACTGATGGGGGTATTATTTTTTTAATTGCGTGCCTCGAAAGAGACAATTTAAAAAAAATTAAGAAGGAAAGAGCAAGATCAGAATACATCCTTTCCAGCAAATGACACCCAGATAAACAGGAATTATTAACACTAGGCAAACAATCAAAAGAATCATCTACAGCAGTGGTCTCCAACCTTGGCAACTTTAAGATCTGTGGACTTCAATTCCCAGAGTTCCTCAGCCAGCAAAGCTGGCTGAGGAACTCTGGGAGTTGAAGTCCATAGGTCTTAAAGTTGCCAAGGTTGGAGACCACTGATCTACAGCATCACAATAGGCTCTTTGTCAGCCATTATGTAAGATGGATGGGAGGAAGATTAGCAAAGAGTTCCATGAACAACAACTAGTCACAAGACACAATGAAAACCCCTTAAGGTCACAACACATGGACAGACTCAACCATAGTTTCTATGGGGAAACTGAGAACATTCTAGACCAACCTACCTACTGTAAATCCAAAAATGTTAGGGAATTCCTGGAAGCTTGGCATTCAGACAAACCAGCCATCAACAGACTCATAGAAATAAACCATAGTTAAACACCATTCAAAAGAGACAATATAAAAGCTAAGAAGGAAACAAAAAGACTAGAACACATCCTCTCTAGCAGGCAATACCCAGATAAGCAGGGATTAACACCAGGCAAACAATGATGCAGAACACAATATCCTAATCAAAGAGCTACCAAGGAGAAAATGGGGCAACACTGGCAGGCAAGGTACCATTTATAAACAGGGACCAAATCCCACACTCACTAGCACTGGTGACATTACAGGCAGTCCTTGACTTATGACCACAATTGAGCCCAAAATTTATGTTGTTAAGTTAAACATTTGTTAAGTGAATTTTGCCCCATTTTACGATTTTTCTTGACACCGTTGTTAAGTGAATCACTGAAGTTATTAAGCTACTACACAGCTGTTAAATGAATCTGGCTTCCTCATTGACTTTGCTTGTCAGAAGGTCACAGAAGGTGATCACACCGACCCCAGGACACTGCAACTGCTATAAACACAAGTCAGTTGCCAAGCATCTGAATTTTGATCATTGGGATGCTGCAATCCCAATGAATGGTCACTAAATGAACTGTTGTAAGTCAAGGACCACCTGTTCCAAGTCAGATGATGAAGCATCTGCAAGCAAACAACTCAGCTCAAGAGCACTAAGGACTCTACATATGTAGAATATGCCCACTGAAATTAAATAAAATGAGTTTATACCCAATTCATTGTATTTATACTCCAGAAAAAGTGAGCATTTATGTATTCCAGCTAATAGGATAGCTTAGTTGGCATTGGTTATGATGCCCCTTGATGGGAAGAGAGAGGCCCCTTCTGTGCTCTACTTTACACTACCAATGATTTGGGATTGGCCCTGTGCACCAATGCTTCATTTAATTCCTTGTCCCTCTCCAAGCCCAACCAAACAAAATAGAAAAGCAAAAATGAGTACAAAAACATAAATCTGCATTATTTCAATGTATTAACTAAAAACTAATTATATTTATATTAGCTTCCAAAGGGTGATAATTTGCACTCTGAATGCAGACATTCATATATTCAAAGGTGGGAAAGGTTTCATTATCAGCATTAAAAACATCAAAGTGTCCCAAAAACACTGGAAGGATTAATTGAGTAATAACCTCTCTAGGTGAAATGTCATATGCTTTTAATGTATGAATATGTTATGTTTGAATAACCTGTGATTTGCTGTTCACATGCAGACCTCAGATGCCTCCCATATAGTGGGGTGCAAATTCATCCAGCTGCCATATTCACACATACATACTGAGTCTTCTTCTGCTGTTAAGAAACTGCTTTTATTGTGGATGATAGCATACTAGAACCTTGTTTTTCAACCTTAGCAACCTTAAGCTGTGTGGATGTCAATTACCAGAATTGGAATGTGGAATTCTGGGGGTTGAAGTTCACGCAGCTAAGGTTGAGAAACAACTGCCCTAGAATGTGGGAGAAATTGTCCCCAAATGGAAAAGTAACAGGCAGCAGGGAGGTAGTTCAAATCTCATCAGGCTCAAGGTTGACTCAGCCTTCCATCCTTCTGAGGTTGGTAAAATGAGGACCCAGATTGTTGGGGGCAATATGCCGACTCTGTAAACAGCTTAGAGAGGGCTGTAAACACTGTAAAGTGGTATATAAGTCTAAGCGCTGTTGCTATTGCTAGTTGAGCTAATATCTTGGCTTACTCTAATCCTATATGCCTCTCAAGAAGTGGTCGACATCTTTATGTGTAATTTGCTGTACTGCAGTTCTCTATTCTACCATACTACCTATCTCTTCTTTGGAGCATATGCACAAATCAGATAGAAGATTATTAGAAGAATGATGGGATTATGATTCAAAGTAGTAATCATTGCTACTAAGATCAGCCTGATAATTCTACAAGGTCCTGTTGGCCTCAGAAGTAGAACACGGAGTATATTAGCAAAGTCCTTATGTTTGCTTTATTAGAGCAATATTTCTCAGCAATGTCAGATAACACAATTGCCTGTATAAGATGCAGTGTCTTTGGCTATGATTTCAGGTCTCCTGCTGTCCAGTCCTCCCTTCTCAGTTAGATTTTCACAGCAAGATCATTCTTTGGCCTGTGATTCATCGTTTCAGTGTCTGGTTTTTCTCATGCTGTGGTCTACTCATCTCTCTTCACCAGAGTATATTTCTCAGGCTCTGACACCATTTCATGTGGCCCAAGCTCAGCTATTTCCATGTGTCTTTTTGTTTTCACTATGATGCTAGTTAAGCGTATTGTTTATTTACTACATTTATAAACCCCATGCTTCATGCAATGAAGTTTAAAGTAGCTTGTCTGATTCAGTCTATGAATGACTTATCCTCACAATGGTTCTCTGTGAGATGTGTTAGAATAATTTCTATATATGTTGAGAGCAGCAAGACTACTGTATGCATCAAAATGGGAGGATATTTCAATCCCCACCATGGATGAAAGGGTACAGAAGCTGATGGAGTTAGCAGAGATGACCGTTTTGATCAGAGGTGGGTTGCTCTCAATTCAGCCCAGATTGGGCAAACCGGTAGTAGCGGCGATAGGAGGCTCCGCCCATCCGTTTGGACGCACGCGCACGAGCAAACCGGTAGTAAAAAAAAAAATAGAAATTTACCACTGGTTTTGATCAAAGAAAAGAATATAAGTACTTTTGTTGCTAAATGGAAACTGTTTCTGGACTTTGTTCCTGAGGTGGAAAAAATGAAACTTTGATTTTGGGTTTGATTGATTAGATTGATTTGTTGTTATAGAAATGGCTAGTTTATATTATTATTATTATTATTATTATTATTATTATTATTATTATTATTATTATTATTATTATTATTATCATCATCATCATCATCATCATCATCATCATCATCATCGAAAAGTAAAAAAGTTGAGGTTTGGTGTTAATGCTTTATTCTACTGCAATAGACTAAGTCAAAAATCAATAGTTTTTTTTCTTCCCCCTTCACTTTTCTTTCCCCTTTTCCTCCCTACTGTGTCCTTTTTGCTTTTGTATTTTTGTATTTTATTCTATAATTCAATACAATGTTTAAAGATTAAAAAAGAACAACTTCTCTCAATGTTCTTTCTTTTTCCAACCTACTCTTCCTTACAATTTGCTTCCAGAAGTTGGTGATCCAACATTGGAGATTTTTAAGAAGAGACTGGACAACCATTTCCTGAAATGGTATAGGGCTTCCTGCTTGAGCAGCTGGTTGGACCAGAAGACCTCCAAGGTCTGTTATTCTGCTATGCCATTCCTGACACTCCCAGAATGGGGATTATGACCATTCAAGTCCAATATGTCTGCAAGGTATTAGGTTGGGGAAGACTCTGATAGGTTAAGAAACAATCCAAGGTAATGAAATACCTAGCTTTCAGTCCGATTCTGACAAGACAATCACTCCTTAGCTACTATATTTATCCAGATAACTAACTCATTCAATTATTAAATAAATGCAACCATTTAAAAGATGGGCATTATATGTTGCACATATTCTGAAATCTCACGTTCTCAGTATTCTCAAATATATATATTGGAAATGCCAATTAAAAGTCAAACATATAAAAAGTTGGTATTGTTCAATAAGATAAATTTGATCACAGCTATTAAAATGAATTCTTAATTCTTTCCAATGCAAATATAAAACACGAGGCCCTGATATTTAATAATATTTACTTCAATATTTGGTAACAGCAAGTCTCATTTAATGATTCATATGTAATGGTAATTTATAATTTATTTAATATGTATGTCTTAGTAATGTTTAATAAGATTTGAAGGAGGATTTATTAGTATTTGACAGGGTATATTACCTGATATTTTATATTTTATCTCCTGCAAAAATTATTAGAGGATTATGAAAACTGAACAACTTCAAATTCATTTCTTCTTTTAAATTAAATTCAGAATTTAAAATTTCTCATTCATAATGAATTTCAATGGTGAAAAAAGTAAGGTTCTACATTTAGGTAAGAAAAACAAAATGCACAGGCACTGTATATGTGGTGCCTCTCTAAATAGAGAGGGATTTTGGAGTCCTAGTGGACAATCATTTAAATATGAGACAGCAGTGTGCAGCAGTTGCCAAAAAAGCCAACACCGTTCTAGGCTGCATTAGCGGAGGGATAAAATCAAGATCACATGAAGTGTTAATGCCATTTTATAATGCCAGTTTCGGTCATCATGATGTAAAAATATGTTGAACCTCTAGAAAGAGTGCAGAGAAGAGCAACAAAGATGATTAGGGGACTGGAGGCTAAAACATATAAAGAATAGTTGCTTAAATTGAGTATGTCTAGTTTGATGAAAAGAAGGAATAGAAGTAACACAATAGCAGTGTTCCAATATCTCAGGGGCTGCCACAAAGAAGAGGGAGTCAAGCTATTCTCCACAGCACCTGAGGGTAGGACAAGAAACAATGGATGGAAACTAATCAAGGAGAGAAGCAACCTAGAACTAAGGAGAAATTTTCTGACAGTTAGAACAATTAATCAGTGGAACAACTTGCCTCCAGAAGTTGTAGATGCTCCAACACTGGAAGTTTTTAAGAAGATGTTGAATAATCATTTGTCTGAAGTGGTATAGAGTTTCTTGCCTAAGCAGGGGGTTGGACTAGAAGACCTCCAAGGTCCTTCCAACTCTGTTAACCTATCCTATAAAGTATGGAAAGAGAATGGAAATATTGAACAACATTTGCCAGGTTTCAAGTACTTATTTCAGATCTATAGGTGGATTACAGTAGCAGTTGAACATTACAGTAGTGGCTGAGAAGTCTTGTATGGTTGGAGTAGACTTTAAAACGTTAAGGGTTATAGACTGAAGTAATGAAAAAAGAGACCGTGTGGCAAAGCAACAACATCCAGTTTCTGTGAGCAACTGGATCTTGGCTGCTGTCCATGGTACTGAAACAATGTTTTGCCAACTATCCTGTTCCAGAATTAAATTTCCATTGTACCATTATTTGAAGTTTCACATCTGGACAGAAAGACATGTTTCTACACTTAGGACTCTAAGACAGGACCATACAGCAAGAATAACACCACACAGGTAAATAAAAGAAACTATCAAGGTGATAAATAACATTTATTTTATAACTGGCATTACTGACATTCTTTTTAGGTGAACATTATTGAGAGAAACTGAACAATAAATTTCCAAGAATTCTGATTAATTCTAAGGAGGGGGGAAAGGTTCTGATTGTAGAAATTCAGTTCTGCTTTCTTTTCTTCCCACGTACTCATTTCTGTCCTTCTTTCACTCAAACCATTAGAGTTATGAGACTACAAGGATCACTGCCTATTTCTATTTTGCTGGTGCAATGGGCAAATATTATTTTAACATGACTAATAACCCATAATATTTATTCTTAGTGCCTACAGAAACTAGTGGCATGGGGTTGTGTAATGATTTTATCTCAGAAAAAAATCCATTCTGGTAAGAACAGATGCATGGAGTTGATGTAGGAAAACAAAACCTCCTGCAATGCAATCTTTTGATCTGAAACTTACATAATTGTTTTATTAAATAAAACCAATATATAATAGCCTCAACCCTTAGCATAAAGCCACATGGTCCACACATCTAGTTTTTGCATTATGGCTAAATATATGCTAGACATAAATAAGGATGCAGCAACCTCAACAGCTGAGGGGCAAACAGCATGCTATGCACAAATGAATTAAAATGGGAATCATTTTGATCCAAGAAAGCAATGTTTAATCTTTTCCCCAGTAGGGTTTTTCTTCTCCAGCGTCTGCTATATTTCAATCTGTTCCTTTATTCAAAATCTTCCAAATGTGTATTTGTAAAAGTATTTGGGTTTGTAAGAGTCACTTTCAACATCTGACTTAGACACAAGTTATGGAAAGGTTTGTTGCCTTTTCCCATCTTAATACCCACAAATATTACACAGTGAGATGACAATTAAGTCCCACTGATCTGCTTTAATATTGGTGTAGTAGTAGCATTGCATTTATGTTTTACTAAACAGTCAGTATTATTTTTCCTCTATCATTATTTGAATCTAAAAGGGGTTTTAAATAATTCAGACTAACAATCTCTATTTGCACTGAGCACAATAGGGTATTTGCAAGCAAAACCATTATAATATTGCTATATTTTATACCTCAAACTCAGAGTCATCCCAAACTGTCTTTGAATGATTGCATCCGATAAATTTGGGATTTTGCAAATAATTCAGTAATCTGTCTCAATATGCAGGAAATCACAGTGGTACTGATTTAGATTCAATTATAGGGTTTGGTGAACCCTTCCTAAGAGCCAAGGTGGCGCAGTGGTTAAATGCAGCACTGCAGGCTACTTCAGCTGATTGCAGTTCTGCAGTTCGGCTGTTCAAATCTCACCGGCTCAGGGTTGACTCAGCCTTCCATCCTTCCGAGGTGGGTAAAATGAGGACCCGGATTGTTGTTGGGGGCAATATGCTGACTCTGTAAACCGCTTAGAGAGGGCTGAAAGCCCTATGAAGCGGTATATAAGTCTAACTGCTATTGCTATTGCTATGCCACTCTAGTTACAATTCTGTATCTCCCATATAATTCCCATCATATGCGATCCAGAAATCTGGAGGATTATAGCCTATCCCATCTGGGACGCACCAAATTGTGGAATACAAAGCTTAGTTCTTTCTTTGTTGCAATTCCATCATAAAGGAGGTCTTCAGGGAACAGCAAGAAGGTAATAGGAAAGGGAAAAGTGATGGCTTAGCTTACACCCACATTTGTTCGGGGGTAGAAATTGTGATCAAAACATCCGGCGATATTTTGAGGCTGATTCTTGCAAAAAGGTTTTGTTCAATCAAGGTGGCCTTTGTGCCCCTGTCTACTAGATCTAAATGTGGAAATCTTTTATGGAAAGGAACTAATGAATAGAGTTTAAATATTCCAAAACAACGTACCCGTTTTAAAGGGGGTTGGACTGGCATAACAATGTTTTAATATAAACAATTTTCAGAGATAAAGAAGGAGGTCTGAGAACAATAAACTTCTATAGCAAAATTATTAGGGCCGTATCTTTCCTCCATCTAAACCTCCATCCATATTTGCCCTTAGCCATGTTCTTTCTTTTGCAGTAGTGAACAAATCTCTTCGTAAGTCATCTGTTTCATCATTGAGAATGCTGAGGTACAATTATCATAATGTTAGAAATGCATGCTGGGACTGAAGGAAAACTGCCTTGGGAGGATTATTAGGAAAATTACTGTACATAGCACATCATTGTACATGATGCTTCACAGAAACAATATATCTGAAAGAACATCATTGTCACTTGGGAAAGATCATTTAAACTGCATGTCTATAATGGAGCAACCCCTGAGAGAAATAAGTGTAATAAACTATAAAGGTGTACCAATGTAATTGCACATATTATGGGGTACCTTCAATCTATGTATTACTAAAACTCCTGCATCTGTTTTATAGTTTGTAACCTTTCATTGGATGAAACGGTGCACTACAGAGTAACAATTTTTGAATCGACAAACCTCAAAGAAGCTAACTTAAAGAATGCATCCAAAATCCAGGATCCATGACTCCACAGGACTGAAATATGGCAAAGTTGTTGCCATTGCAGTCCTGCTGCACTATCGCTCCATGTGATCATGTGATCGGCATTTCCAATGCTCCCTGCCAGCTTCCTGCAAGGGAAGTCAATTAGGAAACTGGCAGGAAAGGGGAAATTGCTCCCACTATTTTTAGCTGCCCATGGTCATGCTGTTTCTCTGTTTCGATAAGGAAATATCTCTGAAATGATGACCCAGTGGGTCACATGTTATCTAATTTAGAGTTAAACCATATGTTTAATGGGAAATATAAATACTGTATATACTGCTTCATATTTATTTCTCTCACCCAGGGCTTACATTCAATCTTGGCATCTGCAAAACAACTAAGTGATAAACCCCTGGGATTGATTTGTCTCTCCTGGGAAAAAAGCCTTTTTTGAAGAAACCTGGTCAACAGCCATGGATTTGGTCTTTTCAGCCAATTAAGAGGCCAGAAGCTATGGAGATGCAGATTCAGTTATCTGTTTTGGAATGTGAGCTCATATTTCCCCAGGTTGAGAGTGCAAGTGACTGGAACTGAGGAACAGAAACATTGCATGCAACTAAGGTGTGATCTACTCGTAAGTAGGAACCTACATCACAAGGAGGGACCTCTTTTAGAAAATCCCAATGAAGTCCTGAAGGCAACAATACACTTGGATCTTCCCAAAACTGTTTGTCTTCTCTAGTTTTGTTTTGTTTTATTTTAGATTAGTTTAAGTAAAAAAGGAATGAGATGCTAGCATGCTACAAACCAATACATAACCTCAGCAGTAACGAGTAGTCTAACAAAATCTCTGGACCACATGCACGTCTCAGAAATATTCTTAGAAAGTAAAATGGTAGAGAGTTGAAGCCCAGAGCTTGATTTGCCTTCTGGAAAATAGGAATTTTGTGTCCATCCATGCTATAATTGCAGCCATTTCTGAAACTGCTTATGGCAAATACTCAACATTCAAATGTACTCACTACACTCCAAAGATTGGGAAATCTTTGCTAATGAAGAAACATGGATGGGGATTTCCAATTATTTTCTTTCTTTAATTACTTCTTCAAACCACAAAAATCTGTCTGTCTGTCTGTCTATCATCTATCTATCTATCTATCTATCATCTATCTATCTATCTATCTATCTATCTATCTATCTATCCATCCATCCATCCATCCATCCATCCATCCATCCATCCACATACCTACCTACCTACCTTTAATCTATCTGGCTATCATCTATTTATCTTTTATAAATACAAGAGGCTTGCTTACCTAGTCATTAAAAACTATGACTAGCTTGCTCTTATATTTTTAAAACCATATCATATGCTTTTTTAAAAATGTTTCTCTTGCCTTGTGTTATAGTTATGCATTTATCTAGCCAATGCGAAAGAAGATAGTGATGTAATGAAGTCTTGACAGTATTCCCTTGTTACAAATGCTCTTCAGATGCTAGGCACTTCCTGGAGAAACTGAATGGAGACTGTATTTCTTAGAATGTGATTTTTGACCCAGTAGGTTTGCTGCTAGAACTACTGCTAGAGATTTATCTGGGAGAGTGACTTGACACTGTTAAGCATGTTGAGAAAAAGAGCCACAGTTCTAAGATCAGTCAAGTTAATTCTCTCCTTGGAAAATAATATCAAAGTCCATCTTTTACCGTCTTTAGAAAGCATGCAGTTGCAAAGGAGGATTGCTCGCTTAGAACTAGCACAGAGAAACTGTCTGTTTATGCTGATAATGTCTTTCGATATATTTGGCTATTATAAACTCTGCTCTTTTCGTATGTCAAAGCACTAGTTTCAAGAAGATTTTTTTAAAAAATAACTCCAGTTTGAAACTACTTTCTCTACAGAAAGAATGCTGCTTGGTTTCTAAAGGTTTGGTAGAATATGAAGTGAATATGATGTAGGATGTCAGGAATAACACGGGGTCACCTTTATCAAACACAATATTGCCACTGTACAGACACAGTGCAACCAGTAAAAGGATTTTGTAATCTCTCACCCTAAACATTTTGATAGGGAACAAAGCCATTTGAAATTAGTATTCTCATCTGATCTATTCAAAATAATAAGTTCAAGTGTTTTATGGAATACAGCCTAAGATACAAGCTATTGGGACATTCTCCTGTACAATCACATAATGCTACAGGATTCTTTGGTTAGTTGCATACAAAGTTAATGGACGTCTTTCTATAAGGCTTCTAGGTCTGGGAAAAAAATGCTTAATCTTCACACAGCTCTTGCCCTAAAGTATAAATTCCCCTGATTGTTACCAGATGAAATAAGACACCCTAAGATTACCCAAGGCAGATTTAATTTAGCTCCTCCAAGGGGCAAAACTGCATCTTCTGAGCTTTGTGCATCAACTGGTCTCGTATTACACGCATATTTTGAGTTGTTTTGAGTTGAGAATTCATGTCTATACATTGCAAAAATTAACCATCTCTTGCTTCTGCTCTTTTGTTTGCATTTCCAAAGCCACACAATTCACACTTAGCCTTTTGAAAGGAAGGACACTTCAAACCTCTTCCAATTTCAAATGGCAGCTCACATGATTGCCATTTGGAAATGGTAGATTTCTCTCTTGATTAAAATGTTAAGATGCGAGAGTCCTATGGCTATCAAACATACTTATCCTTTCCCCCAAATTACTATGCAAAATACTACGTTGCAGCTCCAACATATCTATAGACATGTCATATTATGGAGAGCTGACCTACTAGGCACGTTATATATAGTACTGCATTTTTAGCTTAAAAATTGCTTTGGCAAACCTTCAGAATAAAACAGGAGGTTAATTTAACCTTGCTGAGGATGTAGAGCTTTTGCTGTCCCCGGGACAACACATGTCAGAATTTTAACGTATCCCTTGAGTGTATATTTGGATGAGAACTACCCCACATTTTTTCCCTACTTCAGTGTTTGAAAAAAAATAATGAATCCAAATGTTGGTAACAGGAAACAGATTTTCAGTTTAATGCATTGAAAGCATATGCATGCTCAATCTTGCAACATATGTGAGAAATGAGAATGAGATGGGGAAAAAATCTTGGCAATACTATTTTTGTAACACTTTTTCCTATTATAAATAAACTAAGATTTGTTTTTGTTGTTTTAACAGACTTCTAAATTTCCTGTTTAGCTTTTACACTGATACAGCACCAAAGAATGCCATTTTCAGACTTTGAATGTACAACAACTGAATACAGAAGAGCTTCTACAGCATTTTTTGAGGACGACAAATGGGGCCAATATACCAATAATTGTTACCCGAAAAGCATTTATTACTATGAGTTCAATATGCAAAACTTTAAAAAATTCTGATTATATGCTGCTAGGAAAGCATACATTTTACATTCAGGAAAAGAAAGCCACCCATCATGTTTTATGTTGTCTGATTCAGAGAGAAAGGGGGCTACCTCTCCAAGTTGCACAATGCCTAATTCTGTGGCAGCCAACTAAAAATATAGCCCTTCTTTCAAGTGACCATCTGCTTTTTAAACAAAAAGCAAGTGACAAATTCTTATAATTAGTGATAATAGTAGCTTTAGTTTTCATCTGTACTATTAAAAATCAAAACCAAAGGCTAGATTCCAAATTTTGAACTTTACTTCTACACTATGAAGTACCCACAGCTAAGCTTTTTTTAAAAATCTTTCTCTGTCAGTATAGTTATTTTAATTTCCTGGGCAAGCACACACACACGCACACACAATATTGTAATATCATTTCCTGAAAACATCTTGAAGAAATGGGCAGATAACATTAGCTTGATCCATTGACTAAATGATTGGCTAATTTAAATGCAGTTTGTGTCTACCCTGAAAAATAACTATTACTATTTTAGAGCATTCCTTGCAATAGAGTGATGCTTCCCCAGATCACACTACAGAAAACTACACTTTCTCTGCCAAAGGGAAACCTTTAAAAGGATTGTTTGATTCTTTAGCAGCTGGAAGTCATCATTGCATAGCATAAAACTTGCAGACAAAGCAAACCTGCATCTTCACAAAAATATGAAAATAAGGTTCATCCGAACGGCACTAAGCATCTGTAATATGTCCATACCACCTTAATGGAAGGGAAACCCTAGTTGTGTAATAAGAGATTTTACACACAGAGAGGCGTACAAAACAAGGCGCACAGCTCAGCTAGTTCTTTCCTTCATTCAGATCTGCCTTTAGTTCTGGATTTCCATCACAAACATACAACCTACAAAATAGCAGGGACAGTGAAAAACCGATCACCACAACCACCGCATGCTTTCACAAGAAGACTTCGCGAGTGAGTGGGTGGCGAATTTGATAAAACTATACCCTCCGGTTACCGGGCAGTAATGAGAAAGCCAGTTTGGAATCAGCAAGATGATACCCCTGTGGCTGGGCAGCTTTTGCCCCTCCGTGATCCTATGGAAAACTGTACAATTCACTCAGGAAGGGATTCCCCACCCGCCCACTCAATTCGATTGCAGCGGTCGGTTACACAGGATGGGAGGGGGAAGGACCAATATTTGCTCCCAAAAGGAGGATACTTTGGATCCGTTTTACTTATAGGCATCCCAGCCCCCCCCCCTCCCGCTCTTCCCCCCGCCCCGCCCCCATCGACTTACTCTAGCCTTCTGACTAAGCCGCCTTTGCCAAGGGTTGGGGGGCTTTTGTGCGGAAGGAGGGCAGGGCAACAGCTCTTTTCCCGGCTGTCCTCGTGGTGGTGCTGGTGGTGCTGGAGGGAAGGGTGCTGGTGTGAGATCGGCGTCCGGGTGCCGCTGGGGCCGGCCTGAGCCTGTTTGCTACTGCTGGGAGGCGGCGGCGGCGGGTGCCGCGGCGGCGGCTGCTGGAGCGCCGGGAGCTGTTGGTGGTGCTGAAACTCCTCCTGCTCAGCCGCCGCCGGCTGCTGCTGGCCCTGAGGCGGAGCTCGGCAGGGCAAGGAGGCACCAGGGGGAACCCTCGGCTGCAGCGGCGGCGGCGCCGGGGCTTCCGCCGGGAGCGCGTAGTGCTCCCGGAGGCTGCGGTTCTCGGTGCTGAGCTCGTCCAGGCGCTTCTCTAGCTCGTCGATGCGCTGGCGCTGGGTGTGGATGAGGCTCTGCTGGTTCTGGACGATGGCGGTGAGCTCTTTCAGGTAGAGCACGGCGCGCACCGGATTCTCCAGCAGGCTCTCCATGCCCCGCGGCCGGACCCCGCCGGCAGCCGCCTGCTACGCTGGGCTTCGCCGAGCCTCGCGGGAGACTCCTCCGCACGCGCGCGCTTGCTTCGCCTCTCGCTCCCTCGCTTGCATGTACACACACACACGCAAAGCCTACACACGCAGGAGAGGCGGCTGGCGCCAGCCTCGTTTCCTCACGTCACGCACAAGCGGGGGCGGGGGGCAGACAGGCTCCGCCCCTTGCCCGAGAAAGACCGCCCCTCCGTCCTCTTCCCAAGGGCCCCGCGCTGTGCCGAACGGGGGGAACCAGAAGCGTTTGAGGAAAGGGGGGGGGGGAAAACACCGGGCGAGTAAAGGCAGAGCGTTTAAAATCAAAGGAAAAAAAGGGCGAGGCGCTGATTATTGTTGCTTTGGGGTGGGGGCTAAAACGAGACGTGGCGTGATACCACGGTAGAAGGTTGCGAACTTGGGGACAACTCAAAGCCTCCGCTCCACCGAGGGACCAGGGCTTCCCTGGATGCTGCGTGCCTTGTCTCTTTGCCGCTTAGGAAGGAGGATCGCGGGGCCTGGGAAATATGGCATTCTTACGGAGTGTAATAGAAAGAGAAATTGGGCAACCGGAGAGGGTAGAAACAGAAAGAGACGCAAGAGAAGTTGATACTTCTCAAAGCAAATATTGTAGGAAGAAAGCTATGATTTAGTCCAAATCAAGAGGAATCTGCTGGCAGGTTTTGTTTTGGTTTTGTTTTGTTTGCTGCCCGAGTCCCTGATGTTCTCTTGACAAGATTTCAGAAGTGGTTTACCATTGCTTCCCTCCTACTGCTGAAAGAGAGGGGCTGGCCCAAGGTCACCCAGGTGGCTTTGTGCCTGAAGGAGGACTAGAAACTCACTGTCTCCTCATTTCTAGCTTTGTGCCTTAAGCTCTACCCCAAACTGGCTTCTAACTCATACGTTTTATGAAAAGCCAAGCTTTCCTGAACTACTGTTCATTTGGTCAGATACACGGAGAGGCTAAATGTTAGCCTTTCTGATGCAAAGGTAAACTGGGATGAGGCAAAGTACAAACAAAGGGGAAGTTGGGGTGGATATGCAAATGCAGGAAAATGTGAAACAGATTAAGAGCACCATGCAACTTTATCACCTGTCTTCACCTGTGACTACTTAATTTTGGCAACAACATGTAGTTGTAGATCAGTAGCAAAGCAAAGGACGTTCACATAGCTCAACAATATGGCAACATTGTGACTAACTTAGAACAATGTTTCTTCAACAATGCTTACCTCCTGAAATCCTTTCCTTTACTGGTGACAATGAATTATCTGAGCCCGTGAGAAAGTATCTCTTAACAAACTTCACCAAGACTTTAACAACTTCCATCTGACCATCAACTTTAACCTTAATGTAGTTGCAGAACAAGTCCACTTCCTTGATGTCAGAGTAAAAATGCATAACAGACACATACATACCACATTGCACACACACACACACACAAACTACAGTTCCCATGCATACCAAAATGTTTCCAAATTCCACCCAGGACACATCAGCAAATTTTCATATGTAAACGGGATCCACATTACAACTGCATTTGATCTGATTCATTTGACAGTGGTGCTAAATTGATGGAATTAAACCAGGCATTCAGAAGACTGAACTACCCACTCAGCAAAACCAACAGACAAATCAAGAGTGCCAGATTGGTTCCCAGAGAAGATATAAAAGATCACAAAAACAGTCCAACACTGGTTGTCACCTACAACTCATAGCTCAAGTCACTTAAACGCATATTAATAAGCTACAACCCCTATAGACAATGACCCTGCATTTTCTCAGGCATTAGGTGGCAGGCCCATACTTGCATATAAAGCACCCAATCTAAAGTTAGTTCTCACAAGCAAAGAGAAACTAATGCTAAAATGGGAACCAGATCTTGCAAAAAGATCTAGATATCTACACTCCCCCCCTTCACTAAAAGCATTTACATCAATAGCATTATCATCTGCTCCAGCAACTTCACATACAAGATCAGAGGCATCTTCATATGCTCTTCCTCCAAGGTGATCTATGCCATCATCTTCCAGCCATGCCCCTATGGATTTTGCATAAGACAAACAGGCCAGGCTTTGTGCAAAAGAATTAATGGACAGATTTGACATCAGAATCTCAATCAATAAAGTAATACAGAGGCACAGCATTCTAACATCCCAGGGCACTCCTTTTCAGATTTCAAAACAGCTGTTGAACAAAGAAATTTCACCAAGACAGTTGAACAATAAATTGTCAAACTCACATGTCTAATGGAGATTCTCAGCCATGCTTGTCCCAAAGGTGCTTTTTTCAAAAGGCAACTGGACTTTTCTAGTTTGTTTGCTTTCTTGAAAACGTTTTGCTTCTCATCCAAGACCTCAGAACTGAAGAAGTTCCTTGGATGAGAAATGAAATGCTTTCAAGGGGGAAAAAAAACAAGAAAAGCCCGGTTGTCATTTGAAAAAAAAAAAGCTCCTTTGTTGAACTCACAGACTTGAAAAAATTTCAGGCTACCTCAGAAGGTCGTAACAAACACACTGGGTTTTAATACAATTATAATTTAATACAGCCACAATATGCCTCACGCATAACCTGGGTCTGCATAATCATCTATCTCCCCTCCCCACCTTTGTTGTTGTTCAGTTGCTAAGCTTTGTCCAACTCCATGGACCATAGCATGACTGGCTTTCCTGTCCTCCATTGTCTCCTGGAGTTTGCCCAAATTCATATTTGTTGCCTCAGTGACACTATCTCATCCTCTGCCATCCCTTTCTTCTTTTGCCTTCAATCTTTCTCAGCATCGGGGTCTTTTCTGATGAGTCCTCTCTTTTCATTTGATGGCTAAAGTATTTGAGCCTCTGTCCTTCCAAACCATCTCCCTTAACCCAGTTTGTATCTTATATCAGATTAGTCACTTCATGCTTCTGATGAAGTGAGCTACAGTTCAAGAAAGGGTATGAAAAACAGACATTATTTTCCTCGAAATATTGAGGGGAAGTATTGATAATGGGGTAGAGAGGGATTGAGACAGTGTGATGTAGTGGGTAAGGTACTGGGTTGGAGCCGAGGTGGCGCAGTGGTTAAGTGCAGCACTGCAGGCTACTGCTAGATCAGCAGTTCAGCGGTTCAAATCTCACCGGCTCAGGGTTGACTCAGCCTTCCATCCTTCCGAGGTGGGTAAAATGAGGACCCAGATTGTTGGGGGCAATATGCTGACTCTCTGTAAACCGCTTAGAGAGGGCTGAAAGCCCTATGAAGCGGTATATAAGTCTATTGCTATTGCTATATTGGAACTGGAGATATCCAAGCTCAAGTTGATCCATAGTTACAGAAGACCACTGGATTACTTTGGGACAATTGTCTCTCCCCCCCCCTCTCTCAGAGAGGCTGACACAAACTTGCAGTTTTAGATAAATAAATATATTTTGATTTTATATTTACAGCAGACAAGATAGTCAGGGAAAGAGGAACATTATGAGGTAAATCAGACAGCATACAGAACACCCAGAGGAAAAAGGCGGGAAAAAGGGAAACTCCCCCTCCACACACAGCAGCCAATCATAACGTAGATTGCCTCACGCATGAGCCGGCACTCTCCAATCAATCAACTACCACTGCTTGTGTTCTGGCCCATTGTACCCTTTACTACGAAATTCAATATCCTAGCAGATCTTGACTGAAAGATCGGAGATGTATCTAAAAAAGAAATAAAAGGAAGATTCAGGAAAAAGCTCAGGAAGGCAAAGAGAGGAAGTGGAGAAATGAAGCAGAAAGGTCCACTCAGGAAAAAAAAGGGGGGGGGAATTATAAAACAAGAAGGAAAGGCAAAGGAAAGAATAGATTAAAGTGGATGCTAGGAGGAAGCTGCCTCCCCCCCCCCAAAATGGAGCAAATAAAAGGAACCAAGAAAAATATATGCATGTAAGGATAATTGTCGCCGATTTCCTTACAACTTCATGCTGTTGATCTGAGAGATGTTTTTAAGGCTGGCCTACCTGCCAGTAAATTCTCTGTGCTGGGGTGGGACAGAAGAAGAGGAAGAGGAGGCTCTTTCTACCTGGCCTCTAGAACAGTCTTTCTCAACCTTGGCAACTTGAAGATGTCCGGACTTCAACTCCCAGAATTCCCCAGCCAGCATTCGCTGAGAAACACTGCTCTAAACCAGTGTTTTTCAACCTTTTTTGTGCAAAGGCACACTTTTTTCATGAAAAAAATCACAAGGCACACCACCATTAGAAAATGTTTAAAAAATTTAACTCTGTGCCTATATTGACTATATATAAAGTAATTCTCCCACGGCACACCTTACACTATGTCACGGCACACTAGTGTGCCGCGGCACAGTGGTTGAAAAACACTGCTCTAAACAAACATAAATTCCTTGCATTTATAAAGCCCGATTTACATGAACATGAATTCTGGGAGTTGAAGTCCGGACATCTTCAAGTTGCCAAGGTTGAGAAACACTGCTCTAGAAAATGCCTCTCCTTCTCCCAGAAAGGAGCTTTCCTTGCCTTAAGAAAGGGATTTCCCAGGAAGGTTTGAAACAGAAGTTAATTGCTAGTCATGCACTTGACTTTTTTCCCCTCCTCCTTTTTTTATTTCTACATCAAAGAAGCCTCCTTTTATCTGGTGCTATCTTGTTTGCTGTTATGGGTATTTTATTTAGATTTTGTTTTAGTTTTGTTAGTTGGGATTCCATGAGAAAGCAGGATGCCATTTTAAGCCCTCCCCCCCCCCCAGGCTTAGAATATTAAGATATTAGCTATTAAATAATTGAGAGATTGAGATTGAGATGCTTTATTTGTATGCCGTCCTTTTCCCTGGGGGGACTCAGGGCGGCTCACAACTCAAGGGGAGGGAGGACAAACAAGCCACAGACATAAAAACGATACATCATTAAAAACACAACAGTCATACAATTCGAGTGGGGTCAAAATCTTTAGCCCCAGGCCTGTTGGGACAGCCAGGACTTAAGGGCTATGCGGAAGGTCTGGAGGGTGGTGAGTGTACGAATCTCCACGGGGAGTTCGTTCCAGAGGGTCGGAGCAGCCACCGAGAAGGCTCTCCTCCGGGTAGTTGCCAGCCGACATTGGCCGGCTGATGGAATTCGGAGGAGGCCTAATCTATGGGATCGTATCGGCCTAGTGGAGGTAATTGGCAGTAGGCGGTCTCTCAAGTTTAATATCTAATATTAGATATTAAATAATATCACCCAATTGCTAGAGAGATATTTCAATTCTTTTCTCCACCCTTGCCTATCCTTAGAGACCCTGTGCCTTTTTCCCCACTGCTTTTGCAAATGCTGATCAGAAGTTCTGATTTATAAACTGTTCATGAGAGAAGCTGTTACATCACAGAAACAAACCCAGAAGCTTCCCCACTCCGGGGGGGGGGGGGTGCTCATCTCCATTTCTAAGCCGAAGAACCAGCACTGTCCGAAGACATCTCTGGGGTCATATGGCCGGCATGACTAAACGCCAAAGGCTCACAGACCGCTGTTACCTTCCCACCAAAGGTGGTTCCTATTTTTCTACTTGCATTTTTACATGCTTTCGAACTGCTAGGTTGGCAGAAGCTGGGACAAGTAATGGGAGCTCACTCCATTACGCAGCATTGGAGATTCGAACCACCAAACTGCCGATTTTTCTGATCGACAAGCTCCTTGTCTAAGTGTCTAAGTGCTAAGTGTGTGCATGTGCACACACATACATATACACACACACACATACACACACACACAGAGTGTGTTAGTGTACGGCCTTTATTTTTCTGATTATAGGAATTAATTTTCTCCATTCTCTCCTTATCTTTCCAAGATTGGCATTTTATACCAACTGTACAAAATAATTTTGACAAGGGGTTTTGCTCCCCAAACTATCTTTTTTTGTTAAAGCCCTACTTTTCTCTCTCAATCTTCTGTTCTCAAGATTCAGCTGACCCAATCATTCCATTCTCCATCATTTGCCTTATCTCTGAGCCCAGAGGCAGAAAATCCAGGATAACAAGGTCAGTTGTATGCCAGGTGTCTTTTAGTCTTCCCAACCATTGCAAAGGGGGTGGGAGAAGGAGAGATGAGGAGCCCTGATAGGGTCAATGTTATTTTAGACACAGTTGGACAGTCTTAATTATCAATATGTTTTTCCTTTTTCCTCCTTTTTCTTTTTCATCCTTTTTTCTTTGATTTTTTATTTTACATTGCTCTTCTTTCTATGTAGTAATGACTGCATCTCAAGGGAACCCTCTGCTAAAGTTCTGAAGTTTGCAGATGATACGACGATCATTCACCTTATTCAAGAATATGATCAATCTGCATATAAAGTGGGAGGTTGAACAACTTACTCTGTGGTGCAGCCTTAACAGTCTGGAGCTACACATGCTTAAAACTATAGATATGAGAATGGAGTTTAGGAGCAGCCCTTCTATTTTACTCCCTCTTACTATATTCGACAGCAATAGCAATAGCAGTTAGACTTATATACCGCTTCATAGGGCTTTCAGCCCTCTCTAAGCGATTTACAGAGTCAGTATATTGCCCCCAACAACAATCCGGGTTCTCATTTTACCCACCTCGGAAGGATGGAAGGCTGAGTCAACCTTGAGCCTGGTGAGATTTGAACAGCCGAACTGCAGAACTGCAGTCAGCTGAAGTAACCTGCAGTGCTGCATTTAACCACTGCGCC
This sequence comes from Thamnophis sirtalis, assembly GCF_051295495.1. Lineage (NCBI taxonomy): Eukaryota > Metazoa > Chordata > Lepidosauria > Squamata > Natricidae > Thamnophis > Thamnophis sirtalis. The sequence continues at coordinate 17,450,651 of NW_028261389.1, forward strand.
ACCTCGGCTCTCAGCAGTAGAGTCCTTCAAATTTTGGGGTTCTAAAATCTCGCAGGCCTTGAAATGGATGCTTAACATTAGAACTATCATTAAAAAGGCACAACAAAGAATATTCTTACTGCATCAACTCAGGAAGCTCAGACTGTTCCAGCAGCTGTTGATACAGTTTTACAGAAGAATTATTGAGTTTGTTATTTGTACTTCTAGAACTGTCTAGTTTGGTTTGACTCAAGACTGCAGAAATAATAATTGCAATCAGCCTGCCTTCCATAGAAGATCTGTATATTGTGCAGGTCAGAAGAAGGGCTGGGAAGATATCTGCAGATCCCTCACATCCTGGACATAAATTGTTTCAACTCCTCTCGTTACATCAAGGCAATGTATGATGTAACCCAGGTAAACCACATTGAACTTTGTAAGAACTTTGTAAACATTTTGAATTAGGCTTGAAAGCCTATTATGGGCATTTTCACAGGATCTCTCTGAATTTTGCCTTGTGATTAGAAGGAAAGAGTCAATTAAATTCCTTTATATCATTCAGATGACCCAGCTGAGTGGGTACTGTTTCAGGTGCTGAGCTTCAGGATTAGTTAACAGACAGTTGTTATTATGTTGTTGTGTCCTCCCCATGATCCAATCAACTATACAGGTAACCCTCGTTTAGTGACTGCCTTGTGTAATGACCATTCACAGTTACACTGGTGATGAAAAATAACTTTATGATGAATTATCACATTTATGATCTTTGCAGGTCTTAAAGCAAAGGAAAGCTGAAGAAAGATTGTAAGCACAATTGTTGTTTGACTTGAAGTGATTTAACCACTTCATTTAAATTGCCAGTTACAGTTGTGGTCCCTAAATGCAAACTATCTGTATTGTACAAGCAGACCTATAATGCACTAAAGGTAGAATAGGAGTATTCAGGGGGGAGATCAGGATCTATTTTGTCCAGAGATAAATAGGACTGTCACAAATTTCTCTGATTGCAGAAACTTTCAAATTCTGCAGGCACATAATATGAAAAAACTGCTTGAGATTCAATGCTTGCTCTCTGAACCGTTACCCATCATGGTTTGAATCTGCAGTCAGCCAGATTCAGTTGGGTATTTGGAAGTCAGAAATAATTAATGGCATGTTTCGTTTGAAGCATAAGAGGGGTGAGGCAATTTTTAAAGAAATCCAAGGTATTAATATTTTAGGCAAGGTTAAGAAGCATGGGCACTACTACTTTTACGTAGTGATGAGCAATAGGGATTATCTTGATATATTTTGATATTAGATTTCTGAATAGGTTTTGTGAGAAAAGTAGCCCCGCCCCAGTAGATTGTTAATGTTGTGTTATAAATAAGAATGGAAATCTTTTCCTGATCCTTTCAGGGATCTTTGGTGCAATCAATCACTAATCATTTGTCTCTATATTTCTAGTTCATCCTGAATGAAAAGTTTCAGAAGATGGTAGTGCATGACTTTCATTTAACCTTTTGGATTGTCAGTCTTGAGAGATGGCCCAGGCAAGAAGCACACCGAGAAGTACTAACCCCACTTTATTGTATTACATTAACATGATCTTGCAATTCTGAAAGTAAATCTCTCTCCCCACGCCTTTACAGTACAAGAATCTAGGGAGGGTAACTTCTGAGACATTTACCATTCCTATATTCCTTCGGTAGACTCAGCTGCAGAGTTTGACCATTGTCTAGTCTATGTCTCTTCCATCTATCTCCCAAGATCTTCCCCACTTACTATTAAAGTTATTCAGAGGATGAGTGGGTGAAACTGAACTCGGCCACCCATTTCCACATTCTGAACTTCAGAAAGCTATCATACATGAGCAAGGATTCAAGTAAGATAGAAGTACTGCAAAGGGAAAAGGGGTCTGTTAATTTGGATGGAGAATGACATCTCAGGTAGATAGAACTACCCATACTAAAAGAACAAACATATCATTTAGGAAAATAGTGCAGTGTGTACCATAAACTAGTACAGTGTGCCCTGAGGGTAACTGTCTTTAAAGATTGTTCAAAATCTTCAGCTGATGCAGGATATGGGTGCACATGATGGTGATAAGGGAGTTTATTCAAGTTCAGGGCACTAGTTGTTAGGACACAGGAGTTATTGGAAATGCTATTTTCATATGTATCAGCAAAAATAAGCTTTCTTGTTTAAAACGGAGAGGAATTAAAGCAGCAAATTAAGACAGCCATTTCTGCAGCCCGGTCTCTTTAAAACGGGTTGTCATCTAGAAAGCTCCAATGGTTTATTTATTTCCTTTGGATTTCTCTTGAGTTATATATTATATTGCTGAATTAGCCTCAATTAGCATTTTCTGGAGAGGATTCGTCTTTATTATTGTTAATTATATTCAACTGTGCTATATAATTGTATTAGGTTTTTAATTGTAGTTGCTTTGAGAGAGCTGAGCCTTTAAAGGCAGTCTAGAAATTTTTAGAAGAAATTAATTTAAATGAAATACTACTAGATCATTGGATGATGTCCAACAGATTCACAAAGGTTTCCAATTTCTGCTTGTTTACTGTGAGTTACAACAAAAATGTTCTTACTACCACTAAACGTAGTTAGTCCGATCCCAATCTGTAATAAATTAGATGTGGATTTGTACTTAAATATGCATATTATATTTTTTGTAACTGGGACCATCCCTTTCCATTATTTTAAATATACTTTGGTTGATGCACACTGGCTTTTTACATATCACACAGAATCTGGAATAGAATACAAATTTCTATTGAAAAAAGACAGTGCTTTTAATTACAGTTTTTTTAAAAAACAAATCTGCAGCTAACCTATTATTTCCATTATTTACTTTCACTGCTTATGAATCAGCCTTCTCTGTCCTTTACTTTGCCTTCATCTACTGCTTGATTTCCAAAAGAGAAATAACATAGTTCAAGCTACATGTTTTGCATAGAAATATTTATATAGCATCTCAGTGGTATATGAAGTGGCTATGATACTGCTTGTTACCAGAGTAGAAAAAATAATTTATATATATTGAATAGATACTGATTATGTGGCATCAAACTGTTGTTGACTCAACAACCACACATATAGATTTTTCTCCATGGTGATCTCTCTTAAGCCTGTCCTTTCAGGTCTTTCAATGGTGCACTCATCAGCACTGTAACTGGAGCCACCCACCTGCTGCTGTTTGTCCTCTTCTTCTCTTTCCTTCCATCTTTACCAAACCCTTTTACAGAAGATTTGGTCTTTAATAGCCAAGACAGGATTTGAACTCATGGCCTCCCAGTTTCTATGCCTGATGCCTTAACCACTAGACCAAACTTATTCTCAGAAGTCTTATCCAACATTAAAGTTCAAATGTGTCAGATAGGTATCAAAATATATAAATATATAAATATAAATAATTATTATCTTATCAGTTCAAGGTATCATGCCATATTGATTTGGGGTAACATGGCTTTAAACAGAGCTTAAAACAAATAATAAGGAGCCGAGGTGGCACAGTGGTTAGGGTGCAGTACTGCAGGCCACTTCAGCTGACTGTTATCTGCAGTTCAGCGGTTCAAATCTCACCGGCTCAAGGTTGACTCAGCCTTCCATCCTCCCGAGGTAGGTGAAATGAGGACCCAGTCTGTGGGGGCAATTTGCTGACTCAATTTGCTAAAAATCTGTAAACCGCTTAGAGAGGGCTGAAAGCCCTATGAAGCGGTATATAAGTCTAATTAATTAATTAATTAATTAATTCATGTTGGAGTCCATTGAAAAGGAAATGGAACCTCCATTTATGCATTGAATACCTGATCACAGCAAGGAAAAGAATTTGTGCCCCTAAATACTCCATTATTTGCAAATAAGCCTCCATACTGTGGCTTTTTTTTAGGGTTGCACAATCATTAAGCCAATTGATCAGGCAGAAGGAAACTTCATTCACAATCTGTTCAATGATGAAAAAGGATATTGATTGGTATTATAATTGTACCACAATGTACCATGATGTGCAAGGAAGCAATATTTCTACTTACAGGTTTACATTCTTCCTGCAATATCTAATAAAATAATCCCCAGGTATGATCAATAATTATCCAGGGTTCGTATGAAAATCTCTGTGTGTTTTAAGAAGAAAGATAAATGTTATTTGGTATCCAACTAGCAATCGTCTAATGTGATAAAGGCAATTTATAATGATATGCCAAGGGAATTAAGGAAATACTTACCAAGCAGATGGTGCAAAACTAGGAGGGGTGGATAATATTTGGGAAAAGAGAGAAAATATACAGAAAGACACAGAAAGGCTAGAAAGCAAATAGAATGAAATTCCAGAGAGAAAGATAAAATTCCAAACAAATGATTTGTGCCAGAATTTGCATAGAAAATTCATTGTTCCTGAATGTCCTATTGCTGACTCCTTACTCTAGAACAGAGTAGCTGCAGACATTTCAAAAGGCTTAAATCAGTGACCCCCCCAACCTTTTGGGCACCATGGACCGGTTCCATGGAGAGAGTTTTTTCCATGGACCAGAGAGAAGTGGTTTCACATGCTGCCTGCATCCCGTGGAGGGGGCTTCGCTTGTTTGCGCAGCCCAGTTTCTGTCATGCCGCAAACCGTTGCTGGTCCATGGACTGGGAGTTGGGGAACCTCTGGCTTTAAATGGTTGGACATCAAGAGAGAGAGGGGGGTAAGCTACAAGCTTTCCTAAAGCCCAACAATTGTGCTTGTGTATCTTGCAGGCCAAACAGCACAATAATAGAGAGTTAGTCAACATAACAGGAAGCAAAAATGTTCTCTTACCTTGGGAGATAAACTAATAATTTATTTTATTAAATTTACATGACACCCATCTCTCTCTGAAAAGCAGCTCTGGGTGGCTTATAATTAAAATCATACATGTAGAGAATATTAAATACATTAAATAAAAAGGCAAGAGGCAGAAAAGGCAAGATCAGCATGGGGGCTGCCTCTTCTCAGTTACTCCACCAACCACTTCCAACGTCTCAGGTTAGTTAAGGTGAGTCAAGTTCCGATAGTATTCTAGAAAGCCAGCAAGATGGGAGCAGATTCACATCAGGCAGAGATATTCCAAGGAGTGAGGGGCCACAGCAAAATTTCTGTTTGTATGATTGAATGTTCCTTCATATATTACTAGTCCCTTTAGGTTGAAAAGTAAACTTCAATGTGAAGAATTTTTCTAGACTAGTATTTCCCTAACATGTTTGTTAGGAGTTTACATCACCAGAGTTATTGCAGGGTTAGCTCATTATACTACCATGTGAAAGAAGATAGGAGAGCTTCACAAAACCCATCAAGAGCAGAATCCAACATTACCCTATGGAACTCAAATATTTCCTTTCCACCCCAGAAATCTGGAGGCTAGCTTTTTCCAAGTTATTGACCTACAGATGGAGATTTCAATCATCCAGGTCATGGTTCTCCCAAAGGTGCTTTTCCAAAAGGCAACTGGTTCTTGGTTGTTTTTTCTTTGAAAACCTTTCGCTTGTCATCCAAGAAGCTTCTTCAGTTCTGACTGACTGGGGAGGGGGAAATGGAAGGATTTATATTTTTCGCAGTCGTCTGAATGACTGCAGGGATGATCCAATTTTCTCATCAATTTGGTATGAAATGGTTGCTAGGCTAGACAGTTTCACACAGTCACAAAAAGGCCCTTTCAGGTGACAGAAAAATGTTCCTCTTAAGCCAGAAGGTTCAACTCTATGCAGTGCATAGTTCCCAAATTTCAAACTATTGAAAATTAATTCTATGTATCTTTTTTGTGGATTTTTTTTGCTCACAAAGAATATACCCGGAATGGGCACTTTGTGAGGAATCATTGAGATGAAATATTTAATATACCCTTCCCGTGCAGAGAAAATATTGTATAAATAAAACCTTAACCAACATTTACAAAACACGTGAAGTCAGTCATGTATTTGCATCACTTAGGGCAGGTTTACTATTGTTCTCAATTTTAGTGCAATATTTAAACTCCAACTGAATGCTCAAGCTTTCAGATGAATGGATGCCTGCTTCTACTGTATCATTTTAGTAATACTTTATACACTTCTGTTCTTATGTTTTACATGGACTCCCCCTTATTAATTTGTCTTTCATATTTTCTATTGTGGTATTGCAATAGATTAGGCAGCCTTATTTATGTCTGATTGCCATCATTCTTTTTGCGGAAAGTTAGGGTAGAACTTTTTTCCCTGCCGTAACTCTGCCTACGTAATGCATTATCCTCTGGATCAGCAGTATTTACATTTTATAAACCTTCATAAATGAAGGGTAAAATTGATCTGAGTCTATGTGGCACAGCACCCTCTAGTGATCTATGTCCTGGCAACAAACAAAATATTTCCAGTGGAATAACTGTGAAATCTGCTGCATCTAAAACAATAATGTTACAGGCTTTCAAAGAGTAAAAAACATTTTTATTATTTGCTTATTTTATAGTATTTATAGCCTCTAGTAAGCCAAATGGATTTTTGTGGGGTTCAATACAGTAAAAATAAAAACAGGACAATAAAAATGCAATTAGTAAACATCCCCCCCCCCCCCAAAAAAACCCCAATACATCATAAACTAACTAATTTAAACTACTCCACTTTTCTCAAATAAAATCTGAGAGCTAATTTGGGGTAGTGGTTAAAGGCACCAGATGAAACTGGGAGATTGTTTTGTTAGCCACAAATCTAGTTAAGTGATTCTGCGCCAATCACTCTCTCCCAGCCCAAAGATAAGCAACTTCCAAAAACCTGCAGGAATCTTGCAAGAAAGGTTCAATGGGTATTTTTAAATGTGTCATGTATATAGAATAAAATATGAATGGCTTATAGCTGGGTTTTCTTAAGGGCTGCTTAATTCCCTTTCCTGAGGATAGCATATAGGGATCCATTTACCAACCTATTTTTAGAAAAGATCAAAGAGTAAATACCAAGGAAGTCTAAGCAGAAAAGAAATACAGAGAGAGAGAATACCCATAGGCACCCCAGTTGCAGAATTCTCTCCCTAGGAAAACCTGCCAAGCACTCTTCCCTTCCAGTTTTTATATACCTGCTGAAACTGTTTGTATTTCTGCTACCAGTATTTCTGTACCTAATCAACTCCAAGAATTAACTCTAAGGTTAACATCAGACCAACAATACACCAATCAAAAAACTTCCAAAGAGCCAATAGTAAGCAGCCCAACCAAAACCACCCCCATCAACACTGACGGGACAAAGCACCAAAATAGAAAGTCACAGCAAAACTGACTCCTTACTAGCACTGATGATGTTACCTAGTTTGGGTAATGAAACATCTGCAAGAAAACAAGCAGGCTCAGAGAGAACCAAGGACCCCTCAAATCAGCCCTGAGCCACAAACATTCTCCTTTATGGGTGCCACCAGTCTGTGTGCATCCATATGCATATACTCAGTCTCTTTTGGATTTCAGTACAGGTAGTCCTTGACTTACAACAGTTCACTTAGTGATCATTCAAAGTTACGGCACTGCAAAAGTGACTTATGACTGTTTTTCAAACTTATGACCTTTGTAGCATCCCCAAGGTCACATGATCAAAATTCAGGTGCTTGGCACCTGACTCATAGTTATGACCATTGCTGAGTCCCAAGATCATGATAACCTTTTGCAACCTTTTGACAAACAAAATCAATGGGGAAGCCTGATTCATCTAACCACCGTGTTACCAACGTATCAGCAGGGGTGATTCATTTAACAACTGTGACAAGAAAGGTCATAAAATGGGGAAAGACTCACTTAACAAATGTCTCACTTATTGACAGAAATATTGCGCTCAATTGTGGTCGTTAAATCGAGGATTATCTGTATTTGAAATGTGCTACATCTTATGTTGTGTCGGTTTTCTTATAGACAGCTTTGGAAAACAGCTTTTTCAAATCAGTCATTAGCCCAAAATATCAATATCAGCATGCTCATTCTTATGAGAATAATAGAATCATTGACAGAATAGAGTTCTCCCTTTATGGAAGGAATCTAGATGGAAGCACTGTAAGGTTAACAGAGAAAGCGGACATATCCTATTTGCCCTCATCTTCTCCATCTGACAGGCATCATCTTAAAATCCAATATTATCTGGCTTTTTGAGTGTCTTTAAAAAAAACCAATTTAGACTGTTTTCACAACAGTAGTCATTGAAACTTTCATCTATTGAGACTTGTACGTTGTCTGCTTTGTTGTTTCCCTCATCCATCAACAGCCTAGATTTATGTTATTTATTTCCTGATTCCAGCAATTGCCTTCAATCCAGGCATTTCACACCTATGATCTCTATAGTCTGTAGATTACATGATTTGTCATACATTCCTATGGTGAAATTGGAAGTGTCGTCAGTGCTATATTATTCCTAGCATTATTTCTATGTTCTTGAAAGTAAAAATTTGGTAGAAAAATGTTTGCAGCCTTGAGTTATTTCTAAAAATAATGAAAGGAGGAGGGAGTCCCTGTGGATTTTACTCCATTCGTCATTGCCGACTTTAGGGGATAATGCTCATCTCCGTTTCAAGGTCGTTGAGTCAGCACTGTCCAGAAATATTTTCGTGATCATGTGGTCAACATGATATCATGGAGACTTGAAGGCCCTGTTTCCTTCCCACTAAAGTAGTACCTATTTACTCACATTTGCATGCTTCCAACTGCTAGGTTGGCAGGAGCTAGGATGAGGATGAGAGCACCCGGAGCCCATGAGAGGCTGTTTTCACCCTCCAGGAGCATCAGAGAAAGCCTGTGGTGAAAACACACCCCTCCCCCCATAGTGCAGGAGGCCGAGTAGGCCAGGCCCACCATGGCTATGCCCACCCAGCAACTGGGCGGAGAACCAGGTTGCTAACATTTTTTAATCCCACCACTGGTCTTAACCAGTGAGCCACCACGCTACCCTCATATGACAATAAAAGCAGGATACAAATAAATAAATAAATATTTTGATTGAGGAACCAGTCTTTCTGATGCTGGAAAAAGTAATTTCAGATACATGTAGATCTAATGTTTGGCCAGGTGTTTGGTTTTTTTTTCAATTTTTCCACTATCATTCTTGTCACGGACACCAAGAAAAATTAAACAGCGTGTTCTCCTTTTGCTCCCCACACCCCACTTGTCCTCCTTTTCAATTCTGTTGGATTTTGTCTGTTCAGATATTTGGTAACCTTAGGTGAAAGAAAGTTTCTCCCACAGCACGAGACTAACTAAATGCAAGAATTCACTGATGTAATGGAATGCATGGATAACCTTGAAGGACAAAGAAAGAGAAGCTGCTTAGGTAACAATCAGACAAGAGAGGCAGGAGCCCTCAGTGGCTTCACAGTTGGTGGAAGAAACTTAGGAAGGATCTGCCACAATTGATACAGCAGTTAAAAGTGTAAGTGGGAGATCTGAATTTCAGAATGGAAAATTTTTGGTAATGTAGTCTTACAATAAGTAGAATTAGCTCATCTAATCATGTTTCTTGTCTGGTATACACAGGAGGCTGACAATGACTACTAACCATATGAAAACAGGTTATTATTTATGACCTAAGAGGTGTTTTCAGTTTTTTTTTAATATATCTAATTATCTCATTTCTCTGTGAGACTATTCTATTTAAGTTGTTGGCACCTTTTCCTGAACCTTGATTTCCTTGAACAAAATCCATTTTAAAATGAGCCTGAAGCTCGCATGAAAACAACCATGACTGTTTCTTGCTATTTCTAGAGAAGTATGTAGTTTTTTTAAAAAAAAATGTGGCTTACTTTGTATTTTCATACTGTGATCCTGCATTTTGAATGAACTTTGATTTTTATCCCAATGTTAATCCCGTGTTGCATGTTTATTTTTATGTCCTCCCTTTATTATTTTTACAAATAATTCAAAGTGGCAAATATATGTGCCTATTACCTCTTGTTCCTCCTATTTTCCCAACTATAATGACCAGGTGAGATGGGTAGGGCTGAGAGAGTATGATTGGCCCAAAGACACCCAACTGGCTTTCATGATTAAGGTGGGACTTGAACTCACGATTTACATTCTTTTGGCACTGAAGTTCCCATTTATATCTTATTGAAGTTCCCATTTATATCTTATTAAAATTCTACGATCAATTTTTCCCTTTGATAATGAAAGAGAAACAGACAACCAGAATAATAGTTTGGGGCTGCTTAAATCTGGAAAATCACTAGGTGGTAGAGAAGAATTAGAAATGTCTATCACTTTGGTGCCATCTAGTGGTCATCTGAATTATTGCAACCCATATCTGTTTTAACAGAATAACAGAGTTAGAAGGGACCTTGGAGGTCTTCTGGTCCAACCCCCTACTCAACCAGGAAATCCAATACCATTTCAGAAAATGGTTTTCCAATCTCTTCTTTAAAATACCAAGTTTTGGAGCATACAGAAATTCTGGAGGCAAGATTAATTGTTTCTAACTGTCAGGAAATTTTTCCTAAGTTCTAAGTTGCTTCTCTCCTTGATTCCCATATTTTTCAGAGTATAAGATGCACCAGAGTATAAGACGCACCAAGATTTTGAAGAGGCAAATTTTAAAAAAAAGTTTTTGCACTCTGCAGATCTCCCCAAAACGGCCCATTTTTCACAAAAATGGGCCCATTTTTTGTCCAAAAAAAGGGCATGAATAGCCTTTAGGAGGCTTGCAGAGTGCTCCTGGGGGCTGGGGGGGGAATTGAACAAAAAATAGTCTGTTCACCCATTTTTGTCCTCCCCAGCCCCCAGGAGCACTCTAAGTCTCCTAAAGGCTATGCACGGCCATTATGGTGAAGGAGGGGCGGGGTTTCAGGAGGCAAAAAATGCTGTATTCAGTGTATAAGAAGCACCCAGATTTTCAGCCTGTTTTTTGAGGGGAAAAGGTCTGTCTTATACTCCCCAAAATATGTAGTTTCTATTCATTGCTTCTTGTCCTGCCTTCAGGTGCTTTGGAGAATAGGTTGATTCCCTTTTCTTTGTGGCAGCCCCTTAAATATTGGAACATTGTTATCATGGCACCCCTAGTCCTTCTTTTCATTAAACTAGACATACCCAGTTCCTGCAACTGTTCTTTATCTCTTTCAGTCTCCAGGTAAACTTAGATTTAATAGCTTCCACTGGAGGAGGAATCCATTTCAAAAATAACACTTACATGGTTCTGCCTGTTGCCTTGAATTCTAATACCAGAAAAACAACTGCTGAAGTTATTATGTACCATCAAGTTATTGGTGACTCTTTGTGCTCATGGAAGGTAGGGTTTTTTCCCCCTTCATGATCTCTCCCTAACTTGTTCTTTCAAATCTTCGAAAGATGCATTCACTACTGCTGTAACTGAGTCCATTCATATTGCTGTGGTTATCCTCAAATTAGAGCCTTCCCCAGAGAACTTGGTCTCTGCACGATGTATCCAGAGTGGGATAACTTGAGCCAGGTCAGTTGTGCCTCAAGGGAAAATTCAGTGTTGATTTAATTGATGATTCATTTTTTTATTGGCTGTTCCTGTTATTCTCAGAAATCTTCTGCAACATCAAAGTTCAAAAGCATCAATATTCTTCCTATTCTACTTCTTTAAAATCTATCTTTCACTTCCAGAGAGAGTCACAAAGAATTTGGTAGCTTTCATGATCCTGATCTTTATACATATACAGACATATGACAGCATTTGAACCAATTCTCCAAGCCTTCGTGGCTCTTCTATTAAGTGTTGGTCTGTTGTATTATTTCTTAAGTGCTAGTACCTTTACTGTTGATGTTTGATCCTAAAAGGCAGAACCTATCAATCATTTTATTATCTTCATCATCAGTTCCAAGACAGGCTGTTCTATCAATTGAATTAGCTTGATCTTCTTTACATTTCATTTTAGACCCATTTTTCCACTGTGATCTTTGACTTTCATTAATAGAACTTACAGATCTTTTGCCTTTTTGGCTATGGCTGCAGTGTCACCAACACAGCACAAGTTATTTATGCTTCTTCCAGTTTTAAAACCACGCACAGCTTTTTAAACAGATATTCAGCATAGAGATTGGTTGAATTAAATAAAGGGAGAATATATAGCCTCATCATACTCATTTGCTAACCTGGAGCCATCTTTTTCTCTATGTTCTAGTCACACTCTGGCTTTCTGGTCTGTATATACTTTTCTCATGAGGACAATGAGATGTTCTGGGATTCCCATTTTAATGAGCACATTCCACAGCTTGATGTGATTGACATAATCAAAGGCTTTTGTGTAATCAATGAAGCACATACTGACTGACTGTTAAAAGTACAAGCTTTGAAATGCAGTGCAAAGACTTTACATGACCAGATAATCTCCTGCTGTTTTATAAATTGCTAACAGCTGTATAATACAGGAGAAGCCTCAGGTCTTAGTATATAGAGCAAATTGCCTTACAGCTATCGAGATTAGAGCTCCTAATATCTTATTCCTCTTTGTAGAATCTCTTGCTTTGCAGGACACCTATATTTGTAGAATCTGTGTAGGTGTACATAACTATTCTAGATACTTTTTTTCCTGAACATCTTTGGCTTATTTAATTGAACAATTCTTTTTGGTTTCTTGATCCCTGCCTCTAACAAAAAGCTTTCCTATGTTTGTAGGACCTTGCATTTTGTTATTTTTCTGCTAAACATTTCATCACAGTTGTTGTATTGTCAGCTTCAGTCTCTGAAATGAGGCAATTGTTTCTCTTAACAGGTAATGTCAAAACATTGCATAATGGTGTTGCAGACATGTCTAAAAGAAGCATCATTATTCCAAGCATGCTTTATAAATAGAGATGACATCAGTCATTTCTGATACTTCAGTGCAAGCTTGGTTCAGTAGGAACGTCATGAAACTCTTAAGTGCATTATTCATTTTATAGTCATTAGCATCAAAAGAGAACTCACAATCTTAATTTGTAACACATGAGAGAGCACTCAACAGAATCAGAAGGAAAACAATTTTCTTTTAACTTTGGTAAGATTCTTCTAAGGTCAAGATCTCCATTTATAGTTGGTTATAATTAAAAGGTTTCATGTTATCTCTTGGATCATTTTTTTTTCAACTGGCTCATTAATAATTTGACAAATAAAAGCACAGGCCAACCAACTCAAGGTCAGTCTATTTAACAAGAGCTAGTATTCTCAATGGCTATGTTCATATACCATATTAAATCATTTTTATTTAATCAAGGTCTGTTGAAATTATAATAGCCTGGTTTACACATTACGGTAAACCATATTTCGAACTTAGATAAAAATTAATGCACACAAAATTATATAAAAAAATTCAGCAAACTATGACATGGTTTAATATAATGTATGGACCAGGCCTTTGTAGAGACCAGCAAACTAGTCTGATACGAGGAAAAAGAAAACATAACTACATGTTCTGCCCCATCCAGATTCTAAGTCAGAGGAGCAGGGATGGGTTCCTGCCAGTTCTAACCTCTTCTATAGAAGAGATTCCACAAATCTACCCTGCCATTTAGAATTGGTTCCGGCTCCCTCCCCCTCCCATCCACACCACACTTACCCTGGCCGCCGCTCACTGATTGACTGGCTCACCAATCGCCCCGCCCACCTCTTAAGAGTCCTATCTAAACCTTAAAGTCTTAAAGCTGTCAAGTTTGAACACCCCTAGGATTTTTTTTCTAAAGGGTTAGGGGTGCAAGGGTCTTGTAACTTGACAGCTTTAAGACTTGCGTGCTTCAAATGCCAGAGTTTCTGAGCCAACATTTTGGTTGCTAAACGAGAACGTTGTTAAGTGAGCTTCACCACGTTTTACAAGTTGGCCATGCCCTCCCAGTCACGACTGCCAAGCCACTCCCACTCAGTCATATGGCCGGCAAGCCACTCCCACAAAGCAGGCCACACCTACAGAAGAGGTTCTAAAAAATTTTGAAACCCACCACTGCGGAGGAGGTTCATCCACTTCATTAGTGAGCTTTCTAAACAAGCCTTTAGTTCCTTGGGTCCCCCAAACTTGATTGCATGATCTAACCAGCGCAAGGCAGACAGCAAAATTCCCCCAAGTTTAGATCACATAATCATTTCTCCAGCACGCATGCCGCGGCGGCGTCTGCAAGAAAGAGTCGGGCGGGTAGCTTCGGGGCAGGCTAGAGGGGGCTCCTGCCCTGAGGGAAAGTGCCCCCGAGGCCGCCCGCCACATGTAGCTCTTCCTGACATCCCTCTTGGGCCCAACCGAGGAAGTCTTCCTTGCCTTGTCCCGGGCGGCAGGGCTTTAAAGTGGCGGCAGGGCCCCAGAGGAGGGCTTTAAAGTCCCGGCGCTGTCCGCCATAGAGCCAAACTCTATGGCAGATGGCGCCAGGACTTTAAAGTTCTGCCGCCGGGGCCCTGCCGCCACTTTAAAGCCCTGCTGCCGGGGCCTGAGCGGCCATGATCTCCCCCTCCCCAGCCAGCCAGCCCACCCAGCCCATTCCTCCCCCCCTCCACCACTGTGTCCAACAGGCCAGGCATCTCACGTTTATGGCGGACATAAACGTGAGACACCTGGCCTGTTGGACACAGCGGCGAGAACGTCCCTGCCGCTGCTGCGCTCCGCCGCCTCGCCCCCCGCCTCCTCCGACCCCACAATTAAATTACAACAATTTTGAATCCCCCCGCCTCCGTCCGATCCACATACCTTTTCCAGCTGTGGATTTCAACGCTCCTCTTGTCCGCCCACCATGATGAAAATGTAAAAAATTAAATAAAAAAGCAACTTACTTAGGCAAGGCTGCTAAGGCATGATTTGCTGCTCCCAGATCAGGAGGCTGGAGAATCACGTGCCTCTTTTGCATAGGAATTTTTCGCCTTTTAACCCTTGCTTAACTCTGAGCATGGGTTAAAAGGTGAAAAATTCCTTATGCAAAGGAGGCCCATAGTTCTCTTGCCTCCCCCTACAGTTAGCACTAAGCAGACTCAGAGTCACTGTGACTCTGGAGTCTGGCAGCAACTACCTTAGCCTTTTTAATTATTTTAAAAATTCTTTTCTTTTCCTCATGACACTGGTGAGGCCCCGTTTCCCCTGCCTCCCCTGACTGCTCCTATCTACTCTAATGATAAAACACATAATTTGTCTCTAAACTGGTTGCCTTCAATAGAATTTTAAAATATACATGTATGAATAAGTTAAAAAGATATATGACAGAAAACAAATCCATTCTGCCCCATGTGCTTCACATTTATCTAATTTATGAAGTGATACATCTCCCATTTGCCTTGAAATATTTTTTGAACAGAACGAATTAACAATGAAACAGCCCCATTGAGCCTATCTCCAGCTTATTATGAGCTCTGTGGAAATATTTCAAAAAACATTGCAGAGAAAAATGGTGACAGTGAGTTAGGGATGAAGTATGCAGGCAGAAAAATAACTGTATAGAATGAGTTGTCAATTAGATAAAAAAACAAATTATTATACTGTTGGTATAACTTATAATCTCTACAGAATACTTTACAGTTCATATATCACATTAAACTCTGGTTTCCTTCAATATGGTCAGAGTTTGCATAATACACCAAGCCAAAAACTAAATAAACTGCAATATGACTTTGTGTGTAGGTAGTCCTCGGGTTATGACCACTTGCTCTGTACTTGTTCAAAGTTAAGATGGTGCCGATGATGGGGACTTACAACCAGTCTGCAAAGCTGTGATCATCATAGCGTTGACACAACCAATTTAGTTGTATTTAAGTACAATGACAATAAAGATTATACTTACTTATACTTATGTGATCACCTGGCAATCAATTTCCATTAAAATGGTCACAGCTTCCAATGATCATGTGATCATTTGCACCTTTCCCTACCTGCTTCCCATAAGCGAAGTCAACGGAGGAGTTGCTCCTGCCACCCACCAACCTTTCACCCACCAACCCAGGCTTCAAAGTGTCTGTCTCCAGCATCCACATTCTGTTGTTGCCCACCTGTGGCGCTTGCTCGACTTCTCACTCTGTGGCACCCACCCACAGCACCAAATACCAGTCAGCTTCAGCCTCTGCAGCATCAGCAGTTGGGCCGTTAAGACTTGGATTACTGTGATGCTGAATGGTTTGCCTTGTATATGAACCGAGATAATTCTCCCATTTTTGAAACTGTATCCCAGTACAAGTGGTCCTTGACTTAAGACCACAACTGAGCCCAAAATTTCTGTTGCTAAGTGAGCTTTGTCCCATTTTATGACCTTTCTTGCCATAGTCATTAAGTGAATGACTGCAGTTGTTAAGTTAGTGACATGGTTGTTAAGTGAATCTGGTTACCTTTGCTTGTCAGGTTACAAATGATGATCACATGATTCCAGAATACTGCAACCATTATGAATGTGAGTCATATAAATATGAGGCCAGCTCAACATTACTCGGGTCAGGGTGGCCCCAAGCGCTCTGCCAGCGAAAACGGGCATCCAAGCTCTATTTTCGCCTACAACGACCTCTTGCAACCCTGCCAGCGAAGACAAAGCTCAGGATGACCGCCTGTGGCCCCCACAAGCTCCGTCTTTCTGGCTGAGGCACTACAGGCCAATCTTTCTCTGTACACAGGGTGACCCTGGTGACCAGATCTAAGCACCCTGCGGGCCGAATCTTGAAACCCTTGAGTTTGACATCCCTGCTTTAAGGGATGCCCACAGTAGTACCGGTAGATATAATGGTCACCTACATTAAATTCACCCATTCCCATCTAGTTTAGTTCACTGATCCCCAAGATGTTGATGTTCAATCTTGCCATCTAATATTTGAACACATCCAGCTTACCTTGTTTCATAGATCTTACGTGCCAGGTTCTTGTGCAATATTGTTCTTTACCTTATCGGACTTTCCTTTCATCACCAGACACGTCCACTGCTGAGCGTTCTTTCGGCTTTGGCCCAGCTGCTTTACTCTTTCTGGAGCTACTTATAAATGCCCTGCAGTCTTCCCCAGTAGCATGTTGGACACCTTTCAACCTGAGGGGCTCATCTTCTGGCATCATATCTTTTAGCCTTTTGATACTGTAGGAAGTTAGCACCCACCCCTCTCCTAGGAAAATGAAATATTCTAGGAAATATTAAAAAGGCAGAATATTATATTTTCCCTAAAGGAGAAACATGTTTCTAAAGACAAACTCAGAGCTTCAGCTCCCCTCCACCCCCAGCAGATCTACAAGACAAAGTCTGGGCCACCTTATGTACAACACAAAAGACCTTCAGCTCCAGGGTGATAGGATTAGCCCTCACTCAAGATCCAAACCAGGGCAAAGCCATTAAGCCATAATAGGAATTGCCCAAAGCCCCTTCATTACATCATCCAGCAAGATTCAGCCTGGCCCCGTGGGAGTCTGACAACCAATCAGAGTACATTCCTTACACAGGAACAGGAAACTCCAAGGCAGGGTCCCAGGAGGGTATAAGTCTACCCATGTGCATTTTCTTTGCTCAGGACCTCAAATCATGTCCTGTCCACCATTAAACCATCTTTCCAAGTAGTCTCCATGTTTCCATTGCCTTTCTTTCCACTTGGAACTGAACCCAGATGGACATTTCTTCCAACACTACTGACCATAGGGCTTCCTTGGCAAGGATACTGGAATGGGTTGCTATTTTCTTCTTCACTGTACCATTGTTAGACCTCACTTTAATCTTTCCATCCTGGATGGCCGATCACCGCGTAACTTATGGCTTCTGCACAAGCCCCTTTGCCACCACAAGACAATGATCCATGAAGATAATGGTTGATCCTAAAAGGCAGAAGTAGCCACTATTTCAATGTATTGTTTGTTAAGTGCTTTAAGGTTGGTTGCTGTAGCTGTCGTTATGTTGGTATTCCTTATATTTAAATTTAGTCCCACCCAACTAGTCATCCAAAACGTATCTTCTCCTTCAAATGTCTCTTCTCGTTGCCTGCTTGTCAACAGACATAAGTTTTAGCACCAAGTACTCTTGATTATTTGGTATTAGGCTTACCCCAAATTTCATTATATCACTCATTTCTTTGAATATCTCAATTTCGTCCCCCAATATTTAGCCATCACTAATCTAGCTGCCATTATCAAATTTACATCAATTATTTTTTTTGTTTCCTTTATATCCCATTTTTCCACCAGCATCAGTAATGCAATTCTCAGTGACATCTCTAATTTATATTCAAAAGTGCTTTAATGTCTCTAAACACCATGTCCCATATTTTTGTGCACTATCACTCCCATCACATATGTTTATATTTTCCAACCTCTTTCTTGATCCACCAACAAATATTTGTATATTTACCATCCAGAGGTGGGTTCCTACCAGTTCGCACCAGTTCGGTTTCAAATCTATCGAACCGATTAGAAGAGGTTCCACCAGAAAGCAGGCCACACCTACAGAAGAGGTTCCAAAAATTTTTGAAACCCACCACACACATACACAGAGAGAGAGAGAGAGAGAGAGAGAGAGAGAGAGAGAGAGAGAGAGAGAGAGAGAGAGAGAGAGAGAGAGAGAGAGAGAGAGAGAGAGAGAGAGAGAGAGAGAGAGAGAGAAAAAAAGAAAAAAGAAAGAAAAAGTGAGAGAGATGAAAGAAAAAAAGGAAAAATGGACAGAGAGACAAAAGGAAGGAAAGAGAGAGAGAGAGAGAAAGAAAGAAAGAAAACACATGGCCGGCAAGCCACTCCCACCAGGTCACATGGCTGGCAAGCCACTCCCACAAAGGAGGCCACACCCATAGAGTAGGTTCGAAAAAAATTTGAAACCCACCCCTGTTACCATCTATTTGATTTAATTTACATGGTGTTAGGTACCACCTCCATATCACTTTATATCCATTTTCCTTAACTCTGACATATTCTTATACACTCTTCTATTCCAAATATTTTTCCAATCGTTATCCTTTATTTCTCCCAAATCTGATTCCCTAATTAATTTTAAACCTTTTGCTGGCTCTTCTAATTCAGTTAATATTCTATATATTTTCCAAATTCTTCCTTTCCCTATATATTCTTCATTCATCGCACATTCTTTTCTAATCATTTCAAATTTTGCTGTCTTGTCTTTCTCCTCAAATCCTTCTTCCACTTTTATCCATTTCTCTAGTTGCCTAAAATTTATGTTGCTAAGTGAGACATTTAAGTGAATTTTGCTCCATTTTATGACCTCTCTCGCCAGATTTGTATCCAAAACTACATCAAGAATAGATTCCATAAGGCTCATGCTGTTGTAAAATTGCCTCGCTGTACAAGTACTCAATTTATCTGAGAATAAGATAAATTGAATTCAGACGGGCCTATTTCGAAATGGGAATGCAGAGGATTGCCTAATAAGCCTGTTAAGCTTTCGATGCTACTGCCTGGTTCTCTGTTTGTCTATGAAGAAAGTAAGCCTTCTCTTCCGTCCCACTTTTCCTAGAATTTCCGAAGAAGGCAGATACCAAACACGCCCAGAACTACGGTGATGTTTTTTTTTAAACCGCCTCTTTGAAATGGCCAAGAATCCCTTGTGATTTCATCTAAGGGCGGAAGCGGGAAGCTTTCGAACCAGAGAAAGCTCTCTGACGCTAGCCGGAAGTGCATAAAGCTCCGGGCGGATATAAAGATGCTCCGAAGGCTTTCGTTTCTCGTGCCTTCTCGGTTGCTAGGAGGGGGCCTGGCTCCAGCTTCTCAGTACTGAATCAGGTGAGGAACAGGAAGGGCGAAGGCTGCCTCGTCTTTTTCTTTCTTTCTGCCTAGACGTAACCTCCTGTCGGGTGGGGGTTGTTTAGTTGTTTCCCACGGGGTGGGGGTGGGGGATGTCAGGGCCAATACGGGGCAGAGAATTGCTGGGGTAGAAGCCTAGGGATTTAATTTTTTTTTGAAGGAAGGCTGTAGGAATCCTGGGAATTGTAGTGCTCACAATGCTGGACGGCATCATCTGGGGCAGGGGTCTCCAACCTTGGCAACTTTAAGACTTGTGGACTTCATGGGAGTTGAAGTCCACAGGTCTTACCAAGGTTGGAGACCCCTGCCTTATTTACACATACAGTACCTTTCCTCTTTTCCAAATGTATGAAGGGAGATGAATTAGCCTGGTATACCTGCAATGCTATCCACACCTGTGCTACCTATTGGAAAAAAGCCAGGTCTAGAAAATGCTTTGCTGGCTGAGGAATTCTGGGAGTTGAAGTCTACAAGTTTTAAAGTTGCCATAGTTGGAGATCCCTGATCTGGGGAATATCTCATATTTTTGGGGAAGATCTGAAATGCTGTGGGAAAGAGGTGGCCTCATTTTATTTGTGATTAAGCTTCTACATTTTTTATTTTAAGAGGCACAGAAGGTTAGTCCTATGAGCGATCTGTTGAACTACCAACAGTACTCCAGGGCGTAAATCTTGAGTTTCTTAAAGTAAGGGCTAGGAAAACTTAGAATTTTTGTTGTGGATGGTGCCACCAGGCACCAAGCTGAGGTTTTTTTGTACCAGCTTTCATTGCCAATGGTCTATGAACCGTGGAATGGACTTCCAAACAATGTTTTGGCCTGTTATCACCTGCCATTTTTATTTCCTAAGATGGGAGCCCAGAGGCATTTTTATAAATTATATATTATATGATGTTGGAAGAGTATGCTTCTGGAAAGTGGTAGCCCACTTTCCTTTTTTATATTAAGATATGTGTTTAAAAAGTTGGAGTAGGACAAGTGTGTGTGTATCCTGATTTCTTAAATTCAAGGTGGCTGAAAATAGAAATACTATGATAATGTGATGCAAGGCCTAGCCTCTAGAGAGACCAACATTCAATGTCACTTTTATCCATGGCATCTTACAGAGTGACTGTGGGCCGTACACTTTCTCTCGGCCCAGACTTCTCCACAAGGCTGTTGTTGGGATAAAATGAAGGGGATCTCTATGGAAACTGCCTTCAGCTTTCTGAAGAAAAGATGTTAATCTAAAAAATCATGACTAAAAAATATCCCTGTACCTGGCATAGCTTTAATGCCATTTAGCTCAGAAGAGCTTGCTTCTGATAGTAGGAATGCATTATAAAGAAAATAGATGTTCCTTTTTAAAATTTAATGTTCTGTCTTATTTTTAGTGCATCAGATGTGTTGGGTTGCAGTTCTCGTGTTCTACAGCCATCTTATACCCATTCTGGCTCATTTTATCAATTTGACCGGTTTTCAACTGTTATTCTTTTAACCTTTAATTTCAGTTCTTTTGTTAGCCTCCACAATCTTTTCTCTGAAATCTTATATGAAATAAAGTCACCATCATGTATTCAGAGAGAAGAGCTCACACCTAGAGACGCTTATGAAGGCATAACAATGTTAGTGTGTAAAACAATGTTTCTCAACACCTAAAGTGAAAATCCTAGGTAAATGTATTTAATCTCTTGAGCTCCATTGATATGGTCTCCACCGTTCAATCCCAAACTTTTTTGTCTTGGCAAATGTAGAAGAGCATTAGCTCTTAAATTACAAGACAGCTGTAGAAGAGCCTTGAAGTAAATACGAAGCAGCTATTAGTAAGACATGAACTTATTTCAGAAGAAAGGAAAGTTTGATAAAGAAATTCAAGATAGCCCTGATGTGTTTTAAGAGAGAGAGAAAAACTGGATCTGAATTATCAAATCAATATATCCTGCCATCATTGCCTGGGGAAAAACCAGTCTTTACCTCCTTCCTAAAGGCTAATAGAGTCAGGATCAGCCATATCTTGAGGAAGACTGTTTCATAAGGAAGGCAACATAGCAGAAAAGTACACCTCTTTAGGCCTTATCAGGTGACACTGTCTCACCATAAGGACCTGGAGCAATACTAATTTGCCAACCACCATGGATACATAGTCCTACAACTACAGGTAGTCCTTGACTTATGTCCACAACTGAGCCCAAAATTTCTGTTGCTGTGAATTTTGCCTCCATTGACAACCTTGCCACAGTAAAATGAAACACTGCAGTTATTAGTAAGTAGCAAGGTTAAGTGAATCTGGCTTCCTCATTGACTTTGCTTGTAAGAATGTCACAAAGGGTGATCACAATACTCCGGGACACTGCAACCGTCACAAATATGAATCAGTTGCCAGGCATCCAAATTTTGATCATGTGACCATGGGAATGCTGCAAGCATAAGTCGCTTTTCTCAGTGCTGTTATAACTTTCAACAGTCACTAAATGAACTGTTGTAAATTGACCTGTAACACGGAGGCTTAATTAACTCCCTCTAATCAGCTGATTCCCCAACTCTGTTGTAAATTAGTTGCCTGGGAATTGATCCTTCTTTCTCAATGCTGCTCTGTTTTCTCAATAGCACTGGGAGGAATTAGAAATGGCTGCCATTTGACCAAGCCACAGTTGTGGCACACAAACACTTTTAATATAAGTGGTAATGGATAAGACTTTGCAAAGTGAGTGTCCATGTGGAGACAGCCAGGAGAAGCTTTTGAGTAGAAGGGTCTTGCAGAAGACATGGTTGCATTATTAGAAATTTGATGAGGCGCACTTTGATTGCAATTTGCAAAGTGTTCCAAGTATGCAAAATATATTCATTTTGAACACTTTGTATAGCCCTAATGGCCGAGTCCTTCGTGTTATATACAATGAGCCATTGGTTGAAATGAGAATTGAATCTTTTTTTTTTTTGCATCTTTATTTTCCAGTACCAGACATCAAATGCTATTCTCATTTTTGAATATTGAATTACAATTTAGTTCTCAAAATGCTTCAGTTTATTACATTGCTGAGATAATTCTTTCAAGAGCAATAAAATAGTCTCTGGATATTGTACCTAGAGAGTAGCTGGCTGAAGGCCAGACAGTAAGTCTGGATTTGAATAAGTTTTTGCTGGATCTGGTCAGAGGTCTTTGATTTACTCTTACAGTATCTTCTGGTCCCAATGTTTCCTTAATTCTGCTCAGCTTTCAAAAAGGGGGTAAAGTTGATGTGTTTATATTTGACTTTTATTCTGTTACAAAGTTCACAGCATCATGCATGGTTTTCTAGGAGAACTCTTATTGAGTCATCTTATCAGAACCAGAATTGGATTGCAATATCTATACCAGGTGCCTGCAAACTGCTAGTATACTGTGTACCAGTTACTATCTCTTCAAGTAAGAGCTCTTCCTGAGTTTTACCTCAATTGCTTTGCTTTTATAGAGAGTCCTCGACTTATAATCAGTTAATTAGCAGCCATTCAAAGTTACGATGGACTTCGAAAAAGCCACTTCCAACCCAGATTTGAAGTTACAATGACACCCTCCCCATTACGGGACCATATTTTGAGCACTCAGTGATCAGCTTGGCTCCCGTTTATGGCCATTTGCAGCATCCTATGGTCACATGACTGTGATTTATGACATTCTTGATGGATTTTCAGTTTCCCCAAAAAACATGCCACAGTGAACAGTGGGCTTGCTTTATGACTGCCACAAAAAAAGGCATAAAATTGGGCTGGCCATGTGATAATCTTAACAACCGTCATAACTTACGATCAAAATTGCAGGATCAATTGCCGGTTTAAGTTGAGAATTACCTATCAATTGAAATTATAGCCCAAGATTTGTTTTTTTTTCCAATGGGAATTGGTAATCTTCTGTGTCAAATTCCACTTCCCATTCTTTCATTGCTAATTTTCCTAAAGCATAAACAGCTATTGTGATGAACGGCTTTGTTGTGATAGAAATTCTCGGCTGTTCAAAAATTAACACACAAAAAAAAGTCTGCAAACTGTTAATAACTTTTGCAGCGCTGTTAAAATTTAGTGCAGTGCTCAGAAGGGGATTGTTGGAAGGAAGAGGTTCTGTGGAAGGAAAGTATTATTAGACAGTCCACATCAGCAAAAGTGGGCTCAGTTAATGTTTTAGTGCTGACCCAAACACCTGCGTTGATGAGATTTTTGTAATATATGGGAAAGGCTACTGAACAATGCCCCGAAGAGGCCAGTTTAATATTACAGTATAAATGTCCTTGAGATGAGTAGATGCTATTAGTAGTAAATATCTTTTAAAAGGACCCATCAGATCTGTTTACCTGCTCCTTTATGCCTTCTAAAAATGACCCATTTCCATTTGCATGAGTAACTTTATATTATAAACTATATTTTTGAAATAGGGGAAGGTTCCACAATGGCCTTGTAGTTGCAAGATCCAATCTGGGTCGGTCACGGGGACCAGAGATTTTGTCTTCCGAGCTTTCGGACTTGTGCTGGAGCCCATCTTCATCTTCCCAGGCTAGAGAGAAATTCCCTGAGGATGGGCTCCAGCACGGAGCCAGAAAGATCAGAAGATAAAAACCTCTGGTCCCCGTGACCGACTCAGATTGGATCCTGCAACACTGTCCTGGGACACATATATTCATCATCTTTCGTGACTTTGTAGTTTCTGGGCCAAACTAACCATTTCTGCTATGTTCTATATTTTAAGGGTCGGCTCAGATGACCCACTGCAACTAGCTATGGCTTATATCTGTGAACTTATCCACTCCGAGGGGAAATAATAATTTATATCTGTGGTAATTTGGTTTTATTTGTAACAACACAATTGCAAATATGCCAAGTGTCTGAATTTTGATCACATGGCCATGGGGATGCCACAACAGTTGTAAGTATGAAAAGCAGTCGTAAGTCACTTTTTTTTAGTGCTGTTGTAACTTCAAACAGTCACTAAACAAACCGTTGTAAGTCCAGGGCTACTTATATATTACTTGTCCTTATAATTTAGTCTCGTCTTCTTCTTGTCACACTTTTGAGCCAGTGTCACATGTGGAACACATGTTCCCTTAACAATCTTCTGTTGCCATTTTTCTAGCGGCAACAGCTGTTACTCCTTCGTAGTGAGGATGCAGTGTATAAAAAGAGCACACAGAAATTACTGTGCATTTCTTGTGGCCTAATGTGAATGGTTCGCTAGAGCTACCCAATTATCAAGGAACTGGGAAATCACTCCAGCAGTTATGAAGACAAGAGAAAGGACCTCTTTGTCCAAGTTGCTTGCCTTCTGGTATTAGCTACTATCCCCCTCACCACTGTGGGGAAGTCTGAAGACTAAGGAATCTTTTTTCACATAAAGTTCTATAGCAGTGTTTTTCAACTCTGGCAATTTTTAAGATGTGTGGACTTTAACTCCCAGAATTTGGCCTTGCTGGCTAGAGAATTCTGGGAATTGAAGTCCACCCATCTTAAAAATTGCCAGAGTTGAAAAACACAGTTCCTAGGGTTGATTGCAATAAAATTTGACACCAGCACTTCCTTTGGCCTTTCTCCCTCTTTGCTTGCTTCTATGTCTTGGTGTCCCCGAGTGTAAACTCCTGCTCCTGAGCTCTGTTTGTCTGTTCGCATTTGTTTCTTTTGCTTTACTTATTCTGATTACTTTGGCTCCTTGGGGTTACTTTATACTTGTCAGACCATTTCCCAGGTTACGTCAAATCTGTTTTGCTTTACTGCCGTTGTGTAGCCTGTGGCAAGCTAGCAATCCTAACTGGTTCTCTTGCTGCCACATATAATTTTGGGGGGAGTGGGCTGGTATGTCATCACTAGATATAAAAGGGGACTTTCTTAATTTGTGGATCTTAATCTTTCTTATTGCTACTGCTTGCATTCTTTCTTTGCTATTACATGTGCAAAAAAAACCACTCGTTATTTAATGATAATTGCAGTAAGCCCATGAGTCATATTCTGTGGGATACTCATATTATCTGAAGAATTGTGATATGTAACTATGGATGGTCCTCAATTTACGACCACAATTTAGCCCAAAATTTACATTGCCAAGTGAGACATTTGTTAAATGTATTTTGCCCTGTTTTACAACCTTTACCGCCACAATTGTTTTTTTTTAAATGTGTTTTTTTATTTTCCATTTTCATTTCGTACAGTCACATATATACTGTGCATAACCGGGGCCATATAACAATAAACAATAAACACAGCCATTCCTCTTGTCAACAATACCCCCAAAAATAGAAACCCAATGTACCTCTTCGATCCTCCATACACCCTTTCTTTCGCCCCCTACAACTTTCCCGCCACAATTGTTAAGTGAATTATTTCATCTGTTAAGAGAGTGATATGGGTGTTACATGAATCTGGCTTCCCCATTGACTTTGCTTGTTGGAAGGTCACAAAAGATGATCTTGGAAAACTCAACAGGAGAATCATAGCATACTGTCGTCATCCCCCCCCTTCCCGCCCCCAATCATCCCATTTCTCTTTGCTTTAATTTTTCTCCATTTTATGATTTTAATAAGTTACCAGATTATTTGTTTTTTCTTCTATTACTGTGTTTGTCCAAAAAGATGACCCACCTTGAAAAAAATTTACAGTATGACTTGGATGTTAAGCAATGAATGCAAAAAAAAGTCCTGCTTTTGTATTTTCTTTGGTTTTAGGAATTTATTATAGCTTGTGGTATATGTGTAGTAATTGGTCTACACAGTAGTAAAACAATTTATTGCTGCAAATTCATCATATTTCTGTCTAAAAAACTATGGGTACTTAATGGACCACAAAAAAAAAAGAAAAGAAAAAAAGCCCTATCACATTTTTGAGCGCATGCGATCAAATTAAGCCCCACCCACAAAAGTAGCCCTAATTAAGACCCCACCCACCCCAAGGTGTAGGGAGTGGGGTGAGGCATACAGGTAAAAAATAAGCTAGGGCGGGGATGGAGGGTGCAGCTGCCCTACTTGCCAGGCCTCGCGCACCCTGACACCTGCCTTGCCTTCTTCTGAGGCTGCTTGCCCCCAGCCTCAATTTTACCTTCAGATGCCTCCCTGAAGGCAAAACGGAGGCCGGGGTGATGCATGCGAGTGGTGGCAAGCGGTGGTGCAGAAGAAGTGGGCCAGCAGTGGGCTCCTGCTGGGCAGGGCTGTTGGTGCCACCGCCATGAGGTGAGTCAATAATTATAACCCCCCAAAAGAAGGCCTAGCCTTTTTTGGGGGGGTCAAAGGAAAATAAGACCCAGCCTTCTTTTTGGAGAAACACGGTACTTTATGGAAATATCCTGTGTAAATGCTCTCAGTTGTTTTTCAAGTCCTATGAAGTGCTACAAGGGGGGAGATAGTTCTCCAAGAGCTAAGTCAGAAAGACAAGGACTCCATTAGGGTTAGGCTCTGAGTTTTCATTTTCTCTGACCACCACAGCAGATTTTGCAACTCTCCATGTGATGAACAAATCATAGCCTGCAGGGAGCATCCGGTTCTTGCAAAATCAGCTATCAGCAAAAAGTGCAAGAAAGAAGCACAGTCTGCTACATAATGGTAACCATTCTCTTCAGTTTTGGCCTACAAATACTGAGTCAAGGATCAATAGATGCATCCTTGAATCTTCCGTTAAATAAATCAGGGACCATAGGTTAAGTATTGAACAAAGTAGCCTCTGTTAAGTAAAGACCATTTCTTGCCCGGTTAATTTATAGGGAGACGCAGTGGCTAAGATGCTGAGCTTGTCGATCAGAAGGTCGGCAGTTCAGCGGTTCGAATCCCTAGCACTTGCGTAATGGAGTGAGCTCCCGTTAATTGTCCCAGCTTCTGCCAACCTAGCAGTTCAAAAGCACGTAAAAATGCAAGTAGAAAAATAGGAACCACTTTGGTGAGAAGCTAACAGTGCTCTGTGTGCCTTTGGCATTTAGTCAAGCAGGCCACATGACCACAGAGATGTCTTCGGATAGCACTGGTTCTTCAGCTTAGAAATGGAGATGAGCACCACTCCCTAGAGTTGGGAACGACTAACACATATGTGCAGGGGAATCTTTACCTTTACATAGCAATGGAGTGGGAGCTGAAGCAAGAGAAGAATAAGTAAAAAGGTAAAGATCCTTGTTTTTTTAGTCTATCCTCAGTAGGAAGCCATCAGAGATTAGAGACTGGCAAAAGTTAACAGATGTCTGAATTCATCACGTGCAGAGGAGTTTTGAAATTAGACCAAAGACTGCATGAAATTAGTCTGAAGGGCATAATTGCCTTGAAATCATAAGTTGCTTAATAATGTTGTAAGAAATGGGATGGTGAATTACAAGATGTTATGTTTGGAGACTTGAACCACAGAAAATGAGTCTCAACCCCATGAACCATGGGTAATAGTAATGTTGGGAATTGTTGTTTGGCTACATTTGAAGTTCCACAAGATTGTCTATCCAAAGTGTTAAAAAATTAAATTGTCTTTCTTTTAAGTAATCTTGTATTTTCCTGGGATCAAAATGTAAGTAAACCATAAACATCCTTACTGCTGATATATCTAGTTACGTTTTACAAGTTGATGGCGCTAACTTTTTGTTTGATGTATCCGTCTTATTTTCTTTCTTATTTCCTGAGACTGTCTATAGTAAATCATAGTGCTTTCTTTCTTCTCACTATAGTACAACATGAATGGCCAAACCAAATTTTTTTTGCTGACTGGGGGAAATTCACATTTCATTCTTTCAGGAATGAGTAACCACTAGTTCCTCCAGATGTTGATGACCTAGAGCTCCCCTTTTCCCTCATCATTGGCCAATTTGATTTTGATTTTGATTTGATTTTAACTTTATTTGTATGCCGCCCTTTTCCCTGAAAGGGACTCAGGGCGGCTCACAATTCAAGGGAGGGGAAAACAACAACATTACAAAATATAAAGACATACACAGTTAAGAACTCAACAATCATACCATTCGGAGTGGGGCTACAGGTCTTTAGTCCCAGGCCTGTCGGAACAGCCAGGTTTTAAGGGCTATGTGGAAGGCCTGGAGGGTGGTGAGGGTACGAATCTCCACGGGGAGTTCGTTCCACAGGGTCGGAGCAGCCACAGAGAAGGCTCTCCTCCGGGTAGTCGCCAGTCGACATTGGGCGGCTGATGGAATTCGGAGGAGGCCTAGTCTGTGGGATCTTATTGGTCTAGTGGAGGTAATTGGCAGTAGGTCAATTTGACTAGATCTTATGGGATTTGGAGCTCAGTGGCACCCAAAGGGCTGTGTTGGTCTTACCTTGTTATTACATGAACCTCTCTTCGAATTGAACAGAATAAGCATTGGAGGAACTATTTGACATCAAGGATTTCTCCTCAGATACAGTATTTCTGGAGAGAAGAGCGATATCAGAGTGCCTTGCTGAGAGGATACTTCTGCTAGACAACTGCCGCCGCCTAGTTAATTGCCTGTCACTGCTACATTTACATTTCCTAAATTAGAGGAATTAATAAAAACTTCAAAAGTCTTGACACTTCATTTCATGCATCAACATGATTTTTTAAAAACTATTCAGCTGCAGCAAAATATTTAACACTTGTCAGGTATATTTGTTGAAACTTAACTCTCTCCTCCTCAGTTGAATTTGAATAAATTCTGAGAAGCGCCATTGCTT
The DNA here is from genome assembly GCF_051295495.1 of Thamnophis sirtalis. NCBI lineage: Eukaryota > Metazoa > Chordata > Lepidosauria > Squamata > Natricidae > Thamnophis > Thamnophis sirtalis. Next base: position 17,479,839 of record NW_028261389.1, read on the forward strand.
GGCAGATGGAACTGGGCCTTCAGAGTCATCGCTTGAGTATGGTTGGCTTGGTATCTCATCACAGTGACTCAGTGGCTAAGATGCTGATCTTGTCGATCAGAAAGGTCGGCAATTTGGTGGTTCGGATCCCTACCACCGCATAATGGAATGAGCTCCAGCTTCTGCCAACCTAGAAGTTCGAAAGGAGGTAAAAATGCAAGTAGCAAAATAGGAACCTCCGTTGGTGGGAAGGTAACAGTGCTCCGTGCGCCTATGCTGGCCACATGACCACAGAGATGTCTTAGGACAGTGCTGGCTCTTCAGCTTTGAAATGGAGATGTGCACTGCCCCCTAGAATCTGGAACAATTAGCATGCATGTGCGAGGGGAACCTTTACCATTACCGTATACTTACAATATTACAATATTAAAATATTCACAAATTGTAGTACGTTTTTGATTTATAAATGATGATTGTTCCTGAATCTGGGGGTGGGGGTGGGGGAGATCTAGGTAAAGACATAAAATTATATTCAAGCTAAAATCCTTCTAAAATTGAGAGAATTTATAATGCAGTATATATGCTAATAATTTTCCCATAATCACAGGGTTTTTCTCATACCTCAGTTCCTATATCAGTCCTTGTTGGGTTCTCATGTCAACCCAAAGGTTAGATTACTTTAAAATAGTGTTACTGAAACTCGACCACTTAAAAATGTTGGACTTCAACACCCATGTCCACTGGCTGGGGAATTCTGGTAATTGAAAAAGTTGGCAAGTTTGAAAAACATTGCATTAAAAGGTGCTATAGATCATTAGTATGGAAGACACTTACACAAGTCTTTGGTCAGGTTATGTTAATTGATAATTGTCATGGGATTAAAACCTCTTATTTTTAAGCTATTATGGGCAAAACTATGGTATATCTCACATGGTGTTCAATAATTTCATGTTGGCAACTAAGATCTAAGTAAGACATATTCCATGGAAGTCTGTAGAATAGGATTAGTACAGAAATATCTGTTCAAATGACTATAAAAATATTTTGAAACTAATAAAATTAGGTCCTGGATTGCAGGTTTGCTCACCTTTCAGTTCATTCATATGGATCTTTTTCCCCCCTTTTAAAGATTTGGTTCAGTATTGGTATATACTTTTATACAATATTGTTGGGTATGTTACCTTTGTTAAATTCCCTTGTAGTTTAAAATTGTTTTAAGAAACATTTAAGTACATCTGCCTGATTGAATAGGAAGGGCTAACCACAAATTGCACTGTAAAATAATGCTTAACCATTTGGGGATGCAGAGAAGAGTAACAAGGATAAGTGGTCTGGAGACTAAATCACATGATGAATGATGAAGGAAACTATGTCTAGCCCAGTGTTTCCCAAACTTGGCAACTTGAAGATGTCTGGACTTCCAACTCCCAGAATTCCCCAGCCTTTAGCTGGCTGGGGAATTCTGGGAGTTGAAGTCCAGACATCTTCAAATTGCCAAGTTTGGGAAACACTGGTCTAGCCTATCAAAGAAAAGATCTTTAGTTGTCTTCTTGCACTTGAGGGGCAATCCCAAGGAGGAGACAATCAACTTACTCTACAAAGTACCTTGAGGACAGGACAGGTGGAAAATCATTAAAGAAAGAACCAACCTAGAACTAAGAAGTTTCCCGACACAGCTGGCCTTCAAAGGTTGTGGGTTGTCCATCACTCGAGGTTTTTAAGAAATTGGACACATTTGTCTGAAATGGTGTAGGGCAGGGCTTTCCAACTCCAGGCCCACGGGCCGGATGCATCACATGCTGGCCACACCCAGTTTAGTAAAGAGGAAAAATGTCATGATACCCTTGATATAGGGTCTCCTGCTCAAGCAAGAGTTTGACTACAGACCTCCTAGGTCCCTTCCAACTCTCAATTATACTATCAATAATACAATAGCAGAGTTGGAAGGGACCTTGGAGGTCTTGTAGTACAGTCTTGAACTGTATTAAAGGATCATGGCATTGGGAAGGTAGAGAACCACTGTTCTAGCCCAACCCCCTGCCTAGGCAGCAAACCCTATACCGTTTCAGACAAATGGCTATCCAACATCTTCTTAAAGACTTCCAGTGTTGGGGCATTCACAGCTTCTGGAGGCAAGCTGTTCCACTCATTAATTGTTCTAACTGTCAGGAAATTTCTCCTCAGTTCTAAGTTGCTTCTCTCCTTGATTAGTTTCCACCCATTGCTTCTTATTCTGCCCTCAGGTGCTTTGGAGAATAGTTTGACTCCCTCTTCTTTGTGGCAACCCCTGGATCAGTGTAGTAGTGTTTCTCAAGTTGTTCTCCAAATATGGTAGTCTAATCCTAAGGGTAGGCTTAATCATAGTTTAGTTTATTGAATAAAACCTACTTGACTGGGTCACCACAACATACCATACATAATTCAAGATTTATAAACCACAGAGGTTGGATTTATTATAGACCATATTTGAACCTCTCTAATCCATAACCAGCAGAATAGAGATTAGGTAGTGGAATTATCCCCATGATGGAGATAATAGTGTATCTAAAGAATAATTGTCAGATCATAACTGAAGGTTCATTGGATCTGGAGACTTTCTAGCTCTCCTTAAAGCAGTGGTTCTCAACCTTCCCAATGCAGCGACCCTTTAATACAGTTCCTCATGTTGTCGTGACCCCCAACCATAAAATTGGTGTCTCGGTTCCTAAAACCATCGAAAATATGTGTTTTCCGATGGTCTTAGGCGACCCCTGTGAAAGGGTCGTTCAACCCCCAAAGGGGTCCCGACCCACAGGTTGAGAACCACTGCCTTAGAGTATGTTCTAAATGTGATAAAATGGAATTTGGCATTCATTTTCTGCACTCAGCTTTTTCCACAGGTGTGGATAGCATTGTAGGTATACCAGCCTAATTTATTTCCATTCATACATTTGGAAAATAGCAATAGCAATAGCAATAGCAGTAGACTTATATACTGCTTCATAGGCCTTTCAGGCCTCTCTAAGCGGTTTACAGAGAGTCAGCATATTGCCCCCAACAATCTGGGTCCTCATTTTACCCACCTCGGAAGGATGGAAGGCTGAGTCAACCCTGAGCCGGTGAGATTTGAACCGCTGACCTGCTGATCTAGCAGTAGCCTGCAGTGCTGCATTTAACCACTGCGCCACTGCGCCATACAGGGTACTGTATGTATGAGGCAGAAGTCTCCAACCTTGGCAACTTTAAGACCTGTGGACTTCAACTCCTAGAATTCCTCATCCAGCTTTGCAGGAATTCTGGGAGTTGAAGTCCATAGGTCGTGAAGTTGCCAAGGTTGGATACCCCTGATATAAGGGATTCCCAAATCATTCTCCTGTGTTTGTGTACCTGGATGGGGATTTACAGTTTGGTTTTGCCTTTTGATAGGAATCTTTGATAGAAATGATAAAAGAGGGCGCATTTAAAGAGATGCCCCTTTAAAAGAAAACATTTTTTGTAAGTTTATTATTTTCTGTTGGGATTTGTTAAACTAGAAAGCACACGCTTCCAGTTGATTAAAGATGGTGCGTAAGTTCAGTAAGTGCTCCCGAAAGCAGCTGTTAAGTCTGTAGAGCAAAGTTGTGCTCTGTGGCTAGAGACTGAGACTTTGGAGCAAGTTCTTTTTTTATTGCAGAAAAGCAATCTTGTCTCTTAATAACCTCTATGCTGACCCTTCACGGAATAATTTATGGCCAAATGCAACCCGGTTTGCCGTTATTTCCAGCTTATTGATTTCTTACTGGACCTAGAGAAATAGGACTCTCCCCCCCCCCACCTCCTTTTGATCACAGAGTGCTTTTGAATATCACTTTTTTAATGCTGTTTTTGTGGATGTATTTGTGCATTACGGTAACTCCTGGAATATCTGTTATTTTTTAAGAGTCACAATTATTTTTTCTGCTGCCAAATGCTTAGTGCAGTAGCTTTGGGTTGCCTCTGTAGAATTTATACTGCTTCTTACATATTTTAAATGCAGTTTTCCACACTTTCCGCCTTCCAGATGTTTGTAAACATCTGGAAATTCTAGACATTGCCAACCCGGTACATTTGAAACTGGAAGCCAACCGCTTGGAAGAGTCTATTTTAAAGTTTGTAAGCATTGCACGAAATGTAAATCATGGCTTATCAAATGTACTGGCTTCAGTGGTGGGATTCAATTTGTTTTTACTCCTGGTTCTGTGGGCATGGCTTGTTAGGCATGGCATGGCTTGGTGGGCATGGCAGGGGAAGGATATTGCAAAATCTCCATTCCCTCCCCACTCCAGGGGAAGGTTACTGCAAAATTCCCATTCCCTCCCCACCCCACTAACCTGCTTTCCAGCTCCATTCTCCTGTGCAGGGCAACAAAAGAAGATCCAGCCAATCAACTGGGACTCAGGAGGCAGCAGATAGATCGGGGGTGGGGCCAGCCAGAGATGGTATTTACCGGTTCTCCAAACTACTTAAAATTTCCGCTACTGGTTCATCAGAACCAGCTGCATATCACCTCTGGCTGGCTTCATATATTATGCTAACCCACAAGCAAGCAAACCATATCATGGCTTAATGCAATATATGGCTAAGACTACAAGCATGTGCTGGGAAGATAAACTAGTAAGAATTAGCATTTGTTCTTTGTTGTTGTTTTTTAAATTTCTTAGAATATTGAGATCAGCAACTCCAAGGAGCCGCTAGTTATCCCTGATAGTCCACCCATGATCTGCATGCATAATTCAACATTTGGACATTGATTTTACTTTATAACTAAAAGAAACCTGTTTAGAATTGAAGAGCCTTGTTTATTTTTGTGCAAATTAACAGCAATTCATACTTTCCCTAGTTCCCCTCTCTGCCTAAAATACGAAATGCCAACCTAAGCCATCACGCTAGAAAGCCAAAAGCAATTTGAATATCTTGTCATACATGTGTGGGCATGGTTTTTTTTGTGCTTATCGGTGCTGTGTGGATTGAATAATTTTTCACCTCGATCCCTAGTGAAAATATGAAAGTCCTGGATAGTTGAATTTTCTGTGGTTAGAAAGTGTTCTCTGCAAACTTGAAATAAATTAATGACTTGTTGAAAATAATCTTAGTGTACTCCAGAGTACCTTTTGGAAATCAAATGAGATGCCTTGTTACAGATACAGATAAGTGTTACAGATAAGGTAAAGGTAAAGGTCCCCCCACATATGTGTGCTAGTCGTTTCCAGCTCTAGGGGGCAGTGCTTATCTCTGTTTCTAATCCGAAAAGCCAGGGCTATCCAAAGACGTCTCCGTGGTCATGTGGCCGGCATGACTAAAGGCCGAAGGTGTATGGAGCACTGTTACCTTCCCACCAAAGTGGTCCCTATTTTTCTACTTGCATTTGTTACATGCTTTCGAACTGCTAGATTGGCAGAAGCTGGGACAAGTAGCGGGAGTTCACCTAACACTAAAGATTCGAACCACTGAACTGCCAACCTACTGATCGACAAGCTCAGTGTCTTAGCCACAGAGCCACCATGTCCCTTGTCTTACAGATGGTCCTTGCTTAATGACTGGACTTTCAAAAAAAAAACCTTACTTACAACCCATCCTTGAAGTACCTGTTGCACATACTTGCAGCCACATGATGCCATTTTGGGCTTGCATTTACAACTGTCATGGTCACCTAACTTCAATTCGTGACATTTTTTGCCATTTTCCAGCAGAAAAAGCAAAATATGCCCACAGAATATGCTGGATTCACTTAACATCTTGGTGGATGACGTAACGTTATCAAATAGATACAAATATCCACAAAAATTTTGGGAAGAATCTCTTTTGGTTTTTAATCTTGGTCATATAAATCTTATCAGAAAGCTTACGTACCATATTACCTTTGTGATTTGATCATTTATTTCTGACTTCTAATAGAATTATCTGAGAGAGTACACAATAAAGAGGTTTAAGAGCTGCATGTGACCCAAACTTTGTAGTCCAGTATTTTTAGCGTGTGGAACAGGCAATGCTTACCTGAATCCATGAATGAAGTTGAGTGGTATTAGAGGAAAGTCCCAGGAAAAGAAGGTGGGACATTGGCATGAAGATAAAAGGTCAGTGGTTTGTTTTTGAGATATAAGTGCTTAGGCTGCCCTAAGCTAAGAGGAAAGCTATGGCTAATCTAGACAGCATACTAAAAAGCAGAGACCTCACCCTGCCAACAAAAGTGTTTATAGCCAAGGCTATGGTTTTCCCAGTTGCAATGTATGGCTGTGAAAGTTGGACCATAAGAAAGGCTGAGCACCAAAGAATTGAGGCCTTTGAACTATGGTGCTGGAGAAGATTCCTGCGAGTCCCTTGGACTGCAAGGCGATCAAAGCGGTCGGTCTTAGAGGAGATCAACCCTGAGTGCTTTTTAGAAGGCCAGACCCTGAAGATGAAATTCAAGTACTTTGGCCACCTGATGAGAAGGAAGAAGGGCTCCCTGGAGAAGAGCCTAATGCTGGGAAAGATTGAGGGCAAAAGAAGAAAGGGACAACCGAGAATGAGGTGGCTGGATGGAATCACCGAAGCAGTCGGCATGAGCTTAAATGGACTCCAGAGGATGGTAGAGGGCAGGAAGGCCTGGAGGAATGTTATCCATGGGGTTGTGATGGGTCAGACACGACTTCACAACTAACAACAACAACAACAAGGCTGCCCTAACCCCCATGATCAGCATGCAGCCTTCTTCATGTAGTGTAACTATGTGTGCTGCCATCATGTGGACATGTGCACCTGGGAGAAAAAGATCAAGCTAGGTGAGGATCTGGTTCAGTACTAATTGGTTCACAGGTTTTGATACTGCTCTTTCACTTGTGAGTGGAGATAGTATGCGTTGGTTCAAAAAGTTCATTCTTCTGCTTGTTCATTGATTGATTCATGAGAAATAGGTTGGAGCAGGACAGATCATTTCCTTTTAAAGATAAATACCATCTTGCAAAATTGGCTGCCCAATTTAATTATCTTACTTTAAGACTGGCCAAAGAATACCCAGCTGGAGGTAGAAGCTCTGTTGGGGCATTTTCTCATTTCTGATTTCGTGGGAGACTGAACTCCACCTGGCCTCCCTTGTCCTCGAGCAATGCATTTTGACTGTGAAATGTGACCAACGGCTCTTTGGATTAAGTCGATTGGTGTGCTTAAGATTTTTCTCTGGTCTCTCGACTCATCACCATTGAGGAGCTGCGTTTAGACAAGTGCCAAGTAATGAGAACAGCCATGAAGTGCAGGTTGCTGGAGGGTCTAATTACACCTCGAGTTGTGCTGCTTTTTTTCCTCACTTCCTTTTCTCCCATCAAGATGATGATTAGCCCTATTTATAGGGGCACTGGTTTTTACTATTCAGTGCAGTGTGCCGTGTGCCAATCAAATCAATATCATCTGCATTTTTGATTACTGCTTAATAACACCACTGAACATAGTTTAATTAAAGGAAGATAAAAATAGATTTTATCTCTCTCTTCTTCATCTGACATACCTGAGTATCTGCTGCTGCCTCTCTTACACAAAATAAATACAACTTGCCTGCCTGCCTGCCTGCCTTCTTCCTGCCTTCCTTCCTTCCTTCCTTCCTTCCTTCCTTCCTTCCTTCCTTCCTTCCTTCCTTCCTTCCTTCGAGACTGGCAGATGCTTACCATGGAGATCTGCTAAATCATAGATTATTCTGCTCTTTTGCAAGTTAGTCTGATTTCTGTTCCCAAGCCCAATGCATAATGATGTTGTCAGTGGAAAATGTGTGTGCATGTGTGTGTGTGTGTGTGTGTGTGTGTGTGTGTGTGTGTGTGTGTGCTCAATCATTCAGATCATGGTTGTCTCAAAGGTGCTTTTCAGAAGGCAACTGGACTTTCTTGGGTTCTTTTTCCTTGAAAACATTTTGCTTGAGATGGGATACAATGCAGGTAGTCCTCGACCTGTGACCACAAATGAGCTCAAAATTTCTATTTCCAAGTGACACATTGGTTAAGTGAGTTTTGTTCCACTTTATGACCTCCCTTGCCAATGTTGCTAAGTGAATCACTGCAGTTATTAAATTAGTAACACAGTTGTTGTTAAGTGAATCTGGCTTCCCCACTGACTTTGCCTGCCAGAATAATTTCAACTAACAGAACAAGTATTGTGTGATTCTGACGTAGTGCCAACAATGTTATATTTTATTTGATGCAACAAAGAATAAAGAAAATCACATGGACAAATCAGATTTTTAAGTGCAACAAAAAGCAAAAATAGATCTTCCAGTCTTTGAGGTTAATATGGGAAGTCATTACCAATAATAGGATAAATTGCTAGTGGACAATAAGGAACTAACCCAGATGTCCAGTGTGCATCCTTCAGATTAATATGAGATTAATGGGAATGGCTCAATATCTGGAGAAGCCAACAAAGGAGTATATTTATAGCTCAGATTTGAAATGAGGGGTCCCTGATGCTCTCTAAGCTGGATTGTTTTCTTGCAGAAGTTTCATTACCCAAACTGGATAACATATCCAGTGCTATTCCAATGCTACCACTGATAATATTACCTAGTTTGGGTAATGGGTAATATCTGCAAGAAAACAATCCAGCTCAGAGAGCACCAGGGACCCATCATCTGGAGAAGCACACACTGTCTTTGTTCTAGAGATACCTGTTTTAGAGATTTTTCTTGCTGCAAAATACCTGGTAGAACAATCTTGAGTTCCCTTCTAATTTAAAAATGAAAGAAATGTGAGTTCCTGGAATCCAATGGAGTTTTGGTTTCTTTGCAGGAGATGTCCACTATGACCCAAAAGTATTTCCTGGAAGGTCAGACATACTCTGTTCCCCTCATCCAGCCTGACCTCCGCAGGGAAGAAGCTATTCATCAGATAGCGGACACCCTTCAAAATCTGCAAAAAATCTCAGGTGACATCTTCAACAGGTAAGGGTCGCTTATATTAGAACCTCAGAAGGTGAAAACTGACATATCCGTAGGTTTTAATAATGGTTCAGAACATGCAAAAAACTGCATAGTCAGTTGGTCTGGTTTTATTCTATCTCCAGTAGTGAATAAGTGCTTTGAAAGTAGCTTTGTGAGTTCTCATTTGTCTTAACTATGAGAATCTTGAAGGAATTCTCATGGGTGTTGTTGGTAAGAGTGCAGTTTTCCAAATATAGCTGACTTTGGAAAGAGGGATGTAATTTAGATTTGATATATGCTTTGTTAGTATTATGGACAGTTTAACCATTAAATTGGGGCTGTGATATATTACTGTTGCACCCGCAGTTACTGGGTGGCTTATTGTCATATTGTGTCTACAGCTGCATGCAAACCACTTGGGGGTACAGAGAGGCTAAAAATATTCAGAAAGGGGCAGCCAGCATGACTAGGAAGCTAGGAACCCAAAGAAAGATTGAAGTACAGCATTCAGGGCTTTTGAACTTAGAGCCAAGGTTGAATAAGCAGAGATTAAAAGTATGTGTGGCTTTCAAACTATGAGCAAAGTATTATTTCTTCCTCCCCATTGTTGCTGAAATTGTCTACTGAAACTAATTGAGAGGAACTTCAGGAACCAATCTTCCAATGGGATTTATATAAATAAAAATTAATAACTCCCCCAATTCTTCCAAATATATTTACTCATGAGAAGTTATTTCATCTCTCCGACTTCTGCAGGGTCACAGATGTAATTATTTTTCAAAAGGGCAGTTGCCTCAGTTACCAAAAGGTAGCTTTCTTCCAATCTAGGACCAATAATTTTTCCTGTTGGTCTGTGAGACCCCAGATGTATACTTCGTTTCTTTATGGATCAGTATAGATTAGAAAAAAGAATCTTCAAACTCCTGTTCCGTTTAATGTTAATGACTGAAACCTCCTATCAGATTGTTCTGAAGGATCCTTTGCGATGCCACAGGTTTTGATTCTTTTTTCTACTTAATATCCACATGAAACCATTGGTGCCAGGCCCAAAACCAAGAACGACACCTGGTGATTCTTTCAGGCTGAGTTATTTATTGTTTTCATACCTTTAGACAAAATCCTGCCAGACCAAGCAGTTTCCTGTCTGCATCTACAATATACTCTGAGCTATTAGGGAAAGATCTTTCTTTCAAACATAACATCAGGATGGAGTTGCCTCTTCTGGAATGCTCCCCCTGCTCTTGGGAATCCAGCTCCTTACTACATTCCATCACAATTGGGGGAGTATGGAATCACATGTCAATAGTATGTCAGTACTCAGCTTGACCTCAGGTTGAACAAAGTCAAGGTACTATTAGAATCTGGAACAGATTTAGGTTCAGTCACAGCATGATGGAAAGGCAGTAGGTTCAGAAGTGATAGGAAACAAGTAATATTCCATCTTGGATATTCATGCCGAACTGGTTTGTAATCTGGGAATCCCGTGGATTTACAGCTACTGTTCAAGGAGCAGCTGGCAAATACGGTAGTGGGAACCTTCGCACAGCTCCATCTTGTGTTTTGACTGTGTTATATTTTGTATTCAAGAAGCTCTTTCTTCAAGTCTGTCATGCTATGGCCACCTCTTAGATGGACTGTTGCAATACATGCAGCTCCCCCAGGGGTGGGTTTCTCGCCCCGTTCCAACCGGTTCGGTTGGAACGGGGCCGGCGGTGTCCTCGTACACGCGCGCAGTGCACGCATGCGTACTAGCGTCTGTGCGATGCTCCAGCTGCTCCTGGAGGATCGTGCAGGCGCTGTATGCGTCCTGCGCATGCGTGGAAGCGCAGAACTCGTCAAAACCGGGTAAGGAGCGCGGGCGGCTGGGCCAGTCGCCGTTCCCGGAAGTTACTTACTTCCGGGTTCGCCGACCAACCGGTTCGCAGGGACCGCCGCGAAGCGGTTGAAACCCACCCCTGAGCTCCCCTTTGAAAACCCCTTAGGAAGCTGCATCTAGCCCACAATATGGTGGGCTTACTGATTAAATACCTTCTCATTTCATCAGCAAAACTGTGTTGGTACAAAAGCTGGACTAGACTTACTTAGTAACTTCAAGAGTTAGGTTGTCACCTTTAAAGTCCTTCCTGACCTAGGTTTCTACAGAACTGCCTATGGCCAGAATCATAATCTGATAATAGGAGGGCACCTCTGAGGAGTGTTATTATCAGGGGCCAATCGAGTGGCTCGTCTCTTTCATTGCCCGCTTTTCTGTGGAATAATTCTGCTAAGGTTTCAGAAAGCCATTAAGACCTTGGGTTGCTGGCATGAGCACGAACCCTTCCTGCGTTGGTTCTGTTGTTTTGGTTTTGCTGTCCCTTGGAGTGGTATTTGGTAAGATTGTTACATCCACTATTTTTAATCCTCTTACTATAGTGGAAGCCCATTTAAACACCAACTCATATACGGTTGAAATGGCATGTGACCTTTAGCACAACAGAATTATAAAACTTAGTTTTCTAGGTGGCCTTTACATTTTAAAAAAAATATTTCCCCCCTTTATTTTCTCCTTAAAAACACTCAGTGGGCTTAATGTCAGATGTAAATAAACCATATAGATATGTTTGTATAACGTTTAGGAGAGAGTGAATGGACTTTTAGAATGTTCTCCCTTCTTGGGCAAGTTGACTTCTAAAACACCAAAATGCAAAATGTTAAAAATCACAGGAAATAATGACTATGGTATTCCAGGATACAGATAAGATCACCCTTCTGGTTAATGCCTCCTAGGGGCAAACAGCAATTCATTTTGTGACCCAGAAGTAAACGTAAGCACAAATTGTAAATCCTGTTCTAGTCTGTGCAATAAAAATAGAAGTCTTATTAAATAATATCCTCCCAAATGTTAATAATTCTAACAGTTGTTGCAATCCAGAGGGCATCACGTGGGTCACCATTCTTCAGAAACCTCTAAGAAGGTTGCAAAACTCTTTTATCAATAGCTATAAGCTGTTAGACATGATCTGGTTTCTCCAACAGGCTATTAACTTCCGTAAAATTTTTCATATACTTTATCCATATAAAGATAACCAGGTTGGAGTGTTTTAATTTCTTGGCATTTTAGCAATCTTCCATTCTTGTACTTCTCTTAACAAGCCCATCACAATCAAATCTTGGAACACCAGCTTGGTTCTGCTCTCACTCTTGAGTACACTTATGACTGTAATTATTAATTCTTTCCAATAGCAGAAGAGACTTCCATCAGGTCTTTTGTTTCCTTTGCCTTGCCTTGGAGCTCTGTGATATAATTAATAATGATTTGGTAATTATGCAGGCCTCTGTTTTAAAAGTTTTGCAACCTTGGGTGTTCTGTACCAATCACAGGGGGAAATTTTCAAGGTGAGGGATTTGCCATTTAGCAGAGAATGACCTCTTCTTCCTGTTTTCTTGAGATAAGGTGTCTAGATCTCACTTTTTTTTTTTTTTTGTTAAAAAAAAGCTTCAGCTTATCAGAGGAAAACATTCCGTTTGAGCTCTTGGAGTGAGAATTTGCTTCCTGAGATCATGGATCAGGAGTGCCTGTGGTGCAACATGTGCGCTAAATATGCCAAAAGAACTTGGGCCTAATATCAAACTGACACAACAGCTCTTTGGAACAAATGTTGAAGCAAGAAAGGGGTTTTTCCCCCCTGTGTTCTAAAATTTCCTTAATGTAGAAGCTTGTTCCTGTGAGTGCAATCCCAAGGCTTTCGGCTTTCATTTTAAAAACAAAATTTCTCTGTCCCAGATCTCCAACATGGTACCTGTGGGCACCAACGTGACTCATAGACAACAGTGTTCCCTATAGGCTCTTCCCTTTTCATCTGCTGAGATTCCTACCCCCCCCCCACACCCTCTAGTATGTGGAGGACTCAATCTCAATTATTTCTAGGACATTAGTACAAACATACATTTCCAATTGTAAATTATTTTTAGAACCTTGCTTTGCATTGCTTATCTTGTGTTTTGGCCTCTTTTTTTCCTTGGTCCTTTAATCCATTCTGATTCCACATCTTGTTTAGGACAGAGTTCTTCAACATTGAGAACTTAAATTTATCCTCCTTTTTGGGAGGGAGGATATATGCTCCTTTTTGGGAGGGAGGATATATGCTCCTTTTTGGGAGGGAGGATCACGGTGGCTCAGTGGCTAAGACGCTGAGCTTGTCGATCAGAAAGATCGGCAACTCAGCGGTTCAAATCCCTAGTGCCGCATAACGGAGTGAGCGCCCATTACTTGTCCCAGCTTCTGCCAACCTAGCAGTTCAAAAACATATAAAAAATGCAAGTAGAAAAATAGGGACCACCTTTGATGGGAAGGTAACAGCGTTCCATGCATTTTTGGCATTTAGTCATGCCGGCCACATGACCACAAAGACGTCTTTGGACAGCACTGGCCCTTCAGCTTTAAAACAGAAATGAGCACTGCCCCCTAGAGTCAGGAACAACTAGCAGATATGTGCGTGGGTAACTTTACCTTATACAGAATATGTCAGTCAATGATGCTTCCCCCACTGATGTGATAAACAAAGTACTTTTGACCCCAACCGCAAAAACAATATTTCATTTTAGTTGGGCATTCATTTTAATTGTAAACTAATTAATGAAAATGGACAACAGAAAGGGTATTGGGAACCTCAGGAAAAAAATGTGGTGGGTTGAGTTTCTGAGATGACAGAGTCCTACGTTGTCTCTAAAACCCTTCCATGTGGCCTCCAGACTTGTCCAAAATTTTTGCCAGTTGCAACTTTTCTTGTAGGAAATGACTAAACATATGGTAAGTGATCCTATTTGCTATATGTAGTTTATTTGATTTTCATTAACTTAAAATGAAATAACAGACAACACTTCTTTGGTCTGTCATCATTCTGTTGTCATCAGTTTCATTTGATGTAATCTGTGATATCATGGAGTCTTTCTTGCCTATGCAAAACAGGCAAAAAGTCTTTTAACATTTTAAAAATTAACAAAATTTAGTATTACCACCTAAATATTCTTTAGATGCAAGGAAGTAATAAAATATATACATAGATAGTAAATAGGTAAGGTGTAGCCTTAGTGAGGCCACATCTGGAATACTGCATGCATTTTTGATCACCACATTACAAAAAAGGTGTTGAGACTTTGGAAAAAGTACAAAGGTGATTAAAGGCCTGGAGACCAAAACATATGAACATCTGATTCGATTGAAACTGCTGTTAAGAAGGAAGGGGAAAAAATAGAAGGAAGAAAATTACAAGAGGTGGTAACTTTCACCAGAAGTCAATCTTTCATTGTATGGCAGACTACCAGCCTCTTGGTACATTTGTCACCTGTCACGTCCTTCAAAAAAGTTCCACTTGCAGGCTACTATGGCAGTTTTTAAAAAATAAAAAATAAATTCAAGATTCTTTGCCTATTTATATTGCAGCAGCAACCGGGCTTCCCCACCATAGTCAATCTTACGCTCTGTTGGTATGGCTTAGTATTTATTATTTTGCCATTCATTCAGCCCTGAAGGAAGAGATTCAGAGAAGTCACTTCGCTTTACAAGCATGATTTCAGTCAGAGATTTAGTGGTGTGTGAGCTGTCTTGAGATATCACACTCCCTGGCTTGAAATATCTATTGCTGAGAACTGCTAGCAATAAAGTGGAGAGAGAAAGATCTGCTCTTTACACTTGGCTGGTAGATTACAACCTCTCTCTGCAGTCTTCTCTTTCTTGGACTAAATTTACTTTAGTTAATTAGCTTTGCTTGAAATTAGAAAGTCTTGAGAAGAGTAGTGCTGGTGAAAAGTCTTTTGTTAGCTAATTAATTTTTTTTTAAAAAGAAAAACTCAGTACTTTGGGGTAAATAAAATCTGTGCCTCAAAAGAAATGGGTTGGCTCTGCTTTCTCCTGGCTGGTTTGTAAAATATGAAAACCGTTCAGTTTTAAGAATATGTCAACAAAACCCAAAATATTATGCTAAACTATGGTTTATGTGTTCCTAATAAACACGGTGGCTCAGTGGCTAAGATGCTGAGCTTGTCGATCAGAAGGTCGGCAGTTCAGCGGTTTGAATCCCTAGTGCTGCGTAACGGAGTGAACTTCCGTTACTTTTCCCAGCTTCTGCCAACCTAGCAGTTCGAAAGCATGTAAAAATGCAAGTAGAAAAATAGGAAGCACCTTTGGTGGGAAGGTAACAGCGTTCTGTGCACCTTCGGTGTTTAGTCATGACAGCCACATGACCACGGAGACGTCTTTGGATAGCGCTGGCTCTTCGGCTTTGAAATTGAGATGAGCACTGCCCCCTAGACCCGGAAACGACTAGCATGCATGTGTGTAGGAACCTTTACCTTTAATAAACTATCATTATCTGGGTTTACCCAATATTCTAAGCCATAAAGCAAGGTTTGCAAACTCCAGTGGTTGGTTTCAGATAACAAAACCTCCAAAACAAAACAAGAAAGTTCCCTTGCCTGCATTCAGGCTTTTTTAAATGTTAAATTATAGAGTGCCATGCAGACAAGTATTATGTCCTTTTAAGTTTTAGAATGAATTAAAAAAAGTGGGAATGTGAAAAGAATAAGGAAGCTAGTTAAAATGCAGAAAGCAAAACACGTAGGCAGATCAGCAGGCATAAAGGACGTCAAATGGCAAAATAAAAATCTGGAGGATTAGAGGGAGATAAATCAAGAAAAAAGAACATTGCAGTACAGTTAGTCCTCAACCTACGACCACAATTGGGCCCTAAATTTCTGTTGCTAAGCGAGACAGTTTTAAAGCAAGTTTTGCCCCATTTTATGACCTTCCTTGCCACATTTGTTAAGTGACTCACTGCAGTTGTTAAAGTTGGTAACACGGTTGTTAAATGAATCTGGCTTCCCCATTGACTTTGCATGTCAGAAGGTTGCAAAAGGGAATCGCTTCACCCTAGGTAGGACAATGCAACCGTCATAAATGCAAGTCAGTTGCCAAGCCTCTGAATTTTGATCATGTGACCATGGGAATGCTGCAACAGTTGTAAGTGTGGGAGAAAAAGATTATAAGTCACTTTTTTCAGTGCCATTGTAACATTGGTCACTAAAGGAAGTGTTGTATATTGAGGACTACCTGTTATCTAGAAGGGCTGTAGACTTCATGGAAGAAAAGACTGGTTGCAAACATTTGCACAGGAGGACAAAGCAAGCTTAGGGAAGGATAAACAAAGAGGACTCTAGCATTCCAGCAGTTATAATTGCAGAATGTCAACATTTGCATATGTCTATGGCAGGACTGCATTCCAAAGAACCATGGGCAGGATCTCGTTAACAGTTAAAATTAATTTCATTTACTTCTAATTAAAATTGAATAGAATTACTTTCCAGTCGTGTAGTTAACCTTTTTCCCCCTTCTGTCACTTCAAAAATTGCAATTTGATTACACTGAAAGCATTTGGGATGCGGTGGCTCAGTGGCTAAGACGCTGAGCTTGTCGATCAGAAAGGTCGGCAGTTCGGCGGTTCGAATACCTAGTGCCGCGTAACGGAGTGAGCTCCCGTTACTTCTCCCAGCTTCTGCCAACCTAGCAGTTCAAAAGCATATAAAGATGCAAGTAGGAAAAATAGGAACCACCTTTGGTGGGAAGGTAACAGCGTTCTGTGCGCCTTCGGCATTTAGTCATGCAGGCTACATGATCACGGAGACGTCTTTGGACAGCGCTGGCTCTTCGGCTTTGAAACGGAGATGAGTACCACCCCCTAGAGTTGGGAACAACTAGCACTTATGTGCGAGAGAAACCTTTACCTTAAAGCATTTGGGGACTGCACACCACAAGCTCTCTTGGACTTGTAATGACAATCTAATTGTTCTGTTAACTTTTTCCATACAAGTGCAGATATATGTGAAAAATTAAAGTTCCCTTAATTCAACCGTAGTGTTACAATCATCACATGCAACTAAAGGTGCTTATAATAAAAGATGAGTAAACGTTTGTGGGGCTTCTTAAATCACATTGTTCCTGAAATGCTATATTGAGATACTGGGTGCGCACCTTTCACATTAGATCTATAGCAGCGTGAGATCATTTCCCTCCCCCCCCCCCCCCCCCCCGGAATGATAGATTTTGTGCATTTATATAACCACCTGCTTGATATTTCCAAGTCAATTTTATGGGCTTTAATTCGTCAAACAGTCAGATGGGATCTTTCCTTGTTTTGCCGCACTGGTTGCATCAATACAGAAGTGACACTCAAGGTTATGAGCTGAATTGCTAACAGCAGTGAGAAACATCTTCAGTTTCTCTCCCAGATCAACTCGGGCTCTTATCATGATCTTAGCTACTTCTTAGAAGTATTATTTTTGGCACAGAGATTTTCATGTGGAAAGGGCTGTGCAGTCTCAGATGGCATAACATTTTCTAACTTAACTGTGTTACTAGAATTGCCCACGACTGAGGCTAGCTGCTTATGGGTGCCATGCTGAAGAAAATTGCAAACACCTACTCAGTGACATTCTTGGAATATATTACAAATAGTCTTCAGTTAACTGGCTCATAATTGGACAGCATTGGATCATTCAACTGGATGGTTTATATCAGCTCTTATGTTTAGTATTCTCTCTCTCTCTCTCTTTTTTATAAATACCAGCTGCTGAACTCAGAAAATCATTAATCCGGTCATAGTCTGCTGATGGCTGTCTTGGTGGTGCTATGAGTTGCCTCACCTTAATCATCCCCATCAGTCATTTTCCTCGGAAGTCCTCCCAGTTACTTGCAAGCCAATTTTAATATGTATTCTGTATTTCTCAGAATTGAAACATGATTGACAGACAGCTTTTAAAGGAGCTTGGAAGTATTAATGGGCTTTCATTGTAGCATCTGCGGCTCCGAATGATAACTAGCCTGTCAGCTATGTTCTGCGTTACTTAAAAATGTCAGAATGAAGCCCTGAGTCGTATGGAAAGACTCGGTGACAGGTCTGCCCTCCACCTTAACATCCGAAAGGGCTCATTGTGGTATCCTGTGTAGGCTCCCAATGCAGCTTGTATTCTCTTCCAGATAAAGAGCTGAGAGTAGGGATTAGCTTGGTTCGTTTAGGAAAGCTTTCGTGGGAAAAGGGGCGGGAGGAGCTGCAAGTGTGCCGGTATCAAATCCCACACCGGCATTTGAGATAAAATCAAAACAGAGAGGATTCTGGGAAATGGAAGACTGGAGAGATGTCTGTGGAGTTGCTCAATCATCCAAGTTACGGTTGTCCCAAAGGTGGTTCTTCCAAGAAGCTTCTTTAGTTCTCACTGACTGGTGGGGTTTGGAAACCCCACCAGGGGTTATAATGGATCAGAAGCAAAACATTTTCAAAGGAAAAACCAAGAAAGCCCTGTTGCCTTTTGGAAAAAGCACCTTTGGGACAAGCCTGGAGACCAGAAGTTTGAAGATTAAATGACAGCAAATCAGTTAGAAATAGAAATAGAATAACAGAGGTGGAAGGGACTTTGGAGTTCTTCTAGTCCAATGGTTCTCAGCCTGTGGGTCGGGACCCCTTTGGGGGGGTCGAACGACCCTTTCACAGGGGTCACCTAAGACCATTGGAAAACACATATTTTTGATGGTCTTAGGAACTGAGGCACCAATTTCATGACAAATGGTTATGCAATCTCTTCTTAAAAACTTCCAGTGTTGGGGCGTTCACAACTTTTGGAGGCAAGTTGTTCCACTGATTAATTGTTTTAACTGCCAGGAAATTTCTCCTCAGTTCTAAGTTGCTTCTCTCCTTGATTAGTTTCCACCCATTGCTTCTTGTTCTACCCTCAGGTGCTTTGGAGAATAGTTTGACTCCGTCTTCTCTGTGGCAGCCCCTGAGATATTGGAATACTGCTATCATGTCTCTCCTAGTCCTTCTTTTCATTAAAATAGACATATCAAGTTAAATTGGCTAATGAAGACTTATAAAGTTTTATTGAAAAGAGTTTTGTTGAAAAGGGACTGCTAATTGAGAAAGAGTGGCTGGTGATCCCCTAGTGCAGTGATGGCTAACCTTTTTGGTGTCTAAAGAGTGTGCGTGCATGCACACGCAACCCCAAAATGCAATGTGAGCAACCCCCGCACATGCGCCCCGCCCCCACACATGTGCCCCCCCCCGTGCAATTTTGGCTTCCAGGTTAGTGCAGGAGGGTTTCAAGGCCCACGATGGGGGTACTAACGCCAAAATGCAATGCAAACATCCCCCGCTCATGCACGCGTGCATCCCCCGCATGCTCCACCCCCCACATGCGCGGCAGAAACCCGAAAACCAGCTGGATGGCAGGAGGCGCACTTGGATCCGTAGTGGAGAGGGCTCTGCGTTCCATCTGTGGCACGCATGCTATAGATTCACCACAGGGCCCTAGTGGATTAGGTGGGTTTTGGTTCTTCTGGTGGTTCATTTGATCCTAAAAGTGGGGGGGAGTTGGGGAAAAAACTCTGTGAAGAGGACAAGCACTTTAAGACCAATCAGTAACCAAAGCAAATGGCATGTTAGATGCCAGAAGACAGACAGTAGATAAGAAGATCAAGATTTCCCTATCAGAGGGTCACCGATGATATCCAGGCCAACTGCCAGAATAGCAATTGAGAGAAATGGAAAATTGCTCATAGGTTCTCCTGTCTTAATTCAGATGGAAATAGTTCTACTATTTAGCAACATTGACTGGTGCAGGCGCACTTGATACCCACATATCTTAAATGCATATTCTAATAAGTGATTCATGTTTAGAATAGCTTTGAGCTAAATGTTAGAGTGCCTTAGAAAAGAAACGATTGTCGCCCACACTTTGGAACGAGAGGGGGAGAATTATTCACCAAAGAATGCAAAACATTAGCTGGGGAACTAAAACTGTTTGACTGTTCTGGTAAAGCTTAGCTGAACTTGCTCATTACTATGTCTGTTAAGTAAATGAGATGGGGGGGGGGAATATACTAGCAAGCTATGGCCCTGCTTCTTTCAGGCAAATCCCTTGAACCCTTAAATATATTCAAGGACAGCCAATGTTATGAGGGAATCCCTCTATGCTGCCCTCAGAAACTGAAAGAGGATTTTGATGGGGCAGATCATAAAAAGAATTCATTTTAAGTAGCTTTGGCCTTTTGATATTTCTTTAGAAGAAGGAGCTGTTTTGCAAGCAGCACTTGTGTTAAAATATTCATGACTGGGAGAGACATGGGAACAAGGTCAGCCAATGAATAGGCATAGCAACTAAGTCAGACAATGGGAGCTTAAACAGATCTGAGTCTGTGCAGAGAATTGAAACAGAAACTTAAGAAGAAAGCAGTCTGCTGCTCTGAGAAGAAAACTAGCAATCTGTCTGGGCTTGTCTGCTGAAATGAAGCTAACTGCTTGTGTTCGCCTGTAACTCTTCTGCCTCGGGTTTACTTGGAAGAACCACCTGTTGGTATTTTACATTTATTCATCTATTCTTACGTATATAAAGAAGTTTTGCAATCCAGCTCAATCCATTATCTCTGTGTGCTTTCTGGATTTGATTTTTCTGCAACAAACTCTGACAACTTGTATTTCGAAGGTGATTAGGAAAGTGGTCAGGGAAAGATGTCCTTAGAACTGAATGAAACTTCCATTCCGTGGCATAGTATTTCTCAGCCGTGGCAACTTGGAAGATGCACGGGCTTTAATTCCCAGAATTCCCCAACCATCATGCATTGGCATCCAGGAATCTTCAAACAGACAAGCCTGAGAGACACTATCCTACGGAAGGGATATTGCGTTCGATTGAAGGGCACCATTCCCTGACTACTTTCCTGGTTAGCTTCAAGATACAAAGTGCTGCTTGCAAAGCAGCTCCTCCTTATGAAGAAATTTTATAGGACAAAAACATGTGGTACAGGCTCCATGAGGTCTGTGCCCAAGAGATTCTGTTCTGTGCATAGGCCCACCCACGTAGAACCTGATAGCTTTGATCTTTACTTCCCCCCCCCCCCCCCCCCCCGCTAGGCAATTTTGCACTTCCCAAAGTGGGACTGTCTACTAGCAATTCAGCACCTGGAAATCAGGCTCAAGGAGTAATCAAAATGTGATAAACATTAATTAGTATAATAACCCATTGCTTAATGGAAGGAAAGAAGGAACCTTGATTATGTTTTCTCACGGGATTTTTAACCGTCAACTTTGTGATTGCACTTACTCAGACTTCAAAGAGGAGGTGAAGAAGCTGTTTTTAAATCTGAAAATGAAAATAGTGGAAGGCCAACAGTGGGAGGTGGAAGTTCTACCCCTTCTGACAGATTGCTTGAACTTATTTTGCCTGTGGGGCAAAAGCACATGCTGCAATTTGCTGCTGTTCAAACTTTTGAGATGAAGGTGGGACTGATAGCAGACTTTTAACTGCTCCCCTAAGCAGCTATAAACAGAAAGCATCTATTTTTTTTCATAATAAGAGTTTAGGCTTGTGGTTTACAGGTTTGCTTTATCTTTGGGACTGTGGTTTATAGGATTGCTTTATCTTTGAGGGGAAAGGAGAGTGATATTCCTGGCCCTTTCCCTGGGGTCTAGAACAACTTGCTGAGGCCAGCTTATCACGGCCATTTCGCCATGGCCAACTCATCGTGGCCATGGTCACAAGTTGTGATAGTCATAAAGGGGTCATCAGGTTATTTGACCTGATTTTGTGGTCTTTTCAGCAACGGTCATAAAGCAAACAGAAGTGTTTGTAAATGAACCCATTGTTCACTGTGTGCCATTTTTTTGGCCCGAAACCAGAAATAAACACCATCATAAAACATGGTCATTTGGCTCCCAGGACTCTGCAAACAGCCATAAGTGGGTGACAGTTACCAAGTGCCCAAAATGTGGTCATGTGACTGCGGGGTGGAGCAATGTAGGAATTTTCAAAAATGGGTCATCAGCAATTTTTGAGAGGTGCAGTATAACCTTATAATGATCACTAAGCAACGGATCATGAATTGAGGACTACCTGGCTTTATTTGTTTGTTTGTTTGTTTGTTTGTTTGTTTGTTTATTTATTTATTTATTTCTACGATTTATAGGCCGCCCAATCCCGGAGGACTCCGGGCGGCTTACAACGAAGGAAAAAAAAGTAATAAAAAAATGAAAATAAAAACAGGTTAAAATCAACACACATACATTCGTTATGATCAGGACTGGACCTCAACAATGAGGTCAACAGCCCCAGGCCTGCCGGAATAGCCAGGTTTTAACAGCTTTTCTGAAGGCCATTATTAATAGCAATAGCACTTATATACCGCTTCAAAGTGCTTTAAAACCCTCTCTAAGCAGTTTTACAGAGTCAGCATATTTCCCCTAACAATCTGGGTCCTCATTTAACCCACCTTGGGAGGATTGGGAGGCTGAGTCAACCTTGAGCTAGTGAGGATCGAAGGAATCGAACTCCTGGCAGTAAGAGCAGAGTTAGCCTGCAACACTGCATTCTAACCACTGGGCCACCGTGGCCATTAAAAAGCATGATTCTGATCCCCTTCCAACTGCCTGCTTCCCTATGAATCCAAACGTCATGAAAACAAGCAGAATTTCACTGCCTTTTTCATTTTTGTGCTATGAATTCCCTGGGCACCAGCTGTTTTCAGCATGTTATCCCATCCATGTGGCCTCTTTGCACAATTAACTAAAGAACAGTAATTTCTCTGCATACACAACAGAAACATGAGAGAAGAGGACCATTCCAAGTCCGAGTGATATTGAATCTAGAGACTTAATTCCATGTGAGACATGCTTACCGGGACGAGAAGTCTGCTTCATGATCTTGTGAAGCCTAGATCAGAACAAGTACTACTTTGAGTTGACCAAAAATAAAAAGGAGATAAAAAAATTCATTCAAAATACTGGAACTACCCTTGAAGAGCTTTCAGAAGCTTCAGCTGGTCCAGAATGTAATGGTGTGTTGCAGTATGAGGTATCATGTGGTACATCCATAACACAACCACACAAGTTCCACTGTCTCCCAGCAGAATTCGAAGTTTGTCACTTTAAAGACCACAGGACAGGGCCCCAGGTTACTTGAGGGATCATCTTTCCCCGTGGCTTCCACCCATCCTACCAGATCTGGCAGAGAGGACATGTTCCAGGTTTTGCCAGTAAAACAATGTCACTTGGTAGGCCCTAGGAAGTGAGTCTTCTCTTTCATGGCACTTGCCCTATATATCAGTCTCTCCCCCAAAATATATGGAGCCCCTATTCTGTTGGCCCTTTCGAAGGCTATGAAGATCTGGCTCTTCCCCCAAGGACTGGATCAGGATGTTAGTATGGGCCTCTGGCATGGCTAAGTGGTATTGCTGAGGCCTTGACGTAGTTTTATTTGAATTCTTTAGGAATCCCTTCTTTATATTTAGTTCAGCGTGATTGATGGGCAACCATGTAAATTGGATTAATAAATAAATAAAAGTACTGACAATCCTGTAAATTACTCTCCAGGTTGTAACAGCAGTTTCTTTTTCCACGTTCAGCCTAGAATCCTTGAAGTTTGAAAAATAATGAATCAGGACAGCCTGATCTAAATGCTGGTTTTCTACAACAGAGAACTGGCTGTGTCAGTGAATATGATTGGTGTTCCCCTTCACTGGCACATTGTTTCTGTCCTTTAATCTCGATATATTTATTTTGCAAAATTGGGGAAGGGGAGGATATTAATCTGTCTCCTGCAGATATCAATCACTTTTTCACTGGCTTAGTGTGAAGGATTATAACAGTTCTTTGTTTCCAACTTCCAACTTTAATAACTTAGGGAAACTTGCCGTGTTTTCATTTGTAAGGCTAGCACTTTAGGCTGGATTTTATTTGGAGAGAAGATGGTGTCATACGTTCTAGCTAGCTTAACAAGGAATTTTTTTCCTGTTAAAAAGAGGATGTTAAATTATTTACAGGTATTTATTGAGTGTGTGTGTGTCTGTGTGTCTGTGTGTGTGTGTTCCAGCATAACTCTGGAACATCTCGAGCAATTTCAACCAAACTTGGTACACAGATGACTTACTCTCTGGAAACAAATACTAGGGGGTGGGTGGGTGTAAGACACCCCTGAAGCCCCTTGGGGGGTGTTCTGTTAAGATACAGCCTGCTGTGCCTTAAAATGGCTTCTACTGTACAACACAGTGGAGTTGCCATGGTAATGGCTTCACAGTACTCCACAAGAGGGCTCCAACATTAGAAATTACCTTTGGTCCTTGATGCTATGTATTATCATGTATGGTGGATTTGTAAAAAAGCTAAAGCATTTTGGATAAAAATATGGTGGATTATTTAAAATATTCTTAAAAAGAGGATAAAGTTCACTCCTCAGTTGTTTTTGCTAGATATAATTACAGACTGTACAGTTATAGAGACTAATTTGATTCTGAATTTAATAATGGCAACAAGATTGCTGGAAGAAGGAAGAATTGCTTATTATTCAAGAATGGACGTTAAAAATAGTAAACTTAGAGATGGCTAAAATTTCAGCATATTGGAAAGATTATTCAGATAAGAAATACAAGTTGGAATGCAGAAGATGGAGTGACTATATTCAAAATAAACATTGGGCTAAGGAACTTCAATTAGTTTATGAATGAACAATGAATGTTATAATTTATCCAAATTTAGCTTAATAAAAGGGGAGTTAATTGATTTTGATTTGATTTTATTACATTTATATGCCGCCCTTTTCCCCAAGGGGACTCAGTTAAAGTACAAGAGGGAGGTAAGACATTATAGTTAGTTAGCTTATGTTCGTGTATGATTGTTAAATGTTTATACCCTGTATTTTGCTCTGGGAAGTTGGGGGGAGGGAGGGTTGGAGGGGTGGCAGGGTTGGGGTGGAGGGAGGGAAGGGGAAGGGGAAATATTTGTAAAATTTATTAAAAATTTTCAATAAAAAAAGAAATTACCTTTGTTTATGTTTATGTTTATGTTTATGATGTTTATGTTTATTATGTTTATGTTTATTAACATTTATAGGCCGCCCTTTTCCCTGAGGGGACTCAGGGCGGCTTACATAAAATGGGGGAGGGGGGGTACAAACAATAGACACAAAATAGTACATAAAGATAAAAATAGAAGCAACATTCATTCATCATTCGGGTGGGGGCAGATTATCTTTATCCCCAGGCCTGGCAGGCTAGCCAGGTCTTAAGGGCTATGCGGAAGGTCTGGACGGTGGTGAGGGTACGAATCTCCACGGGGAGATCGTTCCAAAGGGTCGGAGCTACTACTGAAAAGGCTCTCCTCCGTGTGGTTGCCAGTCAGCACTGACTGGCAGATGGTACTCGGAGGAGGCCTAATCTATGCGATCTAATTGGTCGCAGGTCGCAGGGAGGTCCAAACATTTCCCCCCTATAAATAAATACCTGGGCAACACCGGGTTATCGGCTAGTATTACATACACACCTTCTCAGATATGTAAATGAGTGCTTTTATGGTTTCTTTTGGGAGACATTTCATGTGTGTGATGACTATTCTGGGTGATTGATTGACTGATTGTGCCTTTGATTCAAAGTTGACTTCTGACAACTGCCTGAATGTATCCCTACAGATTTCTTGGCAAGATTTTGGAAGCGGTTTGCCATGGTTCACCGACAAAAGGGCGACCGACAAAAGCGCGCCCGACTAAACCACGATGACAAAACCACGAGTTCTAAACCACGCCAACGAATGAGCGCTGAAGCACGCCGACAACAGCGCACCGACAGAAGCACGCTCTAAACCTAACCCTAAACCTAACCCTAAACCTAACCCTTACCTTAACTTAAATCGCGCTTCAGTCGGTGCGCTGTTGTCGGCGCGTTGATGACGTCGCGGTTTAGAACTCGCGGTTTTGTCGGCGGGCTTTAGTCGAGCGTGCATTTGTCGGGTCACGGTTTGCTATTACCTCCTTCCTAGAGCTGGGAGAGAATGACTGGCCCAAGTTCACCCAGTTGGCTTTGTACCTAAAATGGAAGTAAAATATAGTCTTCTGATTTCTGCCACAGTGCCTTAACCCCTACATCAAACTGGCTCTCTGTTCTGGATATAATAATAATTTACTTTTTGAAAGACTTTCCTTGGCCAGTCATGTCTGTATTAGCTACTTGCCAATCATACCTAGTATATCACCTCATATTTTATTTGTCTATTGTTTTATACAGATGTTTCTATACTGCCATACTTTTTAAGACCTGAAGTATTTTATAATAGAATAACAGTAAAAACAGAATAACAGAGTTGGAAGGGACCTTGGGAGGTCTTCTAGTTCAACCCCCTCCCCGGGCAGGAAACCCTGTGTCATTTCAGACAAATAGTTATCCAGTCTCTCCTTAAAAACTTCCAGGGTTGGAGCAAACAATAATCACCCAACAGCCCCAAAACCTTTCAGTGGTACCCAGATCCAGTTGAAAACTCACTAGAACATAATGGTTTTAATCATGTGATAAAAGGAAAATAAATGGACAAGGCTTTCCACTGTGTAGGACTGATACCCCTACTTCCTGAGGACTGGAAACTTGCTGCAATTTCTCTTGAGATGAGTACATAGGGAAGACCGAGTTACAGCTTTCCTTACCTTACCTAGGAGAAATATCTCATTAAAGTTTTGAAAAATTAAAACTAATTAAAATTTAAAAACATAACATACACAAGAGATTGGATCAGCAAGGAAACTGCCTCAAGGTTTCAATGTTGGTACACTGAATAAAACCAACACTTTAAATCATTGTTAGTTGTGAAGTCAGGTGCAACATATCACGGCCCCATGGACAACGTTTCTCCAGGCCAGTGGTGGGTTCCGGATCCCATTGCAACCGGTATGGTTGCAACGGGGCCTGGCGTCCTCCACATGAACACGCACAGCACACGCATGTGTCTTACCTTCCAGCAACGCCCCCGCGAGCCTCCGCGACGCTCCAGCTGTTTGGCGGAGTGTCGTGCAGGCGCTGTATGTGCCGTGCATGGAAGCACCAAAGGCTTTAAAGGACAGGTAAGGAGCGCGGGCAGGCAGGTGGGCCCTCCGGAGCACCATACCGGAACGGTAGCTGGTGCTCCGGGCAGGCTCCAGTGCTCCAGGCCTTCCTGTCCTCTACCATCCTCTGGAGTCCATTTAAGCTCACGCCTACTACTTCAGTCCATCCAGCCACCTCATTCTCTGTCGTCCCCTTCTTCTTTTGCCCTCAATCTTTCCCAGCATTGGGTTCTTCTCCAGTGATTCTCTTCTCCTTAAATTGCACCCAGAGCTTTTTGGCAGCAACCAAAACACTGGTATGATGTCTTGGTTGGTCTTATTAGGGGAAAGGAGGGAATTGATGGTGTTTAAATGATAGCTATTTAATTGGAAAGACATTGTTTTACTTAATCTATATGCCAACCAGTGCAGGCTTTCTCATTGCCCATTTGTTAAATGCTGCTGCAAACTGATTGACTGACTGACTGACTGATTGATTCTTAGGATCTCCCAACAAGTGGAAACCAGCCGGGCACAGCTGAGAGCAATCAATGAGCGGGTCACCCTTGCCCAAGCCAAAATTGAGAAGATAAAGGGCAGCAAGAAGGCTATCAAGGTTTGGATACCAATTGCAATGGTTCTTTTAAATGATGCTGCTTCCATTAACCTGTGATTAAAGGCCAAGCTGCCAGTAAGAGCAGACACACAGTTCACAATTGCATAGTGTTTTTTTTTTTAATGCAAAATGCAAAGTGATTGCAGTAATAACCAGTATCTTAATGATTAAGGAAAGAAGGTGCTCTAATCGGTTGCCTTCTGTAACAGCCATGATCTAGTTTGGGGATCAGGTAGTAAGCCTGTTTATTTCCATTGTTTTATTATATTCCAGAGCCTCTTTGTCTTTCAGCAGCATTTTTTAAAGCATTCTTATAAGCATCCAGAATGAAAATTTCTGGTATGTTAAGCCAGAGACTGGCTTGCTCGGTATAGTTAACAAACTGGTAGTAACATGAGCCAGAACTTGGAACTGAATCCCACGACTCTAGCTAGCATCATAGTTTCCCCCAGTTCAGTGGCGGGTTCCGGATTCTGTTGCAACCGGTACAGTGCGACGGGGCCGGGTGTCCACCACATACACGTGCGCAGCACACACACAGTACACGCATGCGTACTTACCGCCTGCGACGCTCCAGCTGCTCGGCGGAGTGTCGCGCAGGTGCCGTACGCTCTGTGCGCCTCAGCCCTGATCAGCTCAAATACAGGTAAGGAGGGCGGGCAGGTGGGCCCTCCAGAGCACTGTACCAGAACGGTACCTGGTTCTCCCAGCAGGCACCGGTACATCTGTATCGGGGCGTACCGGTCGTATCTCACCACTTCCCTAGTTGTAACTTGTCCAACTCATACTTTTGTTTATGGGTTTGCATTTGCCATATACCGGTAGTCCTCAACTTACAACTATTTGTTTAGTGACAGTTTGAAGTTACAACAGCACTGAAAAAGTGACGTGACTCTTTTTCACGCGACTGCTGCAGCATATGCCATGATCCCATGATCAAAACTCGGGCATTTGGCGATTGGCATGGGTTAATGAAAGCTGCCCTGTCCTGGGTTCATGTCATCACCATTTGTAACCTTCCCAGCCAGTTTCAGACTAGCGAAGTCAATGGGAGGAGCCAGATTCACTTAATGATTGCATGCTTCACTTAACAACTGCAGCGTTTCACTTAGCTTTGGCAAAAAGTTCATACAATGGGGCAAGAACTCAATTAAAAAGTGCCTTACGAAACAGTGGAAATTTTGGGATCAGTTGTGGTCTTAAGTCAAAGACTACCTGTATCAGAGTCTTGAAGATTATTTTGTAAGTGAGGAATTAAATTCCAAGATAGTTCATTCATACTTCCAGGGGTGGGATTCAGATAGTTTGGACCAGTTCAGGCAAACCGGATATTAATTTTAATCTGGTTCATCGAACTGGTAGTTGGAAGGACTGGCTGGCCCCGCTCTGCCCTCCCAGGAGTCTCCATGCAGCGCATTCATTATGCCAGATAAATGCAGGGCTCACGTGGGGGCTGTGGGGGGGGGAAATGGGCCTACTGGAAGTCCAGAAATGGGCCCATTTCCGGCCTCTGGAGGGCCTCCAGAGCCCAAGGGAGGCCATTTTTGTCCTCTCAGAGGCCCAAGGAAAGCCTCCGGAGCCTGGGAAGGGTGCAAATGTCGTGTCCCACCCGCACCCCCCGCTGTGGTGGAGGAAGCCAACTAGGCCACGTCCTCATGGCCACGCCCACCTAGCAACCAGGCAGAGAGCCGGTTGCTAAAGAATTTCAATCCAACTCCTGCATAGTTCCTGCTTCTGTATTCGCACATTAATGATGTGTGTTTTCCTTTTCTTTTCAAAACCACCCGGCTGTCTTGATTATGTGCTGACAATCTACTTTCTATGCTTCAATTCTCTCACCTTACTTCTCCCCCCCCCCTAGGTGTTTTCCAGCTCCAAATACCCTGCCCCAGAACGGCTGCAGGAATATTCTTCCATCTTCACCGGTGCTCAGGATTCAGAGGCGCAGAAACAACCGAGGCACAAGATTCAGAGCAAGCACAGACCCTTGGATGAGAAGTCCTTACAGGTAAGGATGGTCAGATGGGAGCCAGAGGCCACATCATTACATTTCTAGACTCAAGAGGCTTCTCTTTGCTTGGGTTTTTGAGAGCGTCAAGCAGCGTAGTGCTGAATCAGGACAGGAATTGCTTGAGGAGGTCCCAGGCAGCAAAAGTATAGTGTGGATTAGGGGTGGAACCTTCTTTACGTAAGAATCTGTTTGGGCTGTTCTGTAGCCCCAAAAGGATCCTAACTATTTTAAAAATGAGCTCGTAGCAAAGAGCTTGCATTTTTATGCTTGTTCAGTGTTCAGTCACATGCATAAATAACAGTGGTGGATTCCGGATCCCAGTGCAACCGGTGCGGTGGAACGGGACTGGGTGCATGCGTACTTACCGCCCGCGACACTCCAGCTGCTCGTCGAAGCATCGCGTGTGCTCCATGCGCGTGCGCAGAAGCCTAGAAAATCTCAAATACCAGTAAGGAGTGCGGGCCGGTGGGTGGGCCCTCTGGAGCACTGTACCGGAACAATACCTGGTGCTCCCGGCAGGCCCCGGTATGCCCATATCGGGGCGTACAGGTCATAACCCACCACTGATAAATAAGTAAATAATAGCAAGAACACTTAGACTTATATGCCGCTTCATAGTACTTTACAGCACTCCCTGCACTGTTTAGAGTCAGCCTATTCCCCCCCCCCCCAAACAATCTGGGTCCTCATTTTACTGACCTTGGAAGAATGGAAGGTTGAGTTAACTTTGAGCTGATCAGGATCGAACTCCAGACGGGGCAGAGTCAGCCTGCATTACTGCATTCTGACCATTGAGCCACCAGGACTCTTATAAGTTAATTTTTTTGTTTGTATATTGCACACACAGACAATCTGTGTTCACTGATAGTGTCGTTGGGAGGTGTGGGATAAATGTCATCCCTATTATGTTTTCTAATATGTTGTTAGTTGCAAAATCGTGTCCGACCCATCGCAACCCCATGGACAATGTTCCTCCAGGCCTTCCTGTCCTCTACTATCCTCTGGAGTCCATTTAAGCTCACACCTACTGCTTCATTGACTCCATCCAGCCACCATATTCTCTGCTGACCCCCTTCTTCTTTTGCCCTCAGTCTTTCCCAGCATTAGGCTCTTCTCCAGTGAGTCTTTCCTTCTCATTAGGTGGCCCAAGTATTTTGAGTTTCCTCTTCAGGATCTGGCCTTCTAAAGAGCAGTCAGGGTTGATCTCCTCTAGGACTGACCGGTTTGATTTACTTTGCAGTCCAAGGGACTCACAGGAGTCTTCTCCAGCACCATAGTTGAAAGGTCTCAATTCTTTGGCTTTTTGATCTAGTCAATGTGAATAGAGAAAGGAGTGATGGAGAAGTTCGCACTTCTCTTGGCTATTGCCTGCTCTTTCCTGCCTGTAGTCTAGGGTCTTTTCAGGCTGTATTTTTAGAAAACTTAAGATTCCTTCAACATTTATTAATGAGTGTGTAAAATGTTTTGGGAAATTTTGGGACATTCCGTTTTTCCTCCTGAAACCTGCTGATCTAGTCATTCTTGGGGTGATCAAGCAGTTTTCCAGAAATAAATCTTCCACAGCAAGAAGTTGTTTGTGGTTTGGTTTTATGCATCTCTCGTTATCAGCGGCCCTGAATTAGTGCTTCATTTTGGTACAGTCTTTGTTCCAGTCATTGAACTTCCACAAATAACATTGTAGATCCTGGTTTGGACTCCATGTGCATAAGCCCTAAGTGCATTCTTCTGAGCAGATGAGTTAAAATTAAGCTGGCAGGTTTTCCAATATTTAGGAGTCTCCCGTGGCTGCGTAAGACAGTCAACAACAAAGAAGAGCAACTAATACTGTAGAGATTTTTGTTTTGTTTTCAACAACTCTCCTAGCCAAGGACACGTTCCATCCCCTAGAGAATTTTATTTTATGATGATAATTTCTTGGGATACCACATGTATCTACATCTGGATCCTAATGAAGAGGGAAAAGCTATCCTACCAGACGAGGGCCAGTGAAGTTGCTTCAGGCTCACACTCTTGTTTTCTTTCTCAAACACCTCCCCCCCCCCCCCAAAAAAAAGCTGCTGTTGAATAATTCAGCGCTTTGCATTTTCCGGTAGTTTAATGGAAGCAAAATCAGTCACGGTGAAAATAAGTATGAATATTTTAGCCTAGCCTCAGAACTCAGTGCACTAATGTACAGGATACGCAGAGAACTTCAGAGTCCACCAAAAATAGCTTCTTCCTCCTTCTCTACTTGAAACTTGACCCACACATTGGTCAAACATACTGTCCTTTTTGTCTCGAATAGCATTTCTCAACCTTGACAACTTGAAGTCACGTGGACTTCAAGTCCCAGAATTCCCAGCATGCTTGCTGGAGAATTCTGAAAGTCAAAGTCCACCCATCTTAAAACTGCTAAAGTTGGAAACTGTTCCCTAGAAGCAGATTTGGGCTTAATATCCCCACCCCTGTCTGACTTTGCAGTGGAGAAAAACCAGCTAAGATTAATCTTCCTTCCTTGGAAAATCTGCTGAAACTACACATATGGAAATAAAGTTGGGCACTGAAAGTTGTATGCTGTACAGTGCAGCAGTTAATTATGTCTAAAAGGAGAGCTTACATCAGAAAAAAAAGTGCATTTTAAAGGCCTGCATCAGAAAAATTTAACTCGAAGAATTAATGCTGGCCATTTGCAGTTTTTTACTGTTGGCATTTCCCCCCCTGCATATTAGGAGAAAATAAGTAAAACCATCCTCTGATGCTGTAAGCTGTTACAATGCAGTTACTATATTTTTTTGTGTTATTTTTTATAACCCATCAGAAAGTATGTCTGTCAAGATCACTCCTATTATTATAACAAAGAGTTTTAGAGATTCACATGTCCCCAGACCACAAAACCCTTTGAAAATACTTCATGAAAATACTTAAACCTCTTGCAAATACATTTAGGTTTGTTTTATTTTGATATGAATCTAATCATCTCAATATTGTTTACATTTGATAGTGACTCTTGAGGACAGGGGTGTCAAGCTCACGTACCAGATGCATCCCGCACTAGCAATGCCCACCCCTGGTTTAGCAAAGGGGGGCAAAGTCCCGATACGTGATGGCAACGTGACGCCACGAGTTTGACACCCCTGGTCTAGGACTTCAGGCTTTCTAAAATACCCAGTTCAAGCTAGACAGAGAATGTGTGGGGTGCAAGGTAACACCAAAGCAGTAAAAAGAAAAGCACAACAAAGAATGTTCCTTCTGCGCCAACTCAGGAAGCTCCAACTGCCCAAGGAGCTGCTGATTCAGTTCTACAGAGGAATTATTGAGTCTGTCATCTGCACCTCTATAACTGTCTGGTTTGGTTCTGCCACCCAACCAGACAGACACAGACTTCAGAGGATAATTAGAACTGCAGAAAAAACAATTGCTACCAACCTGCCTTCCATTGAGGACCTTTCCACTGCATGAGTCAAAAAGAGGGCTGTGAAAATATCTACAGACCCCTTACATCCTGGCCATAAATTGTTTCAACTCCTACCCTCAAAACGACGCTATAGAGCACTGCACACCAGAACAACTGGACACAAGAACAGTTTTTCCCTGAACGCCATCACTCTGCTAAACAAATAATTCCCTCTGTAAAACTATTTACTAAGTTTGCATTACTATTACTATCAATCTTCTCATCGTTCCTATCACCCATCTCCTCCCACTTATGACTGCATGTTGCTTGTATCCTTACGATTTATATTGATATTGACTGTTTCCTGATTGCTTATTTGTGCCTGATTGCTTATTTGTACCCTATGACTATCATTAAATTTTGTACCTTATGATTCTTGACGAATGTATCTTGTCTTCTTATGTACCCTGACAGCATCTGCACCAAAGACAAATTCCTTGTGTGTCCAATCACACTTGGCCAATAAAGAATCCTATTCTATTTGGAAAGGGGAATACAATGATTGGATAGTTTGTAGTAAGGGGCAAAAATTGGGTTGCAGTGAACTGATTTCCAGTAACTAACGAAAACCAGAACCACAACGGCAGGAATTAGTTGCCTGAATCCTAACCTACAGTTCAGGTTGGACTGATTAAGAGATTTGCCTGCTATATGTGCTGCTTTTGGTACCCCAGTCCGTCTCACTGAATAAGTTTGATATTACAACAAAGCCATGAGATGTTCTTACACTGACTTTTCCCCATTCAACAGGTGAGAACCGACAGCAGGAAAGAGAGGCAGAAAGACTGAAGGGTATTGAAAGGAAACAGGGCTGTGGAATCTAGGAGGGGCATTGGTAGCTTTAAGTTTTTATAAATGCCCAATTTAAAGAATCGAAGTAAAGGACTGCTGGGATATTGACAGCTATTGTTGCTTGAATTTTTGTAGGAGAAGTTGAAGTACTTCCCGGTTTCAGTTACCGCCAGAGTCCATCATGAAGATGATGCAGAAGAAGGCCTGGGCAGTCTTCCCAGAAACATTAGCTCCCTCAGCTCCCTGTTGCTCTTCAACACCACCGAGAACCTGTAAGTCTTCCCTGTAGTTGCTTCTCTGGGCCTCCTCTCCTTTCTGAGGAAGCCAAAAACTATCACTGGCCTCCCTCTTCTCTCCACAGGGGTGGGAAACCAGTGGTGAAGTTCAAAAAGTTTCCCTACTGGTTCTGTGGGCATGGCTTGATGGTCGTGTGACTAGGTGGCCGTGGCTTGGCAGTCATGTGACCGGGCGGGCAACAAGCAGGAACCTCACAGAGTCACAGAGAGCTCAAAAACCAACTATCACATTTTGCAGAAAAATAATACAAAAGCTACACAACTGACTGATACACACACAATGCAAAAGCAGCTGGACTTGACACACACACAAAAGGTCCCGACAATCATGCAGCACAGCTGATTGTCACAGCTGATCCTTGAAACCTTCTTTTTTTTTTTTTTAGCATTTTGCCTAAATTGGTAGCAAAAGAACTCCTTAAAAAAGCATTAAAGAATTATCGGAATGTTTTAAAATACTTTTTAAAGCATTTTTTTTACTGCCGGTTTGGGTGATCCGGACTGAACCGATAGCATTTCAGCCCTGTGGGAATCCATAGGTTGAACGTGACTGCCGCATTCATTTGTGTTCCCCAAGGTTCCCTGGATTGTACTACCCAAAGGTTTCTGGCAATAAATTAAACTAATATATGTAGTCCTTAACGTACAACAGTTCATTTAGTGACCATTCGAAGTTACAACGGCAATGAAAAAAATAATGAACATTTTCCACACTTACAACCGAGGCTACATCCCCATAATCATATGATCAATATTTGGGCGCTTGACAACTGGTTCATATTTATGACTCGTAGGGCCCTGGGGTCTCCTTTTGTGACCTTCTGACAAACCATGGGGAAGCCAGGTTCACTTAACCACTGTGTTACGCACTTAACAACTGCAGCGATTCACTTAACAACTGTGCAAGAAAGGTTGCAAAATGGGGCAAATCTCATTCAAGGGCAGTCTCACTTAGCAACAGA
Source organism: Thamnophis sirtalis (assembly GCF_051295495.1). Taxonomy (NCBI): domain Eukaryota; kingdom Metazoa; phylum Chordata; class Lepidosauria; order Squamata; family Natricidae; genus Thamnophis; species Thamnophis sirtalis. Next base: position 17,514,662 of record NW_028261389.1, read on the forward strand.
AATGTTGTGCTCAACTGTGGTTGTAAGATGAGAGCTATCAAGTGCCTTAAGATAGGATTAGTGGGGCTAAAATAAGAAATAGCCTCAAGAACACTCCTCACCTGTTAAAAGGCTGAGATGGTCTTGGAATGTGGTCCTGAACCCATTTTTGGTGGCGCTGCTTGTTTTTATTAGTTTTGGTCGCCACGGTGTAAAAAAGATGTGGAGACTCTGGAAAGAGTGCAGAGAAGAGCAACAAAGATGATTAGGGGACTGGAGGCTAAAACATATAAAGAACGGTTGCAAGAACTGGGTATGTCTAGTTTAATGAAAAGAAGGACTAGGGGAGACATGATAGCAGTCTTCCGATATCACAGGGGCTGCCACAAAGAAGAGGGAGTCAAGCCATTCTTTTTTTTTTTAACAATTTTGGGGAAAAAAGACAAATATTTACCTCCCCTCCCCCACCCGAGCCCAACCCCCTCCCACCTCCCCCACCTCCGACTTCCCAGAACAGATATAGGGTATAAATCTTTAATAAATATATTCTAAAATAAACTTAAAGAAAGTTAGTATCATCTTTCATTTGAGCTTTAACTCCTCTTTTGTTAGGCTAACTCTAAACAGATTATAACATTCCTCGCTTTTTCAGTCATAAACTATCTGGAATTTCTTAGTCCCGTATTTATTTTGAATATAGCCAATCCATCTTCTCCACTCCAGTTTATATTTCTCATTTGAGTGGTCCTTAAGATATGCTGATATTTTAGCCATCTCAAGCTATTCTTCAAGGCACCTGAGGGCAGGACAAGAAGCAATGGGTGGAAACTAATCAAGGAGAGAAGCAACTTAGGAGAAATTTCCTGACAGTTAGAACAATGAATCAGTGGTTTCAGCTTGCAGCTTGCCTCCAGAAGTTGTGAATGCCCCAACACTGGAAGTCTTTAAGAAGATGTTGGATAACCATTTGTCTGAAATGGTATAAGGTTTCCTGCCTAGGCAGGGGGTTGTACTAGAAGACCTCCAAGGTCCCTTCCAACTCTCTTATTCTATTCCATTCCATTCCATTCTATTCTAGGCTTAAGTGACCAAATACGTGTAGTGGTGTTGTTTTAAAGCAGGGGTGTCAAACTCCCGACACATGGGCTGGATGCGTCACACGCTGGCCATGTCCAAGCCAGTTTAGCAAAGAAGAAAAAAGTCCTGATACATTGTGACCACATGAGTTTGACACCCCTGATTTAAAGCATCCCCCAGTCTTTCTCTGCTTTAACTCTACCATTTTGAAGCCAAGTTTCCAGCCCTCATCCTTATTTCTCAGCATAAGCCTTAAATCCCGTTGATGCTTCTTGACTTTGTCCATCTTTTTCTCTCCCACCCCATTCCTCCTTTTTATTGCACTTTCCTTTGGCTATTTTTGGTTATTATTAAACAGTTATGTTTATAAAATAATAGATGCAGAGGAGAAAGTGGTATAATCTTAGATTGCAGAAAAGGAGACAAGTCAGAGCTGATGCAGGACTGATTACATTAAGTGGAGGGAAACTTGACAGGTTGATAAGTTTATTCCCACTCTTGCAAATCCCTCTTTAATTTTGTAGCGTTCTCAAAATATTGCTTTTGCCCCCTTCTCCACGAACCCCGGTGATATAACTAATTAAATGTGAACTAGATTTTAGGCTTGTGCCTCTGCCTTGGTCCCTTGGATAAGCTGTCAACTTCAGTTTTTCTTTATTAAAGTGCGTATGACAGTCTCAAAACACACGAGCCAAGTAAATGTAAAAAAAAACCCTCGCAGAACAAGCACCGAGCATTGAGAAGTCTGCTTCTGCAGGGCTTTTAAAATTCTTCAGATTCCTCCCGTGTTTTTATGGTTAAAAAACAAACAAACCATGATCTATTGCGGGTGTTCTGACCTAGGCTTCCTGAGAAAGCATAAATCACAGTCTTAGTCCCCCAAACCCTTTATTTATATGGCTGTGTATTATAGCCGTTCACAGCCCGCAAGGCTTCACAAACAGTCTGTGAAGGTTCCGACAGAGGTCTGCTCGAGTTGCCACAGTCTTTCAGGGGAATGTTGATAAACACCGACCTTATCTCCCTGGGAATGCTGCCAGAGACCTAATTCCCAAATGCAAACTTAGCACAGAGTCAAACAGAACTTTTCAAAGCTTGAACCGACTAGATGAACTAATTGCTTCCTGCAAAAGCTCACTTCCCGTTCGCGCCTCTTTTATGTCTTATGGGAGGGGCCAATCATCTCTAAGCCTTACTCCTGAGTCGACCCTGTTTTCTTAATTGTCCTTGTCTTCTGGCAGCTCTGTGCACGTGCATGCTGGAAACAGGCTCCTGTTGTTCTTCTGCCTCGTTGTCTGACTCCGGAGGGAGCACATAACTACCAGATGGCCTTGGCCCCCTCTCTGCCTCCGACGCAGAGCACTCGTCCGAGCCTTCCCCAGACCCCAGGACTGGTCCATGTTTCTCCCCAACCTCCTCACTGTCCGACTCTGCTGCCAGCTCTGCAAGCTGCCGGCGCACCACAACAGTGGGTGGAAATCTCAGTGGGCAGAAAGTTATTCCAGCATTGTATTTTACTGGAGTGCCTGTAAAAAGCATGGGAAATCCTGATAATGAAAATACATTTTCGCTCCCTAAGCATTTTTGCTTTGTTCTCTTTGTAGTAAATAAATGAGACTGTCTTTTCCTTCTTTTGTTCTTCCCCAGGTATAAGAAATACGTCTTTCTCGATCCTTTGGCCGGTGCAGTAACCAAGACCCATGTGGCTCTGGAGACAGAGAGAGAAGAAAAGCTTTTTGACGCCCCCCTCTCTATCACCAAGAGGGGGCAAATCGATCAGCTGGTGAGTTACTTAAGCAGGATGGGAGGAGAAGAAAAATTCCTCTGCTTCTCTCTTGCTAAATCCCCAAGTATTGACGGTGAACATATCTTGGCAAAACACTCGCTTTTCTTTTCAATAGTCCATCATGTGATTTGCAATAAGCCTACTTTTGATTTCAAAGTAGGACTATCCTCTGAACATACTGGGATTACAGGTACAGTAGTGAGAAAGTCCTTGGTGCTCTCAGAGCTTGGTTTTCTTGCAGACATTTCATTAGCCAAACTAGGCAACATCATCAGTGTTGAGGGTAATGAAATATCTTCAAGAAAACAACCAAACTCAGAGGGCACCTAGAGAGCCTCATTGCAACCCTGAGCTACAAATTTATAGGTATCGTAGTCTTCAACCCAAGAGGGACGTGGTGGCTCAGTAGCTAAAGCGCTGAGCTTATTGATCAGAAAGGTCAGCAGTTCGGCAGTTCGAATCCCTAGTGCCGCATATGGAGTGAGCTCCCATTGCTTGTCCCAGCTTCTGCCAACCTAACAGTTCAAAAGCACATTAAAAATGCAAGTAGAAAAAATAGGGACCACTTTGGTGGGAAGGTAACAGCGTTCCGTGCACCTTCGGTATTTAGTCATGTCGGCCACATGACCACGGAGACCTCTTTGGACAGTGCTGGCTCTTCGGCTTTGAAATGGAGATGAGCACTGCCCCCTAGAGTCAGGAGCGACAAGCACATATGTGTGAGGGGAACCTTTATCTTTAGTCTTCAACCTACTAGCACAATTGGACTAAAATTTCCATTGCTAAGCAAGATGTGAGTCGTGCCTGATTTTACAACCTTTTTGCTATGGTTGTTAAGTGAATCATTGCAATTGTTAGGTGAATGACATGGAAATTAAACGGATTTGGCTTCCCCCCTTGACCTTGCTTGTCAGAATTTAGTTAGGAAGGTCGCAAATGATGATCACATGAGCCCAGAATGTTGCAATCATCATAAATACATGCTGGTTACCAAGCTCCCAAATTTTAAACACCTGACCACAGGATGCTGCAATAGTCATAAGTGCAAGGATTGGTTGTAAGTCACTTTTTTTCCATGCCATTGTAGTTTTGAATGGTGGTAACTTGAGGACTACAATAAGGGTTCTAGCTAGCATACACCTTTAAAACTTTAAAGATTTTGTCATACTGACTTTTTTTAAAAACCCTAATTGTGGAAGCAGAAGAGTTTAGAAAGTGTTTTCTGGGTGTTTCTAATTTTGTGCCTGCTTTCAGGTGGCTGAAAATTACTTCTACGTACCAGACCTGGGGCAGGTACCCGAGATAGACGTGCCATCCTATCTGCCGGACTTGCCTGGCATTGCCGCAGACCTCATGTATAGTGCTGACCTTGGCCCTGGCATCGCACCTTCTGCTCCTGCGGTTGCTATACCTGAGCTGCCCACCTTCAGCACAGAACCCACAGAGGTCTTCCGACAAGGTACGGAGTCCTCCTGAAGGGCACAATAAAAAATAAGCAGAGCCGGGTGAGAGCAAATGGACATTTTGAGGCAGTTCTGCCCAGTTTCGCAGAAGTTACCCCTGCCCTGACTCTTGCCTTCATCACATCTGGATGCTCTACTCAAGGAGACTCTGTACGTCTCCATGAAATGAACATCCCTAACGAAAGAAGACTCTGAGGTTGAGGTTCCTCAAAGTTCCATTTTATTAAATTAAGTGTGGCAGGCCTGAAGGCCCAATGCAAAAGGAGGCTTACAGGCCTGACACACACTGTAAGTGTGCAGGAAACAAGCACCTGTTACGTGCTATTCGCACCTACAAACAACCTTCATAGAATCTGTAAGAATCAAGAGATCTTTGGGGCTCTAAGAGCATGGTTGTTTTCTTGTAGATGCAAACTAGGCGATATCATCACTGCTCCTAAGGAGCAAGGTTTACTCTTCGTTCATATTCTAGTTAGTGGCTGGCCTTAGAGCTTCTTCGGTTTTATTCTTAGCTTGTTTGGCAGTTCCTTGACTGGAGTATTACTTATCTGATTGTTGGTCTGATGTTTATCTTGGAGTTAATCTATGCTCAGCTGGGTGCTGATTGCTGGTGGGGCAATGTTTTGATCTTTTTATTCCCCTTTCGGCTTAAGAATACTTGTGCTTTTTATCATCTAGCACAGCAGTGATACTCAGCCTGTTCGGACTGGTTTGTCCGAACTTGTAGTGCAAATCTTGGGTGGAGGTAGCCCGCCCACCTGCCCTGGCTCTCTGCCATCCTTTTTAGGCACATTTTTGAGGCCAGGCACATGCGTGGAAAGCACATGTGTGCCTGCTTTGTTCACAAAGCAGGGACACACGCACATGGCAAACCGGTAGTAATGAAATGTACAACCCACCGCTTAGTGGGGAACTATGGCCCCTTTACGACTTGTGGACGTCAACTCCTAGCTGGCTCAGGAATTCTGGGACTTGATGTCCATAAGTCATAAAGAAGCCATAATTCCCCACCCCTGATCTAGGATATCGGTAAACTAATAATCGGTTTTAAGTCCATGCATACTTTCAACTAGAGTCGGATCTCAGATTACTACAGCAGGCTTGGGAGGGGTGCACCTCATTGGGGAATGTGATTTATGATACAGAGTGAGGGGAGGGAAGGAACAGGGATAAAGTTCAGCTATAATTCAAATGCGGCTCAGATCTGACTGCAATAGGGTATTGTGAAAATGGTGCTCCTAATAAATGACTGGTTTTCTTGTGAAACTTGGCTCAAGGCTCATGAATCAATTAAGGCATCTTTCGGAAACCTGACAGTCTCGCTTTCTTTTAGGCTCCTTGTGAACATCAGCCAATAGTAGTATGGAGATGACAGTAAACCTTCTTGTTTTTAATGAAGCTTAGGAGGCAGTGAGATTCATCTAGCTGGTAGACAATAAACCACCTATAAAAATATTTGCTTATGGAAGAGCCAAGTCACTTCATTGATTTGTATGACTGTGTCTATAGTTTGATGTTGCTGCCAAAAGAAAAAAGAAAAAGAAAACATGGTTATTGGTTGTATTAATAGCGGTTCACTCTCCAAATCAAAGAAAGTCATAGTTCTACTCCGCTACACTTTGGTCAATTGGCACTTTGAATGCTGCCCCAAGGTCAGAGCTCCAGTCTTTCAAACTTTTTCCCCAAGCTGATAAAACAAAAGTTTTTAACACTGAAAAACAAACCTTCCCCCTCCCCCCAAAAAAAGATTGAGATTGTTTGTTTAGCGCCAAATAAAGACAACTTGAGTATCTGAAGGGAGTGTTGCAGAGGAAAAATAGTCACGGTCTATCATCCTATAAGACAGAAAATAATAATCTTAAAATGACAGGAAGGCAACTTCAGCTGAATGCTTGGGAAAAAAGCTACCTAATCATAAGAAATAAGTCTGACAGCGGAACCAGTTATTGAGGGAGACGGTTAACTGAACGTGTTGAAGCAGAAGCTGGTCAGCCATCTAGTACAAATGCTTTAATCTGGATTTCTGTACCGAGCATGGGGTTGAGCTCAACAGCCTCAAAGGCCCCCCGGCTGTGTTGTGTCGCTTCTTAGTTAGTTGATTTTCTGCTCTTTCAAGGATGTCGGTGTATTGCAGCATTTCTGGCCTACAAGTTCACTTAGGCAATATAAACCGATTTACAGTCCAGAATGTCTATAGAGTTTGCACTTCACGTTAAGGCAAGTCAAACTCGGGGTGGTTTAGCACAATGTGTAAACTTATTTTATTTTATTTTTATTTTGTCAAGCATGTATAAGATAACAGATATAAGTATAAATATGGAAGGAAGGAGGGAAGGAAAGAAGAAAGGAGGGAAGGAAGGAGAGAATGAGAGAAGAAAGGAGGGAAGGAAGGAAGAAGAAGTAGGATTGTTGTAAAATAAGATGGGTGTATGGGATGGTAAGAAAGCAATCTCAATTATATTGTCAATTGTAGGGGAGAAAAATTGTTATAAGTACATATTATTAACAACAGTTATGAGATTATATAATTGTGAATGTATATATGAGAAATAAAAATTTAAACCCCCCCTCCCAAAAAAAAGTATAAATATGATTATAAATACAGGAAATGGGTATGAATAAGTGGGGACAGTAGGATAGGGACGGAAGGCATGCTTGGTGCGCTTATGCACGCCCCCTTTACAGACCTCTTAGGAAGGGGGTGAGAGCAACGGTAAGTTTAAGGTTAAAGTTTTGGGAGTTTGGAGATGAAACCACAGAGTCAGATAGTGCATTCCAGGCGTTGACCACTCTGTTGCTGAAGTCGTATTTTCTGCAATCGAGTTTGGAGCGGTTTACCTTAAATTTGTATCTATTGTATGCTCATGTATCGTTGCAGTTGAAGCTGAAGTAGTCATTGACAGGTAGGACATTGTAGCAGACAATTTTGTGTACTATGCTCAGGTCAGACCGAAGGTGGCGTAGTACAAGGTTGTCTAAGTCCAAAATTTCAAGTCTGGTGGTATAAGGCATTCTGTTGCAAGCAGAGGAGCAGAGGACTATTTTCGTGAAATATCCTTGGGCTCGCTCGATTGTATTAATATCTGATATGCAGTGCAGGTTCCAGACAGATGAGCTGTATTCGAGAATAGGTCTAGCAAAGGTTTTATATGCCCAAGGTTGCAATACAATATTATTGGAAAAGAAGCTTCACAAGATTAGGTTAACTTCCTCAGGAGAGGGCCAATAATCACCAGGTGGTGACTAACTACCCAGTGCTACTCTCTTCATTTTTTGGTGTTCAAAAGGAAACTTTAAAACGATCGAGCGGATAACTAGAGATTGGCAGAGCATTTCCATGGTATTTGTGAATACTAATTTCTGTCCCTTCTCTATCATTTTAGATCTTCAAGAGGGAGGACCTCCCCCTCCTCCCCCTCCGCCTCCCCCTCCTCCACCTGAAATTCCTGTTCATATCCCGCCTCCCCCTCCTCTTCCACAAGCGCCACCCCCTTCTCAATCTCAAACAAGGGAAGACAGAAGCAATGCCACGCCATCTGGTAAGACTGGAGGATTAAAGCTGGGGCACCACTCACTTAATGTTACTATTGAGAGAGCAGCCAGGTATGATATGCAATATATTTTATCCCAGTGAAGACGACACGCCCTGGAAAATAGAAGAACTGGCTCTGTGATTTAGTTCAATAGCTTTGAAGGAATTATCTGTAACCGTAGTACAGTTACTACATTGCAAATGTTCAAAATGCTGCAGATACATGATTGATGTAGTTGACTAAATTAACAGTCATTCTATAAGAGAAATCACTGATATTCCTTTCCTATTATATCATGAATGGGGAAAAAATGAGAATCTGTGAAAGACTGAGATTCAAACCAACAGGTTTTTTATTTTCTGGCTAACCCCTAATTAGCCAGCGCATATCAGGTTTTGTTAGTGGCAGTGAAAGTTGGGTAGCATCACTTTAGTGCTGGAAACAGCACTTAAAAGATGGAAATTTCTGCAACGGATCATGTTCCCTCTAGAGTAGCTTCTCTTTCTGCTTAGCTAGCTGCAGCTGTAGCTAGCTAAGAAAACCACGTGGTGTATAAGCATCTCCTTGTGTTTCCATCTGATACTTGATAGGCTGGAGACACCTAAGGCATAAGAATATGAAAGTTCCATTCTGCTATCAGGACTAATAAGCATTAGTTTAGCCTTCCCAAAACTTTTACGACTTCCAAATGCTCTTTATCAGATCCTACATCCCCAGGAACAATGGCTAATAATTGTGTTGGCTGTTAATTATGAAAGCTGAAGGTCCCACAGAAACAGAAGGCACAAAGATGGAGAACATAGCATTAAGAGAACCATCCTGTCTCAGTAGTGAACATTAGGGTGGGGCAGGGTGGTTCAGAAGTTAGAACTCTGGGCTGGCAATCAGCAGGCTCGCGTTCGAGACCTGTTGCTGCTGCAGGGCAAGGTGAGTTCCCATCACACGTTCCAGCTCTTGCCGACACAGCAGTTTTGAAGAGCCAAGGTGGCGCAGTGGTTAAATGCAGCACTGCAGGCTACTGCTAGATCAGCAGGTCAGCGGTTCAAATCTCACCGGCTCAGGGTTGACTCAGCCTTCCATCCTTCCGAGGTGGGTAAAATGAGGACCCAGATTGTTGGGGGCAATATGCTGACTCTCTGTAAACCGCTTAGAGAGGCCTGAAAGGCCTATGAAGCGGTATATAAGTCTACTGCTATTGCTATTGCTATTGCTATATTGAAAATGGGTGACGTAAGTAGATAAATAGGCACCACTTCAGTGGGCAACCGCTTGTAGACATGACAGGAGCCCCCAACCAGGTGTCCCCCCGGGCAACCGTAATGTCACCAGTAAATCCTTTCACCGTGAAAGTACTTTGGTGCTTCCAACATAAGAGCATTAGTATTAGTGAACGTTATATTTTGTGTGGAAAATCCCGTTTTTCCAGAGCATGCATTAGAAACCAACTAAAATACTCAATACTTTGAGGGATGTAATGGCTAAGATGCTGAGCTTGTGGATTAGAAAGGTCAGCAGTTTGGTGGTTCGAATCCCTATTGCCGCATAACGGAGTGAGCTCCCGTTACTTGTCCCAGCTTCTGCCAACCTAGCAGATCGAAAGCATGTAAAAATGCAAGTAGAAAAATAGGAACCACCTTTGCTGGGAAGGTAACAGCGTTCCGTGCGCCTTCAGCGTTTAGTCATGGCAGCCACATGACCACGGAGACATCTTCGGACAGCGCTGGCTCTTCAGCTTTGAAACAGATGAGCATTGGCCCCTAGAGTTGGGAACAACTAGCACATATGTGCAAGGGGGAACTTTTACCTTTACCTTAAAATACTCATGAAAAAAACAATCTTGAGAAAATAGACAATGGCTTGATAAAAGTTGAGTCTCACAGAATCAAACTATAAAGTTCTTAATACAAAACAGCGGATTCTTTGAGGGAGGGGCATCTTATGTCTGTAGCCCTCAGCGCCTAAGGGCATTGCAATGAATTTACTTTTCTGCAGCTGCTTTGCAAGGAGCACCAAAGGAAGTTGTGAACCCGTCAAATGGCCGAGCCACACTTTTGGAATCCATCCGCCAAGCTGGTGGCATTGGAAAAGCCAATCTCCGTAGCGTCAAAGAGAGGAAATTAGAAAAGAAAAAGCAGAAGGAGAAAGTGCAAGGTAAGTTACACCCTATCCTTCCACCCTAGGCCACTTCCTGTCCTTAGATTTGACTGCATGGTTCATCAGGGTGAGTCAAACATTGAAGCATCTGTCAGACATCTGAATGATAGTTAATATTATGCATTACATCGTGTATTTTTTTTGCAAATTTTTTTTATTTTATTTTTAAACATAAAAAAACCAACATAAAAAAGATTCTCATCCATTACATACAGCATGTCGTTTGGTTACAAGTATTTTTGCATCTATATTCTCAATTACATTTACAATCACAGATTTTTCATCTAATATAACTAAATACCTCACTTTCATTGTACAACGTATATTCAGTGACGATTAATTTTTTTTTTCTTTTCAATAATCCTAATTCCCTTACATTCTTGATTGTCTGTTTAATAACAATATACCTTTATATAATCACTTATCCCATTCTGAATATTTTTACAATATAAAAAAGATTTACCAACTATTTATATTTATATATCACTGTTTTCAATTGTGTATAATCCCACCAATCATCTATCGAGTATGCTTATGTTCATTATTGTCTTTGTACGTCATACATTCGAACAGATTTGTTATTCCTTCATTTTTCAACAAGGTATTCTAAATAATCACTTCATATATATATACCAATTTTAATTACTTCCTTATTAAACTTATTTATCAATAACAAGATATCTGTATGATATATACTTAGTGTTATACATTATATCACCAATCCTCTATCAAGTATACATAAATTCATTGTTATCCTTATCCATTTTAATACAAAAAGTTCTAAATTATTCAATTCATATATATATCACTCTTTCATTGTATCGTTATTGATCTATTTTACAGCATAATTGTATTATCACTTAACTCCTTCAATTAAAACAAACATGGTGTATTTTTGATTGTTAGAATACGTTACTGTATGGCAGAGAAATTTGTGGCCTTCAAGGGGTTATTGGACCCTAATTCCCTTCAGTTCCTTCCTCAATCACTCCCCTTGATCACTACACAAAACATGGGTTATTCTTAGAGGCAACAACAAATATTTTCAGTTAGTCTAGACCAGGGGTCAGCAACCTGTAGCTTTGGAGCCGCATATGGCTCTTTCATCCTTCTGCTGCGGCTCCCTGTTGCCAGCTAGCATCACAATTATGAGAGGAGCTTCCAGTGAGGCGGGGAAGCAGGGCATACCAGGAGAAGACTCTATGGCAAGGGGTGGGTTTTCCAGTCAGCCCCACAATTGATAGGTCTTTCGGTTAGGACAGGTAAAAGAAAAAGGGTGCCGCGCTAGGAGACTCTATGGTGGGGAAAACCGGACTTCCGGTCGGCTTCAGAATTGAACCAGGGACTTCCGGTTAGGACCTTTGTAGCTCTTTGAGTGTTTAAGGTTACTGACCCCTGGTTTAGACCAAACTAATTTGGACATCCATCTTCATATTACAAGTTCAAGGGGATTTTGGTTATTTATTTTTGTCATTTATTTGCATAAGACAATTCTATCTAAATAGTGATAATTACTAGTTTCTGTCCCAAACTCACTTTTCTTAGGAAAAATAAGTTTAGCAAATGTGGTAATATTGAGAAGCACGAAAGCTGTATGAAAAGAGCTGCTTCTTTTTTTTTATAGCATCGTCTTCCATTTCCTTGGCTCCATCTGAACATCTGTTTATTTATTTTATTTTTATCTACTTCATGCGTTTTATTTATTTGATAAGATATCTATTTAGCAAATTTGTATAGCCACCCATTCCAGTAAGTGACAAACGACAAACATTCTCGATACAACAAAAACAATTACAATCATAAATGTGTGATTAAAATGCATAGGAAATAACACAGTCAACAAAATGAGACAGAAGATTGGTCCCGTCACATACTCAGGGCCTTAAGCTGGAGTTTTTAGGGCGTTGCTAAAAAGTCAGCAGGATTGGGGCCATCCTACTCTCTAGAGTGAGAATGTTCCTAAGGCAGGCACCTTGGCAGAAAAGGCAGGTTAGGTATTTAGTCAACGGGATTCTGACATGCTCATCCTTCCAGACCAAATCAGACAGGAAGAAATTACTATGCCAAAGGTTCAAGTCTAGATAAGTACAATTGTGAAATTTATGCCCAACTAGCTGATAACATGGCCCTGCTCGGCTATTTATTTATCCCAACCCTCCTTCCATGAATGTCACTGCAATTTCTAATGTTGGATTTTCCCCCTTACCAAGGGGGGAGGGGGGTTATGGAGTACTGTGAAGCCGTTACCCTGTCAACTCCACAGCGCTGTACAGTAGAAGCCATTTTAAGGCACAACAGACTGCATCTTAATAGAACACACACCCCCAGGGTGTTTTACCCCCACAGTATTTGTTTCCAAAGAGAGTAAGTAATCTGTGCAACAAGTATGGTTGAAATTGCGCAAGGCACTCCAGAGTTATGCTGGAACATACGCGCACACACACAGCCATTTTTATATATTGTATATAGATTGGTACTCTTTATACCCTGGGTCTCTATTGTGATAGTTAGCACACCACTTGCAGTCAGGTTCCCTGTATCAGGTGAAAAGATGTAGGGTGCCTTATCTGATTTCATAGAACATCCAATCTGATAATCCTTCTGTATGGTAGTCTCCAATTTTCTCTGCACATTCTACCAAACCATCACAGAATAGTCTCACAGCATGAGGGTAATTATGGCTGTCATATTGGGTATTACGCTTTTTAATACTCGGATGTTATGATGAAACCAATAGCATAAGCACCACATCCAGCCCAACACGTACATTCCCCTTTTCAATTTGTTTTTGCAACCTTGGGTAAAGTGATTAATAGCACTTAGACTTACATACGGCTTCACAGTCCTTTACAGCCCTCTCTAAGCAGTTTACAGAGTCAGACTATTTCCCCCTCAACAATTTTGGGTCCTCATTTTATCCACCTCAGAAGGATGGAAGGCTGAGTCAACCTTGAGTCTGGTGAGATTTGAACTGACAAATTGCAGGCACCCGGCAGTCAGCAGAAGTAGCCTGCAGTACTGCATTCTAACCATTGCGCCACCATGGCTCATAGATACATTAAATCAAATGTAATGATCGTTGGTCTAGAGGAGATAATGGGGAACATCCACCAGGAAACCATTTTTACAAGAATGCCTATGATATTTTCTCCCCAGCGTGGCTAAGTGCCTGAATAGATTGGGATAGCAATCATATGTGAAGACTTCATCCAAAACAATGTCGGATTTATGTGCAGATTCCTGATTTTCTCCCATTTCCTGTCTTCAGTCTTTGATTTCTCTTTTTGTGTTTTCTCCAGTGGGAGCTACTGAGCAAGGCGGAGATCTGATGTCAGATCTTTTTAACAAACTGGTCCTCCGGCGCAAAGGTAAAGAAGCTTGTTGTGGTTTCTCCGCAGTGGTGCAAGAAACAAAACTTAAGGTTTCCTTTTAGCAGAAAACAAAGTTTTCTTTTCACTGTAACTATGATTAAAAGATAAGTTATAAATTTCATATGGCTGCTTCTAACATTAAAAACCATCAGTGTTTGAGACAGAGAGGCAAGAACAGGATCAGGATAGAACAGCCAAAACCATGCTGAGCTCCATTCAGAAAAAAAGATTAGTATGTTCCCATTCAAGCAACATACTTAACTTCTTACTGAATCAACCCATTTTCTGGGTCAGCCATTTAAGGCATTAATTAAATAAGTGGGCTGAATTAACAAACTGTTATCCAAAAGCTAACATTAAAAATGTTAATCATGTTGTATGGCTGCATCTCTAGCTATTTACCCAATCAGGTTCTCCTGGTTATGGGAACAATGCTATCAGGAAGAAATAGCAGAGAAAGATCAATTCTGCACAGTGAGAGCTAAAAGGTTTGATTTGCGTAGAGCACGGGTGTCAAACTCACTGCGTCACATTGCCATCATGTGATATTTCGTGACGTTTTTCCCATTTGCGGAGCTGGGTTGTTGTGTGGCCTGTGTGTGACACATCCAGTCCGCAGGCCACCAGTTTGACACCCCTGACATAGAGCATCAAGCCCACCACCTTCATTTTTGCTAAGATCAAGCCATATGGCTAAACAGATATGCTCCAGGTTTTAGCCCAACTAAAAGTATTAAACATCTAAATGGAGAACCTGCAACTATCCAGATTTGGTGAACTGTTATTTCACAGGATTTGCAACAGGCTTGTGCGTTTTCTACCCTGTTTCCCCGAAAATAATAAGCCCAATCGGGCTTTTGAGCATATGTGCTAAAGCCCTCTCCCAAAAATAAGCCCTCCCTGAAAATATTGCAACACAGCACCAGCTATGAGGTGACTACGCCCACTGCTCCTGCACCTCAAAAATAATAAGACCTCCCCGAAAATAAGGCCAAGTGCTTATTTCAGGGGTCAAAAGCCTAATTTTCTAATTATTTTATTGTCTTTACCCTGTCTTGTTTTCTGGGAAATACGGTAGAAACATCCACCACTTTGAACCCAAAGCCAGAAAGATATTTCCAAATAGACTCAGGCCTGCATCTGCTAATGCCTTCCTTCTTTGTCCCATAATCCCAGGAAAATAGGCATTTGTTAAGCAGGCAGTGACAAGGCTGCAAGGTATTTTGTAGTGGGTACAGTACATTGTTGGCACTTTTTAAATTCCAACCAGTTTTCCATATACCTATCATACTAAGGCGGGGGGAGGGGGGATGCAGCTTCTTTAAAGAAGCATTAATAGATGTGGTATGTGTACTCAAACTGACTCTGGAAGACTTTTTGAGTTTTGGATTCAAAGCACTGCACTTAAGCTTCCATGAGTGTTCTAGATAGGAGTCTCCTCCGTAGCAGGTTTTAAACTCTTAACATATTTAACTGATAAACAGAGTTGGAAGGGGCTTTATAAGTCATCTAGTCCAATCCCCCTACTCAAGCAGGAGACTCTACACCATTTCTGACAAATGGTAGCCCAATCTCTTCTTGAAAGTCTCAAGTGCTGAAGACCCCACAGCTTCCCAGGGCAACTTCTGTTCCATTGGTTGATTGTTCTCACTGTCAGAAAGTTCCTCCTTATTTCTAGGCTGAATCTCTCCTTGGTCAGTTTCCATCTTTCAATTTTCTTTGCAATTTGCCTCTCTTGGTGCAAAATTCTGAGTCAATTAAGAAATGTGTTTCTGTTTGTCTTGGTTCTCATTGCCGGGGCAGCACTTCCCCGTGTCAACTCTCCGTCTCCGCCGGATCTCAGATTACAGTAGCTGGTTTGAGATGGGTGTATCTATTGGGTAATGTGATTTATGATACAGACTGAGGGGAGGAAAGGAACAGGGGCAAAGTTCAGAAGTAGATAAACAAACCAAAAAAAATGGCTGCCAATAAATCTTGCCTAATGAATAATTCCTATGAAGCTGTAAATAAATCACTGGTTTTTGTATTAAAACATTGGCTCGATTATTATGAATCAGTTACGGCATCGCTAGGAAACTTTACACCCCGTCTTTGTCACTTAGATGTCATGCCTGCACATTTGAGGAAGTGTCGATCTCCTGGTGCCACGTCCCATTTTGTCTTCTCTCCCGTAGGCATTTCGGGCAAAGGACCAGCCGCTGGTGGAGACAGCAACGCGCCCAATGTACCAGCAGGTGCCTTTGGCCGCATCTCCGACACCATTCCGCCCCTGCCACCTCCACAGCAGCCAGCTGGGGAAGAGGACGAAGACGACTGGGCTTCCTAGATGGCACTTCAGAAGGCAACATAAGGAGGCTTAACAGAGGGCCCTCTTGCTGTTTGACACGTCCATCTTTTTAAAGAATACTCACTACAGTGGATATTGCCACTTTGCCATCCAATCCTGAACACCAACATGAATATAATTACGCACACAGAAGAATCTGCCGCCGTGCAATTTGTCCTCAAGGACGAGAGCTAGTTTCCATCTTAGAAAAAGCCTCTGTGACCGAAACATGGCATGTGAAAACATTTGGCATGTGCAGCAAGACTCTGCTTGCTGGGAGCTGGGAGGCTTCAGAGGCTACCCAGCCACTACTGAGAACAGTTTCTGTTTTCTTTCAATGCTCATATCCTTTTTAGCTCTCTAAAGAAGGGCTTTTGCCTGCTCGGTGCAATTATTATATATATAAATATGCATTTTACTCTACTACTTGCTTTGAATGTCCTAAACGAAAACCTGAAAGAAGCCTGTTTTTGCATCCAAGTGCAATAAGAACACATTTCGGGGGACAAAACTGGAATGGAGGGTGCTGCATTATTAGCTTGCATATAGGAAAATGCATTAACCTGTTTCAAAGAAAGGCACGCTTTGCTTTACTTTCCTTGTCCCGTCTTCTTCCTTTCAATTTCTTGTTGCGGAAGGTAGTATTTGTTTGCAGCATCAGGATGGAAACTCAAGTGTGTGAAAAAGAACAAGTAGTCCTCGACTTAACGACCACAACTGAGCCCCAAAATTGATGTTGCTAAGTATAACATTTGCTAAGTGGATTTTGCTCCATTTTACGACCTTTCTTGCCACAATTATGTGAATCCCTGAAGTTGTTAAGTTAGTGACGCGGTTGTAAAGTGAATCTGGTTTCCCCGTTGACTTTGGTTGTCAGGTCGTAAATGGGAGATCACATGACCCTGGAACACTGCAACCGTCATAAATATGAGTCACTTGCCAAGAGCATTAATTTTGATCATGTGATCTTGGGGATGCTGCAACAGTGTGAAAGTGTGAAAAACAGTCCTGGGTCACTTTTTTTCAGTGCTGTTGTAACTTCAAACGGTCACTAAATGAACTGTTGTAAGTCGAAGACTACCTGGACTAAGTAGCTCAGTTGTTAGCAATAGCAATAGCAGTCAGACTTATATACCGCTTCATAGGGCTTTCAGCCCTCTCTAAGCAGTTTACAGAGTCAGCATATCACCCCCACAGTCTGGGTCCTCATTTTACCCACCTCGGAAGGATGAAAGGCTGAGTCAACCTTGAGCCGGTGAGATTTGAACCGCCAAACTGCAGCTTAGCAGTCAGCTGAAGTGGCTGCAGTACTGCACTCCAACCACTGCGCCACCTCGGCTCTTAGTTCTGTTGTTCTGGGTATCTCTGCATGTTGGTGGAAATGTTTCTCAGGATATCCACCTAAGCGAATCTTCTGGGCCATGCTCATTGAACCATGTTATATACCATATTTTTCGGACTATAAGACGCACCCCTCCCCCCCTTAAAAATAGAAGTGTCTGTGCAACTTATAGAGCCGTGATAGTGAACCTATGGCACGTGTGCCACAGTTGGCACACAGAGTCATTTCTGAGGTCACGTGAGGCATTGCCCTGTTGGCACACATGTGGGTGGTGGCCAGCTGATTTTCCGGCCATGATTTTTGGCTGTTTTTCGCCCTTCGGAGACTTCCCTGATGCCTCTATAGGGCGAAAAACGGCCCAACGTGCAAACCAGAAGTCCGTTCCCAAACTTCTGGTTTGCGTATTGGGTTGTTTTTAGCCCTCCCAAGGATTCGGGAGGCTTCCCTGACACCTGAGTAGGGCAAAAAACAGCCCAATGCAAATGGGCTGCGGAGATCCCCGCCGCCTAGAACACCTGATAGGCAGTATTCCAGGAGGCAAATCCAATCACCAATCAGCTACTCGGCAGCGACGGCTGCAGCATTCCCCGGCGACGACAGCTCAACTCAGTTGACCAGTGGTGGGTGCACTGGAGTGGAGCCCTGATGAGCCACGCGCTGGAGTTGCGATAACGTGCTGAAGCTGACCAGGCTCTTTGCTGCAAGGACACTAGCCAGATGAACATCGAATGGATGCTGGGAGGCAGAGGCAGAATTTTTCTTTCTTGTTTTCCCCCTTTAAAGCTAATGTGCATCTGATGGTCCAGAAACTCTTATATTACCGAAAAATACGGTAATACTTCTCTGGTTTGCAAATGCTGCTAGGAAACTGTGTCGCTTCTATGAAGTGAGCTTTTAAAAAAATGATACAAAAGCAAGTACTTAGAAAAGGAAAGGCCTGGATAATGCAGGTGTGCAGCAATTCAGAGGTTAAAAAAAGACACTTTGAAGCTCTCCCGCAGCACCTGCCTGCAGGCTTTTCCTACCTAAAACCATGCAAGCTGCCTTTGGTTTAATGCAGTGCTTCTCAACCTCAGGAAGTTCAACTCACAGAATTCCCCACTCCACACATCTTAAAACATACTGGGGAAATCAGAAACTGCTTTTACAGTTTTACAGCGTGTATCTACCCTACCGTTTTTCAATTCCCCTTTGCCTTTGCATCTGAAATGTAGCCCAGTCCTTTTAGATGAAGTTCTTTTTAAATCAGCATCTATCTACAAAGCACATTTTAAAGTGTTTTTAGCAGCTCCTTTCATTAACCCTCCCAAAGCTAACTTTGACCAATAGCAGTAAACCTATGTAAACAGCTTTTTTTTTAATGTAAAGATAAAGTTTCCCCTTGCACATATGTGCTAGTCGTTCCTGACTCTAGGGGGCAGTGCTCATCTCTGTTTCAAAGTGTTGTCCAAAGATGTTTCTGTGGTCATGTGGCTGGCATGACTAAACGCCGAAGGCGCACGGAACGCTGTTACCTTCCCACCAAAGGTGGTTCCTGTTTTTCTACTTGCATTTTTACGTGCTTTCGAATTGCTAGATTGGCAGAAGCTGGGACAAGTAACGGGAGCTCACTCCATTATGCAGCACTAGGGATTTGAACCGCTGAACTCCTGATCTTTCTGATCCACAAGCTCAGCGTCTTAGTCACTGAAGGGTGGATAGCAAACTGAAGCCAAGAATTCCTGGGCTGAAGGGATTAAGGAAAGAGTAGTGCTTCAAAAGTGATCCCTGCATCACTAGCTTTCCTGGCTAATACACCAGATAGCAATGTTTTTCAACTTCAGCCATTGTAAAATGCATGGATATAATTCTCCAGCCAGCAGTATTGCTGGCTAGGGAATTCTGGGATTTGAAGACCGTGCAACTTACAATGGCCAAAGATCAAGAAACATGGCCATAGCACGTGCGTTCCTTTTAATTTTGCTGTGAGCCCTGTTTTGGCACAAAGAAAGAGAAAACTGAAACATCTCACGGTTCAGTAGAAAGGAGAACCGGGAGTCTATAACCGATTATATCCCACATGCAGATTTTAGCAAATGATGACTGCTGGTGGCATAGAAAACATTTTGAAATTGAAATAGCTGTTTCTGAGTGTGAAATGCATTCAGAATGGCTGGAACAAGCTAATTTAAGCTTGAAATAACCACTTCAAGCTCCCATTCAATGTCAAAATGTTTGCACACCCTTATTAACCACCTGCCTTGAACTTTGAATAGCATATATTATAACCTCAAAATAAAGTCCAAGAGGCACCAGTTGTGCAAAATGAAATAGAGGGAAAACAAGGTTTTTGTCCAAATCCTTTCAGTGGAGAGCTCAGTTTCCACTATAAACAGAAGAAAGCGCATCCCTTTTCCAACCTTAATTTAGTTTAGAAAACTTTTTTAGTGACTGGAAGTGGGTGGGAAACAGGTTCAAAATTAAGATTGCACAATACAAGTATAACGCATTTAAATACACAGGAGACATTTGGCATCGGCGGAGGAAGCAAATCCCTTATTCCTCACGAAGAGTCGGACTTGGAATTGGATTTCTTTTCCCAATGGAACTGCAAGACAGAAATGAGGAATTACATGAGGCAGGTAGTGACAAAAGTCAATAGAGATAATAATGTGCACATTTCACCCGCAGGAAAATAAATCTTAAAAGAGTCTAGCTTTGATTGATTGATGCTTAGATTCTCTGGGATGATTAACATTTCAGAGGAATTTGCAACGGAGCCTGGTTTTGGGACTTACTTTTCTTAGCGCTGCAAAAGCCGGTCCAAACCTATCCTTGATTTGGGTTCTGCTTTTAATCCACCGAGGAAGTTTGTTGAGAACTGCTGGACGGGTGTATCTGTGATCTAAAAGCACAATACTGGCAAAGTCCTTTTGATGCCGAATTGCCCTTCCTGTAAAAGCAAACCATCTTATTTATTTAATCCATTTATAATGGCCGCCCAACTTCTCCTTGTCACACTGAATGGCTAATACAGGATTCAATTCAAAGTGAGATGTCACAGGGAAAACTGTTTAAAGCAGTTTTTCTCAACCGTGTCAACTTGAAGATGCATGAATTTCAGCTCTCGGAATTCCCCAGCCAGCTTGAGATTGGCATACAAATATTTCCTCTCTCGTGATGACTAGGGCAGGGGTTGGCAACCTTAAACACTCAAAGAGCCACAAAAGTCCTAATTGGAAGCCCCCCATTCAATTCTGGAGCCGACCGGAAACCTGGTTTTCCCACCATAGAGTCTCCTCCTAGTGTGGCATCCTTTTTCCTCTACTTGTCCTAACCGAAAGCCCTATCAATTGTGGAGCTGATCAGAAAATCCATCCCTTGCCATAGAATCTCCTCCTAGCAGGCCCTGCTTCCCCCCCCCCCAAAAAAAAACGGCAGCTCCTCTCAAAATTGAGGTGCCAACCAGTGATGGAGCCACAGCAAAGGGATGGAAGAGCCACATGCGGCTCCAGAGCCACAGGTTGCTGACCCCTTGACTAGGGCAAAGAACAGCAGACATAACCTTCAGACCTGTGAATTTCCGCTCTCAGAATTTCCACAGCTGAGAATTCTGGAAGTTGAAATTTACATTACCTGGAAGGCACTCGGGTTGCAGAAGGCTAGTATGTTGAAACTGCTGTGCGTGAGTGACTAATAAAACAAATTTTGCTCTAGGAATATTTTATACTGATAAACCACCTGATCTTTCTGTGCCCAAACTTAGCAAGACAGGAACCTACTTTATGAAGGTATGAAACAAGGTAGGAGAAAGTGGCACAGATTCTTCCTGCTATTTTCTCCCAAATTGTTCTCTCCAACATTTTGGCAGGTTGGCTACACACAAGGAAGTGCCTTCTTACAGCCCAATTCCAGCTGACACTCTTTCATGTTCAACCAGAAGATCCATCTTACCCATAGCAATTGTCCATAATTGGAAGCAGAGGTTTTTCTGCCCTCTTATGTACAAACCGTGGCCTAAACGATCACTTGCCCATTATACTTCATTACTTTGATGGCGGTAAGCCAACTTTGCACAGAAGCTTGTATGAAAAATGTACCAACAGTACCACTGCGTGATAAACGGGTAACAGAAAAGATCACCAATTCCTAATTTCTCTGCTAACTTACCACATCTTCCCTGATCGGTTGCTTGGGAGTGTTTAAAGCTGTTTAAAACGGGCAATGACGTAACCAGGTTCCATCTGACCAACCATAAAACTCCGATTGAGAGAGCTCTCTGTATTTTAGAACCAAGGGCATACTTTACCTATTGACTGGTTGACTGCTTTCATGCATAGATTTTCAATGAGCAAGTTCCCTGGAGACTGGCCTGCAGACTTTGGCTAGAGGAAACCAAGACAGGTGGGATACATAAATGGGGTTAGAAGCTAACATTTTATTTTATTTATATCCCGTCTTTATTATTTTTGCAAATAATTCAAGGCAGTAAAACATATCCAACATGCCTTCCTCCTATCTTCTAAAGTGAACCTTCTAAAGTGAACTGGGCTGAGAGAGAGAGAGAGAGAGAGAGTGACTGGCCCAAAGTCACCCAGTTGGCTTCCATGGCTAAGGCAGGAATTGAACTCCCCTACTGCTTTAAGCAGTAGACCAAACTGACTCTCAAGTACGCTCAAGTCACCCAACAATCCAGCCTTCTGCGACAATTGATGCCACTAGTGTTATTTATTTGATTTACACCCTACCTTTCTATCCAAATATTGAAGTACTCCTACATATGTTACATAGAATTTCCTTAATCCTATTCAAGGATAAGTGTGATACAGCTTGTTTAAAGTACCGTATTTTTCAGAGTATAAGTGGCACCTTTTTCCCCCCCAAAAGAGGGTGAAAATCTGGGTGCGTCTTATACACTGAATACAGCATTTTTGGCCTCCCGAAACCCCACTCCCTTCACAGAACTGGGGCATGCAGAGAGTTTGAGAGGCCTGCAAAGTGCTCCTGGGGAGGTCAAAAACAAGTGAAAAACGGGCCATTTTTCACTTGTTTCCCCAGCCCCCCAGAGCACTCTACAAGCCTCCTAAATGCTATGCATGCCCTTTTGGGGCAAAAAATGGGCCCACTTTTGCAAAGAATGGGCCATTTTTTGCTTGCTTTTGGCCCAGCCCCCAGGAGCACTTTGTAGGCCTCTCAAACTTTATGCATGCCTCGTTTTTCACAAAAAAATGAGGCGTGCACTGGGTTTGGGAGGTCTTCGGAATGCAAAAAACTTCTTTAAATTTTTTTACTTCTTCAAAACCTTGGTGCATCTTATACTCCAAAAAATACGGTAGATAAACCCAGTCTTGATCATTTCTAGCCTAAGGAAGTACATGTAGTCCTCAACCTATGGCTGTAATTGAGCCCCAAATTTCTGTTGCTAAGCAAGACAGTTGTTAAATGAGTTTTGCCCCATTTTACAACCTTCCTCACCACAGTGGTTAAGTGAATCACTGAAGTTAGTAACACGGTTGTTAAACGAATTTCGTTTCCCCATTGACTTTGCTTGTCAAAAGGTGATAAATCATACGTCTCTGGAACCCTGCAACCGTCAAATGAGTCAGTTGCCAAGCGTCTGCATTTTGATCACGTTGAGTTGAAGTCTACATATCTTAAAAGTTGCCAAGGTTAACAAACGTTGCTCGGGGCACTTCAGAAATTCCAGCAATCAGAGGAAGTAAAGTTACACTCCCTCACCAGGGCAGGTTGGGATAGGGAATGCTGGGAGTTGAAGTCCACTCATCTTAAAGTGGCCAAGATTTGGAAGCATTGCCATACATCAGAGCTGTCAAACTCCTGGCCGGATGTGTCACATAATGGCCATGGCCATGCCCGGTTTAGTGAAGGGAGGGGAGGAAAGTCCCAATATGTCATGTGACGCCATGAGTTTGACACCCCTGCCTTAGATCAAGCTAAGTGGAAAACAGAGGATCTTTTACCATTGTTTTATCCAGGTAAGCCATTTTCTCTTGAAGTTCTGGAGATTTTATGTTGGGGTAGGGCATGCCCACCATAATTACACACCTGGGGAAAAAAAAATGAGGAAAAGTAAGGAACACATAAATCACTCGGCGTCATCTCTTTAACTTGCATAATAATCCTGCAATCTCTTTCAATCCAAAGAGTTCTTTTTCTCCCATGTAATTTTAATTTTATTATATGTTTTAAAAAAAGATATACAAAAATAGGAAGAAAAGAAACTCAGAAACTCAATTGGAGTAATTTGCAATCCAAGCATGTCACATACAAAGCAATATCCAGTGTATAAAGCTTTCTTTAAGCTCAAGAAGAGAAACAAACAAACAAAAAATACCCTATTTTGGCCAAGTAAGGTGAAAAACCTACGCCAAGGAGAAACACGCTGCACCATTTTTGATTAGTGGGTAAAATTGCCTTTTCAAAAACAGATTACAATTTCAATCGAAGGCGCCTGCAGTGGATAGGCCGGTATATCAAGTGCATTCAAGATAGCCTAATATTTTTACCCTTGGAATCTTAAACAGCAATTTGAGGGAGCTTTAAGTAAAAATGTGGGGAAAGAAGCGATTGGGGAATAATATTCTGCATACAAATTAGCCTCCTACAGGTTGGGTTTATGCTACAAAGCCCATACCTCTTTCTGGATAACTATGGCTTTACTCGCCCGAGAAGAAGCCTTGTTTCATTTCAGATTCATTTGTAAGAAGAAATGGCTTTCTCTCTGAAAGCGTTGGCTAGGCATCGCAATTTACCAAACCCTCCCACCTAATTGCCTTCACAACCTGCTTGTGACAACAGGGGGCAGTTAATATGCAGCAACCGCTTTCTGTCATCCCGCATGTCAAGCTTAGCTGTCCCACTAAGGCAGGTGCAGAGAGCCGGGTGGGAGGAATAACACTGGCGTTAAAAATGGAAAGTGGAGCATTTATGAAACAACAGATTTGCCTTAAAGGAGGAAGTGACAGCTTTGCCCACTTGCCATACAGATTTTCTCTCTCTCTCTCTCTCTCTTCTTCCCGCTCTCTCATCCTAATACCTTCTATGTTTGGCCTTCAGTCTGTTGCACAATGGGGAATATGTCTCATTAAAGTCAAACACCCTGTGCTAAAAGCTAAGCCCCGAAATTAGCACTCGAAGGGCCCTTCCCAAAATTAAGACTTCGGTTTGCATTAGCTCAAACCTAAATGAGCTGCCCCCACCCAATCAATATTTCATAACTCTCTAAATTCTAATATTCCAGTGAATAATTCCGCCACCACTACCCCAAGGCCAAGCAATAATTTTTACCTTCCCAGGTCATCTGAAAAATTGATTCCTTCGCTCATTTTCCCACCAACTACAGAAAACAGCAGTGCTCCTGTCATGGGGCCATCTGTTCGGTTGCAGCGCTGTGTGAAAGGAAGTCCACAATGCAATGGTTAAAAGCTGGAGCACCTCTACAGTCAATTTACTGCCTCTTCCCACCTGCTCAATAATCGTCCAATCTTCTGTTTCGTACCTTGATACACTTGGCATATTCTGCCAAGACCTGCTCCACTTGGTTAGCCTTCTTGGGTTCCTGAAATATCTGTAAATGGCATCATACGTCAATTATAGGAGAACATCCTTCATACCATGTGAGTAGTACGATCTCAGGAGCTAAAGGTCTGTAGAGATTCTCAGTCATCCAGGCCATGTTTGTCCCAAAGGAGCTTTTTCAGGAGGCAACTGGATTTTCTTGTTTTTTCTTTGAAGACATTTCGCTTCTCATCCAAGAAGCTTTTTCAGCTCTGTCCCCACTATTCTGTCAGAGCTGAAGAAGCTTTTTGGATGAGAAGCGAAACATCTTCAAAACAACAAGAAGAAAGTCCAGTTGCCTCCTGAAAAAGCACCTTTGGGACATCTACAGGAGCTGTGAAATTGTGTGGCTTTTGTACAGTGACCAAACTGAAAAATAGTGATGTTGGCTTCAACCTCCAGTAAAACCTTGATTTAAATTAGTTTCTCAAACCTGGCAACTTTAAGGTATGTGGACTTGGACCGCCAGCGAATTCCTCAGCAGGTTAAGTTGGGGAATTATGGGAATTGAAGTCCACACATCTTAAAAGTTGTCAAATCTAAAGAACGCGGACTTAAAGGATCCCCATTTCACCAACTTTGGATACAACGGACAGCATTTCCATCCAGACATCCCTCTAAAAGAAGAGAACTGTCTCCTGCATCTGAAGTAATCTAGTCTTAATATACAGATGTTATGATGACAAATAACCTTACTTGATGCAAATAACAAGATGAGGTTGATGTGTGTCATGGGGATGTCATACTTTGAGTCTTAATGGACATTGAGGATTAATGGCTGATGTATTCTCCCCCACCTCTCTAGGTCTACTATTACTAAGTAATGGGCAACGTGCTTTCAACACAGGTGGCTGGGAAATCACAGTGGAAAAGGATGGTTGCTCTGCTGTCCGTGCTTGTGAGCTTCCTAAATGTATCTAACTGGCCACATGAGGACATAGGATGCTCCTAGAGGAAACATTGACCAGATCTAGTTAGGTTCATATTACTACTTTAACCCCTATTCTCACAGACAAGCCCACGTTTCAAGACCATTAATGGACTAAAAAGCTACTTGGGCTCCTCGCTATGGTAGTATTTGCCACAACTGGTGCGCCTACAAAAGGAGAAATGGAAATGCTGGGTTTTAATTTTCCAATTTACAGCATGCTAATGTTCAACTTGTAAAGAATAACCGTGATGACCAAAGATAAAGATTCTCTTAAGTCAATCTTGACTGCTGATGGCGCTGAAGTTCATTAGAATTTCTTAGAAATCTGTGAAAGTAGTAACCACCTTGAATGTTTTTCAAGCCGAGGTGGCGAAGTGGTTAGGGTGCAGTACTGCAGGCCACTTCAGCTGACTGTTATCTGCAGTTCAGCGGTTCTAATCTCACCGGCTCAAGGTTGACTCAGCCTTCCATCCTTCCGAGGTGGGTGAAATGAGGACCCAGACTGTGGGGGCAATATGCTGACTCTGTAAACCGCTTAGAGAGGGCTGAAAGCCCTATGAAGCGGTATATAAGTCTAACTGCTATTGCTATTGCTAACTTCCCAGTCCAGCCCACAGCCCAGGGATTTCTCCCATCCAAGAGCTATTACATCTGACCCTGCTTTCCTTTTTTTTTTTTTGCAATTTGTTTTTATTTTTAAACATAAAAAAACCAACATAAAAAAATTCTCATCCATTACATACAGCATGTCATTTTGTTACAAGTGTTTTTGCATCCATATTCTCAATTACATTTACAATCACAGATTTTTCATCTAATATAACTAAATACCTCACTTTCATTGTACAACGTATATTCAATTCCGATTAATTTTTTTTCAATAGACCTAATTCCCTTACATTCTTGATTGTCTGTTTAATAACAATATACCTTTATATAATCCCATATCCCGATATGAAAAAGATTTACCAACCATTCATATTTGTATAGCACTGTTTTCAACTATGTATAATCCCACCAATCAACTATCGAGTATGCTTATGCCTGCTTTCCTTTTTCTGAACAGTCCAAGGCTGGCATAGTGGTGCCCTCAGCCAAATTTCAGGTTGGCTTGTGCCCTTTTTCCTGTCTCCTACACAAATAAGCCATCGTTTCTTGGCTTTGGAAAGGATGAAGCGATATATCAAGTATAACGATCAGCTACCTAGCAAGTACGGTGGCGAGGTCAACAGGTAAGGATTGGGCCTCTCCACTTCACTGTACAGGCAACAGGACCAGTATTAGTCATTACTGCCTTGGTGGTGCAGTGGTTAGAATGCAGTACTGCAGGCTACTTCTGCTGCCTGCCGGCTGCCTGCAACTTGGCAGTTCAAATTCCACGAGTCTCCAGGTTGACTCGGCCTTCCATCCTTCCAAGGTGAGTAAAATGAGGACCCAGATTGTTGGGAGCAATATGCTGACTCTGTAAACCGCTTAGAGGGGGCTGGAAAGCACTGTGAAGCTGTCTATAAGTCTAAGTGCTATTCCTATTGCTACAACAAAACTAGAGGAGAGGAATCAGCTGATCATTGCCATATGTTTGATTTTACTAGCAGCATTGGGATACCAAATTACCTTTTTCTTAGTAGCCAGCCGGGCAAGCAATCCGGTCTTTTCCCAGTGCAAGTAGACCTGTTTTTCATAGTCATAGGAAGGGAAGAAACACACCAGACCTCCTGGGACGACGTTGCACAAGTTAGAAAGAATCCGCCCCGTCTCCTCCATCTGAAAAATGGAGGAAAAACCAGCAATGTCTACCTTTAGCCAGAAAAGAAAATCTTTCTTCTATCAAAGGCTGTGTTCTCTTGGAGAACACAATTTCCTGCCTGGGCTGGAAGGGAGTTCATGAACCCAAAGGCTTATGCTTGGAAAGGATCAGTTGCAGGGATGCAGAATAGGCAAATTTGATGCAAACAGAATCTGGTGTCTCATGATATCCTACTCTTTCCGACACCGCCTTTCCTTTCTTTTTTCCTGCTCGATTCCTTCTTTCCCACAGTTACAGGCTGCTAGGAAGGAGCAGACATCTCTACTCAGAGGTCTGCCCTGATCTCTTTTCACAACGCTTTTGAAATTAATCCTATGAAAAAGTGGTCTACTCGCTTCAAAGCTCCAGGTCCGACTGTCAAAACAAAGATGAGACATCCCTATATAGTAGTCCTTGACTTATGACCGAAATTGGGACTGGAATTTCAGTCGCTAAGTGATACAGTCATTAAGCAGGTAACCAGGCTCATGTTTACAACCATTTTTACCGCAGTTGTTAAGTGAATCCAATGTTCCCAATTGACTTGGCTTGTTAGAATCTGTGAAGCTTGCAAATAACTAGAAAAAACTGCAGACATCAAAAATGTATGCCAGTTATCAAGTATCAAAATTGTGATCACCTTCCTCCCTCCCTCTCTCTGTCTCTCTTTCTGTCTCACACACACACACACACACACACAAATATCATGGTTGTCAGAGTGCGCACAGCATGACTACTATTTTGAGACAATCAATCAATCAATCAATCCTCTATTCTACACCGAGAACCACAATGGAGTTAGAACACAAGGAGAAAGATACACTAGGAGAGAGATAGACCCTCACATGGCCTCCCTTATATAGGCTGTTTCTTAAAGTGGCAGTAACCTTGCTGACTCATTCTCATTTCATCATCCCGGTTTACAGCCTTACAGCAGCTGGTCAGCTATTAAGTAATCATTACCCTGACAGTGGTGATGCAGCAGTCATAATTTTGACATCAGATTGTAAATCAGTTTCTCTGAAGTCATAACTTCTAACTGTCATTAAACAGATGATCATAAGTCAAGGACAACTTGGTATTATCACTGGCTTCCCAATCCACTCTATTCAACACCAAACACCCTCTTTCCCCATTTGTGAGTATCTATGCTTCAATACTCTAAGGATGGCTTCTCCCTTGACATGCAAATACAATAAATCAGATCGCCACAAGGAGAGAGACTTGTGGAGTCTGACAGCAGGTTAATTGCTAGGGAAAACCACAAAGAGGATCTGTTTCCTTTGCCGCTGTCTAATCCAGGTGACAGAAACCAAGAAGGAAGGGCCTAAGCAATACAAAAAGGACAATATGGTCACCCAGGGAACTCAAACTATGAAACCCAATTGCCTGAAGAGGCAATGAAGTGTAATAATAATAATAATAAAAAATACTGACCAACCGAGGCAAGCCTCTTTTCTCATAAGTAAATTCCAACAGCTGATTGGACGGACCGCTGGAGAGGACGATGGGCAAAATGTTGTCAGGGGGAATCACATGACCTGTAACACAAGAATCGAAGGAAAAAATGAACAAGCTGCTGTTCCTGTTAAGATGCTGAAAGGCTAAACTTCCTGGCTCTTGCGCAATTAACCAGATACTCAAGTATAGGGGCTGTCAAACTCATGGCCCGCGGGCCAGATGTGTCACACACTGGCCACACCCACGCCTGGTTTAGCGAAGGGGAAAACAGTCGTGATACATCACGTGGCAACGCCGTGACAACGTTAATTTGATACCAGTGCTCAAGTACAATGACTGAACAAATGTACCACGTTTCCCGAAAATAAGACATGGTCTTATTTTTTTAGCCGCCCCCGAAATAAGCCCTTGGCCTTATTTTAGGGGAGGTCTTATTATTTTTGAGATGCAGGAGGCAGTGAGCATGGTGCTGCTGTGTTGCAATATTTTCGGGGATGGCTTATCCGTTCAAAAGCCCGATTGGGCTTATTATCCGGGGAGGTCTTATTTTCGGGGAAACAGGATAGTCCCATGAGATCCGCTTGTTTCTTCTTCCAAGCAACACTCGGTGCAACGTGAAACTGTGGAAGGAAGTGTGGATGGCCTTAAATGACAGGAGGAAGACTCAAGACAATGAGTTGAGATATTGTCACTATCAAGACAATGGTGAAATAGGCAGGACTTGAGCCAGGGGTGGCAGCCGCTTACTTTCCCTACAGGTTCGCAAATGTGATTGTTAGCGGGCTGGCATCACTCCCACGTGCCACATCCCTGCATGCACTTTGCTTGCGCATGTGGCTTGCACGTATGACACAGCTTGAAAACATGCCTAAATAGGATGGCATAGATCCAGGAGAGGTGGGTGGGCCCAGCCGCAATTACCACTACCGGTTTGGGTGAACTGGTCCGAACCAGCTGAATACCACCTCTGACTTGAGCCCAGGCCAAATGTCAGCCTCTATCTCACATGCTTGCTATGGACTTCCATAGTAACGAGGAGGGAGGGGGCTCATGGTATTTGGAAGGGGGAACGTGCTGGTGGAGACATCTCGGAAAAGGGAGTTTTGTTCTCAACATCTTCTGTGCATGCTGATGGCTTGTGTTTGGGTTTGCTCCACGCCCAACTGTCTCCGCATACCAGCTGAATGAGGCCACCTAAAGATGCGCCCCACATGACACCTTTGGCAGTTGGAGATTGGACATTAGGTCGGGATAACTGGGGGGAGGGATTTCGGTAAACGTTTGATACCTACAAGTTCTCGCTTTTTTGCTTCACCTCTTGTTTCACTTTCGCTGTTTTCATTTCATATCCAGTAAAAGTACCTTTTCTCTAACTAAATGGAGTTGGGGGTTTTCTTTCTTAGATGTTGAATGAGGCAACGCCTGACACCAAGAATATAACTTGAGAAAATCTATCTCAGATAAGTCCCTCCCTGGTTCACAGGAAAATAAAAGTGAGGGTGGGTGAGGGTGGGAGGGGGTGGAAGCACATTCAGATATGCAAAATTCTGTACTATAGTTATTACAATAAAAGTAGTCCTGATCTATATTGCATTCATGTCTTAGTCTGGTGTATGTTGTTCGGTTGACGGAAACCTTCAGAGCATCTACCAGAACCTACGCTTAAGACAATGAAACAAACAAAATATTAAAAAGTTATGACGCTTATGTAGTTACTTACCAAGCGCATCTAAATTCTATTAAAGTATATAAAAATATCTTTACAATCCCCAAGGCAGGTCACAACTTTTGAGCACCGCTAATGTTTGGAAATTAAGAGCCACAGTGGCGCAGTGGTTAGAGTGCAGTACTGCAGG
Source organism: Thamnophis sirtalis (assembly GCF_051295495.1). NCBI lineage: Eukaryota > Metazoa > Chordata > Lepidosauria > Squamata > Natricidae > Thamnophis > Thamnophis sirtalis. The sequence goes on from NW_028261389.1 coordinate 17,545,287, forward strand.
CTACTTCTGCTGATCACCGGCGACCAGCCATTTGGCAGTTTGAATCTTACCAGGGCTCAAGGTTGACTCAGCCTTCCATCCTTCTGAGGTGGGTAAAATGAGGACCCAGATTGTTGGGGGCAATAGGCTGACTCTGTTAACTGCTTAGAGAGTCCTGTAAAGCACTATGAAGCGGTATATAAGTCTAAGTGCTATTGCGATTAAAAGTTGAAAAATTTGACACGCCCTATCAGGACTTCCTCATTTTGAAAGTTTTTAATGCTGGATACTTTTTTAAAATTTTGCTTTACTTGCCACATTCTGCTTGCCCCATGGTCAAATCCGGAAATCACAGTAATTTTGCACATTTTACGGGTGATCTCTGAATTGGTTTACCAAAAATAAATTGCTCTGGTATTAATTTAACCCTTGTTATTTGCAATCAAAGTCAAGGCCTATAAAACCAATGATAGCAACATTAACAGAGATTTTGATAAGGAGTCAGAACACAGCTGGGACTCTATAGTAAATCTGAGCATTTTGCAAGAGATCATTTTACTTTTATTATAAGAGAAAAGCTCAAAGATTGCCACAATTGATAATTGAATCTTCCACGAGCCATTCTTTCACATTTTCTTCTCATTAATAGGCTTCTGGGTTCTAGTAAAACAAACAGATCTTTCAAACACCGGGACCTGCCTCTCATCATCTAAGTGAAACAAGGAGCAATTACTGTCAGTTGTGACAGCTGGAAGTCACAACTCAAGTGTGAAATGGAAAAATTTAGGAAATATGATCAGATGCTTTGAAGAGAAACGATCTTGGCACTATTTCAAGAACTCACAAATTTAGCGTCTGCTACTGAGTCCACCCTAATTTTTATTCTGAAACATTTGAAGAAAAAAGTAAGCCCCTTTTCATCATGATCACTTAAATCTGTAGCTTTTTGAAAAATAAAAAGTTTTGGAATACTAACCCAAGCTGTCCCTGTTCTAGAATTCATCATAAATACTGTATTTTTTGCAGTATAAGATGCATCTTTTTCCCTCAAAAAGGCTGAAAATCTGGGTGCGTCTTATACACTGAACACAGCATTTTTGGCCTCCCGAAACCCTGCCCCCTTCAGCAAAATGGCCGTGCATAGCCTTTAGGAAGCTTGGGGTTGGGGAGGGCATAAATGAGCAAAAAACGGCCCATTTTTTGCTCAATTCTGCTCCCCCAGCCCCCAAGAGCACTCTATAAACTTCCTAATGCCCTTTTTTGGACCAAAAAAAAGGGTCTGTTTTTTGCTAAAAACAGGCCGTTTCCCCCCCCCCCCGCCGCCGCCGCCGCCCAGGAACATTCTACAAGCCTCCTAAAAGCTATTCATTTGGGAGGTTTGCAGAGTGCAAAAACTTTTTTTTAAAAAAAAATTGCCTCTTCAAAACCTTCAAACATCCAGATTTTCAGCCTCTTTTTTGAGGAAAAAAGGTGCATCTTATGCTCTGAAAAATACGGTATATATATTTATATTCAATACATAACACCCATAGCTCCCCAAAACTCACCACAGGAAAATTCCTCAATCCTGTCAGCATCAACACCAGCACTCAAAAGCAGCTGTTGCCGGAAATCAGCCACCTGCAAAGCACATCATGAAAATCCTGTTTGTTTGTTTTAGAAGACTTACACAACATGCCCTACTCAGAGTGTTCAACTCTTGAGGAGGAAAAGATCCAAATTCTGCCCTCGTAGCCCCGTATAGGCAGCAAGAGAATCAATATCATTTTTCTAGGGTCCCTATAACTGTGATGGCGAAACTATGGCACACATGCCAGAGGTGGCACACAGAGCCCTCTTTGAGCACACGAGCCGTTGCCAGCTCCTCTCCTGGGCTCCGGCATGCATATGCGTACCGGCCAGCTGCTCTCTTCTGGGTTCCGGCACTCCGGCACAGATGTGCACAGGCTCCAATTTCAGCACTCAGTGCTGGAAAGGTTAATCATCCAAGATGATTAGGGGACTAGAGGCTAAAACATATGAAGAACGGTTGCAGGAACTGGGTCTGTCTACTTTAATGAAAAGAAGGACTAGGGGAGACATGATAGCAGTCTTCCAATATCTCAGGGGTTGCCACAGAAAAGAGGGAGTCAAACTATTCTCCAAAGCACCTGAGGGTAGAACAAGAAGAAATGGGTGGAAACTAATCAAGGAGAGAACCAGCCTAGAACTAAGGAAAAAATTCCTGACAGAACAATTAATCAGTGGAACAACTTGCCTCCAGAAGTTTTGAATGCTCCAACACTGGAAGTTTTTAAGATGTTGGATAACCATTTGTCTGAAGTGGTGTAGGGTTTCCTGTCTAGGCAGGGGGTTGGACTAGAAGACCTCCAAGGTCCCTTCCAACTCTGTCTATTCTATTCTATCACTGCCCTATAACATGCTCACATATGTTATTCTTGACTATTGGACCTTTAATTCACTATTATTCATCCTATTTGGTATTAGAAGCTTCTCGGGTAGCAATCCGATTCTCAAAGCTGGAAGAGCCCGTTCAAGTATATTTGAGAGGTTCTGCATGTAACAGAACTGCTCTTCCTCCTGGCTAAGGCCCTTCCCAAGCTTACCTCTGGGTGGGATACAGAGAAAGAAGACTAACTCCACCTCTTTATTCAAAGATAAAATCAGATCAAATAAGAAACTGTAGAGGCAATGCTTTACAGGCCCCTTCATTCAGCTGCGTGAGGGGTTCGGTAGTCCTCACTTGCTGACTGTCTCATGCAGCAACTATTCAAAGTTAAAAATAAATAAATTTGTGACCAGCCGTTGCACTGACGACCATTGTGGCTTCTCTCCATTCCATGATTGATGTTGTCAGCTTTTTACCTAGATTTTGAGTCCAACACATCTGGAGCTCACTAGATTAGGAAAGTCTGTTATAGAAATTGCTTAAGTGAGAGAAGGCTACACGGGGAAGAGGTATCAAAAAAAAATATTCAAACTTTGGGGAGGGGAGGGGGGGATGGAAGTGAGGAACCATTTGTGTGGTGTTTCTCAAAGGCCACTTGTCCAGATCCTGCCTCCTAACTTTATTTCTTGATAAGCTACCATGATGATAGTACTGATTAATTTCATGCAGTTAACAAACCAAAGAGAGGCTGGGATTTTTGTGAATAGACCAAAGGAAGGACAGGAGATAGACAAGTTGATCTCACCTCCCACCTTACATCCCTGACAAGAGTTGCTTTACAGAAAGACAATATCTAACTACCTCTCCCAACTTCTGTGGGGGGGAAAGATTGCAAGCTAAAGAATAAACCACTCAAGTTCATGATGCAACCTGGATTTTCATGGCCAACAAATCACTAGATCTGTATGCGAAGAGTTAGTCTTTATAACCTTTCCTATAGACTAGGGGTGTCAAACTTGCACCGTCATGGCAGCATCACATGACGTATTGGGACTTTTTTCCCCTTCGCTAAACCGGGTGGGGGCGTGGCCAGCACGTGACGCATCCAGGCCGCGGGCCACGAGTTTGACAGCCCTGCTCTAGACCACCATTCCGATGCCACCAGACTCAAGCCTAGATATCAGTACTCTAAGTGTGATGGAACTTGCCATTATGGTGTTACTAAAATCCTCTTACTTTATGGGAAAACTAAATGTTTACTGTTAGATGCAAAGATTTAGGATCTCTCTAGGACTTGGGAAAAACAGCAGGCAGACTGAATAGACCGAGAAGCTAAACCTCTAAATAAATGTTTCTTAAATTTGGGGATTTTAAGATGGGTGGACTTCAACTACCAGAACTCTCCAGTCAGGCCTGTTGGCCAGGGAATTCTGGGAATTGAAATCCAACCATCTTAAAGTTCCCAAGGTTGAGAAACACTGCTGTAAACACTGTGAAAGGCTTGCCAGGTGTGTTAAAAGCAAAATATAGTGCCAAAGAGAAGGAGCAGAAGGAGCTGAAGATTCAAAGCGACATCTTCATTCTGCTGCTTTTAAACAAGAAAGACCTGCTCCAACACTTTCTGTAGAACATCTGCTATGAAGGAAGTTGAGAAATCAGCTCCTTTAATTTGTTGTTTAAAATGTGAATAGAATAGAATAATTGTTGGAAGGGACCTTGGAGGTCTTCTAGCCCAACCACCTGCCCAGCCAGTAAACCCTATACCGCTTCAGACAAATGGATATCCAACATCTTCTTAAAAACGTCCAGTGTTGAAGCATTCACAACTTCTGGAGGCAAGTTGTTCCACTGATTAATTGTTCGAACTGTCAAAAAATTTCTCCTCCAGTTCTAAGTTGCTTCTCTCCTTGATTAGTTTCCACCCATTACTTCTTGTTCTACCCTGAGGTGCTTTGGAGAATAGTTTGACTCTCTCTTCTTCGTGGCAACCCCTGAGATATTGGAACACAGCTATCATGTCTCCCCTGGTCCTTCTTTTCATTAAACTAGACATACCCAGTTCCTGCAACTGTTCTTCATATGTTTTAGTCTCCAGTCCCCTAATCATCTTTGTTGCTCTTCTCTGCACTCTTTCTAGAGTCTTCACATCTTTTTTTACATCGTGGTGACCAAAATTGAATGCAGTAGTTGCCCATCACCCAAACGAAGTACAAAGATGCCCAATTCCCTGCTCACCGGCTGCATGGTGCCCCCAGCGATGACCACAGCTCGACATTCTTTCAGCACCGTGGCAAAATGCACAGCTGGATTGAGCAAAAGAAACTTGAGGCTGCTCAGGGCTAAAGTACCTGGGGGGAAAACAGCACATTTAGAGAGTTGGCAGGTAAACAATTAAAAACATTGAAGGGCAGCCTGAAATGCAGGGGGGGGGCTTTCCACCACCACTCCTGCCACACCCCATCCCACCCCTGCCTTGCTACTGTCAATTTGCTGGATGCTTCAAATGAAACAGTGAAAATATTCTTAGAGAAAGAGGACAACGAAAGCAACCGTGGTTGGTTCCCAGGGGCTAATATGGGAACATCATTTGATTAAGTTACAGCAATACTTAATGAAGTAATTCAGTAAGGAGCAATAAATATCACAACCTCCTTAATATTGCTATAATCCCAGGATCCAAAATGAATAAGGGGCAGTAATTTAGCAACGCCTGGAGAATAATATTTCCACGACTTGAATTGCAATTGTTTAGGTAAGTGCTCCTATAAAAAAGCATCACGTGTTTACATAAATATGGATATATATATATGTAATATATATATATATATATATATATATATATATATGGATATATATATAAACGCAGATACACAAATATAACAAAAAGGCAACAGTAAAAATATTGGGTTTCTGTCGTGATGGACTCTTGTGATGAGCCGATTGACAGATGTTGGAAGCAGTTAGCTTCCTCCCATAATTGGGGCTTACCAGGGGTTGTGACACACACACACACACACACACACACACACACACACACACACACACACACACACACACACACACACACACACACATATATATATATATATATATATATATATATATATATATATATATATGTTATATTTATGCTGATAAATAAATAAAGGGAGACTAGTATAGATCTATTTCAAGCTATTTAGCTCTCATCAGCTAGCCATACCCATGTTGGGAATCGAACCTGTGCTCTATTGCCTCTTAGGCAGATGTGTTAACCATTGAGCTACAGAGCTCGACTCCTTATATTTATATTTATATATATTTATTTTCAGATGTTTCCTCCAGGAAAGGCATCTGTGGGGATATAGACAGACCTCACTTAATGACTGCCATGTTTTAGCAACTGTTCAAATCACAATGATCTCGAGAAAGGTACTTTGTGAGATCGAGAGGGGCAGTTTTAAAAATCTGATAAATAAATAAAAGTAAATTAACGTTATGATCGGTCCTTACAATTATGACAACTCCAGCATCCCAAGGTCATACAATTGCTATCTGTGTGCTTCACAAGCGGTTTCCAACAAGCAGAATCAATGGAGAAGCTGGCAGTCAAATCACAAGCCACAGCTCCATGATAGAAAGCCGCGGTGGCACAGTGGTTAGAATGCAGTACTGCAGGCTACCTGTGCTGACTGCCAGCTAACTGAAATTCGGCAGTTCGATCCTCACTGGCTCAAGGTTGACTCAGCCTCCCATCCTTCCGAGGTGGGTAAAATGAGGACCCAGATTGTTGGGGGTAAATATGCTGACTCCGTAAACCGCTTAGAAAGGGCTGGGAAGCACTGTGAAGAGGTATATAAGTCTAAGTGCTATTTCTACTGCTATCTCTCACTTAACCACAAGCCGACTTACTTAATGACCACATGGGAAGTGACGTAAGCCCATTGCAATCATGCAAAGTTCTGTTTGGTGACCCTGTTGATTAGTGAGGGAGTTACCAATCCCAGCTGTGATCGCTAAATAAGGAGGACGAATAATGGAATGACCTTGAAATAATTCAATATATATACACAATCAGGTGTACTTATTTTTAAATAAAGCAAATCAAACGCAGATACACAATACCTTGCCTGCTGAGAATGACTCTCCCGTCTTGGTTTGCATTTGTGAGCGCGGCTAGGAAACTCTCAATGTGCATTAGTGGAGATGCCATTTTGGGGTGGTCGTCCTCACCTTCCCCGGGAGAACTTTGCAGAGCCCCTGCAGATCAAAAGGCAGCTTCTCATTTGGAAAGGCCTCTTCTCCCCTGAAGACCATCATCTCCCAATTCCTAATTTCAACAGCCACACAGGTAGCATGTCCAATTTATTTGCATTTGGGGCTATTGTCAACCCTGAAGTGAACCTGGCTGAGGCCACCTTGGAGGCTTCAGGGTTGCCACACAACAGAGGGAGAAGGGAAATAGTTAGATGGGGTTTTGTAGCCAAAACAATAAAGTTTCCCTGTGGGAACCAAGGGCATTCTCACAAGTGGCTGGCCAGAGGAGGAGCGAAGTAACCAAGCAACCGGATTGGACAGCGTGACCAGTGACTTGGGGGGAAAGAGGGAACTTTAATTAGGTGAAAGCTGCGGGAACTTTCAGAGTCGGCTTTCACCAGTTGTGCCAATATGATGTATCCAATAAAACTGTCCTTTGGGGAATTTGCCTGCCTCGGAGTTCTTCTTTCTATGGAGTATGGAGTAGTTTATTTATATGCCGCCCTTTTCCCTGGGGGGACTCAGGGCGGCTTACAATTCGAAAGGAGGGGAAAACAAACAGATTAACACATAAGACAGTACATCATTAAAAGCACAACATTCATACAATTCGGCTGGGTTACGGTCTTTAACCCCAGGCCTGACGGGATAGCCAGGTTTTAAGGGCTGTGCGGAAGGTCTGGAGGGTGGTGAGGGTACGAATCTCCACGGGGAGATCATTCCATAGGGTCGGAGCTGCCACCGAGAAGGCTCTCCTCCGCGTGGTTGCCAGTCGACATTGACCGGCAGATGGAACTCGGAGGAGGCCTAATCTATGGGATTTAATTGGTCGAGTGGAGGTAATTGGCAGTAGGCGGTCTCTCTCTATGGGTGCTTGGAATCCTGACAGCTATGTCTAAATGTGTGTTAATAGAAAAAAGGCTGCCGACAAGAGGCTGAATCAACATTCTTGCCAAAGAAGTTTTTGCATTCTTGTCCCAGAACAATTTATCAAGGCAACAATGACATATGGCTCTTACAGAGGCCCTCAATCTTGCAAAAAACTGAATTACTGTAGCAAGAAAAGTCAAAACTCTGATTCTTCATTGCCTTTCAAGAGACAGGTAGAAAAAATGACTTTTTCTATGCATTATTTATATTATTATACCTATTATTTATATCTTCATCATTCTATATTTTATTTTTCATTCTTCCAAAGGGAAATAATATGTTTGTCCTAAGCCACAACTCCGCATGAAGTTGCGCAAAGACATGGACGTCCTACTTACACTAAAATGAAAAGAAAGAAGCCAAGAACAGGGAAGCTCCGTAGGCCCAACTGTTTCCAAACCTACTGAAACATCACTACAGGTGGCCCTCGACTTACCAACACAATTGAGCCCCAAATTTCTGTTGGGAAGTGAAACATTTGTTAAGTGAGTTCTGCCCCATTTTACGACTTTTCTTGCCACGGTTGTTAAGCGAGCCACTGCGGTTGATCAGTTAGTAACCCGGTTGTTAAGTGAATCTGGCTTCCCCATTGACTTTGCCTGTGAGAAGGTCGCAAAAGGAGGATTGCCGTGTTCTGACCGGGGCTTCCCAAGAGCCTGAAGCAAACTCCTTGTCCCGGCAAAAAAAAACTTTTATTAATTTCCTGTGAATTCTGCTCATTCACATCCAGCAAAGTCTTTCAAAGGAGGATTTACAGTCACAGACCTTATCTGGCTTGGAGAGCTGCCAGGCTGATATCTGCAAAACTTGGCAAGGAGTCTCAGAGAGTCATGAACCAATTAAGCGAACTAATTGTCTCCTGCAAACTCCACTCCCCTTTCACCTCTCTTTTATTTCCTCTGTGTGGGGCCATTCATCGTCCACCTGTGCCTTTACTTCTGAGTCGGCCCTTGTTCTTAGCTGTTCTCTTCTCCTGGCAGCTCTACGCATGCACACATCGGGAACAGATTCCAGCTGTTCTTCTGCCCATTGATGTCCGACTCCGAAGGCAGCTGATAATTGTCAGATGTCCCTGGTCCCCTCTCTGCCTCCGATGCAGAGCCCTCATCAGAGCCTTCCCCAGACTCCAAAACTGGCCCATGTTCCTCCCCAACCAAATCTGCTGCCAGATCCACTGGCTGCTGGCGGGCCACAACAGACACAGCAACAGTCATCAGATTCAAGGTACTAATTATGACCTTTAAAGCGCTCCATGACTTAGGACCAGGATACTTGCGAGACCACCTACTGCCACCGGTAGCCTCCCACCATCCAGTGCGATCCCACAGAGTTGGCCTCCTCAGGGTGCCGTCAGCCAGACAGTGTCGGCTAGCGACCCCCAGGGGGAGAGCCTTCTCTGTGGGAGCGCCTTCCCTCTGGAATGAGCTGCCCCCACAGCTTCGTATAATCCCCAACCTCCGGTCCTTCCGACGCGCTCTAAAAAGTTGGCTTTTCCAGCAAGCCGGCCTGGCCTGAACAAAATAAAATAAATTATTGATCATTGTTAATTTTAATCAATTTTTTTTTAAAAATATTATTGTTAATGCTAATTGGGTTTGTTTAGGATATTCTATTTAATTTTTTTTAACTTTTGTATTATGTGTTTTTTTTAAATGTTGTACGCCGCCCTGAGTCCTTGGGAGAAAGGCGGCATATAAATACAATAAATCCAAATCCAATCCAAATATGAACCAGTTGCCAGGTATCTGAATTTTGATCACATGATCATGGGGGGGAAGGCTGCAACGGCCGTAACTGTAAAAAAGGCTCACAAGTCACCTTTTTTCGGTGCCGTTGTAACTTTGAACTGTTGTCAGTCGAGGACTGCCTGTATTTTTATGTCTTGTCTCTTCCTCCTCGCCTCCTTCCAATTCTGAACCCTGCCAAAAATTGCTTTTTTGTAGCCAAACTCACCTTCTTTTTCTGGTCTCTTGTTCAAGGTTTGCAGAAAGTTCTGCAAACCAGACAACTTTTGGTGGTCTTTGCTGGTTTTGGAAACTCCGTATTTTTCCACAAATCCTAAGAGCTGCAAGACAGGAAAAAGACCAGAAAATATTGTTTAAATATTGTTGTCTGTAAGCTTTTCCCTGTCTGTTAATCATAACCCTGCAAAGGCAGAAAAGAGGAAAAACATTCAGACAATCTGTCTTCCCAAGGGAGACCAACAGACACACCCCAGAAACCATGAAGAGACTCGGCTGGTTTATAAATGGCCGCACAGGTAGTCCTCAACTTACAACCACTCATTTAGTGACCATTCAAAATTGCAATGCCACTGAAAAAAGAGACTTATGACCATTTTCCACTCTTAGGAAAATCTCAGTGGTGCAAGGGTTAGAGTGCAATACTGCAGGCTACTTCTGCTTTTCTGATCACCTTTTCTGACCTTCCGACAAGCAAAGTCAACGGAGAAGGCCGATTCAGTTAACAACTGTGGCAAGAAAGGTCATAAAATGAGCAAAACTTAATCAACGTCTTGCTTAACAACATAAACCTTGGTCTCCAATGTGGTGGCATGTTGAGGACTATCTGTACGCCGTAAATTTGATTTAATGCAATACATTTAGCTCAGTGTTTCTCAACCTTGGCAACTTGAAGATGTCCGGACTTCAACTCCCAGAATCCTCCAGCCAGCGAATGCTGGCTGGGGGATTCTGGGAGTTGAAGTCCGGACATCTTCAAGTTGCCAAGGTTGAGAAACACTGATTTAGCTTACCTTTCAATTCAATTATAATATAATTATTTTCCTCCCGTAGATTTAATCAACGTTCCCTTCCACTCAAGAAAAGTTACAGTAAGGTAACATCTATTGAAATTTTGGGGAGCCTTACCCCAACTGTTCACAAGTCCCCACACAGTTTATTCTTGCATCTCTGCGGAGGAAATAGCTAACCAGATTGATCTGACTCAATCTAAGGCAACTTATGTTCCCATAACCCATGGAAAATTCCTGAAAACAGACCCCCACAAGGCACCCAAAGGACACGGAACCAGAATTTTATTGTACTCTGTTGATGCAGTTACCTTCTTGCTGATGCAACTTTTCTCACAGTAACGCTGAACCTGTTGAAAAAGGAGAACAGGCACATTAAAAGGTGCCTCGTTGTCTTAACAGGTTATCTCCAGTTTTAACCTTCTTTGCCAGATTATCACAATTTATTGTTCAATCCACACCTTGAAGAAGCAGAGTCTTCAGTCATCCTGGAGCTCCTTCATGACTCCTTACAGAAACTCCTAAAGGTTACTCAAAGGACCATCTAACTTGCATCCTTTTGCTTAACTTTTCTCCTCCCTTCCTATCCAAGCTATCTGGTTGACAGGCATCTCACTGTAAACTGGCAGCTTTCAAGCCACCGCAACCATTCAAGGCCTGTAGTGCAACTAGACTCAGGCCAGTTGAATATTCTACAATCCATATTATATGCATGACATGTGTGTTTGGGTGTGCATGGAAAGTAACACATTTGCTGCCAAACTCAAGCAGGTCCAGAGCAATTCTGCTATTCATTAGCATCGGTATTACTATCTCTTTTCAGTCTTATAAAAATAAAGGTAAAGGTTCCCCCGCACATGCGTGTTAGTCGTTCCCGACGCTAGGGGACGGTGTTCATCTCCGTTACAGCGCCGAAGAGCCAGCACTGTCCGAAGACGTCTCCGTGCTCATGTGGCCGACATGACTAAACGCTGAAGGCACACAGAGAAGTTACCTTCCCACCAAAGGTGGTCCCTATTTTTCTACTTGCATTTTTTAATTGGTTGGCAGAAGCTGGGACAAATAACAGGAGCTCATTCTGTTACGCGGCACTAGGGATTCAAACCGCTGAACTGCCAACATTTCTGATCGACAAGCTCAGCATCTTAGCCACTGAGCCATCGCCTTCTTTATAATCCAGCCTAAATAAATGTTGAGGTTTCTTCAAGAGTAAGAGTGAGGTTTTAATGGAAGTGAACATTTCTCAGGCTCGTACTGCAGCCTGAGAAAAAGAGAGACTGGTATAATCAACAGCCGTAAATGCTGGATTCACACAATGGACAAATTGCTTTTTCCAAATTATTTTCTAAAGATGTCCTTGGTTCCAATGCTATGATTTTTTTGCCTGTCGATATAAGTATGTCTTAGCTATTAATAAAGAATTAATACAGGCAAAATCTGATCAGGGTGTAAAAGGAAAAAGGAAACACCTCTTTGGAGGGCTCTAAGTTTCAGCTCCCTACCAAATTCTAAACTTTAGTGCAGTTCTTTACCTTGAAGAGATTGATGTTGTCAACTTGACACTGGAACAGAAAGTCATTGATGGATTTCAGCTGCACCCCTTAGAGAGAAAGTGGGGAAAAGCAATTTTAAAAAATCTGGTTTGCTTACACCAGATAAAAACAAGATTTTTCAGATCGGTGGCAATCATCTTCTTAAACCCCATACTAGCCAAATCATGACAATTTACACACTTTCTGGAGTCGCACCCACCACTTACCTCCTTCTGGTATGCTCTGTGTATTTGGATTCTGATTTACATTTCCTGGAGAAAAGCAGAGCAGCAATGGTTATGAAATTATAGGCTAAACTATATATCACTATGGGCTACACAATATATCACTAGGGGCTAAACTACAATACCAGTGTACCATCGTGACCCGACAAATGCGCGCCCGACAACAGCGCGCCGACAAAACCGCGATGTCGACAGCGCGCCGACGAATGAGCACAGAAGCGTGCCAACAAAAGAGCGCCGACAGAAGCGCCATTACGGTTAAGGTAAGGGTTAGGGTAAGGGTAAGGGTTAGGGTAAGGGTTAGGGTTACGTTTAGGTTTAGGTTTAGGGTTAGGTTCAGGGCTAGGTTTAGGGTTAGGTTATTGTTAGGTTTAGGGTTAGGTTTAGGATTAGGTTTAGGGTTAGGTTTAGGGTTAGGTTTAGGTTTAGGGTTAGGTTAGGGTTAACTTTAGAGTTAGGTTTAGAGCGCGCTTCTGTTGGCGCGCTGTTGTCGGCGCACTTCTGTGCTCATTCGTCGGTGCAATTTTGAACTCGCGCTTTTCTCCCCACGGTTTTGTCAACGCGTTTTTGTCAAGCACGCATTTGTCAGTGAACCGTGTACCATTAGTTCTTGACTTGCAACCGCATCTGAGCCCCAAATGTCTGTTGCTAAGTGAGACAGTTGTAATGTGAGTTTTGCCCCATTTTTGCCAGGGGTGAAATGCTACCGGTTCAGATCGGTTCGCCTGAACCAGTAATAAAAAATGCTACCAGTTCAGACAAACCGGTATATTCGACGATATCCTGCTTTCTAGCTAATCTAAATCACCTGGCACAGCGAATTTCGCCCTCCCGCTGTTCTACTCATCTTTGCAGACATTCAAAATGTTCCTTTTTTAGGGATGTGCGGGCGTGCCTCAGGCGCACATACGCGCAAAGCGAGTACTCGGTAGCAAACTGACCGAACTGGTAGCAGACTTCAGAGGATTTCACGGCTGACATTTGGTAAGTGAATCACTGCAGGTATTAAGCAAGTAATACGGTTGTTAAGTGAATCCGACTTCCTCATTGACTTTGCTAGTCAGAAGGTTGCAAAAGAGGATCACATGACTCCAGGACAAATACAATTACAAATACAATAGCAGAGTTGGAAGGGACCTTGGAGGTCTTCTAGTCCAACCCCCTGCCTAGGCAGGAAACCCTATATCATTTCAGACAAATGGCTATCCAACATCTTCTTAAAGACTCCCAGTGTTGGGGCATTCACAACTTCTGGAGGCAAGTTGTTCCACTGATTAATTGTTCTAACCGTCAGGAAATTCCTCCTCAGTTCTAAGTTGCTTCTCTCCTTGATTAGTTTCCACTCAGTGGCACATAAATATGAGTCAGTTGCCAAAGTCATAAGAATAAGTTTTTGGGGGGGGGAAACATAGCACTTGTAAAAATGAACCACTAGATTTTTAACTGACTTAATTAAGCACGTGATATGAATCCGGTCAAAGAATACATACCAGAAATCAACTGTAGGTTTTTGACCAGCAAGCAACTATATAACCACGAGGCTGGCTTTTTACATTTTAGTCTCTCTCTTTTTTTTAACATAACGTCATCCCCTAAGAGAGAAGTATTCTTTTTCTGCTATGTTAATTCAAACTTACACTTCAAATAGTTTCCAATTTGCTTGTAATTACATTTATTGCATTGGTACATGCATTTAAAAAAAATTAAAACAAGCAATTTAGACTTTGAGTACATTAAGCTGGTAGCAAAGATCTGTAAATATTCAACACTAATGCAATTATAAAGCATCTATCCAGAGCACAAGTATACACCTGAGGAAAAACAGGCATCAGAAGGCATGCAGTAATTCCATTACAGCATTGCTTAAAATCAGAATTTCATCCTTCATTTGCTTTGTGCTTCTATCTATTCTGTTCGGGATGAGCAGAATGGAAGGAGACAAAGACTTGCCGGAGAAGTTAAAGATGGTAATGATCAAAGGACGATTGCCTTGGGGTGAGGGGGGGGAGGGGAAGAGATGAAGCAGGGTTGCTTGTTTCATTTTTCAAGAAATCTGTGAGACGACAAACTGATATCCCTGCAGTCCATATAATGTCAAATTAATTAATGTTAAATTCTTGGATGCAAGTTGGCCATATAAACAGTGGCATGGAGCTTGATGGGACATTCCCCTGCAGAAGGTAGCCGGCATTGGAAAGATGATTCTCGGGACTCTGTTCTTACCTCCTAGGACAGCCACAAACTTCTCCAGCAAAAACAAAATCTGTTTAATGTACATCAAATTCTTGGCCTTCAAGCGTTTCCTAAAAAGAGACCAGATGATATATGAGTCAGTGGTGGGATGCTCTTACCGTCGCTACCAGTACACTGATCGTGATCTGTTCATACACACGCCTGACGTGCGCTGCGCACGCATGCGCAATCCACTGCCCCTGCGACAACCAGCTCCTTGTTAGGGTTCGCGCAGGCACCGCACACTGTGCCTTTTGGCATAAATACAGCTATAGAGTGCGGGCGGGTAGGCAGGTGGACCAAATGAGCTCTCAGCTGCTCCAGGCCACTACCGGTACTGCCGTACCGGGCCATACCCACAGCAACCCACTACTGTGTTACAAGGGTAACACAATGCAAGACAACCAGGCTGAGCTTACAAATATAACTGGGAAGGCCCATGGAGTGAGTAACGTGAATGATGAGGGACAAAAAACATATATAGCCATATACCAAAATGGTTGGAATTTCAGTATCTTTGCCCATAGAGCAGCAGTCACCAACTGCTGGTCCGTGGACAACCATAAGAAAATTTTGGTAGTCTGCAAAAAAAAAAAATTTGCATTTTTTATATTGCACTAAATCAGGGGTCCTCAAACTACGACCCCTGGGCCGTATACATGCAATGAACGTTTGTGTTGCTGCAGAGAGTCTCGGGGTCTTTTTGTGCGGGTCGGAGGGGGACAGTAATTCTGACTTGGGGTCTGCTTCATCCTCCTGGTGTGGGGCTTTGGGCAAAGGCTGGAGGAAAGTGCCACTGGTGGTGAAGAGCCGGAGGGCCTTGCTCCAGTGGGACTGCATCATGGCCTGGAAATGTCTGACCATCTCAGCCCACTGAGCCTGCAGGCGCCGCTACCTGGCCTTGAACTCCCACAGGTCTTCCCTCTGCTTGGAAATCCTATGCTCATAGTCCTTAGTGAGGTCCTTCTGCTGAGCCTCTTCCTCCTCAGCCAGATCCAATTTGAACTGAGCCAGCTGTTTTTCATGGTGGCTGGGTCATGGTCTCATTAGCTCCAGCAACTGCTTCCTGTTGGGGCCCTAAGGAGCCCGGGTGGGGAGGCGAGGAGTGGCGAGTAGAGGCTGGCAAGTCATCCCTCGACATGAGTGACATCATGTTGGCCACACCCACCCAGTCACACGATCACCTAGCCACACCCACCCAATCATTAGGCAGATAAATAGTGGATTTAAAATTATGAATTTAGTGGCCCCTGAGGTCTGAAAGGTTGGTGACCCCGCCATACAGTTTCTTTCCCAAAAGCATCAGTAATCTTCTTTCTGCTATGAAAGATCCAGGAAGATAAACTTTGCATCAGAACTTCCCCATTGTCCAGACCAGAGTTACACAACTCAATGGATGGGAATGAGACACACGGAGACCTTAAAAATAATGATGGGTCACAAAGGAATAACTGGCATGCCAAACGGTGGCTGGTGGTATGGCAGCAGCCCTGGCGCTGGTAGTGTTGGTGAGACCTGGAGGCACTGGAAGGCCTTGGCAAGCATGTTTTTAGGGCCGAGGTGGCTGTGAAAAACCACCGTATTTTTGGAGTATAAGACGCACCTTCCCCCCAAAAACGGGTGAAAATCTGGGTGCGTCTTATACACTGGATACAGCATTTTTGGCCTCCCGAAACCCCGCCCCCTTCACAAAAAATGGACGTGCAGAGGATTTGGGAGGCCTGCAAAGTGCTCCTGGGGGTTGGGGAGGGCAAAAACGAGTGAAAAACGGGCCATTTTTTGTTCCTCCTCCCCCCCCTCTGAAGCTCTCTACAAGACTCCTAAAGGCTATGCGTGCCCATTTTTTGGCAAAAAAAGGGCCCATTTTTGTAAAAAAACGAGTTGTTTTTTGCTCGTTTTTGACCCCAGCAGCACTTTGCACGCCTCTCAAACTCTGCATGCCCTGTTTTTCACAAAAAAATGAGGTGTGCAGAGGATTTGGGAAGTCTGCAGAGTACAAAAACTTTTTTTTTATTTACCTCTTCAAAATCTTGGTGCATCTTACACTCTAAAAAATATGGTAGGTGGCAGCAGTCATGTTGTGGGAATGGATTTTGTTCGGTTTTCAGAAAACGACAGACTGCACAAGGCTGTTTTGCAAGCTATATGGCGCCATGGGCTATATTTATTGATTTATGGATACAGGCAGTCCTCAATTTGCAACCCTAATCCGGCCCAAAATTTCTGTGGCTAAGTGAAACAGTTATTAAGTGACTTTTGGCCCATTTTGCAACCTTTCTTGCCACGGTTGTTAAGTGAATCACTTCAGTTGTTCGGTTAGTAACACCGTTGGTAAGTGAATCTGCCTTCCACATTGACTTTGCTTGTGTTAGCAGGTCGCAAAAGGAGATCACATGATTCCGAGGCCCTGCAGCCGTCATAAACACGAGTCAGCTTCCCATGCATCTGAATTTTAATGACTTGAGCATGGGAATGTTGCAATGGTCGTAAATGTGAAACACAGCCATAAGTCGCTTTTTTCAGTGCCTTCCTTGTAACTTTGAATGGTCGCTAAACGAAAGGTTGTAAGATGCATTTTATGTTTCTAGCCTATATAGGTAGTCCTCCCTTTAGGACTGGCTGCTTAACAACCATTCATTCCTGGGGGAGCTTACGACCTACTTCCAAAGATCTCATCAAGTACCACCATTAGCAACATCCTGCAGTCACATGACTATGTTTTATTACCGTTTTGGCAAAAAAACAACAACCAGCAATTACTTAGTTTTCTGCAAAATTGGCGCATAGCCAACTGTGGATTAGTTTAGTGACTGTTACAGTCACTACATGATTGCCACAATGAAGGTCGTAAAATTGGGTCAGTCTTGTGGCTGAGCCATTTTTTTGACTATCTTGAGTTACAACCAGGATGGGCCTGCTCCATTACGGTCATAAGTCAAGGACTACCTGTATGTTGTGCAGGTCCAATCTCGACCATAAAACTACTTGCTAGGTGTGCTTCTCCTCCTCTCCCTCTAAGAGTGGAAAGTTAGAAATCGCCAGGTAGTTTGTAGCAAACTTCAATTTGCCATTGTAGATGGGATTTAGATAGAACGGACAGACTGACAGATAGATGATAGATAGATAGATAGATAGATAGATAGATAGATAGATAGATAGATAGATAGATAGATAGATAGATAGGGAGGGAGGGAGGGAGGGAGGGAGAGAGAGAGAGATGATAGATAGATAGATTATAGATGGATTTGGATGGATGGATGGACAGACTAATAGATAGATTGATTTAGATGATAGATAAGATTATAGATGGATTTGGATGGATGGATGGATGGATGGATAGATAGATAGATTATAAATGGATTTGGATGGATGGATGGATGGATGGATGGATGGATAGATAGATAGATGATATATAGATAGATGAGATAGATAGATGATATATAGATAGATGAGATAGATAGATGATAGATGATAGATAGATAGGTGATAGATAGATAGATTTAGATGATAGATAGATTATAGATGATTTGGATGGATGGATGGACAGACTAATAGATAGATTGATTTAGATGATAGATAAGATTATAGATGGATTTGGATGGATGGATGGATGGATGGATAGATAGATAGATTATAAATGGATTTAGATAGATGGATGGACAGATAGATAGATAGATAGATAGATAGATAGATAGATAGATAGATAGATAGATAGATAGATAGATAGATAGATAGATAGATAGATAGATAGATAGATAGATAGATATTGATTATAGATGGAAGGATGGATGGACGGATGGACAGATTTAGATAGATAGATAGATTAAGATAGACAGACAGACAGACAGACTATAGATTATAGATGGATTTGGATGGATAGATGGATGGATGGATCTGTCGATGGACAGACTGATAGACAGATAGATTTAGATAGATCAGTGGTAGTCAACCTGGTCCCTACCGCTCACTAGTGGGCATTCCAGTTTTCCTGGTGGGCGGTATGGGTTTGCTGTCACTCTGCTTTATAAATTTTATAAAGTAAAGTTACTTCCCTACTTTATAAATCACCATTACTGTGGACCCGGTGGGTGGTTAGAAAATTTTACTACTAACAGAGATACAAAAGTGGGCAGTAGGTATAAAAAGGTTGACTACCCCTGAGATAGATAGATTATAGATGGATTTGGATGGATGGACGGACAGTCTCACATTTCCACAAATCAGGACCTTGAGTTGCAAACACTCACCTGTATCGTTCCATGTACTGAAGGAGCTGGGAGTGGGCGCGGCACAGCTAAAATTGATATAAAACACAAGACAATATTGAGGCCTATCACCTGACCAGCATCATTTTGCCCAAAAGGCTTCTTTTTTCCCCATCAAGTTTTTTTATTTTATACTATTTATACATATCAGTGCGTGAAGGGTGTGATACCTGGGTATCATACATTTCAAGACAAATAGACATAATATTATTACTCATAATTATTACATTTCATTTTCATTGCTTCATATTGTTTACAGATACCTTTTACTACTGCCCTTCAGTTTCAAAACCTCCCTCTCCTTCTTTCATATATCTTAATGTATGTATGCATGTATGTGTATGTGTGTATATATGTATATGTATACACACACACACACTATTATTCCCCTCTTATTTCTAACTCTATTTTAACTCTTTTTCCCCCCCATATCACTATAATATTCAAATATGTAAGGAGAAACTTCCTAACAGTGAGCACAATTAACCAGTGGAACTACTTGCCCCCAGAAATCGTGGGTGTGCCATCACTGGAGATGTTGAAGAAGAGACTGGACAGCCATTTATCTGAAGTGCTATAGAATCTCCTGCTTGAGCAGAGGGCTGGACTAGAAGACCTCCAAGGTCCCTTCCAGCGCTGTGTGCTTGATTTGAATCCCAAGGGGTTCGTAGGCTGGTTGTAGGTCAATGTTTCTTTTGATGGAATTGCTTGTGGAATGCCAGGTTTATGTTAACCAATATTCAGGGACATCCATCTCAGAGACTGGGAGTAATTTACAGTCTCTTACCAAAGCCTGACACCGGGCTTTTGGCACTGGGCAAAGAGAGCACAAGAAAGTTGCTGGTAGGAGCAGAGGGGCCCTCAGGCCTGACTCACCTGCGAGCCGGTCACCTGAGTGCTGTAGATGGAAGCAATGGTATCGATCAGATTGTGTGCTTCATCAATTATCACTACCTGATCCTTCAGCTGGATCCCAGATGCTCTTCGGGTTGCTTCATGCAGAAGCATTTGGTATGGCAGCACCACCATCTGTGCGACGGACGGAAGCATTCGTTCAATAGGAAGTCCATATACATACATACATTCATACATAATCTTATTTGTTAGATTTTATATTTCACTATTTTTCTAGGAGTTCAAACAGGTATATATTGTTCCAAGTCTACAAAGTAGGCTAACCTGGAAAATAATCACAGGTTCAAAATCACCCTATTTCTTAGCTAACGATCATTTTGAATTTATCTATCTATCTATCTATCTATCTATCTATCTATCTATCTATCTATCTATCTATCTATCTATCTATCTATCTATCTAAATCCATCTATAATCTATCCATCCATCTATAATCTATCTATCCATCTATCTGTCTATCCATTCATCTAAATCCATCTATAATCTAACTAAATCCACCCACCCACCTACTTACCTACCTACCTTCCATACCTACCTACCTACCTACCTACCTACCTACCTACCTACCTACCTATCTATCTATCTATCTACCTATCTAAATCCATCTATAATCTATCTATCCATCCATCATCTATGTCTGTCTGTCTATCTATGCATCCATCTAAATCCATCTATAATCTATATATCTAAATCCACCCACCCACCTATCTATCTCCATCCATATCCATCCATCTATCATCTATCTGTCTGTCTGTCTATCCATCCATCTATATCTATCTAAATTCATCCATCTATCCATAATCTATCTATCTATCCATCCATCTATCTGTCTGTCTGTCCGTCTATCCATCTATGTCTATCCAAATTCATCCATCCATCCATCCATCCATCCATCCATCCATCCATCCATCCATCCATCCATCCATCCATCCATCCATCTAATCTATTTATCATCTAGATCATCTATTAAATTTATTTGCAGCCCATCTTGCAGGGGCTACTCTGGGCAGCTTCTAACAATAAAATGGGAAAAATGATTTTAAAAAATTAGTAAAGGAGTAACACAATAAAAAAATCCATGAAAGTAGAACGTTATGAAATTAAAAGCTGAGGTGATATTTATATTTATATTGTATCATAATAATGGACCATCCATCTCAGTCATGGAGCGGTTTTATAATCCACCACTTTCACCACTACACCATGCTGGGCTTGCAAATATGAAGTTTGCTCTTTAAAAATTGAGGTTCCATTTGAATTCCTATTGTGTGTGACTTCAAAGCAAACCCAGTGTCAGGCCTGCAATTATATTCTTTTTAGAATTTTGGCCTGCCACACTTTCTCTTATTTCATTATGCTGTTTCATTAGTATAGTCAATGGGAGGGGGGAATAGACAGGAGTGAGATTGTGGAATGTATTGTTTTTGTTCTTTACTAGAAGCCAAGGTCATCCTTTGTCTCGGCACCAGTACACCTGACCGGAAGAAGCATGGTATGGATGCCAGCGTGGAAGAAGATTGGACCATGTGATGGATTGTGGGTGTGGGGACAAGATCATGAACTTTTAACTAGGTGGAATGCTGATGTCATTTCCAGTATTGGGATTAACACAGATGTGCCTAAGATGTCTGCTTTATTAAATTGGAACCGAAAGGATTGTTTTGCCTTGGACTCTGATTTAATTCTACATGATACTAGGAACGCTGACACCCAGGTGATCCCAAAGGCTACGCAAAAAGTCCCAAGGACAGAATATTTACAAAAGAAGAGAAAAAGTAGGAAAACTGGGGGGGTGGGGGGAACCGAGCCAAAAGAGGTTGATGGAACCTTTTGAGGCATGAAAAAATACCAGCCTAATCATCCCCAAGTGATTTAGTGAAAGGATACAAGACTACACAGAAAGAAAGGAGGCCATCTGTTTCCAGACGTCAGCAAAGCTTCAAGAGGAGATCCACAAATGTCTACCTGAGCAGCTGGGATGGCGTATCGGCTTCCATAATAAGGGCAGGCCTTCATTTCTTTTCCCAGAGAAACCAGCTGCTCTATATCTTTCACTTCTACCAGCACTTCATCCCGAAGGAGCTGCAGAGGCTCATAGGAGTGAAATGGACACGCTGTTCGGCTCACGCGCCTCTTCTTGCCCTCTGCCGTCTCTGCTCCCATATTCTTTTCTGGAGGCAAAGCAACAGAGGGTAACATTTTCAGAGCCATGCGGTGCATTGTTTAAGACAGCATGGTGACCGGTGTACAGGGGTCATCCTTTATTCCCAAATGAAATATTATATGCTTTATATCAGGGGTATAAAACTTTATTTCATTGAGGGCCGTATCGGAGTTGTGTTTGACCTCGGAAGGGCGTGGTGTGTGGCCAGCTTGACGTCACTTGTGTCAGGGGCGCCTGTGGTGGCCCAGCACTCTGCCAACGAAAACGGGTCCCCGAGCTCCATTTCCAACAGCGCTGGCCTCCTGCAAACCTCCCGAGGTCCATTTTCACTGACAGAGGCGCCACGGGCCGGTCCTTTGCTGTTTCCAGGGCGGCCCCCAGGCCAGATCTACACACCCCAAGGGGCCAGATCTGGCCCCCCGGCCTTGAGTCTGACACCCCTGCTTTACACCACAAATCCCATCAGCCTGACTCAGGCTTCAGAGTGTTTCTGTGATATCATGCACACTTTTTTATTTGTTTGTCCTTTTTCCCAGTAGAGGTAAGTCTTCGACTTGCGACCACAATTGAGCCCAAATTTTCTGTTGCTAACTGAGACAGATGTTAAGAGAATTTTGCCCCTGTTTATGGCCTTTCTTGCCACAGTTGTTAAATGAACGGGTGCAATTGTTAGTTAGTAGCAATAGACCTATAGGCCACTTCACAGTGCTTTACAGTCCTCTTTAAGCGGTTTACAGAGTCAGCCTATTGCCCCCAACAACCTGGGTTCTCAGTTTACCCACCTCGGAAGGATGGAAGGCTGAGTTAACCTTGAGCCTGGTGAAAATGGAACTGCAGCCAGTAAGCAGAATGAGCCTGCAATACTGCACTGCGCCATCACAGCTCCTAGCAACACCATTGTTAAGTGAACCTGGCTTCCCATTTTGTTTGTTAATTTAATTAATTTATTGTGAATTTTGTTCATTCACATCCAGTAAAGTCTTTCAAGGGAGGATTTACAGTCACAGACCTCATCTGGCTTGGAGAGCTGACAGGCCGATATCTGCAAAACTTGGCAAGGAATCTCCGACAGTCACGTACCAATTAAGCGAACTAATTGTCTCCTGCAAACTCCACTCCCCTTTCGCCCCTCTTTTATTTCCTCTGGGAGGGGCCATTCATCCTCCGCATGTGGCCTTCCTCCCAAGTCGACCCCTGTTCTTTAGCTGTTCCCTTCGTCTGGCAACTTTGTGCATGCACACCCTGGGAACAGGCTCCAGCTGTTCGTCTGCCTCACTGATGTCTGACTCTGAAGGCAGCTGGTAACTGGCATACAGCTGTGGGCCTCCTCTATGCTTCCGACGCAGAACCCTCATCAGAGCCTTCCCCAGACTCCAGGACTGGCCCATGTTCCTCCCCAACTTCCTCACTGCCCGAATCTGCTGCCAACTCTGCTGGCCACTGGCGGGCCACAACAACCCCAGGACACTGCAATTGTCACCAACATGAGTCAGTTGCCAAGTTTCTGAAGATGATTGTAAGGATAAAAACCAAAATCAATGCACATCACTGTGATCGCCCTTGAAGTAGTGCTAAATATAATGCAAACATTATTACTCTCTATATATGAAGGGTAATATTAGGGCACCTCACCTCTAAAAAAAAAAGCTAAAATTGTGAGAAGGACTCATAAGGACGGTGTTCTTGCATAAGGTTTCTCATGAGATTTGAGGCTTTTAATTTTAAAAAAACTAATTTAAAAAAATATTTTCATGTGCTCCGGACATTGCAGGAGATCAAATACCGGTGCCTCAGGACATACAAAAGCTTCCATTCAAATTGGTTCGTGCACAAAACGTTCCATTTCAATGAAATTACTGTATTGAGTACCAAAATTGACTGTTCCAAGGATTTATTTGGGAAGAGTTTTGCATCCAAACAGATCCCTTTCAATGCAACACTCTGTTTTTACACTCAGGAGCATTTTTAAATACATTGAAAACAGCAGCTTTCATAACCTAAATAGGAACTTTGGAGAAACTTTTACACACTTTGGAGCCAAGCATCCACCGACTGGTTCCTGGTTCCTACTACTTACAGTGAGTTCCATTTGGACTCTAATGTAATGCAGTTCGCCCATAATATTCCAAGCACCAAATAGTCTGCACATCTTTACGAAAGGAAACCTAACCCACAGGTACAGAAGAATCCCAACATTAGCAAACTACCAGGAAAAAAGCTTGGGATAAACCCCGTATCTGTCCCACCACATGGGTGGATGGCATGGAATATTTACTGCAGGGCTGAAGGAAACAAAAACAGAAAACCAAGAAAAGAGAAACAAAGGAAATACTCCACAGTAGGAAAATAGCAATGGCACTTAGACTTATCGTATTTTTGGAGTATAAGAGGGACCTTTTTTCCTCAAAAAAGTGGGTGAAAATTTGGGTGCATCTTATACACTAAATACAGCATTTTTGGCCTCCCGAAACCCTGCCCCCTTCACCAAAATGGTCAAGCACAGCCTTTAGGCTTCCAGAGTGCTCCTGGGGGGCTGGGGAGGGCAGAAATGACCAAAAATCAGGCTATTTTTGCTCATTTTGCCCCCCATCCCCCAGGAGCACTTTACAAGCCTCCTAAAGGCTACTCATGCTCTTTTTGTGACAAAAAATGGGCCCGTTTTCACAAAAAACAGGCCATTTTTGAGAGGTTTGCAGAGTGCAAAAACTTTTTTTAAAATTTGCCTCTTCAAAATCTTGGTGTGTCTTATACTCCAAAAAATACGATAGTCAGCCTCTTGCCCTCAACAATCTGGGTCCTCATTTGACCTGCCTCGAAAGGATGGAAGGCTGAGTCAACTGTGAGCCTGGAGAGATTTGAACTGCTAAATTGCAGGCAGTCAGTAGTCAGCAAAAGTAGCCTGCAGTACTGCACTCTAACTACTATGCCACCGAGGCTCTTAGCTGGTTGGAATGCTGAATAGGAGCAATCCAGACTACAGGTAGTCCTCAACATATGACCACAATTGAGCTCCAAATTTCTCTTGCTAAATGAGACATTTGTTAGGTGAATTTTGGCCCATTTTGCAACTTTCTTGCTGCAGTTGTTAAGCGAATCACTGCAGTTGATAAGTTAGTAACCCGGTTGTTAAGTGAATCTGGCTTCCCCGTTGACTTTGCTTTCAGAAGGCTGAAAAAAGGTTGTACAAATAATAACAGCAGCTAGAACTGTATTCGCACAAAACTGGAAAGCAGACAAAAAGGCATCGGAAGGAGAGATAATAAAGAAGATATTGGATTGTGCAGAAATGAATAGGTTGACATTGAGAATAAAGGACAAAGAGGAATCACTGTACTACAGGACATGGGGGCGATTTTATGATTGCCTTGAAAAAAGATACAAATAGAAAGAGAAAAGAACAAAACAGAAAACAAATAAATCAGACGACACATTATTAAATCAGGGGAGAGGTGAAATAAGAAAGTATGAAAATGTAAATATACAGGCAGAAAAATGATATGAATTGACAAATATTAAATAACAATTATAAGAATGTATATTTAAGAATGAATTTGAAAGGAAAAATAAAAACTTTTAAAAAAAGAAGGCTGAAAAAAGGGATCACATGACTTTGGGACACAGCAACGGTCATAAATATGAATCAGTTGCCAAGCATCTGAATTTTGATCACAGGATCATGGGGATGCTACAAAGGTTGTAAGTGTGAAAAACGGTTCTAAGTCACTTTTTCCAGTGCTGTTGTAACGTTGAAAAGTCACTAAAGGAACTGTTGTAAGTTGAGGACTTCCTGTACAGGTAGCCAACAAAGTTACGACGGACCCCACCCAAGATGTTTATGACCTGGTTCCAAAGTTTTGACCGATTGCTGAACCGCTGCTGCAGAAAAAAAAAAGATCGTAAAACTGGTCGGTCATATAGGATGACCCATTTTACGACCATGACAACTTATGATTGCAATTGGCAGGCTCCATTACAGTCATAAGTCAAGGATTGTCTCTAAAAAGTATGCTTTAGTTCCCTCTGGTTGCGGATTGTCGCCACCATCACTTTAACACACACAGCCTCCACTGACTTGGCTTCAGCAAAGTAATTACATGGCTCCATCAGGAGTCCTCGACTTACGTTTATTCTTCTGCATCTCCAGACAACGATCATTGATGAGCTGGACAGGTCCCAGGCAGCGGACTTCCTCATTCACACATAAGTTCTAAAATAAATTGACAGGTCAATTATTAAACCAGTTATTACAGTTTTTTTTATTTAGAGCAGGGGTGTCGAAACTTGGAAACTTTTAAGACTTGTGGACTTCAACTCCCAGAATTCCCTAGGAGTTGAAGTTCACAAGTCTTAACGTTTCCAAGTTTCGGCACCCCTGATCTAGGGATTAAGGCAGAATTCCCCAGCCTTTCCGGCTTTGAGGGCTTGGGATGGAGGAGGGAAGAAGGAATGGTTCCGCAGGAGTGGCCAGCACGTGCATGTGCTGTTCTATTTGCACATGCTCGCCAGTGGTGGGTTCCGGATCCCGTTCCAACCGGAACGGTTGCCCACATGGACGCGCGCAGCGTGCACACACACGTCATACCTGCCAGCAACGCTTCTGCAAGCCTCCGTAACGCTCCAGCTACTCGGCGGAGCATCACGCAGGCGCTGTATGCACCATGCATGTGCACGGAAGCGCCAAAGGCTTTAAAGGACAGGTAAGGAGCTCGGGCGGGCAGATGGGCCCTCCGGAGCACCGGAACGGTACCCAGTGCTCCGGGTAGCCTCCGGTACGCCCGTACCGGGGCGTACCGCCTGCAACCCACCACTGGTACTCGCCCACTTGCACAAGTGGGGATGCATATGCATGCACGCTTGCCCATCACTGCTGCGGCCCGCCAGCAGAGCTGGCAGCAGACTCAGACAGTGAGGAGGTTGGGGAGGAACATGGACCAGTCCTCGAGTCTGGGGAAGGCTCCAAGGAGTGCTCTGTGTCGGAGGCAAAGATGGGGCCTGGGCCGTCCAACAGTTATTAGCTGCCTTCGGAGTCAGAGATCAGTAGGGCAGAACAACAGCTGGAGCCTGTTGCCGATGTGCACATGCGCAGAACTGTCAGGAGAAGGGAACAACTAAGGAACAGGGGTCAACTTGGAAATAAAGGCACAAGTGGACACTGAATGTCCACTCCCATAGGAAATAAATAGGAGCAAAAGTGGAGTGGTGTTTGCAGGAGACAATTCATTTCTTAGTGGGAAGATTTGCTTATCTTAGTCTGTGCCCCACAGAGACTCCTTGCCAAGTATTTCATTGTGCAGCATTGCACCTGGAAGCTATCGGTCTGGCAACTATCCAAGGACTGATAAGGTCTGTGTTTGCAATTCACCTTTGAAAGACTGTTTGCTGGGACTTTACTGGATGTCAATGCCATGAATTCAGTTTAGCCAAATAAAAAGGGTTTTTTGGGGGGGATAAAGAGTGTGTTTCATGATTTGGTGGAACCTAGGTCAGAATAGTCACTTCTGCAGCCTGGTTTCAAATGGCTCATGGCCCAGTAAGTACACCGCAGCTCAGGGGTTGGGAAAACCCTGGTTTACGGCACTGGGCTAGAAAGTGGGAAACCATGAGTTTAAGTCCCACTATAGGAAGGAAAATGATCAAGATGACTCTGGACTCTCACAACACAACCCGCCTTACAGAGTTGTTGTGGGACAAATAGTAGAAAAGTGTGTGGTGCATATGTCTGCCACCTTTGGTTATTGTACAAATAATAAGTGAAAGAAAGAAAGAAAGAAAGAAAGAAAGAAAGAAAGAAAGAAAGAAAGAAAGAAAGAAAGAAAGAAAGAAAGAAAGAGGGAGGGAGGGAGGGAGGGAGGGAGGGAGGGAGGGAGGGAGGGGGAGAGTTCATTGTGTTCCCTTCAGTATCACAGTTAGGTAAGGAGAAAACAATGCAAATTTCTTTCAGCAACCAAACAAGTTGTGAAGATTCACAAATATACGAATTCACAATGAAAATAATGCATGGTCTCCAAGGCTGCTACTAAGATGCATTGTTTGGCTACGGAATACTTACATTGAATTCAGGAATTCCTGGAATTACTTTTAAAACTATTCTTTTAGTTGGCATTTTAGAATGCCAGAGGACTATCAAAGCAAAGCCACACTGAGTCCTTTTTATCTCCCCTTTCATCACTTAGTCAAGCCTTGGCCTTCTGCCTTTTATGCATCCCCACCTCATACCACAGACTGGTAAGAGGGAAAATGCAGTGTGTGGGAATAAAAATGATGTGAGGCGACACAGGGGAACTAAACACAAACTTCTTCATTTTGGTGGCAGTTCCTAAGTTATGGTTGTCAGAATTCTTTACTCCCCCTTTTATTATTAGTGTTGTTGTTATTATAGTTATTATTCTGTTGCTTTGCATGTACATCGACAGCAGTGGTGGGATTCAAATAATTTAACAACGGGTTCTCTGCCCTAATGACCAGCTGGGTAGGCGTGGCTCAGTGGTCATGTGATCGTGTGGCCAACTTAACATCACTCAAGTCAATGGGCACTTTGCCTTAGCTGTTACAATGTCATAAGGGGAGGCTGTTTCTATAAGCAGGGCAATAAAGATTAGGCTAGAAACAGCACCAGAATGTTTCCCTCCTGCCTTCCTTACAGGATTAGCTTTGTAAAGTGGTGGGGGGAAAAAAGAGAGATTTCTTCCAACAACCGGTTCTCCGAACTGCTTAGAAAGTTAACAACCGGTTCTCCCAGATAGGTGCGAGCTGGCTGAATTCCACCATTGATCGACAGTTTCTGTACCAGAGACAAATTCTTGTGCGTCTAATCTAATTTTGGCTAACCTTTTTGTCATCGCGTGCCGAAAGTTAGCGTGCACCTGCATGACAGAACCCCCCTGCATCCCATTTTGGGCCTAGGAGGCCTCCTAGCAACCTCCTGGGACCAAAAACAGGCCGCTTAGGTCACGCGCCACACACCCCCACACCCTATGAGGCTTCCCTGCAGCCTTCTGGGACCAAAAACGGACAGTGGGGGGAGCACCACCCTCCCGCTCCCACCTCCCATGACTGTGCAACTCCCAGCGCATGCACACAGAACTCCCCCGCACATGCACGTGTGTCTCCCGCATGCGCCCCCCAACTTGCGCGGCAGAGACCCGAAAACCAGCTGGCTAGCAGGAGACAGACGTCCCTGCAGAGGGCTCTGTATCTATGGCACACGTGTCAATAGGTTCGCCATGACGGGTCTAATCACTCTTGGCCAAATAAAGTCTTCCATTCCATTCTATTCCTTTGAGAAATATACCTACCTGTCTTGAGCCCAAAGACACCAGACGCGTCTCCTTACTAAAAGGGCTCTTTTGAACTTCATGGATAAATTGAGCCAGCTGGGAATGTGTCCGGCTGCAATAATAAATCTGCAAAAGAGACGGAGAAGATATCAGAATCCTATTCGTAAAGAGCAATGTTTCTCAACCTTGACAACTTTTAACGTGTGTGGACTTCAACTCCCAGAATCCCCTGTCAGAATGCTGGATGGCTGGATGACTATTGAGGGAGCTTGGTAGTTACAGCAGCACAGAATCTGTTGTTTCTTGTCCACCGTCTCCTCTTATTTTGATCCTTGAAATACTGAATAGAGATTACAAGACAAGACGAGAGGATGGTTGGAGTAAAGATTTTAAAATAAACTTACAAATTAAAGGCTCTTGCAGATAACTTGTTGTTTGCTTTTGGGAGATCCCTGAAAGGGATTTGAAACATTAATGGGAAAACTAAAAGAATTTGGTTCATTAGCAGGTTTTAAGTTCAGCAAACAAAAGATGGAGATATTAACAAAAGTATTAAAAATAGATGAAAGAGAATTAATGAAGAAAAGGGGTTTTGAGAAGTAAATTATTATTTGGGTATCATTCTGACAAATATGAACTGTATGTTATTTCAAAATAATTAAGCTAAGACATGGAATGAGGTTTAAAAAGACATGTTAGGATGGAGAAAACTAAATTGTCATTGCTAGGAGTATTTTTGTGATAAAAATGAACATCTTGCCTAGAATGATATTTTTGTTCCAGACAATACCTGTTTTGACAACTGACATACCATTTAAATGGTGGGAAAAGACAATTACAAATATTGAATCACTTAATTCCATATTCTGCCAAGCAAATATTGGCAGCGTGATATTAGGCTCCTTCGGGGCTTCTTTTTAAAAAGATTGGCTATCCCTGATTTAACAATGATGTCAGCTTCTGCTTTGCTGTCGCTTCAGCTGCCATGAAACGGGGAGGGAGGGCATGGTATTTGGGAGGGGTTACTCATTGTGCTGGAGGAAGGTTCTGGAGTTCACCGACTGATCGGACTACGCATGAGTGGGTGTTTCCCGCCAGGACTAACGGCACCGACATTCCATCTTCGTGATGCCTTTTGAAGTTATCTCACACCTGACACTTGAAAGAATTATGATTGGGCTGGGACTATGATGCCAAGGGGTGGGGAATGGGCTATTCTATATATCAATCGCTTTCGCTCCTAAATAATCAGACTTCGCTATGCTTTGCCTTTAATCATTCTTAATTAGTAAAAGTACACTTGATTTCCACACATGGAGTCTCGTGGTCTTTCTTTCCTAATTAATTAATGGAGAGGAGTTGACAAATATGTTTGAAAATGGAACAAGGTGCTAATTTTAACTGAAAGAAACAGGGAATGATTAAAACCAATAAAGGAAAATTGGCAGGCTATGGAAAGGGGGAAAGGAGGTGGCCAAACAGTTGACTGGTAATTCCCATGGATGGTTCTGCAAAGCAGTTGCAGGAGGAGACATATACCCCTTGCAACTTGCCTTTGCAACATGCTCTTCCTGTAGGTCATCATCATCATCATCACTATCCATTCCAGTTAACCTAAAGAGTAAAAAGAGAAAAGTTATGCTCAGAGACATTTTTGCCATACACTAGTAAAGGTGAAGGTAAAGGTTCCCCTCGCACCTACGTGCTAGTCGTTCCCAACTCTAGGGGGCAGTGCTCATCTCCGTTTCAAAGCCAAAGAGCCAGCGCTGTCCAAAGACGTCTGCGTGGTCATGTGGCCGGCATGACTAAACGCCAAAGGCGCATGGAATGCTATTACCTTCCCACCAAAGACGGTTCCTATTTTTCTACTTGCATTTTTACATGCTTTTGAACTGCTAGGTTGGCAGAAGCTGGGACAAGTAATGGGAGCTCACTCCGTTATGCGGCGTTAGGGATTCGAACCGCCAAACTGCCGATCTTTCTGATCAACAAGCTCAGTGTCTTAGCCACTGAGCCACCGTGTACACTAGCCTGGTCTATTCAGATTATTTTCTAAACAACACATTTCAGAATGGCCCAGCAGTTTCTACTAGTCCAGTGTTGACGAATCTTTTGGACTCAGTGTATCAATAATTTTAAAAATGCCTAATCTGACTCTGCTGATGCATGTCACACAAGCACACACACCACTTCTGAATAAAAGAGAACTAATTGTACATTCCTTTAATCATGTGTCTGATTCCCAAGGATCTTCTGTGTGCTGTTTACCTTCAAGCAGTGCTCCCTTTCTATGGACAGGCCCCTATGGCCTGCCCAAGGAAGCTGTTGTGGCCTATCGGCCACCAGCTCCTCCAACAGCCGAATCAGATGAGGAGGAGGCATGGGAGGCAGGTCCAGCATCAAGGCAACCTGAAAGCTACGAGGGGGAAGGGGGAATGGAGCTGTCAGAGAGAGAGAGACAGAGGCGGAGCCTGGGCCATCCATCAGCCCTCAGATGGAGAGTCAACAGCCCCCAGGTCTGGAGGTGGCTGATGAGGAAGAGGAGGAACAGCTGGGTCCAGTGTCTGACGCACAGATGCGCAGGAGAGGAGAGCAGTGGAAATCTATGGGCGGATCCTTGGGACAGAAGAGCCACCACTCTTAGTGAAGCCCCATCCTAGCTCTGGGGATAAAAGGCAGGGGCCAGAGATGAATAGGGGTGGCAGACACCTATTCATCTCCCTGCCAGACAGACCTGTTAGCCTACTATGAGAGAGAGGGAGACTTTTTGTCGGGGCTGCTGGCACTCCTAATAAAAGAATCATTGATTTAACTACAGAGGGCTTGTTGTGTTTGGGAGACGGATCAGTACGGAAGCTCTGGGTTGCACGAGGCCTTTGTTCTTGAAGCAGCTTTAGAGAATGCTCTTCTGCGGCCTTGGCAGCCTCCAAAAATCACAGGAAAGCAAGTCTTCTTGCCCAATTTTCAGAGGCTGTGTGAGAGCACGGCCATCTTACGCAACTTCCAAAGACATCACATATAAATGAGGGCATACTTTTGAGATTTGTTGTCCATTGTTAGTGAATGCTGACGTGTCATCCAAAACATCGTGACATGTCACCTTTGACATGCATGTCATGTTCACCATTACTGCAATGCACATCCGCCCAAACGTTGGCTTCTGGATTTGATTGATTGATTGATTTATTACATTTATATGCCGCCCTTTTCCCCAAAGGGGACTCAGGGCGGCTCACAATTCAATCAGGGAAGGGGGTACAGACAGGGGGATAAAAAAGACGAGACATAACAATACAAAATTTAAAAACACACAACAACCATACCATTCGAGAAGGGGGGCAAAAACTCTTTAGCCCCAGGCCTGTCGGAACAGCCAGGTTTTAAGGGCTTTGGGGAAGGCCTGGAGGGTGGTGAGGGTTCGAATCTCCACGGGGAGCTCGTTCCAAAGGGTCGGAGCAGCCACAGAGAAGGCTCTCCTCCGGGTAGTCGCCAGTCGGCATTGGCCGGCGGATGGAATTCGGAGGAGGCCTAATCTGTGGGATCTGATCGGTCTATTGGAGGTAATTGGCAGCAGGTGGTCTCTCAAGTACCCAGGTCCAATACCATGAAGGGCTTTATAAGTGACGACTAGTGCCTTGAAGCGTATCCGAAGACCAATAGGCAGCCAGTGCAGCTCGCGGAGGATAGGTGTTACGTGGGTATCAATTATTATTTAATAACTGGAAGATTTTATCACCTCTTGGTAGGACAAAAAATGATGGAATACCTGTTGCTGAGTCTGAGTTGAGCTCAATTCCTACCTAAACCAAAGGCTTTCATGGATGCTAACCCAACCTTTCTAGAAAACGTGCAAGAGAGATTGCTCTGACCGAGGCTTCCCAAGAGCATGAAGCAAACTCCTTGTCCCGACAAAATCCCCTTTTATTTATTGTGAATTCTGCTCATTCACATCCAGAAAAACCTTTGAAGGGAGGATTCACCGTCACAGACCTTATCTGTCTTGGAGAGCTGACAGGCTGATATCTGCAAAACCTGGCAAGGAGTCTCGGAGAGTCACTAACCAATAAAGCAAACTAATTGTCTCCTGCAAACTCCACTCCCCTTTCGCTCCTCTTTTATTTCCTCTGGGAGGGAGGGGCCATTCATCGTCCACCTGTGGCCTTACTCCCAAGTTGACTCCTGTTCTTTAGCTTTTCCCTTCGTCTGGCTGTGCATGCGCACACTGGAAACAGGCTCCAGCTGTTCGTCTGCCTCACTGATGTCTGACTCTGAAAGCAGCTGATAACTTGTATACGGCCCTGGCCCCCTCTCTACCTCCGACGCAGAGCCCTCATCAGAGCCTTCTCCAGACTCCAGGACTGGCCCATGTTCCTCCCCAACCTCCTCACTGTTTGAATCTACTGCCAGCTCTACTAGCTGCTGGCAGGCCACAGCAGAGATACATATTTCCCTAGAGAATTGAATTCCTCACTTCAAGCTCTTGTAGTCATACCAGCATTCCTACCTATTTCCTGTTTTCTGCTCCTCGTCACTCTGGTATTCTGCAAGGATCAGATCTTCCTCACTTGCATCTGAAAGCTCCAAAGAACCAGGCTCAGCAGGGGTAGATAAACTGTCCTTGCTGAGCTGAAGCAGGTGCTCTGCCTCCTCCTCCTCCATCCGCTGAAATAAGCACAAGGAAAACATCTGTCAATCCAAGCCAGGTAATCCGGGCACGCCTAGGAGGTCTTCTGAGCCCCTGTTTTTCTCAATGAGGAATCAGCTGATGCTGGAGACCAGAGGGAAATGGGTGGCTAGCTAGATGGAGGGATAATAAATACAATTTATTTTTCAATACTCGTCTAATATGTTATGCCTACAATATTGGGTAGTCACTGCAAATAAAATGTCAGGGTTCCAAGTAACACCCCCAATGAAAGAAGACTCTGAGGCTTGAGATTCCTCAAAGCTCCATTTTATTACAATGTCATATTGGCACATCTGGCAAAACCCAAATATGAAAGCTTTCAGGTTTCCCCCACCTAAGTGAAAGTTTAAGTCCCTGCCTAGCACCCACATGTCCATCACATGGTCCAATCAGGTCCAAAACTGGAGATGTCTCCCAGTCACAGCACTCCAGCTGCAGGGCAAGATGTCCTTGACTCTCTGAGAGAGGAATGTTATTATGGCTATATATCTCCCATACTCCATATAATCCCCCTTCCCATTTTCCCACAGTAGAAAATGTGGCAGGAAAATGTGAAGGCCCAATCTAAAAGATGGCTTCCAGGCCTGACATAAAAATCAACACAGAAGCCAGTTCCAAAAGAGCAATTCTTATCTTATAGATTTAAGTTCATAAATTCCTCGTTTATCTATTATCCTCAACTCATACATTGTTCGTGTAGTTTTCTTTGAGGCACTATAAGATAACCTTTGGATCAACTTTTTTTCCGTTACAATCCATTAATCTCCAATGTTATTTTTGTGGAGAAATTATTTTAATTTTTATTCACAGCTCTGGAAATGCTCACCTTCCGTTTAGACACATATTTCAGTTTCACATTGTGTCGAATTTGCTCAAGGTATGCTTCTCGTTTCTTCCTCTTGATCTGTTCTTCCTAAAGAAATCAGAGAATTGCATGGAAACTTCCAACACCTGGAACCTGAAATTTGTTGTCACAAATATTGCTGCAAAATTACTTCACAACATTTAACATTTAATGGTTCTTTACAGAAATTCTGAACAATTCATACGTTGTCAAATATTTGATGGGCAAAGGCCCCGACTGTGCTTTAAGCAGACGTTATCTTAACATTTCTCATTTTAAAATGTTCTCAGAGTAAAATGAGATCTGTTAGTAAGCAAGTCTTTAGATAAACAAAGGAATACCAGATTTTGTCTAATTTAAAAGCATTAAATCACCCACTAAACATTTTTAAATGATAACTGCAACTTGTTTGCTGTTTTTAAGGGCCCACATGCCACCATTGTACTGTGTTCATCTATTTGAGGATGGGAGGAATACATTCTAGGTTTTTTTAATAAAACACTGCACGAGTGCCACCAAATATGTTCATTTGTAAGTTTCTAAAGCAGGAGTGTCAAACTGGCAGCATCACGTGACATATTGCAACTTTTTTCCCCTTCGTTACATTGGGCATGGATGTGGCCACTGTGTGACGCATCCACCTGCAGGCCTCAAGTTTGATAGCCCTGTTCTAAAGTATCAAGCATCAATTTTATTTTCTTAGATGCCATTTTCTTCTTAGAGCATCATATCTTGCGATTCCTCCTTTGACCTTGCTCTCTTTATTAAAAACACAGCACATGCAAAAGGTAGAAGAGTGGCGTTTGATGGTTGCAAGTAAAAGAAGAGCAGGCGTTACCATGGGGCAAGTGTCAATAGTACATAGCTTTCTATTTATATTTGTGAATACATCATCAGGATTGAATAAAGACGGACCTATAAGCAACCTTTTTTTACCTTCAGTCTATGAATCATTTCCTGCTCTTTTTTCTCCTGCACAAATTGCATTATCCAGTCTGGTTCATTGTTTGCTGGCTGGCTGGCTAAAAGCTTTGTATTGCTTTTCTTGAGTTCCTCTTCTGCATCTTTTCCACCAATTTTACTTGCTAATAGCTGGGCCTCCTCTAGTTTCTTTTTCTCTTCAAAATCCCGGAGCCACGAGAGAGCACCACAAATCAAACTTAATGATTTACCCTAAGAGGAAGAAGTAGTGCAGGTACATCTTTATACCATACCATAAACAGGATGTCAACATTTCCAAATAAAATTCTACAAGATTTTAACATTTATATTTGTGTTATTTTTGAGGAAATGTTTTCTAGGCTGGCTGTAAGAGTCACAATAGCCATCTATTAGATAGCAAGTAGCTATCCATCCACCCCATACTTTGCCATACTTGTCTGGCAAAGTGCTTGTGTCCTATTGCTCCTAATGCTTACACTTAGGTGTATCCCCAGAGTATGGTCAATGAAGACTATATGGGTACAATACCCATGAAAAACAGGTGGTGCATATATCACACTTTCATGGATGCCATATGGACTATTTTCAACATTCTCTAGGGACATTCCTGCTCACACCACTATCTTGATAACAGAGAGGCGAAGTGTGAGTTAAAATAAAAAAGAGACTTACTGTGCCAGTTGGGCTCTCAAATATGCCAATCTTTCCCATCTCCAAGACCTGATAAAGTTTAGCCATAAATTGCTCTTGAATGGGATATGGTGTATAAGGAAAGGGAAAGTTCACTCTAGCCTTTTCTTCAGTTTCTTCTGTCATCTCCAGCCTTGTGGGGTGGGGGGGTGTAAAAAAAAATTCTAAGTATAATTCCAAAAGAAAACATTAGACAAACACACACAGAGAACCAAACTGACTCTCTGCAATTCTCAATAAATCTGATTGTTTTGGGTTATAAGTCCCTCTTTGGTGGGATTTACACATAAATCTGCTAAATTCAGAGCTTTTTTTATTGTTTTGCATTTTGATTATTCATTTTTCTTGCTCTTTATATATTAGTCTCGTTGTTTAAACAAGTGTTTTCCATGTTTTCATCAACTAATGAACAATTATAAACTATAATTTAGGCCAGTTGACAGCCTAGGAGATGTATGTATGTATATATGTATATGTAGATGATAGATAGATAGATAGATAGATAGATAGATAGATAGATAGATAGATAGATAGATAGATAGACAGACAGACAGACAGACAGACAGAAATAGATAGAATTTTAATTCACTTTAACCTATTATTGCATTTATACACTTACTCCTAATAAACAGCGTAGGTTATCTATATCCATATCATCTATATCTATCTAAATTTATATATAATTTTAATTCACTTTAACCTGTTATTACATTTATACACTGCCTAATCCCCAATAAATGTCAATTATCACACATTTAAGAGTCTACAGTAGGACACGACGGAATGGCTGAGGATGACGACGATAGTTCAAATTGGCTGGGGATTTTGGGAGAGGTAATCCCCTGTAGCTTGGGAAAAGCCAAACTGAATAAAGTTTGCTAGTTCATTTGCAATTTCCGGGTGAAATTTGCGGGATAAACTGACTTTGACTTCCAACATGCCCACTCACTGATTCATATAAAGTTCTCCCACTTCCCAGGATCCCCCCCTTAGCGCCACCTACTTTATGTCGCTGCTGCCCCTGGAAAAGCGAAGTGACTTCGAATTGAATTTCCGACCCACTTTCGCTCTCCTCGAGATGACGTCACTGGCTTCTCCCTCGCGACCGGCAAAAAAGGGGGGGCGGAGCTCTCTGCGCCAAAACAACCCCCGCCCGTTTTTTAGAACTTCCCGCTAAACCCGCGCGCTCGAAGGCTATTGGCTAGCCAGCCTGCCGCCGCTGGACAGCGTAACCAATCAGAGGACAACAGTAAGAAAGGATGCCTTCTCCAGAGCGAGCGCGCCTTACCGCCGCTTCCGGTTGGCTTTTGTGAGGCGGGTGGTGACGGGGTCGGCTGCTCGCGCTCCTGCCAAACTGGAGCCGGCGTTTCAGTTCCATTTACTTTGAATTGGATTTGCGTGAAGATAAATTTACTCGAGGGTTAATCCTCGCGGCGTGCAGGCCTATTTTTAGACAGATTTGCCTTAGAGCAGGGGTCTCCATACTTGGCCGCTTTAAGACTGGCTGGGGAATTCTGGGAGTTGAAGTCCACAAGTCTTAAAGCGACCAAGTTTGGAGACTCCTGGCCTAGAACGTCCTTGTTGGGAGCCTGAAACATCCACATTCATTATGGGTTCAATGTTAAAGAATTATATATTTTTTTCTACACTGTTCAGAAAAAAACATCATGTACATTCTGCTTCCTTCCCCTTGGATGGCTCCAGCTTATTTAATAACCATCTTCCCTGCTGAGGCTTTTCCTCCTGCTCACCTCTTACCCAGGATGGCCCCAGAAGCATCACCTGTTGAGATGTACAAGAAGAACAGGGTGTATGTGATGTTCAGGGAGGGGTAGCACCTCTGGTGTAGGGTCACGTCATGTCCTTTTAGGGCAGCTCATCCACCTTTGATCCCCCACCTCAGCTCTCACCTGTGGCCCCTAGTAGTTATAGTATGCGCAGCGGCCACACCACAGGCAACAGCTTCGACAGGCTGTCCAAATCAGGTTGAAGGTAACCATTGGCGTTGGGTCATTTGCCTTCGGTAAGGTAGGGACTTGTCTATCCCAAGCATGTGACAACAGATCCTGACGGATCGAGGGATGAAACCTAGAATAGGACAACGGTCATGAAGGCGATCTTCGAGCAATGTGCTACGCTAAAAGCATGGCAAGATGCAAAAGATGGCCTGGTCAACCACTGCACCCAGCCCATCTCCAACTGTCTCGGCTTGGAGCCAATCCTTCAGTTTCTGAACTTGAACACCTGTCCAGCCCAACTGATCCACGATGCAAGGAACCATCAACAAAGACAGAGGTCATTCCATCGCCCAAGTTATTCATCGATGTCGTACAAAGACAGTGGGCGGCTCCTGTATCTGGGCCCAGCCCATCAACAACTGACAAGAGATTCTACAACGTGGACCAGGACCTAGCTCATGTCTTGCTATTGGAGCAAGATGGAACCCGGGAAGAGAGAGTGAGGCTGACTGTGTACCTCTCCCTCACTTTCATCCAATTCACACGGAAGTCTTGACATCCCCACATTCCCGTGATCAAGAACAGATGTTCAGGAGGGCTGAGCAATTTAGTCTGAGAAGCCTTGGGACACTGATGCCCTGGTCGACTGGGCACCACTGGAGCCAAGAGACATGCTGGGTGAGGCCAAGGAAGCAGCTGTTCCACTGTTTTTTCTTTCTGGACTGCCAACCTATGGTCAGTGTGCCAGTTGGTACCCTTGTCTTTTCAAAGTTTGGAAGGTTACTTGGAGGTCTTCTAGCCTGGTACAATGCCCTGTAGAAGAATCCTCATATCCTCTTTAAAAAGTGTTCAAACTTTGCTTGTAAAACTCCACTGCTGCTGCATCCATGACTCTTCAGAAACAAGTTGGAGATTTATTATCCCAGTCAAGAAATTTCTTATTTCAAATTTGGATTTCTTCCTGTAAGTTTTTCACCCACCGGTTGTTGTCATACCATCAAGCACTACAAAAAATAAATCCACACCCTCTGCCCAGTGACATCTCTGCATCCATTGGGAAACGGCTATCATCTCTTCCCTTAAAGTCTTCTCTTTTTTTACCCTAAACATATAGCAAGTTCCTTCAACTGTTCTTCGTAAGCTTTAACCTTCAAGATGCTTACCATTTTGTCACTCTTCTCTGCAGTATTTCCAATTTCTGAGCATCCTTTTGGTATTGTGATTACCAGAACTGGACACAGTATCAGAGGTGTCGAGCTGGCGGTCCAAGGGTCAGATGCGTCATGTGCAGGCCACGCCAGCCCCAGCTCCGTGAAGGGAAAAACCATAAAACATCATGTGACAGCAATGTGATACTGCAAGTTGGACATCTGTGGTATACAAGATGCAATTTGAGCAGTGCAACATAGGGCAATACTATCTCTTTCCATGATCTTGACAATATACTGATGATTCACCCAAAAACTGCATTGGCGTACAGTAGTTGTGGCATACTAATAGCTCATGTTTAATCTGTGGACTACCAGGATACCCAGATCCTTCAAGTACTACTGCTGAGCCAGGTACTGCCTGCCTTGTGTCTGTGCACATGATTTTTTCCTAAGTAGAGAACCTTACATTTTTCACCATTGAGCCACATATTGTTGGTTAGGACCCAATATTTAAATCTGTTAAGATTCTTTTGAACCTTGAACCTATATTCTGAGGTATTGGCAATGTCTCCAGCTTTGTGTCATCCACAAATCTCGTGAGCATCTTTCCTATTTTTTTCATCTGAGACATTTATGAATATAGTACCTGGTTTAAGACAGAACTCTGTGGTACCCCACTGCATATCTCCCTCCATGTCATTGTAGAACCGTTAAGTATATTTGACAACAATTGTTCAGTCAACTCTGAATCCATTTCATAGCGTGACCATCTATCACATATTGTTCCAGTTTATCAAGAAGTTGGTCATGGTCTACTTTATCACTTTACTGAAGTCTAAATATACCACAGACCATTTCCTTGATTCACTAATCTAGCTGCATTGTCAAAGAAAGCAGTAAGATTTATCTGGCACAACTTATTTTTAATGCATCCATGCTGGCTTCTGATCATAATCTTGTTTGTTTTTTAAATGCTTGCAGATCCATTGTTTGGCAATTGTAGGATTTTTTGGGGGGAGTATTAATCTTAAACTGGACAGGGTCTTGGTGACTACATAGCAATATTGTGAGCTACAAAAAAAAGAGCCACAAAAAAGTCACATATGGCCATATGTGACACATGGACTCTGAGTTTCATTAACACCATTTGTAAGAATGTGACAGATTTTACAAACTTGTACAGCTCAGAGTAAGAGACATCTAGTGAATGTTCATATTAAAGGTAAAGGTTCCCCTCGCACATATGTACTAGTCATTCCTGACTCTAGGGGGTGGTGCTCATCTCCATTTCAAAGCTGAAGAACCAGCGCTGTCCAAAGATGTCTCCGTGGTCATGTGGTCAGCATGATTAAATGCCGAAGGCACACGGAACACTGTTTGTTACCTTCTCACCAAAGGTAGTCCTATTTTTTACTTGCATTTGTATATGCTTTTGAACTGCTAGGTTGGCAGAAGCTGGGACAAGTAACAGGAGCTCACGCCGTTATGCGGCACTAGGAATTCAAACCACCAAACTGCCAACATTTCTGATCGACAAGTTCAGCGTCTTAGCCACTGAGCCACCGCATCCCTATAAATGTTCATATTAGGAACTGACAAACATTCTATAGGCAATAAATGCCTACCACTTAGCTCATTTCCCCCCTCCCTTTTGGCAATGAATGCTTATTTCCTTCTTTTATATTTTTATTTTTCATGTCTTGTTACAATAACGTATCATAATTGAGCAATTTGAAAATGAATGGCTCTCAGCCACCAATTAAAGATTGTCCTTGTGGGTTTCAACAATGAGGTTGCACTAAAATTGTAATTGTGTGATCCAATAAAACCTCCGTTAATGTGAAGGAACACCACAGCAGTCATTATTTCCTATTTGAAACAGATTAAATTCATACATTACCATCTTCCACAGTTCTTCCATAAGTGGCTCCAAAGCTATTCAAAGCCATGAAACCAAGAGACAACCGAAACCTCCCCAGAGAAACCAGCTGGATTAGTAGTTGCATTTTACTACAATACTGATGATTAGGTAATGTTTTCCATAATACTCGAGCAATATAATTTATGTACGCATGACCGAATTTGACATAGAGAGCTTTGTCTTCTAACACAAGGGAATCCCTTAAAGGTTCTTACAGGATAGCCAACAGATTGCCTGGATTATCTCTAGTGGTTGATTTACATTACATAATGGAAGGATTTAGCTCTGTTTTCAGCAAAGTATATTGGAAAGAATCTTGCCACCCAATGGTGATGTCACAAGCATCTCTTGTGACCTAGCCTATTGGGGTGGCTCTTCTTCATTCATCCTTCCCATTCTATTTTCTCTTTTCCCCTTCAATATGTCTGAACATAGGTGCCACCTGGCAAGCAGAATAAAGTAGAAATTGAGACAGTTTGAGACCTTACCTTTATCTACATACCTGCTAATGGTTCCTCCATTAAAACAAGTGCGTTCCCAACGACTCCACCAGGAAAATGGGGTGGCATCCAGCTATTCTGGTTCTGCTCCTTATTTGTGGTGAGTTAGAACATTTGCATAGCCTTTTCCTTACTCTGTCCTCTTTTTCTCGGACAATTTCACTGTCGGGGCCAATGCGTTGATTTTTTTTACTATCCTATTTATGGAAAACCCTGCTCCCATGATAAGGCCAGGACAAGAGAATCTCCATTTCCCCTCGGGAATTTTGAGTCCTCTTGCACAAAGAGATGTCCTTGGAAAGTCAAAAATGTTGATTTTTTACTATATGTTTAGAGGCAAGGAGAAAAGGAAGACATGCATTCAGTGAGAGTGGCATCACTGAAAGTTATTAACACAGCTCATCATTTTATATGAATCTTATGTGTAACATATTCCTTGCAGAAAGATTAGAGAGGTTTTAATCAGTTCTGGCAGAATCAATGGCGAGAGTTTCCTGGTTTAAGTTAGGCTGCATTTGTTGGTCTTTGAGGCTGGGTTTTGTGGTTGTGTGGGGTTTTTTGCTCTGTACTCCTGTATTATTACTGCCAAGTTAAAACATTTTATCTGATGGTAAGGGAAAGGAGCTGAGAAGGTTTTCAGTTATAATAAAGGTAAAGGTTCCCCTCGCACCTATATGCTGGTCATTCCCGACTCTAGGGGGCAGTGCTCATCTCCATTTCAAAGCTGAAAAGCCAGGACTGTCCGAAGATGTCTCCATGGTCATGTGACCGGCATGACTAAAAGCCAAAGGTGCACAGAACGCTGTTACTTTCCCACCAAAGGTGGTTCCTATTTTTGTACTTTGCATTTTACATGCTTTCGAACTGCTTTGTTGGCAGAAGCTGGACAAATAACGGGAGCTCTTCCCAGTTGATTCGCTTTCTGAAATGAATGCTGTTCTTACACTCCTAAGTTCTGGAGAGACTTATTTGCAAACAATTGTCAGTCTTTCGAAGTAGGGGAAGTCAGGAAGAACAGCAGTGAATTTAGGAATGGTCTTCAAAGTTGTAGGGTATTATAACAGAATCAATTTCTCGCTACCACATCTTAAATTAAACCAAATCAAGGCAGGGTTATTCTGAGGGGTTTTTTTTCCCCTCATGGT
Organism: Thamnophis sirtalis; assembly: GCF_051295495.1. Taxonomy (NCBI): domain Eukaryota; kingdom Metazoa; phylum Chordata; class Lepidosauria; order Squamata; family Natricidae; genus Thamnophis; species Thamnophis sirtalis. The sequence goes on from NW_028261389.1 coordinate 17,588,041, forward strand.
TTTTTCTTTCCCATTCAGAAAAGAAACGAAGCCATGGTTCATTCATCCCATTTCCAGGGCCAGAGATACGTTTCAGCACATTATGTAGAGAGAAGATTGATTCTTGGCAGCTAAGCACAATGGATAAATAACCTACCTAAAACCCATGTAGAACAAAATCTCTTTATTCACAGTGTATATGCCTTTTTGGAATAGAATGGGACAACTTGCTTCAGCCAACTCACCACAGCCAACTCACTGCAGGTCAACTCACCATGGCCAACTTGCCATGGAACAACTCACTGCGGGACAATTTAACCATTCTATTTAATTATTTAAAATAAATAAAAACTTATTTTAAGTTTTGCCATTCCCATTTCATTCTGTCCTTCCTTTTGCATCCTTTCTTCAAATTATTCTATTCTACCATTTCTTTCATATTAGTGTAACTCTTGTCCTGCAGCGATTTGGCTGTGGTGCGTTGTCACAACATAGACCTTTTTGGAAATGGTCACATTTTTGTTCTTGTTTCCTTTATGCAGCGCTCTCAAAATGGCTTCTTGCAACAGACATACAGATACAAGATCCATCGCTAGCTGGCATGCCACTCTCAGATGCCGAATACGACCATTTCTTCAAAACATTGAACAGTCCACGCCGAGTCAGCGCAGTTTGCTTCTTAAGATCCATGTATGGCTGCCAGAACGCTTTGGTCCAGACTTTAGACCTGTATGAAAATCATGGAATCGTCCCAGAAGGTAAAGTCTATCACAGTACTTGCCATTACAGAATTGCTCTTAATCCTCTTTTAGACTTATTAAAGCTTGATTTGGAAAAAGCAATAGCAATAAACTTATAGACCGCGTCATAGTGCTTTATAGCAATAGCAGTTAGACTTATATACCGCTTCATAGGGCTTTCAGCCCTTTCTAAGCGGTTTACAGAGTCGGCATATTGCCCCCACAATCTGGGTCCTCATTTTACCCACCTCGGAAGGATGGAAGGCTGAGTCAACCCTGAGCCGGTGAGATTTGAACCGCCCAACTGCAGAACTAGGAGTCAGCTGAAGTGGCTGCAGTACTGCACCCTAACCACTGCGCCACCTCAGCTTATAGCCCTCTCTAAGCATTTTACAGAGTCAGCCTATTGCCCTCAACAATCTGGGTCCTCATTTTACCCACCTCAGAAGGATGGAAGGCTGAGTCAACCTTGAGCCTGGTGAGATTTGATCTGCCAAACTGCTGTCAGCTGGTGATCAGCAGAAGTAGCCTCTAGTACTGCACTCTATCCACTGCACCACTGTGGCTCATACTTACATTCATGCAAGCCTGTGGCTCTCTTACAAGGAAGGATGGAAGGCTGAGTCAACCCTGAGCCGGTGAGATTTGAACCGCCCAACTGCAGAACTAGGAGTCAGCTGAAGTGGCTGCAGTACTGCACCCTAACCACTGCGCCACCTCGGCTTATAGCCCTCTCTAAGCAGTTTACAGAGTCAGCCTATTGCCCTCAACAATCTGGGTCCTCATTTTACCCACCTCAGAAGGATGGAAGGCTGAGTCAACCTTGAGCCTGGTGAGATTTGATCTGCCAAACTGCTGTCAGCCGGTGATCAGCAGAAGTAGCCTCTAGTACTGCACTCTATCCACTGCACCACTGTGGCTCATACTTACATTCATGCAAGCCTGTGGCTCTCTTACAAGGCAATTAAAATATTTTTTGCCAAACGCATTTGGTAGATTCTTCCTGCTATTATTCTCATTGATATATCTAGTGAATAAGATAAAAGCTAGTTTCCAATTCTTGTTCAAGGTAATCCATATGTATGTGTTCATATGTTTCTTCTCAGAACTGATTTACATTAAATTAGATAAAAAGAATCATGGGTTTAACGTCATTAAAAATGAACTGGAAACTCCACTGTGTGGTAGTGATGAACATATTATTGGTAAAGTCTATAAAGTGTTATTGAATTTAAATTTGGAAAATGAACAAGTAAAGCATTGTATGATTCAGTGGGCAAGGAATTTTGGATATAATGTAATGCTTGAACAGTGGGATAATATGTGGAATAAAGGTTTACAATTTACATTAAGCTATAATTTAAAAGGAAATTTCTATACAATGATGTATCGTTGGTATTTGGTACTGGATGACATTGCCAGGTCTCACTGCTTTAGCAGAGTAGGGAAGATACTCAGAGATGATTCACACCCTAGTCAGTGTCTCTTCGCACCTACCATCGGGCAGAAAACATCAAAGCACAGCCAGCTGAACAGATAGGTTTAAAAATAGTTTCTATCCTTCGGCTGTCAGACTCTTAAACACAACCACAATCACTCCACGCACATGCGAATGACTAGTTTTTCTTTTTCTTTCTTTTTCTTTTTTCTTTTCCCCTAATTATTTGCATCGGGATTATTCCTTATACTATTTATGTTGTTTGTATTTGTTGTCATGGATTACACCAGTGAGGCTAAAACCAATTTTGTTGTATTTATTTTGTACAATGACAATAAAGACTATACTATACTATTTAACTCCAGATAAGTTGTCAAGAATGTATAAAGATACTTCAAATGAATATTGGAAATGTAAATGTAAAGAAGGGACATTTTATCATTTATGGTGGATGTGTGATAAAGCAAATAAATATTGGAGTAGGATGCATATCTTAATATCTTATTTCCGTATATATCTTAATTACTTATATTGTGAGCTGTCAAAAGTCAGCCTGGAATTGGGCAGCTCCTAAATCAAGCAATCAAGCAAGCAAATAAATAAAATTGGGTTCTGGGAAAGACGTCAGTGAAGATTCTCAGTCATCCAGGTAGAGTTGTCTGGAAGTTGAATCATGGCAATTGGACTTTTTCTCTTTTTTAGATTTGAAAGATTTTACTGCTTTTTCATTTATTATTTAGCATATGGAATCCACAGAAATCATAAATCCATTGTGAATGAAGCATTAGCAGATGATAGATGATAGATAGATAGATAAATAGATAGATAGATAGATAGATAGATAGAGACAGACAGACAGACAGACAGACAGACGTATACATATACATATACATATATATATACAGTATACATACACATACACAGTGTATATGTAGGTGTGTATATATATATATAGAGGTATATATGTGTGTGTATATGTATACGTGTGTATATAGATATGTGTGTATATGCATATGTATACATATGTATGTATGTTTTGTTGTATTTGTGCTGATAAATAAATAAATTTATTTAATAAATAAATTTATTTAATAAATAAATAAATTTATCAGCACAAATACAACAAAATGTAACAAAAAGGCAACAGTAAAAATATTGGGTTTCTGCCTGGATGGTCTCTTGTGACGAGCCGAAGGACAGAGAATGGAAGTAGTGATCTTCCTCCCATATTTGGGCATACCGGGGGTTGTAAAAAAAATCTAATATGTATGTATGTATATAAGTATGTATATATGAATGAATGATGTGGACAATACAACATAGGAGACCCTAGGACACTTGCAACCGTCATAAATATGAGTCAATTGCCAAGCGTTTGAATTTTGATCACGTGACTATGGGCATACCGCAACAGTTATAAGTGTGAAAAATGGTCATAAGTTTTTTTTCCAGCGTTGTTGTAATGTCAAATGGTCACTAAATGAATTGTTATAGATTAAGGACTACCTCTACTGAGGGAAGGATTTTTTACTTTGCCATAAATGGATTCTTACCCTCTCAAACCATTTATCTTCCCTTTCCAAAACCTGAAGTGTATTGAGATCATCCGGGAAAGATCAAACCATTATAGAATGGTGTGGTGGACGTTGTGAAAATATAAGGGCAGAGGTGACATTCAGCAGGTTCTGACAGGTTTTGGAGTGGGGTGAGAATGGGGATTTTGCAGTATCCTTCCTCTGGAGTAGGGAGGGAATGGAGATTTTGCAGTATCCTTCCCCTGCCATGCCTACCAAGCCACGCCCACAGAACCGGTAGTAAAAAAAAAATTTGAATTTCACCAATGCACCAGGGTGTATGATGTCTTCTGAAATTCTAGGATTCGGGGGTCCCAGGCCTCATGCATATAAATCCTAGGAAATGTAAAGTGTCAAAACGGGAAAATTATTAAGTACAAGATTGTTAAAAATACAACATCATTCATAACTGTATTAACTATTTTTTGTTTATTGTTATTCAAATAAAATAAAATATAGGGTTTTTTTAGGCCTCACCTAAGCAAAAGTAGAGAGAATCCTAAGAGACCCAGCTGATCTGAAAAAAAAAAAAGTTCCTCTACTATGTTTGTAAAGAAATCAAATGTTATAAAGTGCCAAGAACTTTCCAATGGCTTCTTTCCAAAAGATCTGGATAAGTGCTCCTCCAACACAATTTTTCACAGTTCGAAGTAGCCAGTGGCAGAAGTTAAAGTTGCAACCTGGCACGACTTAATGGAATTGCTGCAATGTTTGGTAACCTATTTGGAGGGAAACAAGACCCCCGTCATTTGAATTCTCAAAAGCTGGCGGAGACTCTAATGATACAACAGTGATGCTAGCAACTCTATGGGTTATACATACTGGATCTCAATGAAAATTAATGGAAGTAACCTGAAGGCCTTGGGGATTTTTCTCTAATCCTCCACTTCTCTCCTAGGGAGGGTATGTTCCGACATGGCAGAAATGCCCAGCTTTCCTGATTTCTGCACCCTCACTTTTTATCGCTGCACCTTGAAGAGGTATTTTGTGAAGGTAAGAGAAAGGAAGAAGCTGTTGTTTATTGATTTGAGGCATTTCTTGCCCAGAGATCTGTTTAGGCAGCACTTGGTGTTGGAAATAGAATGGGCTGAAAGCAGGGGTGGGCTTCAGCTGGTTCAGACTGGTTCAGGCGAACCGGGTGCTAATTTTGCATCTGGTTCCCCAAACTGGTAGTTGGAAGGACTGGATGACCCCTCCCACCCCACCTCACCCCACCCCTCCCTGGAGTCTCCATGCAGCCCATTCATCATGCCAGGTAAGTGCAGGGCCCCCCGCAGAGGCTCTTGGAGGGTGAAAAATGGGCCTTCTGGAAGTCCAGAAACGGGCCTGTTTCCAGCTTCCGGAGGGCCACCTGAGTTGGGGGAGGCCATTTCCGTCCTCCCAGAAGCTCGAGGAAAGCTTCTGGAGCCTGGGGAAGGCAAAAATGCCCCACCCACCGCCATGGTGCAGGAGGTTGAGTAGGCCGCAGCCCCATGGCCCTGCCCACCCGGCAACCAGGCAGAGAGCCAGTTGCTAACATTTTTCAATCCCACCCCTGGCTGAAAGGTTCACTGAAGGCAAAAGAGGTGCCGAGGTGGCACAGTGGTTAGGGTGCAGTACTGCAGGCCACTTCAGCTGACTGTTATCTGCAATTCAGCGGTTCTAATCTCACCGGCTCAAAGTTGACTCAGCCTTCCATCCTTCCGAGGTAGGTGAAATGAGGACCCAGACTGTGGGGGCGATATGCTGACTCTGTAAACCGCTTAGAGAGGGCTGAAAGCCCTATGAAGCGGTATATAAGTCTAACTGCTATTGCTATTGCTATAAGACAGTCATAAGCACAGGAATAGCAATAGAAAGGAAATGGAAGCAGCTAGTCCTCATTGAGAATATTTACTCATTGAGTAAATATGATTTTCACTGCATTGTACTTACTTTGCTTCCAAGAGGATCAGGCTAGTTATATAGGTTAGAGTTATTTAAATTGAGACCTCAGTCATCTGTATCCAGCTCCAACGCCTCCCTTGGCTTCATAGCATGAGTAGCAAGCTTTCCTCTGCTTGTCACTTACCCCTGTTTCAACATCACTGCCCTACACATGTCTAGTCTAGTTTTTGCAATCTAACACTGTTTATGCCAGGGACCGAACATTCTCACCACCCCACTCTATCAAAATGCTCCAAGTATTTCACATTATAATATATCACCAGGATTCCACCCACCCTGAATAAAGAATTAGATATTATAACACGAATATAGATCCTTGTTTCACTCATATCTGTTTACTCTGATTCAATGTTATTTACTAAATGTGAACCACTTTCATCCTTGTGAGGTAGTCCAGACAAGAAGCACGTCCAAATAGCAATAGCACTTAGACTTATATACCACTTCACAGCGCTATACAGCCACTCTCTAAGCAGTTTAGAAAGTCAGCCCATTGCTCCCAACAATCTGGGTCCTCATTTTACCCATCTTGGAAGGATGGAAGGCTGAGTCAACTTTGATCCGGGTGAGATTTGAACTGCCAAATTGCAGGCAGCTGGCAGTCAGCAGAAGTAGCCGGCAGTACTTCACTCTAACCACTGCACCACTGCGGCTCAATCAACTATTTCTACTCTAGTGTAAGGTAACATTAGAATAATTTTGCAAGTCTGAATGTGCATTTCTCTCTCATCATCTTTACAGCCCAAGAAACTAGGGAGGGATTCTCCCACATTCTTGTTGAGGACTAGCTATCTTTTATCCAATTGATTCCCTGGCTATGGCTCTTTTTCTTTCTCCCAAGGTCTTTCCCACATACCATTACAGTCACTCTGGATACATGGAGTCCACTTCCCAGAATTCTCAGCACTGACTACTCTGTAGTCGAAAACCATATGTCTGGAGGGTACCCAGTGCTTTTTCCACACACTCCACATAAGTATGGATGGCAACATGGTGGCTCAGTTGTTAAAATGCTGGACTTGTCAGCTGGAAAACGGCAGCCCATGTTTGAGACCTAAGCACGACGTGATGGGATGAGCTCCTGTCCTTGCCTCAGCTGATGCCAACCTAGCAGTTCGAAAGCATCCAAATGCGAGTAGATAAATAGGTACCACTTCGGTGGGAAGGTAACAGTGCTCCGTGACATCATGCTGTCACATGACTGAGGAAAGGCTCAGCAGCCTTGAAAGAGAGATGACCACCGGCCTCTATATAGTCAGTAACAACTAATGAAGTAAAATCTGCAGGGGCTCCTTTACCTTTACATGAGTAGGGGCCCTTATGTTTCAGATTTCTGGACTAGTATCATCACTGGCCATTGTATTCTCTCTTCCTTAGAATCACCAATGTGGAGAAGCTGACTCTAGGTCAGGGGTGTCAAACTGGCAGCCTGCAGGCCGGACGCGACACGTGGAGACCACACCCACCCACGCTCCACGAAGGGGGAAAAATGTCGCGATATGTCACAGCAACATGACGAGGCACGTTTGACACCCATGCTCTAGGTCCTGTTGAAAATTGTCAGAAACAAAGCGTATAACTCAGTGCGTACAGATTATATAGGCTGTACAGCAGTGTTCCCATCTGGCATCACCACATTTGCAGTCAGGAGAAGATGCCAGTTTCTGCATCACCGGCTTCCAAGGTGATTCTTTCCATGCTATGCATAAGCATCACTTTCTGCTCATGGGGAACAAATCCAAGTCCCCATTTATTACCAAGGGCAAAGCAGCTTTAGAAATGACAGGGGCTTAGGGCAGTAATGGTGAACCTTTTTCACCTCGGGTGCCAAAAGTATGTGTGTGCGTGCTATCGCATGTGTGTCCGTGCCCACCCCCACAATTTAATGCCCCCCTGTGCTCCCTGCACATGTGCGCGTGATACACACACCATTGCTGCCCTGTGCATGCGCGCACAGCTTTCTTGGAGCTTGGGGACGGCGAAAACGGCCTCCGCCGCCCACCCTCGGAGGCCCTCCGAAGGCCGGAAACAGCCCATTTTCCAACTTCCGGTGCGCCCGGTACATTTGTTTTTCGCGCCCGCGCCCCCCCCCCCCCCAGGCTCTAGAGGCTTTCTAGGAGCCTGGGGAAGGCGAAAAACGGCCCAACATGCAAACCGGAAGTTCGGGAATGGACTTCCAGGTTGTCATTGGGCTGTTTTTCTCCTTCCGGAGGCTTCAGGAGGGCAGAAAATGGCCAAAACTCAAGGTCGAAAAAGGAGCTGACAGGCCAACGCCTCATGTGGCCTCAGAAATGGCTCCACATGCCACCTGTGGCACATGTGCCATAGATTCGCCATCATGGGTTTAGGGAAATCTAGGGGGGGGGGTGTTCTGAGAGAGAAGGGAAGAAATGAGGGAAGGACAGGCTAGCAAAGGGTCAGACCAGCCATATCTTTAAGTGAAGCAAAAGAGCCATCTGCCTTGAGGATAAGTCTTGGCATGTCATTAAGGGGAATGCTAGAGGTGAAATTGTTTATGGCATTCACTTTGGCATCAATTTCCGAAAAATTAGTAGCAGCTTTTCTTAATCTGTTGTTATGATTTTAGGGGTGTCAGTCAGGGTGTACCCACACATACAAATCGACCAGCTGTCCTGCATTTGCAGTTTGCATTGGAAGAAAAGGTTTTATTGGCACTAATAGAAGTTTTCCTCTTGAGGCACATTACTGTCTTCTTTCAAATATTATATTGCACAAAGACTAATGAGATTATTACCATACCTAATTTGGTTCCAAAAAGCAGAAAAATGTTTTTTTTTAAATATTAAAGAAAAAAGATCCATGGAAAATACTGCAAGCCGCAATCTGTTTTGGTCATCCCCTTGGGGATTATTGCAGACTCCACCTTTTATTGGTGACAGAAGTCCTCCATTTTGAAAAGCTGTTGTTGTGGCCCACCAGCGGAGCTGGCAGCAGATTCGGACAGTGAGGAGGTTGGGGAGGAACATGGGCCAGTCCTGGAGTCTGGGGAAGGCTCTGATGAGGGCTCTGCATCAGAGGCAGAGATGGGGCCAGGGCTGTCTGACAGTTATCAGCTACACTATATTGCCAAAAGTATTCACTCACCCATGCAAATAATCAGAATCAGGTGTTCCAATCACTTCCATGGCCACAGGTGTATAAAATCAAGTACCTAGGCATGCAGACTGTTTTTACAAACATTTGTGAAAGAATGGGTTGCTCTCAGGAGCTCAGTGAATTCCAGCATGGAACTGTGATAGGATTCCACCTGTGCAACAAATCCAGTCATAATAATAATATAGCAATAACAGTAGACTTATATACCGCTTCATAGGGTTTTCAGCCCTCTCTAAGCGGTTTACAGAGTCAGCATATTGCCCCCAACAACAATCTGGGTCCTCATTTTACCCACCTCAGAAGGATGGAAGGCTGAGTCAACCCTGAGCCGGTGAGATTTGAACCGCTGAACTGCTGATCTAGCAGTCAGCCTGCAGTGCTGCATTTAACCACTGCGCCACCTTGGCTCATGAAATTTCCTCGCTCCTAAATATTCCACAGTCAACTGTCAGCTATATTATAAGAACATGGAAGTGTTTGGGAATGATAGCAACTCAGCCACAAAGTGGTAGGCCACGTAAACTGACGGAGCGGGGTCAGTGGATGCTGAGGCGCATAGTGCAAAGAGGTCGCCAACTTTCTGCAGAGTCAATCGCTACAGACCTAAAATGTCATTTGGACTTCAGATTAGCTCAAGAACAGTGCGCAGAGAGCTTCATGGAATGGGTTTCCATAGCTGAGCAGCTGCATCCAAGCCATACATCACCAAGTGCAATGCAAAGCATCGGATGCAGTGGTGTAAAGTACGCTGCCACTGGATTCTAGAGCAATGGAGAGGCATTCTCTGGAGTGACGAATCATGCTTCTCCATCGGGCAATCCGATGGACGAGTCTGGGTTTGGCGGGTGCCAGGAGAACGGTACTTGTTGGACTGCATTGTGCCAAGTGTAAAGTTTGGTGGAGGGGGGATTATGGTGTGGGGTTGTTTTTTAGGAGCTGGGCTTGGCCCCTTAGTTTCAGTGAAAGGAACTCTGAATGCTTCAGCATACCAAGACATTTTGGACAATTCCATGCTCCCAACTTTGTGGGAATAGTTTAGAGCTGGCCCCTTCCTCTTCCAACATGACTGTGCACCAGTGCACAAAGCAAGGTCCATAAAGACATGGATGACAAAGTCTGGTGTGGATGAACTTGACTGGCCTGCACAGAGTCCTGACCTCGACCCTTTGGGATGAATTAGAGCGGAGACTGAGAGCCAGGCCTTCTCATCCAACCACAGTGTGTGACCTTACAAATGCGCTTCTGGAAGAATAGTCAAAAATTCCCATAAACACACTCCTAAACCTTGTGGACAGTCTTCCCAGAAGAGTTGAAGCTGTTATAGCTGCAAAGGGTGGACCAACGTCATATTGAACCCTATGGATTAGGAATGGGATGTCACTTACAGTAAGTTCATATGCGAGTAAAGGCAGGTGAGTGAATACTTTTGGCAATATAGTATACCTTTGGAGTCGGAGATCAGTGAGGCAGACGAACAGCTGGAGCCTGTTCCCAGTGTGCGCAATCGCAGAGCTGCCAAACAAAGAGAACAGCTAAAGAACAGGGGACGACTTGGGAGTAAGGTGGTCAATAAATGGGCCCTTCCAGCGGAAATAAAAGAGGAGCGAAAAGGGGAGTTTGCAGGAGACAATTAGCTTGCTTAATTGGTTTGTGACTTTCCGAGGCTCCTTGCACTAGATCCTGTTATAGGAAACAGGTGGGGATCTGAATCAGTTAATAGTTTGCTTCATGAGTGGAGAAAGGAAAATGCTTTACAACCTGGGAGTGAAGGAAGAGCACAATCAGAAATACTTGACATTTCTGGACAAAGCACTTTAGAAACCCTCTAGAGATGTCAGAGCACAGTCTTCTCTCATGCAGAAGAAAATGAAAGAAATGATAGCTTAGAAAAATCATAGCAACCCAAAGGTGTGACTTCTGCTTTGCATTATTTCTCCTGTTGTAGCGGATTCAGTGTCCAGATGAGATCAGTGAAACATCTTCAATAACACAAAACACCTATCAAGAACTTGAAAATACTGAATCATCATCTACCCTACAAGAGAAGCCACTTATCAGCATTCTCCCTACCACTCTCCATACCACCACGACATCTCCTGCGCCTCTCACCCCTGTATCCAATACTCCCACAGCAGCAACAGAAACCATCACAACTGTTTCCGACCCTACCATTGGAATCATTCCTAAACATCCCAGTATTGCTTCTGATATTACTTCCACGAAGCCTTTGCTTGAACTGCCCACCACTTCTACTCCTGTCACAACTGACTCAGAATCCTTGCTTGAGCTTCTCACTGGACTTGATGCAGTGATAGCCGGGCAAAGTTTTCCTGAATTGTTTACCACCAAACCTAACCTGTCAGAGGGGTCTTTCTCCCAGCACCTTATGCTTGATGTGCCTTCTCTGACTCCTGTTCCTAAGCTTCCTTCCACTTCCAACGCTATGACAGCTACCCCAGTTACTTCTGTATCTGTTGTCACTGGATCCTCCTCTAAGCCTACCATCCCTCAAGCCACCACACCATCAGTGGGTTCTGTTTCCACAAATCCTGCCACTAGTGTCGCTACAGTCAGTAGCCCAACTTCAGCATCTCCTAGTCCTGTTGTCACTGTCACTGAATCCTCTACACCATCAGTGGGTTCTCTTCCCACAAATCCTGCCACTACTGTTGCTATAGCCAGTAGCCCAACTTCACCATCTCCTAGTCCCATTGTCACTGTCACTGAATCCTCTACACCATCAGTGGGTTCTCTTCCCACAAATCCTGCCACTACTGTTGCTATAGCCAGTAGCCCAACTTCACCATCTCCTAGTCCCGTTGTCACTGTCACTGAATCCTCTACACCATCCGTGGGTTCTCTTCCCACAAATCCTGCCACTACTGTTGCTATAGCCAGTAGCCCAACTTCACCATCTCCTAGTCCCGTTGTCACTGTCACTGAATCCTCTACACCATCAGTGGGTTCTCTTCCCACAAATCCTGCCACTACTGTTGCTATAGCCAGTAGCCCAACTTCACCATCTCCTAGTCCGGTTGTCACTGTCACTGCCACTGAAACCAATACACCATCACTGAGTTCTGTTTCCACAAATCCTGCCACTACTGTTACTACAGTCAGTAGCCCAACTTCAGCATCTCCTAGTCCCATCACTGTCACTGCCACTGAATCCTCTACACCATCACTGGGTTCTGTTTCCACAAATCCTGCCATTACTATTGATATAGCCAGTAGCCCAACTTCAGCATCTCCTAGTCCCGTTGTCACTGTCACTGCCACTGAAACCGATACACCATCACTGAGTTCTGTTTCCACAAATTCTGCCACTACTGTTGCCCCAGCCAGTAGCACAACTTCAGCATCTCCTAGTGCTGTTGTCACTGTCACTGCCACACCTACAACTTCCTGTTCTTCTTCCCCTCCTTCCTCATCTTCTACTGCTTCCACAACGTCTGTGCTATCGACCAAGCACCCCATCCGTAAAAGTTCTGCTCATGTCTCGCCTCCTGCCAGAATTGCTGGATGGCCTATTGTCCCAATCTCTGCTCTTCTTGGGCAGTATCCCTTGCAGCCTACTTCTGTCGTGCAGCTTCTTCTCCTTCCTTCTGGCTTTGGTCCTAGGAAGTCCAAACCTCAGACCATCGCCCTCTCTTCTCTGCTTCCGTTCGAAGGAGGGCCTGCAAATATTTGGCAAAAGATGCCTAAGCCCCCGATGAACTCCCCAACGACTGCAAAACGGGAGACGTTCTTGCCAATGAAATCATCAACCACTGCAAGATTGGAGAACTCCTTGGCAATGAATGCTCCAACTGCTGCAAAATTGGAGAACTTCTTGACGCAGCTAAAGGATAAAAGAGTGCAACAGCTGCTGCAGAAAATGCGGGAGTTGATGGCTAAAGGGAATGCCGTAAAGAAAGAGGTGTTGCAGTCCACCTCTCTGCAACTGCTCGCTGCACTGAAGAATGCCAAACAAAAGTCTGTGGCTTCCTTAGTAGCCGCGAAGCAACTTCAAAGATGATATCGTCCCGTAGGCCGTTCGCCTCTTTTGTACAGTAGACAGGATGCTTAATGGGCGAGTGTCTTACAGCACCATTACACGAGACTTTTCCGTATCCTTGCTTGTGGTTTACCTGATTCCATTCCTGAATTCTTTCTAAGGCGTTCCTTATCCCTTTGAGAGGATGGGATCAAAGCAGAAAGGTTTTCCTCTGCAGATTTGAAGGACCGAGGGACTTGGAATTATTTGAACCCGCACTTAGAGGGCACTTCCAGACCCTACTTTAATCTCTGTTAAAGTGAAGAATCTCATTGTTGAGTGGGCCTTCCTTTAACTGAAAGCCCTCTCAGATTCCTGAACGGAGGACACAGATTATTTATTCTTAATTTCAGTTTGAGATTGGACATTAAAGAAATGTTTTGGAGAATTGAGCGGAGTTAGTTCACAAATTCTGCCCCCCTCCCCCAAAGAGGTTATCTCCCAAGTATTATAGATAGTCATCGACTTATGACCACAATTGGGACAGGAACATACGTTGCTAAGCAAGGCTGTCATTAAGCCAGTCAGCCTCGATTTTATGACCTTTCATGCCACGGACATTAAATAAATCACAGCAGTCATTAAGTAAATCATGTGTTTGTTACGTGAATCCATCTTTTCCTATTGACTTTATTTGCTGGAAGCCTCCTGGGAAGGTTGCAGTATTAGAATATTCTCAATACACAATTATTAGGAAACATATTAGAAGGAGACGTATCCAGACATTCAGAAACCATATGAGTTTTTCTACTTAAAGATATGCAGACTTGGGCATCATGCTTTCAATAAATAGCAAGATGGCATTAGTTTCTCCAGAACTGATTCTGAGAAAATACATGAAGATTTGGCAACACTTGACAAATTAGTCCTTCTGAAGCACAACTTCTATTACAGTTGTGCTTTTTTAAGTTCATTTTTCACAATTGTCCATAAATCACTGCTGAAATCCAATTTCTGTAAAAAGAGATTTGCGTGTAGACTGTTGGAGACTCTGGTTCACAATGGGCACTAGTCCAGCTCTCAAGACCAACAAGCTTATAGCGTCCATCAATCTTGCATATAAGAGGTCCCCCCAACTCTCGCTGTAAACAGAAGGAGGGACAGAATGAATAGGATGCAAAATAATAAGCATTTTCAGCCATAATACATAGCTTAAAATCAACCCATCATTCTATAGCAGGGGTGTCAAACGCAAGGCCTTGGGGCCAGATCCGGCCCACGGGATGCTGAGATCTGGCCCACGGGACCACCTGGAAACAGCAAAGGACCGACCTGCGGTGCCTCTGCCAGCAAAAACGGAGCTCAGGAGGGTTGCCCGCGGTCCTCCCAAGCTCCATTTTTGCTGGCAGAGGGCTGCAGGAGACTGTCACAGCTGAAATTGGAGCTCGGGAACCTGCTTTGGCTAGCAGAGTGCTCAAGCCACCACAGGTGCCCTCGGCACGAGTGTCGTCAAGCTGGCCACGCCTACCCTGGCCCCCCAAAGTCAACTATAACACTAACATGGCCCTCAATGAAATCGAGTTTGACACCTCTGCTCCATAGGGTTATATATCTATGGCACAAGAAATGCAACAATTAATGATACCCTCCTGATATTTTAACTGCAGCTTTCTTTATTGCTGCTAATATTTGCCATCCAAAACATCTGGAAGGCAACAGATTGTCTGTTTCTGATTTATGGCTTCATACTTTCAATACCCATCTGAAGTTCTTAAGATTTAAGATTTAGTTTATTTGTATGCCGACCTTCTCCGGGAGGGACCCAGGGCGGTGAACAAATCAAAAGGGGAAAGGGGATACAAACACAATACACATAATTAAAATACACAAGAGTCATACAGCCATACAAGTCGAGAGGGGAGGGGAACTCATCAACCCCAGGCCTGCTGGCACAGCCAGGTTTTGACGGCTTTCCGGAAGGCCTGGAGAGAGGTGAGGGTCCGAATCTCCGTGGGGAGTTCGTTCCAAAGGGCCGGAGCTGCTACAGAGAAGGCCCTCCCCCGGGTGGTAGCCAGATGGCATTGGCTGGTAGACGGAACCCGGAGGAGGCCGACCCTGTGCGATCTAACGGGTCTATGGGAGGTAATTGGCAGCAGGCGGTCTCTCAAGTACCCAGGTCCAATACCATGAAGGGCTTTATAAGTTACGACTAGCACTTTGAAGCGTATCCGGAGACCGATCAGTAGCCAGTGCAGCTCGCGGGGGATAGGTGTAACGTGGGTGTACCGAGGTGCACCCACAATCACTCGCACGGCTGCATTCTGGACGAGTTGTAGTCTCCGAATACTCTTCAAAGGCTGCCCCATGTAGAGTGCACTTTGTACCACTTGGGGACAATGATTCAAAATAAGCAGAACAGTATCATATCCAGGGGTGGAATTCAGCTGATTTGGACCAGTTCGAGTGAACTGGATGTTAATTTTAATCTGGTTCGCCGAACCCGTAGTTCCGACAACCAGCTGGCTCTGCCCAACCCCTCCCAGGAATCTCCATGCAGCCTGTTTTGGATGCCAGGTAAGTGCAGGTCCCGCACAGAGACTCTGGGAGGGCGAAAAATGGGTCTACCAAAAGTACAAGAAGTCCTGCCTTCGGAGGGCCTCCGGAGCCTGGGGGAGGCCATTTTCACTCTTCCGAAGGCTCAAGGAAATCCTCCGGTGCCTGGGGAGGGTGAAAATGCCCCCCTCCCCATGGTGCAGAAAGCCAACCCAACCACGCCCCCATGGCCACATCCACCCAGCAACTAGTTGCTAAAAATTTTCAATCCCACCACTGATCATATCCATAGGTAATTTTGTTTGTTTCTGAAGAAGCACATTATGTATGCTCCCTTCTTCAAAACGGCGGGAAACCGCTCTGCTAGTTCTCTACAGCTGCAATGCTGATTTGTGGCAGCGCAGCCGGAAAGCTTTCTGATGTCAAATACAGTCTTGGGATCATATCCCCCGTCTTTTTAATGGATAAACTTACTGATCACATTAGGAATTTCAGTATGATTGGCGCCTCTTCAGTTAAGTGGTCCCAAATGCAAGATTACACTTCTCCCATTTAATGACAATATCCCACACCCGTTACGTACAGGACATGAAGTTGTCCCCGTAGCACTTCCACATATATTCGTGTTTTTAATGTCTTCACCCCAGTATCTGGTACAGGCATCACTTGTGAGGAGTGATATTTCTGTTTGCTGCAGCCTTCTGGAAAACCGATTCTCTAGATGGAAAACAAGCAATACCAGACAAATATGATTCGATACATGCAACTGTGGGAAAAGACTTATTAAGTTGTTTTTAGCAAGTAGTTCCCGACATCCCAGGTATAACTTTCTACTAGTGAAAATAAGAATATGAGTCACCAAGCCAAAATAATAATAATATAGGAGTCTAAATGCATGTTCAAAGAAAATAACCTTTACCGAAGGCTTAGATGCACACATTTCTATACACACTCTTCTCGTGGTTTTGTTGTGAGATTATTTAGGAGTCAACAAGAGGAGTCCCTCATTTTTTCTACTGAGGAGTTATTCCCCTAGGAGGCCTTCTCAGAACAGCAGATGGAATTTTAAAAAGGAGGAGATGGATAGCTAACTATCCTTTCTTCTTTGCTCTCTGACCTCCTCTTTTTCTCTCTGTAATTTAGCTCTCTCCCAAATAACAAGTTACAGGGGGAGAAAAAGATCTTTCTCTTGCTGGTGGCCTGAAATGATCCCTTACACAATCCTTGATTTGGGATGTGCAGACTTCACATACCGGTGCTTGTCGCATTAAAATGAGATCTATAACACTCGAGGTGTTCCAGCCGATGTAGGAGAAAATGTAAGGTTTTTTTTCTTGAGGGACAAAAGAACTTGGTTTAAGTGCTGCTAACCCACCTGGAAACCTAACTCTCTGGAGAAAACTCTGCTGCTGGGGAAAATGGCAGGAAAGAGAACAAAAAGATGAGTAGTAGTTGAAAGGTGGATGGGCTCAGTTATAGCGGCGATGGGGGCGCCGTTGAAAGCGCTGAAGGACAACGGTTAGGGTCAGATCAGAGTGGGCACAGTGGCGCAGAGGCTTAATGATTTTGAGACTGCTGGCCAGAAATGATCTACACCAGGGGTGGGTTCCGGCAACCATTACTGCCAGTTCGCTCATGGGCATGCGCATGCGCACTACAATAAAAATTGTTTTGCACATGCGCAGAAGCCAAAAACAAGATGGCTCCATCAGGTGAAGCGGTTTGGTGGCGTGGAAGGTCTGGGCTGCTGCTGCCACTACCAGTTCAGCTGAACTGGTCTGAACTGGTAGCAACCCACCACTGGTCTGCACTCCAGTGGTTTGAGCCCGGCAACGTGACACAGAGTGAGCTCACATTGATCGATCCCTAACTCTTGCCCACCCAGCAGTTTGAAAGCAAGGCAATATTTCAAGTAGGTAAATTGGAAGTGATGCAAAGACACGTGGAAAGTCCCCTTCAAGTCCCTGGAAATTGACACCACCTCCTGGGAAACCCTGGCACAAGATCGATCAACCTGGCGCACGCTGATCCACCAAGGCTGCCAGACATCTGAGGACAGAAGAAGAGCCATAGCATAAGAGAAGCGAGCACTCCACAAAGCCAGAGCTGCAAATGCTGCGACAATGGTACTCACCCACATCTGCTTGACATGTGGCAGAACATTTCATGCCCATATAGCAGTGGTGAACTTCACAATTTTTTATTACCAGTTCTGTGGGCTTGGCTTGGTGGGCGTGGCAGGGGAAGGATATTGCAAAATCCCCATTCTCCCCCCACTCCAGGGGGAAGGATGTTGCAAAATCTCCATTCCCACCCCACTCTGGGGCTAGCCAGTGGTGGTATTTGCCAGTTCTCCGAACTACTCAAAATTTCCGCTACCGGTTCTCCAGAATCTGTCAGAACCTGCTGAATTTCACCCCTCCCATATAGGCCTTACCAGCCACCTGCGGATACATCATAGACAGCCCACAACCTGTTAGATGTCAAGATCCTCTTCGAACACGATGGATGAACATCATAAATTGGTACCACTTTGGGGGGTGGGCGGGGAACCTAGCTGCGCTTGTGTGTGTAGAGCAAAAGCCAATGGTGGACATAGCCAGACATGAGGCAAGACTGTGAGACCAGTGGTGTAAAGCTAGTTCACCCACCCACCCACCCACCCACCCCACAGTGCACCAAGGATCGGTATACAAGCACTGAATGGAATGAACTCGCAATCTAGGGTGTCAGGACTGCATTATGTCCAGCATTTGTAGATTCCCCTGACATTGTATGCCATATGCTAAATAAATAAGGGTCAGATAATCATGGAGAAGAGAAAGGAAATTACCAGGAGGAGTTTGAAGGTGGGGTCAAATGCTTGATGAGTTTAGAATCACTACACTTCCACAAGAGACTTAAGTCCTGCCTCCTGTGAATTCCGTTGAGTCTTCTCTAACGTCAATTTGCCTTGACCATCGTAGATATATCAGATTCTTGTGTATAAGGTAGCATGTAATAAACTTGAAGTGCTTTGAACTAAACCTCTTCCTGGTTCCTTGTGCCTGACAGAAAATCTAGTTATGCGTTCACTAAGAGTCAACACCGGCTTGATGCTACATAATCAATCCAGCAGTACAGGATTCAAATATCCCAAATAAAAAGGAGGACTTCTTATGCCCAACGGCACCTCTACCTGCCAGCCTAGCAAGGTAGTCCAGAAAGGAAGTAGGATCAGATGGACTAATTCTACTTTATTGTAAGGTTACATTAATAGAATCTTGCAAGTTTGAAAGCACATTTCTTCCCTGTTGCCTTTGCAGCCCAAGAAACTAGGGGAGGGGTCCCATCGGAGATGTTCATCATGGTCACTTTCCTTTTATGAGCTAAGCTGCTCTTATTGAGCTATTCCCTGGCTGTGGCTCTTTCCCCTGTCTCCAAACGTTACTCCTATATACATTACACCATGGAGGAGGGGGAGGGGGAGGAGGAGGAGGAGGTGGTGGTGGTGGTGGAGGAGGAGGAGGAGGAGGAGGAGGGAGAAGGAGAATTAGAAACACAATAGTGAAAGGAACAGAATGTAAGAATCCTGAATGCCAGCTTCCCATACTGCAATATTTCGTTTTAACTCTCATTTGTGGCAGTGCAAAGCCATTTTTCATAAATGTATACTTTCAGAAACACAACACTGTTAGATCAGTGATGGCGAACCTTTTCGGCACAAAGTGTTGAAAAGGGAGCACACATGCTCGTCTGGGCCACAACCCGGAAGAGGAGCTGCCCCTGGAAAATGAACTTCCGGTTTCCGATGCATGCCAGCCAGCTAGTCTTCCTGTTACTGGCATACATGGGTGCATAATGATCAGCTGGCTGGCGTGCATGCTCACACCAGAAAACAGAAGACCAAGCAAGCTCTTACAGTTTCTGGCACTGCTGCATGCCCGAAGGTTAGCTGATCATTGCGTGTGTATGCGCATCATTGCATCCGTATGCGCACCAGAGAAATGGGTATCTAGCCATGCGTGCCAGGTGACATGGCTCCACGTGCCACTTTGGGCACACGTGCCATAGGTTTGCCATCACGGGGCTAGATAGTACCAATCACCCTCACCTGTTATGTTCCATCCTGCAGTCAAGCACTTGGCATCAGTGGCTAGTTTCTCCTCCTGTTCTGGCAGACAGGTAAGTCCTACGGTGTCTCCTAAAAAACAAAAGAGGAAATAAAGCAGAACTTTATTTCTGGTATCTGGTATATTCTAGGAAAGGTATTCAGAAATCTTAAAATTGTTAACATCCCTTCAAAGTAGGTCTCGAGTCTTGAGAGCTTGTCCCAGTTCCCCTTTGTCTCGTCTTAAATTAATACAATCAAGCCAGGGTTATTTTGAGCCATGGTGGCACAGTGATTAGAATGCAGTATTGCAGGTTAATTCTGCCAACTGCCAGCAGTTCGATTCTCACCGGCTCAAGGTTGACTCATGCTTCTGAGGTCAGTAAAATGAGGACCCAGATTGTTGGGGGCAATATGCTGACTCTCTAAACCTCTTAGAGAGGGCTGTAAAGCACTGTGAAGTGGTATATAAGCCTAAGTGCTATTGCTATTTTGAGTTTGTTTCCCACGCTTCCCTCTTCCTGGAGACCATGTAATCTTTTCTGCCATTCCCCAATATCTCATTCTTCTTTTGCTTTCCTCCCAATTTTCTAAATTCCTTTATAATGTCCGATCACAATCGTAGGATGAGATATTCTCCTATTTATGCAGATAGGAATAGATTCAGACATGACAAATACTGGACTATTTCAGTCAGATCGGATGAATCAGTTGCAAAATAGCATTTGTACAGCCTAGAGAGCCCTTTCTTTTCCATTTACACACAAGGCTTTTTACTGAAGTCAGTTCACAGAAGATACAAATCAATGGGGCTCAATATGACTATTTTAGTACTTTTGACAAGCCATTGTTACAAGAGCTTTAGCTTGGTTCTGGCCCATAAAGTTTCTTTTATCTAGCAACTGTGGTTCAACTGCTTTTCAGCTCAAATTTCTTTGCATTGACATTGTAGATAAAGGTCTTGACCAGAGGTAGTATTCAGCATGTTTTGAATGGAAAACTGGTAGCGGAAAATTTGAGTAGTTCGAGAACCGGTAAATACCACCTCTGACTCTATTCTCTGCCTCCCAAGGGAAGCCCAGCTGATCGGGAGGAAATGGGGATTTTGCAGTATCCTTCTGGAGTGAGGATGGAATGGTGATTTACAGTATCCTTCCCCTGGAGTGGGGAGGGAATGGAGATTTTACAATATCCTTCCCCTGGAGTGGGGAGGAAATAGAGATTTTACAATATCCTTCCCCTGGAATGGGGTGGGAATGGAGATTTTACAGTATCCTTCCCCTGGAATGGAGTGGGAATGGAGATTTTACAGTATCCTTCCCCTGCAATGGGGATGGAATGGAGATTTACAGCATCCTTCCCCTGCAGTGGGGTGAGAATGGAGAGTTTACAATATCCTTCCCCTGGAGTGGGGAGGGAATGGAGATTTTACAGTATCCTTCCCCTGGAGTGGGGTGGGAATGGAGATTTTACAGTATCCTTTCCCTGTAGTGGGGAGGGAATGGAGATTTTACAGTATCCTTCGCCTGGAATGGGGATGGAATGGAGATTTTACAGTATCCTTCCCCTGGAGTGGGGTGGGAATGGAGATTTTACAGTATCCTTCCCCTGGAGTGGGAGGGAATGGAGATTTTACAGTATCCTTCGCCTGGAATGGGGATGGAATGGAGATTTTACAGTATCCGTCCCCTGCCATGGCCACCAAGCCATGCAATGGCCACCAAGCCATGCCCACAGAACCAGTAGAATTTTTTTTTGAATCCCACTACTGTCTTGAACCAAGAAAGTTATTTCCCCCTTTATAGTACCTGTATGAATGGGGATCTCCAGTTCTAACAGACTAATGTCATTGCTGGGAGGCAACCCACTGAAGTTGGTATGAAAGTAGACAGTTTTCACTGAGATCTGAGTGCCACCTTCTGCACCAGGAAGCCGGTTAGTGATCCCTAGGACAGCTTTGTCTGTTTGAGTGCTAAAAAAAAAAATTCCAAGTTCACCATATGCACAATTTAATAACAGCAATAGCATGTTTCTTTTTTGCAGAGCAATGTTGCATATTATCTATACTCTGAGACCCATATCTAAGTCCAGAAACTCACAACCCCAACTCCCTGTTTTTGATATGAAGATAATCTAGAGCCCCTGGAAGAGAATAAGATATAAATTTGACAAAATAAAGAAATAATACAGTCTTTTGATATTCTTGAGGGATTCTACCGGAGGTGGGTTGCTAATTTTTTTTACTACCGATTTGGGTGCATTCTTCTGTGTGTGCGTGTACACGATGCCTCTGCGCATGCACAGAAGCTTCTGCACATGAGCAGAAGCATCCGGGCGGGTGAGTGAAACCTCCCACCCCCGCTACTACCGGTTTGCCCGATCTGGGCCAAACCAGCAGCAACCCACTCCTAGATTCTACAATATATTGCAGTTAGCAAATTTGTATGGTTAGTTTATAAAACCAATAATAAAAATTGGATCATTTATGACTAGAGGTAAAATCTATTGAGTATATACTTTAAGGAAAACTTATCCAATGTGCACTTCATGGATCTGTGCACTGGGAGTTGCTGAATTACAACTCCTAATGTGAACAACATGGAGAAATACTAAAAATCCGAGTCTAGCAACATCTGGGACACCTGTTATATAGCAATACTATATCTACTATATTGCATTTCAGTTTGCTACTCAAAATGTTTGCCCACCGATGCATACATCAGAGGATGGTAAAACAAAATTATAGGAGAAGCAATTTGCATAAACTGTGTCTGTTTAGGAAAAATGTACATCTGAGTTAGATAGATGATAGATAGATAGATAGATAGATAGATAGATAGATAGATAGATAGATAGATAGATAGATAGATAGATAGATAGATTGAGAGAGAGAGAGAGAGAGAGAGAGAGAGAGAGAGAGAGAGAGAGAGATATGTATGTATGTATATATGTATGATTATGTATACATACATACATACATACATACATACATACATACATACATACATGAACTAAATGTAGTCCTAGACTTACACTCGGGCATTTAGTAACTGTTCAAAGATATGACAGCTCCTCTTCTAATCACATGATTACATTTTGGATATTCAGAAGCTGGCCTAAATTCACAGAATTTCAAGTGTCCCACAGTCACATGACCAAGGATTTATGACTCTCTTTTTTTGCTGGAAATCAGTTTTTTAGCAAAAAAACAACAACACCCCAGTAAACAATGGGTTCACTTAACGACTGTGGCATTTGCTCAATAAGTGTGATGTTCTCTTAAAGATTGCTGCAAAAAAAGGTCATAAAATCAGACTCAGTCATGTGATGACCCACTTAATGGCCTTTGTGTCTTACAACAGTGGTAGGATTAGCACCTATTCGGGAGAACCGGTTGTTAATTTTCCAAGCAGTTAGGAGACCGGTTATTGGAAGAAATCTCATTTTGGTTTTTCCCCACTTTACAGGGCTAATCCTGTCAGGAAGGCAGGAAGGAAACATTCTGGCGTTGTTTCTAGCCTAATCTTTATTGCCCTGCTTACAGAAACTGCCTCTCCGGTTAACCCTGATTATATTGTAACCGCTAAGGCGAAGCACCTATCGACGTGAGTGATGTTGAGTTGCCACGCCCACCCAGTCACATGACCACCGAACCACGCCTACTCAGCTGGTCATTAGGGCAGAGAACTGGTTGTTAAATTATTTGAATCCCATCAGTGTCATACAATCATAACTGCGCACTCAATTATGATCGTAAGTCAGGTTCTACCTGTACCAATAACCTTCTTACAAAAAATGCAAATGCTGCATTGATGCAAAAAAACATAACGTTAGAAGATAATGATGTCAGCAAAGTCCTTTTTTGTGTGTGGATTCTGGGCCCTTGGCAACCCGTTTCAAATTTTTCGACCCAAGGATGATTCCCATGAAATATACTTCGGTTTCATTCAGAGAACACAACAAAAGTCCCTCGTCCAGGGGTTGTATCCTAGGTAGGGATATAATCTTTTGAGGGGGAAAAATCCCAGTATATTTGCTTACCTTACATTACAATCTCCAGCAGTCAGAACCCAACTTTTCTCAATCAGAATTCCTATGCAAAAGGATTTGTTTTCAAACTGTAAGCTCACAAGCCATGGCCAAGATGCTGGAGATGCTAGATTGCCACTAAACGGTTCCAATTCGCCCTGTCCTTCCAGTGAGGTGTTTGTCAGCATTGCCTCCATGGAAAACAGATCTTCTACTGGAATTCCACACTTCCCTAATGCCAGAAGGAAGGGCTACTATTAATTGTGTCCTATACATTGTAGCATCCAAGTGATAATTCCATAAATTTGTGCAAAACTTGCAGCACCTTTACTACGTCTGCTTTAAGACCCTTTTCAACTACCACTTTTTTTTCCACATTAAGCATTACATTTGCTGAGAGAAGCAGCAGAATTAAGTAGAATTATTCTGAATAATCTCCCATACAGACATGCATTCAGAAATAATTGCTATTTCATTCCCAACACATCACCTCCACGTTAATGAATAAAGTGTACGTCTGGAGGAGGAATGTCTGCAGGAGAAATTCAAAAAGTCAAGATGGCAGTCATGCCATGCAAATAAAGGCCTGCAATTCTGTTATGCCTAATCAAGCAGCCAATATCAGAGACTTTACCAAAACCAAAGAATATTTATGCAACAAATCAAAGAGAGCCAGTTTGAGGTAGTGGTTGAGGCGCCAGGCTGCTATCAAAACCAGGTGATTGTAAGTTGTAGTCTCACCTTTAGGCATGACGCCATCTGGGTGACCTTGAGCCAGGCCCTGTCCCTCAGCCCTGGGAAGAAGACAATGGCAAACCACATCTAGAAACGCTGCCAAAAAAATCCTGCACATATTCGTCTAGGCAGTTGCAAGGAATCAAGACTGACTTGAAGGCATCAAAACAAAAACTCCACCCAGAACATCAAAACAAGCGTACAGTAATTTATTGCTCAATTTTTTCTTAAGACATCTCTTTATAGGAGGCCACTTGGCCAGAAATCGATAGACATATGCACACTGCGCAGGCTTCTAAATGCGCTTTCAAAACATGCTTCCTTCAGTTTGCTTGTTCCGATGCTGGGTTTTTGTTTTATTGGTAAAACAGATTGAGTTTTTCTGATGTGTCATAAAAGGTGACCAATAAACTTTCTAAATGAATAGGAGAAAAATACCAGAATCGGAAGGTCTGTTGGGAAGCCTACAGTCTAGGAAAAACAGACACACACACACACACACACCCTCCTCCAGCTTAAAATTATTACATGGACTGTTGAGTTCTATCCCATTCTCGCTTCTCTGAACAGATCCTTGATTCATCTCTTCAAAACTGATCTTGAAGCCCTTGGCCCCAACCGAGCCATCTGTTCTGAAATGCACGGTCAAGTAGCTGCTGCTCGAAAACAGTTGAAGGTTCCTTTTGTGGCCACACAGTGTTCCTGCAAACCATAAGACAAAGAAGATGGTATGCCAGAAAGGTTTCCATTTACCATATGGTTGGGGAAGAGCCAGAAAACCTAAGGTGAATTGTTGCTGCCTGCATGAGCGGTGTATCCCCTCTATGATTGATCCAACTATTTCTTTTCGAGATTTATTTTCTGCCTTTCCTGCAAGAACTCCAGATGGCATAGATAGCGCTTGTCTTCAAAGTACTTAAGTACTGAGAAGCAAGCCCGAAGAGATGGATTGGGCTAAGAGACTGTAATTGTTCAATATCCCACAATAAGCTGCCAGGATAGAGGGTGGACTTCAACCCTGGACATTTCATAAATCGGCCTCTTAGTTGCTGCACCAGACTGAAGGCACTTCCACATGGTCAGTGCAAAGGTGGTATTCAGCAGGTTCTGACCATTTCTGGAGAACCGGTAGCGGAAATTCTGAGTAGTTCGGAGAACCGGTAAATACCACTTATGACTGCCCCTGCCCCCATCTACTCCCTGCCTCCCGTATCCCAGCTGATTGGGAGGGAATGGAGAGTTTACGGTATCCTTCCCCTGCAATGGGGTGGGAATGGAGATTTTACAGTATCCTTCCCCTGGAGTGGGAGGGAATGGGGATTTTACAGTATCCTTCCCCTGCAATGGGGTGGGAATGGAGATTTTACAGTATCCTTCCCCTGGAGTGGGAGGGAATGGTGATTTTACAGTATCCTCCCCCTGCCACACCCACCAAGCCATGCCCACCAAGCCAAGACACGCTCACCAAGTCACACCCTCAGAACTGGTAGTGAAAAAATTTGAATCCCACCACTGGGTCAGTGTTACCACCCCCCAATATTCATCAGAGCAACTTACTCCTATGATGCTTATCCTGATCACACCATTATAACCTGCACTTTTTCTGCTTGTCCCAACAAGGGGACATCACCATAAGCCTTTGGTCAGCTCCCTGCTTGCCCTTGTCACACTGCATTTGGTCACATTGAAGAAAACAAAAGGCCGTTAATCTGAATGATGTTTGACCCCCTTAGTCTGGACAAAGGATTTCATGGTACAGTGGGACTTTGTGGCCAAAGAAAAATCTGCAGCTTTAAGAGATGGGACTGGCTGGGAGTCTTTATAAATGGACAAGCAGCCTTAGCTCATGAAGCAGATATTTTGCGATTTTGAGTAGCTGAGCTGGAGGAAAATTGCTTGAGCTGCCCATCAAGCAGAGGTGGGTTCCTACTGGTTTGGGCTGGTTCGGCCGAGCAGGTAGTAATTCAGCCATGCACATGCCCAAACTGGTTCTATCGGTGGAGCTGTAGATGGCACCATTTTGTTATTTGGTTCTGCGCATGCGCAGAAATAATTTTTTTATAGCATGCATCAAGCACATGTACGCCCGAAGCGCATCCCTGAGCGAATCGGCAGTAAAAGAATCCGGAACCCATCCCTGCCATCAAGGACCTTGTTATGGGTACCCAAAAGTACAATGGTAACATCCCATATCATGTCTCTCTCCGAGACCACCATCATCTACACCAAATGATCAGACTTTCAACGAGAAATGGCTAACAATGCATAAATATTCATAGAGGGGAAGGCAGCAGTTAATAGTCTACAGCTCCATTCGGAAAAGCTCTGATGCGTTTCTAAGCCTAATCAAACAAAAAATACAATTTCTTCGCTATTTGTAGATTTGCCAACCATCTGGGCTTAATCATCAGTTTGGTAATTCCGGTCCACAGTCAGGAAAAGCAACAATATTTAGGGCTATGAACTAAAAGACAGAGGACAACGCACCAAGCAATTGTGAATGTTGATCTGGTCCATCATAGAAGCTCAGGGAGTCCCAAATGCAGTCTTTAGCATCCTCAATAACAACATCTTGTATCACGGTTTTTAGTTTGCTTCCTGAAGCAGAATAGATGGTCCAAGTGCAGTTTAGTAAATTAGGATAGATGTCTGGATAGTTTGGAGAAACTATTTCTGCGACCCCCACTGGGATCAAATCCAAGACTGGACATCCTTAAAGAAAGCGGGAAACAAGACTTCTTATATTTCTGGATTTTTTATTTTGCCCACTATAAAATATAAAACAAACAAAACAAAACAGTCCCTCTGTTATCCAGACCAGCCTTCATTAACTTGACATCTGGCTGATCAGTTTATACCACAGCTCACAAAGTTTCCAACAAACAGGCTGAAGCTTCTAGAATGCCGAGAATTGTAGTTTCAATAGATTGTAGGAATGTAGTATTTAAAAGTGTACTTAAAAAAACAACAACAATACATTATTGGAACTTGGCTTTTTCCAGTTGCAGCACGAGGCAGCATGCCTTGTCTATTAGGCCAAGTGTCACCAACCTTTCGGACCTCAGGGACCATTAAATTCATAATTTTAAATCTCATGGACCACTAATATGAATAAGTGAGGGGATGAGGTCCTTCAGGCACTTAGCTTGGCCGCCTGTTAGTGGAGAAAAGTGCTCGGGGTCAACCGTAGGTTTGCTGTTCATTGAAGCTAGGAATTGCAAATATGGCCAAAAATGAATGTTTGTCTTGTAGCCAGCCTGGGCGCTAGATCGGCTCCCTGCAAACTCTGTCTTTTGAGGAGCCTGGCCGAAGTTTCGCGCACCACTCACTGAAGCGCCTGGACTCTCAGTGAGGGAGGGAGTGCCTGAAGGACCCCATCCCATCAGCAAGTGGGAGTAATCGCTTTGGCGGGCTGTATCTGGCCAGGGGCCATAGTTTGAGGATCCCTGATTTAGTGCAATATTAAAAAAATGTAAAAATGCAAAGATTTCTCTGCGGACCACCAAAATTTTCTCGCGGACCACCAGTGGTACACGGACCACTAGTTGGTGACAGCTGTAATAAAGTAGAATAAAATATGGACTAAAAATATAAGAATGAAGACGTGGCATAAAAGGGACAGTTAGAAGTTTGCTTAAAGGGAATGTCATCAGCCTCTAACCACAAGATGTTCTAGCCAACGTCCCCATGTCAAAAGTCCAAACCACAAGGTTCAGATAAAGTTTGTTAATGACACGTGGTCCATACCTGTAACAAAAGGAGAAGTAAGACCCTCATCTACTTATAAGGCTTTTTCCCCAAAATAACCAATAAGAAATGAGTTAGTATTTCCGTGTTGCAATGCTTTTGAGAATGTATAAAAACGCGTGCTTTGATGATGAAGGTTGTTCAGAATTTACAATGTTAGCCATTGTGCTAACTTTCTGAACCTGGCTACCAAATAAACTTTTCCTGTATCCTGAGAAGTTTAAAGCCTGTCATTTTCTGCAACAGTATTAGGCCACCTGCCCTAGAAACCAGGATAACCCTGAAGAACAAACAGTCCATTTGGTCTTTCACCAGGCTGTGACCCAGGGATTGTAATCATGGATGGGTTGGCATGACGAGTCTGGCATGGGTAGGTGTGATTAGGGGTTTTGTGATATTACTGGGCTCTAGTCCAATTTTATGTGATTGGTTGCATTAATGGAATTCTTTCTTTTTATTTTGTTCACCTTCCGGAGCCTCCTGGATAGATTGGCAGATGTAAAAAAAAAAGGATCAATGAATAAATAAGGTATCAATAAATGTTTGTACACACAGGCATTGTCTCCCTCCAATATAGCACAAGACTGTGCTTGCATTAAAGGTTGCTATTTCTACTGGGAAAACATACTTGGTTCAAGTGTGTTTTTTCCTCCGGTGGGACCAGTCTATCAGGGCAAGCTGGTCTACCCAATTCTGGGGCGGAGCATACTACTTCTGTTTTCACCTTTCAGCCCCAATCCAGGGGCCTTCGCAGGCAATCACTTTATTTCTCCCTTTATTTCTTTGTCGGTAAAACATAAATTTAACGTGCTTGGTTCAGGCTACCTAGAAAATTATTTACACATTAATGGTTTGATTCCCTGCACTGTTCTGACCGAGGCTTCCCAAGAGCATGAAGCAAACTCCTTGTTCCGACGAAAAACCCTTTTATTAATTTAGTGTGAATTCTGCTCATTCACATCCAGCAAAGTCTTTCAAGGGAAGATTTATAGTCACAGACCTTATCTAGCTTGGAGAGCTGACAGGCCGATATTTGTAAAACTTGGCAAGGAGTCTCGGAGAGTCACAAACCAATTAAATGAACTAATTGTCTCCTGCAAACTCCACTCCCCTTTCGCTCCTCTTTTATTTCCTCTGGGAGGTGCCATTCATAGTGTGGCCTTACTCCAAGTCGACTCCTGTTCTTTCACTGTTCTCTTCATCTGGCAGCTCTGCGCATGCGCACACTGGAAACAGGCTCCAGCTGTTTGTCTGCCTCACTGATGTCTGACTCTGAAAGCAACTGATAACTGGTTTATGGCTCTGGCCCCCTCTCTGCCTCTGACACAGAGCCCTCATCAGAGCCTTCCCCAGACTCCAGGACACGCCCATGTCCCTCCCCAACCTCCTCACTCTCCGAATCTGCTGCTAACTCCACGGGCCGCTGGCGGGCCACAATATACCTACTCCTTCCTACTTTAGTACATTTTTCATACACAAACACAGCTGTCGTACCTTTTCGAATATCTCTATCTTGTAGAGGACCTCAATAGAAAAAGAAAAAAAGGAATAGAATGATACATCTTTATATTTCTGAGCTAACACAAAGGTAATTGATGGTTCAGCAAGTAGAGATATACGTATAACTATTAAAATTTATTCCTGTTTTATTTATTTATTCTTATTAATAATTTCTACAATAAAAGACAAATCAAAAGAAAAAAGAAAGAAACAGGAAGTGCAAGAACCAAAAAAAGAAAACTAAAGTTAAGATAAATGATTTCTGACCTTTTCAACAGATAATTACGATCTTATTGTTCCTTCTCCCTCTTAAATATTTTACCTCATGACTCTCAATCTTCAGTTCCATTAATCATATTTTTTTCATCTTTCAGCAAAAAGCCCACATAAATCTTTCAAAAAGAAAATTCTTTTTGCTCTCCGACCAGATTGTCCTGATCAGTAGAATCACATTTTCTTGGATTCTATTCTACAACTAATTTAGTTCTCACAAACAAGATTGAGTGGTGTCAAGCCCAAAATATACAAATTGAACAAATTGAAAATTGAAAGATGATCAATATTAACAGCTTATCTGTCCCATGTAGAGCAACAGAACATTAATCAATTACTGTATTTTTGGAGTATAAGATGGACGTTTCCCGCCCCAAAAAGAGAGTGAAATCTGGATGCATCTTCTACACTGAATACAGCATTTTTGGCCTACCAACTCCCCCCCCCACCCTTTGTAAAAATGGACGTACAGAGGGTTTGGGAGGTTTGCATAGTTCTCCTGGGGGCTGGGGAGGGCAAAAATGAGCAAAAAACGAGCTGTTTTTGCTCATTTTTGCCCCCCAGCCCCGTGGAGCATTCTACAAGCCTCCCAAAGCTCTGCATGCCTCCCCCCCCTTTTTTTTGCAAAAAATGAGGCGTGCAGAGGGTTTAGGAAGCCTGCAGAGTGCAAAAAACTTTTTTAAACAATTTACCTCATCAAAATCATGGTGCGTCTTATATTCCGGTGCATCTTATAGTCCAAAAAATACAGTAAATCAATTAAACCAAGAAATTCCACCATTGGATTCACATCCTTCTGGTCACAAGTCCCTTACCAGATTTTGATGGATTTCCTAAACCCTGACGGAGTCAGAGCCATCTGGATATAGAAGGAGCACCTTCCATGGTTCCTCTAGGTGACATTTCCAGATAAAGGAATGGAGTCCACTCTACCAGATCTTATCAGGTAGAGAGGCATTGTTGTGACCAGGTAATCTGCAGGTACCAAGTCCTGAGTCACAAGGGAATTTAACAGTGACAAACATCGTTCTGAATTTCACCCAGAAAACAATTGTCTGTCAAAGCAGCTCTCCAAGTCGTGATGTTATATGTGGCAATCAGGAAATATTCATAGCTACTTAGCCTTTGCCTAGGTGACACTTCCAAATACATTAATATGGTAATTAACAGAATAGTTAATGCAGCTTTCTAGAAATTAGAATAACAACGCTTTTAGAACGTATTACAATGAGGCAAAAGATGGTTATCAGGCTTGTTGATGTTATGTACCTTGTCCATCAACAGCTTGCAAAAAGTTCATAGGTGACTCCAATGACCGTTTCAATGAGGTTTCAAGACCAATGTTATTGACTGGCATCTCTGCTGGTCCCTTCCCTATTGTGAAGAGGGAGGGGGAGGGACAGAGGGAGGGACAGAGGGAGAGAGAGAGACAGACAGAGAGAGGCAGACAGACAGACAGACAAAGAGAGAGAGAGAGAGAGGGGGGGAGGGAGGGAGGGAGGTATAAGAGTTATTGAAAAAAATTGAAATAATAGATTCATAGGCTGGAATGGACCTTAGAGGTCCTCTAGTCCAACCCTCAGCCCAAGGAAGAAAAACTTAATTGCGTCCTGTACAAATGGCTGCAAACTTTTTTCTTGAAATCCAACAGTGATGAGACACCCACAACTTCTATAAAATAAAATTAGCTATGTTAACCTCAATGAGGCGTAAGTAAGCGTACTGTACAAAGTTAAATCATATTTAAATAGCGGGGTCTGACTTGGTTTGTTTCCCTGATTATATCATCCTTCTTCCTTTTGATTACATAGCTTTTATAATAGTAGGACTGCTTGAATTGATTACTGATCTAAACCTATTGTTCTACTAGGCCTCTTAGCTGAAAGCGGTAAACATATGCTAAAATACGGAAGTCAAACAATCAAAGCTATTTTCCTCAGATTATATTGAAGCCTATGTCTTTCACACGTTTATGCTAATCTTACAATTGCAGTAGGCTTGTGCTAACTTGAGTGCTGGCAAAAAAATCTGACATTCTAAGGAATTAGAAAATACATTCAAATGATGCTTGCTTTGCTCAAATCTAGAAGTTCCTAAACATTTTGCCATCTGATCTTCCTTTCGTTTAATCTTTAAGAGCTCACCTCCCCTAATATTCCAAAGAACAAAATGAAAGAACAATGAAAGCAATACAATGAAACTTTATCTTCTTCTGTATACATACAAAATGGCTCTGTGTGTATGTGTGTGTTCCAGCATAACTCTGGAACGCCTTGAGCAATTTCAACCCAACTTGGTACACAGATGACTTACTCTCTGGAAACAAATACTGTCGGGGTAATAGACCCCTAACACCCCTCAGGATGTCGGAGTGTGGGTGTATTCTAGCATAATACCAGAATGTGTGGGCTGCTGGAGTGAAAAGGACTGAATTATATCTATAGTGTCAAGTCACAGTACTTTTGACAGTGATAGTGCCGAGGTGGCGCAGTGGTTAGGGTGCAGTACTGCAGGCCACTTCAGCTGACTGTTATCTGCAGTTTGGCGGTTCTAATCTCACCGGCTCAAGGTTGACTCAGCCTTCCATCCTTCCGAGGTGGGTGAAATGAGGACCCAGACTGTGGGGGCGATATGCTGACTCTGTAAACCGATTAGAAAGGGCTGAAAGCCCTATGAAGCGGTATATAAGTCTAACTGCTATTGCTATTGCTATAGTGTGCATTTTTCGATTCAAGTTCTGTTAAGATACAGCCTGTTGTGCCTTAAAAAGGCTTCTACTGTACAGCACAGGGGAGTTGCTATGGCAATGGCTTTGCAGTACTCCACAAGGGAACTCCCTCTAATACAGGATTGGGATAAATACATACCTGGGCTACGCTGGGTTATCAGCTAGTTTTTTAAAAAAGACATAAAAAAGAAAAATCTTCAAACCTCCTCTGGCATCTGCCTGCACCTCCCCAAGGAAAGTATACCTCACAATGTGGGAACCCTGCTCTAATCCAAGCAGACAATGCCACTCAAATATCGGAAGGCAGTATTGTTTAGCATTTAGAACCAAAAAGAGACCATGGGCAAGAAGTAGGACGATACTTACCTTTCATTACAGATACAATCCAGTCAAAAAAGGCACTCACTCGTGAATAAACGCCTGGTCTCTTAGGCTGAGCACAGCCCACACCCCAGCTAGCAAGTCCGTGGAGCATAAATTGCTTGTGTTCATTTTGGCAAACCAGCAGACCTGAATCCCCCTGGAAAAAAACATGCACACAAACACACCCAATTTGCAAAATGTATAGAAAAAACACGCTGCTTTATATTTATATTTCTAATGCACACGTCTAAATCCATCATTTTTCCAGGAAGGCATGGAATTTTATAAGCTGAGTTGCAGCAAGGGCAATAAAGAGAATGGCTGTGAGACCCGTGGATCAGAGTTACGGCTTTCAGCAGCAGTAGAGATTCTCTCTGAGCTCGGTGGCTTTCTTGCAGATGTTTCATTACCAAACTAGATAACCTCATCAGTGCTAGAACGGAGTGGGATTTGCTCTTATTTTTATATACTAATGGCTTGCCCCGTCAGTGTTGCTCTTGGTGATTCCTTGATCTACGTGCCACTCAAACGAGACAATCAAAAAACCCAAAAGGAAACCAAAAATCCAAAACACTTCCTCACAAACAATCAACATCCATATGAACAAAGATTGACATCAAGATTAACAACGTAACAGGTGAAGCATACCCCAATCAAGAAGCTACCAACACAAATAAACAAACTAATAATAAACAACAGCCTAATTAAGAGCACCAAGAACAATCCCATCAACACCAGAGGTGGCATTCAGCCAGTTCTGACAGGTTCTGGAGAACCGGTAGCAGAAATTTTGAGTAGTTCGGACAACAGGGAAATAGGCTGGCCCCACCCACGCTGCCTCCGGGCTGATCTTCTTTTGTTGTCCTGAAAAGGAGCTGGAAAGCAGGTTAGTGGGGAGGGGAGGGAATGGGAATTTTGCAGTAACTTCCCCTGCCATGCCCACAAAGCCACGCTACGCCCACAGAGCCACGCCCACAGAACCAGTAGTAAAAAAAATTGAATCCCATCATTGATCAACACTGATAGGACAAGCCACTATACTAGTATATAAAAACAAGAGCAAACCCCAGTCTCTTCTAACACTGATGATGTTACCTAGTTTGGTAATGAAACATATTGCAAACAAACATCCCACCAAGCTCAGAGACCTCAATTCAACCCTGAGCTACAGGTATTCTCTTCTGTTGGTACCAGAAGAGCCCAAAAGGAACCTTGTTATATCCCTGTGATGGCGAACCTATGGCACGCATACCACAGGTGGCATGCAGAGCCATTTGTTAGGGCACACGAGGTGTTGCCCTGTCAACTCAAGCACACATGAGCACGCTGGCCAACTGACTTCGGCCTTCATTTTCGGCTGTTTTTCACCGGCTGCAACCCAACACACAAACTGGATGTTCGGGAATGAACTTCCGATTTGTGCGTTGGGCCATTTTTCTCCCTCCAGAAGGTTTCAGGGAAGCCTCCGGAGGATGAAAAACAGTCCTACGGGCAACCAAAAAGATTAGGAATGGGCTTCTGGGTTGCTCGTAGGGCTATTTTCGCCCTCCGGAGGCTTCAGGGAAGTCTCCTGAAACCTCCGGAGGAGCAGGGAAGGACATTTTCGCCCTCCCCAGGCTCCTAGAAAGTCTCTGGAGCCTGAGGAGGGCAACAAATGGATCTATCGCACGCTAAAAGTGGGGAGAGGGTGGGGGTCGTGCGTGCATGCGTTGGAGGTCACGCGCATAGAATTATGGGTGTGGGCACGCCCGCACACGACCCCCCTGCACTCCCTCTGCTTTTGAATTGAATTAAATTGAATTGATTATATTTCTATGCCGCCCTATTCCCAGAAGGGACTCAGGGCGGCTCACAGACCAAGTCAGGGTGGGGAGGGAATACAAATAGGAAAAAAAAGACATGGACAAAACAATACCACAATTTAAAAACAATCAACAACCACACCATTCAAGCGGGGACAAGAACTCATCAGCCCCAGGCCTGTCGGAACAGCCAGGTTTTAAGGGCTTTGCGGAAAGCCTGGAGGGTGGTGAGGGTCCGAATCTCCACGGGGAGCTCGTTCCAGAGGGCCGGAGCAGCCACAGAGATGGCCCTCCTCCAGGTGGTCGCCAGTCGGCATTGGCCGGCGGATGGAATTCGGAGGAGGCCAACCCTGTGTGATCTAATGGGTCTTTGGGAGGTAATTGGCAGCAGGCAGTCTCTCAAGTACCCAGGTCCAATACCATGAAGGGCTTTATAAGTGACGACTAGCACCTTGAAGCGTATCCGAAGACCAATAGGCAGCCAGTGCAGCTCGCGGAGGATAGGTGTAACGTGGGTGTACCGAGGTGCACCCACGATCGCTCGCGCGGCTGCATTCTGGACAAGCTGAAGTCTCCGAATGCTCTTCAAGGGCTGCCCCATGTAGAGCACACAATGGGGAAAAGGCTAGCCATCACTGTTATATCCCTTGAACAATACTGATGCCCCGACCTCCAATCTATTATTCTTCCCTTCCTGAAAAAGTGTGAAAGAGTTCCAAATTCAGCCTATAAGTTACTGATCCTCTTTGGTCTATAACTGTAACTTATTTAATATAATAAGGTGCGGCTGATCCATTTTTGGTAGCTTGAGCACACTTTCCTTATCCCAGTTTACCCTTCTGGGCTGCAGTCTATGTTTTTCTTGTCTGCTCTCTTGATACCTGGCAGGAATCGCGGCCTTCCAAAGATGCAAAACCAGCACAGAGCATCTGAGGTGTGATGCCTCCAGGGTGATTAAAGTAGTAGTTTTGCTCACAGAGGTCATTGGCCACCAGTGGGACATGCATTTGCTGTAGACGGGTAGCAAGGCCTTCAGCTATAAAACAGGAAAATAATATTTCAGAATAATGCATTTTTTTCCCTTTGATGGGAAAAAGGGGTTGGAAACCTTAAACACTTAAAGAGTCACAAAGGTCCGGAAGGCCCACGTTCAATTCTGGTTATCCCACCATAGAGCGGCGTCCTTTTGCCTTTTACCTTTTACTGACCGGTGACAGGGAGACACAGTAGAGGGCCACATGCGGCTCCAGAGCCGCTGATTGCTGACCCCTGAACTGGGTACTAGGGCCTGATGGAGAACCTATGGAACCATTTGTTAGGGCATGCAAGGCATTCCCCTGTCAGCTCCAGCTGACTTCGACCTTCCTGTGAGCCTGTTTTTCGGCCTCCGGAGCCTTCAGGAGCCTTAAGGAGCCTTCCCTGAAGGCTCCGGAGGGTGAAAAAACGGCCCTATGAGCAAAGCGGAAGTCTGTTCCTGAACTTCCAGTTTTCCCATAAGGCTGTTTTTTTGCGCTCCAGAGGCTTCAGGAAAGTTCCTGAAGCCTCTAGAGGGCCTGCAGAGGGAGGCAGGGGAGACTGTTTTCACTCTCCCCAGGCTCCTAGAAAGCTTCTGGAGCCTAGGGAAGGCGAAAAAAGTGTGTCAAAAGCGGAGGGGAACACTGGTCATGTGTGCATGCGCGCTGGAGTCACACACATAGCACCCATACACGACCACCCTGCACTCCCCCAGCTTTTGGCACACAAGCCAAAAAAAAGTCATCACTGCACTGGGGGAAAATCTTCAAAATGCATTACTAAGTTTTGGATCACATCTACGTAAGTTACGCCTAAAAGAAAAAGATTGCAGTTTTCCTCCCCAAAAGCTAGGCGCATCTTATGGTCCGGAGCATCTTATAGTGCCAAAAATATGGTAGTTCTAAGAACAGGTTCATTTGATTCTGAATTCCGAAGTGCCACAGAATAAACATTTCTGCATGGATATAAAATCTATATAAATTGATTTGGATGCATTCAAGTTGATATAAATAAACTTGCTGAGTTGATTAAAAGATCTGATTTGGCTCAGAGATTTCAACGGATACATTTTCAAATTGAATTCCCAAATCAAATATTCATACCCCTAACATATATTTACCCAGGATGCGTGCAATGTGCTCATACAGTTGTACATTGATCTCAAAATGCAGAATCTCTCTTTTTATTAAATGTCATGGTGTGTCCCACTAAATCAGTGGTTCTTAAAACTGTTTGACCTTATTACTCGTATTCATGGCCTTGAATTATGTCATTATTCCCATTAAAAACAAACAAACTCTTGTTTTACATAAAGTATCTTGGCGGGCGACAGTCCTCAACTCACAAAACAAGCAATTACAAATTGCTCCATCATCACCCCTCAGGATATCTCCAAATTGCTCCCTTGGATAATTACGCCCAGTTTAAGAATCACTATTCTAAATGGAGAAGAACAATAAAAGGAGATTGCCAAATTTCACATCAGGATTTGGTGGTAAATCACAGTCTCTAAATTGCTTTAATCTGAATTGCTCTGGTTAGATTTTGCAGCAAACTTCCAGACAGAACGTGGCTAGATTACTGTAGAAGCTAGCCATAAACAAGGCCTCAAATATAAGAATGCAGGAGACCCTACACCAGGGGTATCAAGGCCCGTAGGTTGGATGCGGCCCACAAAGTGCTTAGAGCTGGCCCACAGGGTCGGCCTGGAAACAGCAAAGGACCAGCCCGTGGTGCCTCTGCTAGTGAAAACAGAGCTCGGGGAGGGGGCGCACATGGGCTCCATTATCGCTGGCAGAGAGCTATCGAAACAAACTAAAAACAAAACAAAAGGATAAATGTTTCCCCTTTTGCTTTTGAGCCTGCAAGAAGGGGCAGGAAAGGAGAAAGGGAAAGAGGAAAGACAAAGAAAAAGATAGGAAGGCGGGAAGAGAGCAAGGAAGGAAAAATCAGGAAAGAGGAGAAGGAAGAAGAAAGGAGAAGGAAGGAAGGAAGGAAGGAAGGAAGATTATAATGGGACTGAGGGAGTCTGCTTTGGCCACCATAGGTGCCCCTGGCATGAGTTCTATGTCAAACCCACGATGGCCACGCCCATCATGGCCATGCCCGCCCCACCGGCCCTACAAGATCAAACACAACCCCGATGCAGCCCTCAATGAAATCGAGTTTGATACCTCTGCCCTACACCATTCCGGACAAATGGTTGTCCAATCTCTTCTTTAAAATGCCCAGTGATAGTGCATCCACGACTTCTGAGGGCAAACATATCCATTGTTCTCAAGGACAACCAATCTCCTTAGTTCTAGATCGGTTCTCTCCAGTGGTGGGATTCAAAAAATGTTACTATCGGTTCTGTGGACGTGGCTTGGTGGGCGTGGCATGGCTTGGTGGGCATGCCAGAGGAAGAATACTGTAAAATCTCCATTTCCTCCTGATCAGCTGGGACTCGGGAGACAGAGAATAGGGGGGGGGGGCAGTCAGAGGTGGTATTTACTGGTTCTCTGAAATACTCAAAATTTCCGCTACCGGTTCTCCAGAATTGGTCAGAACCTGTTGAATATCACCTCTGGCTCTCTCCTATTTTTGCTAATCTTTAACGAAGGTGGAGCCTTGACAGTGTCAATGCCGCGTGAGGGAGAACATGGACTTCACCTTCTTGGAAACTTGCCCATCCAGTCACGGTACAAAGCTCCAAGGACAGCAACGGCTCCATGGAACTTGGCAAGCATACAGGCCTCACCGCTGCACTATAGATCAGAGGCGTTTGCAGCTGGACGAGAGCAATATCAGAATCGTAACTTGCAACCTCAAAGGCCGGGTGCACCGTAATGCTCTCGACTCTTCTCACCTGCATCAAGAGAATGGAATCAATAGAATCAGTATCCAGTCTTTTTCACTCAGTACCGTACATAGGAGCTGTTTAGCGGATGGGAAGAGTGGGAGGGGGGGAAGAAAGTAGGGGAAATACCAGATTAGTTACAAATTTCATTCTTAGCCAACATCTCTTTGTAAAATAATCAGCAACTTTCTCTACGGGGCTCTCCCTAATCAATAAATGCTCCTGCAGCAAGAATTGTCTATCCTTTTTTTTTTTTTAGGCTGTAGCAAACACTGAATTCAGATAAGAGCTGCCAGCACCGCTACCGTAGTGCTGCCTTTGGCTGATAAGCTATGAACCTCCTTATTTTAGCCCGCACTTGATATAAATTGGCCACCTTTCATTCTCGCTGCAGCGTAATTCCTTCTTCCTGCCAGCATCCCCATCTGAACAAATATATCACACAATATGCCCTTTCCTTTTATTAACGCTTTCATTCTGCCATTTTGGACAACACTCTTAGACGTATACGGTTTTTTTTAATTGATTGCTTGGGGTTGTTGACACAAAACATTAAGCCAGAAAGTTTTTTTGCCCACACTAGAAACAGTTTCAACCAGGGTCATCCCCCCCCCAATAGTTCAGACGTACCTTGTTTCCCCGAAAATACGACCTACTCAGAAAGTAAGTCCTAGCTTGATTTTTTTATTTTTTTATTTTTACATGTGTGCCCAATTTAAGCCCTGCCCCCCCAAAATAAGCCCTAATTAAGACCCCACCCACTATAGGGTGTACAGGTAAAAATTAAGCTAGAGTGGGGGTGGTGTGTGTGTAGAGGTGGGTTCCTACCAGTTCGGGCCTGTTCAGCCGAGTAGGTAGTAACTCAACCTGTCACGCCCCGAACCGGTTCTCTCGGCGGTGCCTACAGTGGCACAAGTGTTGGATTCTGGATCCCGTTCCAACTGGTACGATTGGAACAGGCCCGGCGGCATCCACATGGATGCTCGCACTGCGCATGCACACAGGCGCAGCACATGCATGCATCTTAGCGCCTCCGCGAGCCCCTGTGACACTCCAGCTGTTCAGCAGAGCATCGCGCAGGCGCTATACATGCAGTGTGCATAAGTGCCAAAGACTTAAAAGACCGGTAAGGAGCTCGGGGGGTAGGTGGGCCCTCCAGAGCACCGGAACGGAACTGTATCCGGTGCTCCGGGCAGGCTCCGGTACGCCCGTACCAGGGTGTACCATCTGCAACCCACCACTGAGTGACATCATCTTATTTTTTGCTTCTGTGCATGCGCAGAAGCATTTTTTCAGTACTGTGCATGTGTGCATCAAGCGTGCATCCGCGGGGCGTCCCTGAGCGAACCGGCAGTGGCAGCAGCCAGAACCTACCCCTGGGTTTGTGGTGCTGCCCTACTACTTACCTTCAGATAGTTGCAGTCAGTCAGGCCTCACACACCTCAGTCCATTTCTTTTGCTGCAGCCGGCAAGACTTTCCTGAAGGCCTCTGTAACTTTTAACAGAGCTCTGGATCGACCTGGAGCTGTTATCGGGTACAGAAGCCTTCAGGAAAGGCTTGCTGGCCTTGCCCAATGAAGAAGCCTCTGACAGTGAAAAAGAGGCAACACGTAGTCAGTAGATGACATCCCCCAAAAATAAGACCTTTGATGTCAAAAAAATATAAGACAGGGTCTTATTTTTGGGGGGGAAACGATAAAAATCATGGTGTGTTTTTCTAGGACAAATGAAAGAAATGTGGTTACATCAAATCAGCATTTTTTTAAAAACGAATTGTGCTTTGCTATCAAACCCTCATGAATTGGCAAAACCTGTGCAGATTTGTTTCTCTGGGGATTTTAGAGTTGGAATGATTTGCCTGCGGTTCTTAACCCAACTTCATGTAGCCTTCAGTATAATAATAAGTGATCATCTCAGAATACCATCAGTTTGGGCTTTACGGCAAGAACAATTCATGCCATCCTCACCAAAATCAGAGGTGGGTTCCTACCGATCCGGTCCGGGCTTGCCATGAACCGATTCTCCTAGAATCGCCATTTTGTTTTTCGGTTCTTCGCATGCGCAGAACAACTTTCATTGCAATTTTCTTCCGTTTTTTAAGGCTTTGCGCATGCGCAGACCTTTTTATTTTGCAAATGCGGATGCGTGCATCTTGCACATTTTGCATGCGTGTGTTCAAAGCTAGCGCATGCACACAAAATTCCTGCATGCACCAAACTGGCAGTAATGCCAGCAGCAACCCACCCCTGATCAAAATGGCCAGAGAGAAAGAAGAAAGAGATGAGAATTCCACTGGTATGCTTAGCAAGATGGAAAGTAAAGTTTTATTTATTTATTGGAGAGGAGAGGATTACAAGAGCTAGGAACGAGGCCTAGGAACCATGAGTGCACTATGTAAACAGCTCAGTGTATTTCCTATTGTCCGCCTGCTTATTCCCTTGTAATCCCTTCTTCTCCAATCTTTTTATTCTGTAAGTGGATGGTGAAGATAGAAATGTGTTCTGACCCCCACCTTGATCATTTAGAAACTACAGCCAAACAGAACTTCAAAGGAAATATTTTTATCAGTCCCGGCTCTTGCTGGCTGCGAGCCTATAATAAACACAGATAAATTCTCTGGCAAAAGTAAACCACAGCAAAACAGGTTTATATAAATCAAATCACTTATCCAAGTGCTTCTTCTTGATGATTGCAAACAAACAGAGAGTTGACTAGAACAGGAACGGAACGGGATGGAACGAACGAACGAATGTTGACTTCTGCAACTAGGGTGTGGCACCATCAGTCTTTTATCCGCAGGAGGAGATCCTTAACGAGCCACAACTGCTGTTATCCTCTCCTGTGACCATCCTGAAACCACTCACAGGAGGTTTCTGTGTCAGAGTCTGATAGCAGCTCCAAAGGCTCCTACCGAGCCACAACAGAAATGTATCAGGCACAGTAAAGATTACCTACAGAGATTTTTTTTGGGGGGGGTCCCCATTTTTTTCTCTCTCCTCACTAGTTTAAACTCTGCAAGAATTTTCTCAGTCAAATCTGAAGATGCTGAATAGGGGCTGAAACAAGGACCATATGTGCATAAAACAGGTGAGCAAAAAGAAACATACAACTAAGTAGTTTGCCTCTACCTGCTCAGCAGATTCTTTCAGTAGCCTGTCATGGCTTCCAGCAACAACAGTCCAATATGCTGGATTATTTGTTCTAAAAAAGGAAGGAAAGGAATATATATATAGATCTATACTAGCCTCCCTTTATCAGCACAAATGCAACATTTATGCAATATAGATAGATCTACAACACAGTTGTATTAGCCTCTAAGCCACAAGCTCTCCTCCCTAATCAGCTGAGCCAAGGAAATGATTAAGTGAAGCAGTATGCTCCCTCCCATATCTGGGTATACCAGGTTCTTTGACATGACACTTATACATACGTACGTACGTACGTACGTACGTACGTACGTACATACGTACGTACATCTTTCAATTTAACTTCTTTA
Source organism: Thamnophis sirtalis (assembly GCF_051295495.1). Taxonomy (NCBI): domain Eukaryota; kingdom Metazoa; phylum Chordata; class Lepidosauria; order Squamata; family Natricidae; genus Thamnophis; species Thamnophis sirtalis. The sequence continues at coordinate 17,629,960 of NW_028261389.1, forward strand.
ACTTTTTCATTTAACTTGTTCCTGCAACAAATCCCAGGAATGTTTGTGTGAAAGCTGAGATGTTCTTCATTATATTCATACCCCCACTCTGCAGAATGAATTAAGTTGCTGTAAGGTTCCAGCAGTTTCCCTGAGTCATTGAAATGCCCAAGAGAGTGAGACTTGCCAAAAATATCAGCTTTTATTTATGGCCATAGCAAAAGCTGGGTGATAAAACTATCTCCAAAACATACAATCAAATGCATGTAAGGAATAGCCACACCCTACAAGAGGGGCTCAGAGTATTATATACATTTTTTTAGGCAGATATAAACAAAGTTTATCCAATCAGAGACAAAGATTCGTTACCAATGTGATCTTTAAAGCGTTCTTTTGTTCCAGCGTCTGTCTCTGTCTACCTTATCTAGGGAGGATTCCTATAGCCTAAAGGGGTGGCAGCCCCCCTTTGCCAAGTTGTTTTTCGGCAGAATGCTTTAAAGATTTATGAGCCAGGAAAACTCCCTAGTTTGGTTCTTTTATCTATGGGGCCTGATATTCCCATGTAACAATTTCTTCTATGTTTTCAAGAATGTCCCTAGCTTTGAAGCCAAGAATAGAAGCGAGACGCAGCAGTGAGATAACATTTGCAGTAATGCCATCCAGTATTAAAGTTATATTAATCTAGCTAGGCTAGAAAAACAACTAATTTCTGACAGTATATCGTATCAGAAGCAAACAGCAAATATTGGTTTAATCAGTAACAATTATATAGTAACATAAGCAATTCATAATAAAAGCAAGTAGTCAATATTGATTCTTATTTATTCATCTACTCCTTCATTGCAGAGATGATCCAAAATGTTTCAGGACCCTGTAGGAACTGAAGCGTCATAGTATTCTTCCCTGGTCTAAATTAAATCTTACCTACTTTATACCAAACAACCAGTGTCTGCAAAAGGCTACTTTGCCCAGCTTACCATCTGTACTTACATCTTTACGCAGTGAGCGGCTGTGAGCACCCAAGTCGCGTTGATGATGGCACCGCCACACCTATAATCACCCAGAAAGTGCAAACTCACATGCCAGGGCCAGCAGTGAGGGCAAGCTTCTTCTCCCCCAATGATATGTCTTGTCAGCCTCTGAGGACTAAAAGGGGGGAAACCACATATATCTACAACAAGAGAAGAGGAATCAAAAGCTAGAGGACATCCTGGAGAATTCAATAATGCATTGGCTGGAAAGTGAAGTTTCAAGTTTTTATAATCATCACTAGCTAATAACACAGCGTTGCCCGGGTATTTATTTATAGGAGGAAAATGTCCGGACCAAACGTAATTTCTAATATTGTATTTTCCCCCTTACCAAAGGGAGTCCCCTTGTGGAGCACTGTGAAGCCATTACCATGGCAACTCCACTGCGCTGCACAGAAGAAGCCATTTTACAGCAGTACAGTAGAAGCCATTTTAAGGCACAACAGGCTGTATCTTAACAGAACACAAACTCTGAGGGGTGTTAGGGGTGTCTTAACTATACAGTATTTTTTTTTCCAGAGAGCACGTCATCTGTGTACCAAGTTTGGTCGAAATTGCTCGAGGTGTTCCAGAGTTATGCTGAAACACACACACACATTTTTATATATATAGAAGATTTGTCCTCTCATAGATCTAGAACATGATAATGTAAACATGCATGCATGCATGCATGCATGCATGCATACATACATACATACATACCAGAGGTGGGTTCTTACCAATTCGCACCTATTCCGTAGAACCGGTTCATCAAATCTACTGAACCGGTTAGAAGAGGTTCCACCAGTGGACCCGGAAAGCAGGCCACACCTACAGAAGAGGTTCCAAAAAATTTTGAAACCCACCACTGGTCCTTGGATATGATTATTCTATACTATCATGCTCATATTTATAAAACTCGGTGCCTCTGTGAAAGGTAAGGATGACTACTGCGTTTGTGGTGCAATCAGAACATTGCGTGTGTTGAAGTTGTTTTAACGCAAACCAAAGATGCCTTTTAAAAAACAAGTTTACATCCTATTCTTATGCATGCCAGTGCTGTGTGTGAGGTAATTTAAGGTGGTTCTGACAAGTGTCGTCGGCATCTTCATATCCGGTCACATGGGCGGCAAGCCACTCCCATCCAGTCACATGGGTGGCAAGCCACTCCCACAAAGGAGACCACACCCACAGAGTAGGTTCGAACAATTTTTGAAACCCACCACTGATACATACATACATAAATACATATGTCTCTTTGGTATTCATCTTTCTAGAACTAATATTTCTTCTAAAATCCAAAACACATTTTGCGTTTAACAACATACATCAGACTTAAAGAATCCAGGCTTAGCTACTTTTTGTCCATACAAAACTCAGAGTGCGTTAGGATTTCTCTAGCAGTCGTTGCCAAATGCAAAAAACCGAAGCATTTCAAATCTAACCATTTCAGCCACTGCACGTTTTATGTTCCATTGGGCGACAATGGAATCCATAAACCTTCAGGCATGAGAGAACAGACAGCTCAAATGGGAATATTTCCAGACAGACACATTTTGGCGTTATCTGTCAAAAGATATCGTAAAGTTAATTACTCCTTTTCTCTTAACAGCTTCTTTATATGCACAGAAGACAGCAATAATGATAGGAAGATTCCAGCATAGTTAGAAGAGGGAAGTCTTGCAATTTGGAGTTTTCCCAATTCCCGTATCATTTTATGAATGAATTAAGCAGACTGATGTTACAATAACAGCCCTGTCTGGAAATGCCTAACTCAAATTAAAGGTAAGACTGCTGGGCTTTAGTAATCCTCCTCTTTTCATATTCAGGTTGTTTCCTAGGGAATCCAAGAGCGGAGCTATTATTAATCCTTGAGGAACTTGCTTACCCAGTGGGATATCTTTTGGTTCAAAAGCAGATACAGAGAGCAACCCTTCATATTCAGCTTTAGATGTTGCTGTAGGAAGAAAATGAAGCTTTAGTTCAGCAAAAAGTTATTTCTCAACCATTCAACACAGAAGAGTCAAGTTTACCCAATTCATTGCTCCACTCATAGAACTTATTCCTATTCTTCTGATTCTCTCTTCGCTGGGATCTTTCCCCAACATACTTGTGTTTTCCTGAAAATAAGACCCTGTCTCAGTGGTGAATTTCAATTTTTTTTACTACCAGTTCTGTGGGTGTGGCTTGGTGGGTGTGGCTTGATGGGCGTGGTGTGGCTTGGTGGGTGTGGTTTGGTGGACGTGGCAGGGGAGGGATACTGCGAAATCTCCATTCCCACCCCATTCCAGGGGAAGGATATTGCAAAATCTCTATTCCCACCCACAGCCAGAGGTGGTATTTGCTGATTCTCCGGACTACTCAAAATTTCTGCTACCGGTTTTCCAGAGCCTGTCAGAACCTGCTGGATTTCACCCCTGCCCAATCCTATAATTTTTTTGCCACCAAAAATGGCACCAGGTCTTATTTTCGGGGATGGATGTCATCCACTGCCTCATCTCACTTGCGTACATCACCCCTGGCTTCCTTTTCGCTGTCAGACGCTTTCAGGAACTTCTTCGGATAATTGCAGCAGGGCCTCACACACCTCGGCCTATTTCTTCTGCAGCCAGCAAAGCTTTCCTGAAGGCCTCTGTACCCAATAACAGAGCTGTGGATCGATTGGAAAGCCTTGCTGGCTGCAGAAGAAATGGGATGAGGTGCGCGAGGCCTGGCTACAACTATCCGAAGGTAAATAGTAAGGCAGCTCCATCCCATCATCCCCATCTTAGCTTAATTTTTACCTGTGCATCCTGGAGTGGGCAATGTCTTAATTAAGGCTTATTTGGGGGGTAGGGCTTATATTGGGCACATGTGTAAAAATCAAGCTAGCACTTATTTTCTGAGTAGGTCGTATTTTAGGGGAAATACGATACATATATACTTTCTTTCTTTATTTTATTTATTTATTTACTTACGTATATACATACAAACATTCTCTTTCTTAGAAACTTAGACTTAGAATAACTTTATTGTCACTTTGACTGTACACTACCGGCTTAAATTAAAATGAAATTTCATTGCATACAGCTCTCAAAGGGTCACCACCTCCAATATACACTACATAAAAATGACTAAATAAATAAATACAAAATTATGTATATACCAGAGGTGATATTCAGCAGGTTCTGACCAGTTCTAGAGAACCGGTAGTGAAAATTTTGAGTTGTTCGGAGAACTGGGAAATACCACCTCTGACTGGCCCCGCCCCATCTATTTTCTGCCTCCCGAGTCCCAGCTGATCGGGAGGAAATGGGGATTTTGCAATAACCTTCCCCTGGAGTGGGGAGGGAATGGAGAATTTGCAGTATCCTTCCTCTGCCATGCCCACCAAGCCATGCCCACCAAGCCATGCCACGCCCACCAAGCCATGCCCACAGAACCAGTAGTAAAAAAAATTGAACCCCACCACTGGTATATACCCACATATATTACAAGGCATGGAGAAACAACACAGTCTAGTTTGGATATATAAATGTAAACATGGCAAGCAAAACAAATCTTTCAAGTTTACCAGATGGATGGCATCTCTCCCTCTCCCTTCTCAGAATCATGATTTCTGAAATGTTTTGAAATGGAAGTATTACTAGTTTCACTTGCAAAATGCTGGAAAGTCATGCTTGTTATACTGTATTAACAAGAGGGAAAACACTAGTGAAGGTTTTTTTAAGCGTTGCAAAGCTGGGTAGTATAGAATAATACATCAAAAACAATTCAGAAGCTGTAGAACGCAGTTGCCGAGATTTGCAAGTGGGCATTGCACACTGCCCAGAGGCTACCATAGAAGGACAAAAATTATGCATTGTAAAGATCAAAAATTATGCATTGTAAAGATCTATTGGAGGTGAGAAGTACTTCCAATGTAGCAATAGAAATAGCAGTTAGACTTATATACCGCTTCATAGGGCTTTCAGCCCTCTCTAAGCGGTTTACAGAGTCAGCATATCGCCCCCACAGTCTGGGTCCTCATTTCACCTACCTCGGAAGGATGGAAGGCTGAGTCAACCTTGAGCCGGTGAGATTTGAACCGCTGAACTGCAGATAACAGTCAGCTGAAGTGGCCTGCAGTACTGCACCCTAACCACTGCACCACCTTGGCTCATGTATTCTACCGAATACCCTGCATGGATTTCTCCTGTGACTATGTAAGAAAGAGGAAGAGGAAGAGGAAGCTAACCACCAGATTGCAAGAACACAAGTGAGCAGTTAGGTGAAAAGACCCGAATTCATTGGTACATTCACATTGCAATGAACAAGGACACTCATTCAATTTTGCAGCTACTAAGATTGTTGGACGAGCAGGCACAAAAACATCCAGGGAAGTGTTTGAAGCCTGGGAAAGAGGCCCCTCATCAGTCAACAGGAGTGCTGATTTACCATCAGCCTACCAAGTACTTAGAAGGGGAGAGCTGGGCAGCACAAGCAAATGACAGCCAACGACTTAAAAACCAGCCATCAACACACCCTGATGAACATCTAAAAAGACATATACAACAAGCACTATAAATACCGCACAGAGAACAACACACAGTTTGCTAGAGAAAAGTTCCTTGAGGATGGGCTCCAGCACGAGTTCAAAAGTTCAGAAGATAAAACCTCTGGTCTTGGTGACCCAGATTGGATCCTGCAACATTATCTTGGGACACGTATATTTGTCTTCATTTGTCAGAATAAAATCAGATTCACTGAATAACTTGTAAAACTGACGGGAAGGGAGGTAAAATGCTAAGAGGAAGATAGGAAGGTGGGGGAACTCAATGACTTCGACATTCCCCAAAAATTGTTGCATAAAAGGATCAATTTCTGTTTTTCAAAATCTCACACTAATTGCATAGAAACAATGGAATGGGGATTCAAAGTGTGCAAAGTAATGCACAAAATAAGTCCAACATTCACCGTTATAATGTTGAAGCCTGCAACTGCAATGTTATTTATTATCAAAAACGTATAGCCTTCTTAACATTTCCGGAAAGAATAAATTATATTCCTTGAGATGGAGATCTGAACGTAGCAGATGTTTTGCTGGTCCTTTCTCATGAGTCTAATGTACAACCAATTTCTTTTTGAAAATCTTTTGCTTTACACACAAAAGATACCACACAATAGAACCTGTCCAAGTCTTCCTTTTCATTTTTCTACTCCAAATGTCTTTTTTTCCTGCTATTCTCATTCAGAAAGAAAGCTATGATGAGATCATTTGAACATATTTTGTCATTTGAAACAATTATGCATGAATTTTTTGCAGGAATTGTCACTGTATAAGAAATTATGAGATGGGATAGCCACAACGACAAGTCAGCCAATGGGAACTGTTTGGTGACTAAGAAACAGGATCTGTTGTGAGCCATGGGAGGCAGCTCGGAGCCTGGGCGTGGCTTAGCTTAACTGGTCTGTATATAAGATGTGGTTTGTCCTTGGATTATAGAGTCTGTGCTTCTGTGCTTCTAGATTCTGAATTCTGGTTGTTCTGATTCTGGCTTCTGCTGCATGGGTATTGTATACATGCACCATGCTTTATATTATTGTATATAAACAAGTTTCTTCTAAAAATGAATCCTGCTGAATTATTTACTTGTGTGCTGGTTGAATCACTGCAAGCTCTAAAAGGAATGTGGAAATCTTTCTAGAAGTAGCAAGATCTTAAAGTCAACATAGCTGCACAGCTCAGAAGAGCCATGGTGGCACAGTGGTTGGAATGCAATATTGCAGGCTAATTCTGCCAACTGTCAACAGTTTGATTCTCATCAGGCTCAAGATTGACTCAGCCTTCCATCCTTTCCAGGTTGATAAAATGAGGACCCAGATTGTTGGGGGAAATATGCTGACTCGGTAAACCGCTTAGGGAGGGATGTAAAGCACTGTGAAGTGGTGTATAAGTCTAAGTGCTAGTGCTACATGTAACAGGTTGTATTTTCCCTTTCAGATGCCTTTGATTGGACAAAGTTCAAGGCCTCCACGTCCCACTCAGAACAAAATTCACAATGTCTTCTGAGAAAAGTATATTTTCTTGCATCCTAAAATTTTCATCATTGTACATCTTGGAACAGTTTGACCTAAGAGGCTTTTAAAAAAAGGATCCTGATGAACAGATAAAAGATTGAAAACTAACCAGTTAAATGCTTATTGTGCTCCACCGGACAAGTCAATTGAGAACCTCAAAAACACTTGATAATGCCAAATAATTCTCCCTCCCTCCCTCCCTCCCTCTGTTTCTGAAGTGGAAAGGACACAAATCCTCGGCCCCTTTCATTTATTTTTAATTTTCACATTTTGCAACCATTTGATCCATATACTTTATTCCATAATTCGTTCTGCCCCCACGCTTTCTCCACCCTAGTTTACCTGGCTAAACTGCAGCCATTGAAAAGAACACAATGCGTACCCACCCACATTCCAAACAATCTCGGTATGACTGAGGATAATATGGGTAGTCCTCGACTTACAACCGGAAACAAACCCCAAATTTTCCTTGGTAAGTAAAAGATTTCGTTAAGCGAATGAAAATGGTCCAATTGCAGATGACTCTGAAAGATAATGAGTATTTAACCACAAAAATACTCCTGCCCCAATAGGCTACTTCAACTGTTTATGTCATTGGCATCAAATCTGCAGCCATACCTTTTACCTTGGCCTGGAGTTGATACTAAGTAGAACCCAGTGCCATCAAGAAATTCCCCAGCCTGATTTGTACAATCAGGTGAGGCCTTAAGGCAAAGTGAATCTCTCTAATTTCTCTCCATTCCCATTGATTCCGGATCAAAAGACATGCAAATTTTCTATTTAGTGGAAGCCGACGTTGAAGAGAACATCCCCAACCAACCTGAAGAGCAAAAAGTGAACTTGGCCTTGAATCCCCGGAAGTTATTTTCTTCATCGCTCTCAAACTGGATCAGCATGATGTTCCCTGAGCTCCACACAGGTGAAGGAATTGAGAAACCACACAGGAGAGCTATAAGGGGGCAAAAAGAACACAACTCAGCGGTGAAGTTGTAGTAGTTGTAGTTGAGTTTATTTATAGGCTGCCCTTTTCCCTGAGGGGACTCAGGGCAGCTAACAACTTGTATAGGAGGGGGAACATACGATGACATATAAACACAATGTATAATTAAAATCGAGCAACATTCATTCAACATTCGGGTGGGGGCGGATTATACTCTTTACCCCCAGGCCTGATGGGATAGCCAGATCTTGAGGGCTGTGCGGAAGGTCTGAAGGGTGGTGAGGGTACGAATCTCCACGGGGAGATCGTTCCAGAGGGTCGGAGCTGCTACTGAAAAGGCTCTCCTCTGCGTAGTTGCCAGCCAGCACTGGCTGGCAGATGGCACTCGGAGGAGGCCTAATCTGTGAGATCTAATGGGTCGAGAGGAGGTGATTGGCAGGAGGCGGTCTCTGAAGTATTTTTCACCAGGGGGCCATATCTCAAATAAGGGAAATGAACTCCCTGAGTCTAAATCAGGGGTCCCCAACCTTTTGGACCTCAGGGACCACTGAATTCATAATTTTAAATCCCGCGGACCACTAATATGATCTGCCTAATGACTGGGTGGGCATGGCCAGGTGTTGTGGCCCAGCAGGAGCCGTTGGAGCTGCCACCAGACTCCGACAGTGAGGGGCCCTATGCGTCAGCTCTGGAGGATGTGGAGGACCCTGGACAGGGTTCCGACTCCGAGCAAGGCGCAGAGAGGCTGGTTGGACACCAGGGGGCGCCTGAGCCTTGGACCAGTGGAGAAGAGACAAGGGAGTGTGATCCTGAAGTCATGCATTGGAGCAGTGGGGAGGAGCCAGGGGAGTTGTTTCTGGATGTGTGGCAACGCCGGGCAGATCGACGTAGAGAGCAGCTACGCAGTTACCAAAGGTGATTGTAATTAGGCTCCTCTCAAGATAGTATTTAAAGAGAGACTGGGAGGAGCCTGGTTTTGCAGGATTCAACGCCATTCCTAATGCTGGAGAAGTTGTTATCTGTCGAAGTCTGAGTTGCTGCCAAGGTTCTTATCTGTTTGTTATGCTTGGCTTTCAGCCACCGAGGTTGTGATTTCTTGCTAATAAAGTGCTGTGACATTCCAGTTAAGCTTGTCTTGGCATTTGTTACTGGACGGAGGAGGGGGTCAGAAGAGCCAGGTGTCATGTGACTGGGTAGGCGTGGCTAACTTGATGTCACTCACATCAAGGGGCACCTCGCCAGCCCCTACTCTCCCCTCCCCTCCCAGCCACTCCTCGCCTGCCCGCCCGGGCTCCTTAGGGCCCCAATAGAAAGCAGCCACCAGGAGAAAGAGTTGGCAAAACAGCTCAGTTCAAATTGGACCTGACCGAGAAGGAGGCTCAGCAGAAGCACCTCACTAAGGACTATAAGCATAGGCTTTCCAAGCAGAGGGAAGGCCTACGGGAGTGCAGGCCAGGTACTAGTGCCTGAGGCTCAGCGGGCTGAGAGGGTTAGCTAGTTCCAGGCCATGATACAATCCCACTGGAACAAAGCCTTCTGGCTCTTTGCCACCAGTGGCGTTTCTCTCCAGCTTTTGCCCAAAGAGTCCCACCAGAAGGCTGAAGCAGACCTCGTCAGAATTTCTGCCCCTGGTACCTGGCCCGGGGCCTGTAGTTTAAGGACACCTGATTTAGTGCAATATTTAAAAAATGCAAATAATTTTTCTGCAGACCACCAGTTGGTGACCGCTGGTCTAAATCACCCCAGGAAGGTTGATTCAAGATTTTGGGGACAAATGATTTAAACCAGAGACATTTTACTTTGATCTGCTATCTCTTGTCCACCACCACTGCCCATTTTATTTTCTTTCAGAATATAATCCACAGCATCTTCAAAAGTCAATGGACAAGGTCCACCTTGCCAAGTCAAAACAGTTATTACCTAGCTGGTGGTCTTCTTCGGTGTCTCCATAAACAACAACAGCATCATAAATACAATCCTGGCTGATTTCAACAGCAAAGTCTTCAAACTCCAACTGAAAGGGAGAATATTAGCATTCACCCCCATAGAACATACACAATAGCATCCCCATCTTTATGTCTTCTAGGACAGGGGTGTCAAACTCAAGGCCTGGGGGCTGGACCTAGTCAATGGAGTGCTTAGATCTGGCCCACGGGGCCACTCTGAAAACAGCAAAGGACCAGTCCGCAGTGCTTCTGTCAGCAAAAATGGAGCTCTGGAGGGCTGCGTGGGGCCCTCCTGAGCTCCATCTTTACGGGCAGAGGTTTACAGTAGGCCACTGCAGCTGAAAACGGAGCTCATGAGGTCCACGAGCAGCACTCCCAAGCTTCGTTTTTGCTGGCAGAGGGTTGCAGGAGGTTGTTGCAGCTGAAAATGGAGCTTGGGAGCCCGTTTTCGCTGGCAGAGCACTCGGGCCACCACAGCCCCCTCCACAACAAGAGTGATGTTGAGTTGACCACACTCATCCTGACCACGCCCATCCCAGCCCCCCAACGTGAAACATAACCCTGAGGTGGCCCTCCATGAAATCCGTGACCCGACAAAAGGGCGAACGACAAAACTGCGCCCGACTAAACCGCGTCGCTAAAACCATGACGTCATCAACGCGGCGACAACAGCGCGGAGACAGAAGGCGCTTTACAACAGCGCGTCGACAGAAAGCCGATTTAACTTAAGGTAAGGGTTAGGTTTAGGGTTAGGTTTAGGGTTATGTTTAGGGTTAGTTTTAGGGTTAGGTTTAGGGTTACGTTTAGGGTTAGGGGTTAGGTTTAGGTTTAGGGTTAAGTTTAGTTTTACAGCACGCTTCTGTCACTGCGCTGTTGTCGGCGCGATTCAGCGCTCATTCGTTGGAGCGCTTTAGAAAACACGGTTTTGTCACCACGGTTTAGTCAGGCGTGGTTTTGTCATTTGCCCTTTTGTCGGTGAACTCATGAAATCGAGTTTGACGCCCCTGCTCTAGGGCTTCTGATGGTACATGCTAGAAATTGTGGCCCTAACATATCTGAAGGGCATCTAATCCAACAACATCTCTGAGGCCATAGCAAAAAACTCTATCCCAACCTGATCAAGGAGCATAGCAAGGCAAATCAAGACATGATTTTTGGTCCCCAAAATAGGAAATCCTTTCAGCGTCTTTCCCTACATATGGCAGGAAAAGAATTCAGTAATATCGAATTAAATCATAATCTATTTCCCTTTCTTGACCTCCAAAATCATCAGCTCAAGGCAGTTGCCTCACTCTGCCAATGACAAGGCTCTCGTGTGAAGCCATTTTAAGTGCTTTGAGAACACAGATAAGTAAGATCATTGCCTCAAGAATGATTTGTGACTGACTGACACAGGCATCGCAAAAAAAAGTTGGTTGCATTCCAACCTAGGTCATCGCTCCTTATTACCTTGATGACATGGTCCACTGGGGCTTCAATGAGCCAGTGGCATTTTGTGCCGCTGGGATATAGATCAGGGTAATTAGCCGTGTCAATCTTTCCTTCTTCCACCAGCATTGCAACACTGCCACAGCCAGAGCCTAGGACATTGGAGCAAGAGAGGCGGCAGCAAATAAGCAGAGATGCTATGCATCAACTGCACCTTATTAACTGGTGAATCAACATTAAGATCTTTTTTTCCACCCGAATATACTTAAAATATGCAAATAGAGGCAGCGTGTCAGAATAAGGAGAGACGAAGAAGCTGCCTGTTCCCCAACTGTCCTCCACAGAGAGGTTCAGAGGCAAAGGTGAAATTACCTGCTTCAGATGCTGGATGCACAGCACTGAAGGTGAATTCAAAGCCTCTGCCACCAATGCTGCCATCCGACACAAATATAACAATGGCTTGGTCCGACTCTATCAGCAAGGGGGAAGGCAGGACATCACCACAGATTTTGCCTGTTAGAAAAGAGCAAAGTCAAGATGAACCCCGAGGGAGCCACATGCATCCTACTGACCCACTCTTTGTGGGTCTTTAAGGACTACAAAAGATGCAACTAGTATAGCTCAAGGATAGGATTCTTGGGTCCAGGCAATTCTTTCCCCAGAGCCCTCTGCAAGGCACCAATTCATCTATCTCAGGGGTGTCAAACTCGATTTCATTGCGGGCCACATCAGGGTTGTGTTTGACTTTGGAGGGCTGGGATGGGCGTGGCCAGAGTGTGCATGGCCAGCTCAGTGTCATTTATGTTATGGCACCTGTGGCAGCCCGAGTGCTCTGCCAGAAAAAAAATGGGCTCCTGAGCTCTGTTTTCTGCTGCGACTGCCTCCTGCAACCCTCTGCCAGTGAAAACGGAGTTGGGAGTGCCCCCCATGGCCCTTCCAAGCTCCATTTTTGGCTGCAATGGCCTCCTGTAACATTCTGCCAGTGAAAATGGAGCTCAGGAGGGCCACACACAGCCCTCCCGAGCTCCATTTTCACTGGCAGAGGCACCGCAGGCCAGTCCTTCCTTCATGTTTCCAGGGCGGCTCTGCAGGCCAGATCTTAGCAACCTGCGGCTGGATCTGGGGGCCTTGAATTTGACACCCCTGATCTATCTGGTAAGATGAATTGTCCTTCGCCTCCATCCAATTGCAGGGCATGGTAGCTGAAGTAGAGAGAGAGAAAACAGGAGGTCAGAAAAAGAAGACGGGGGATTATTCTATCACTGAATTTGGATCTACCATTGCACCAATTTGGTCTCCAACTCAGAGATGGCAGGTTCTCAAACACATTTCCCAGACTCAACCCTTAAAACTTTCCTTTATGTCAGAAAAGCCACCATTCCAGAGAGCAGCTGTTAGTCATAATTGATGCACTGGGCTAGACAGAGAAATAGTCAGTCAAGGGAAGCTTCCTAAATCATAGACTGAAATTTCACAAAGAATTGCAGGAGGGACCTTCCACCTACCAATTAATTCCTTCTCACTTGAATAGAAAGCAACGTAGTCATGGTCACATTCAATCTGATCTTCTACGTCTAGTTTGATAAATTCCACCAGAATGATTTTATCTTCAGATACAGTTAGGTTCCAAACGCACCAGCTGGAAATAGACAATTTAAAGTACGGCTTGGGCAGAAGACATGAGATTACTGAGCTCCTGGAGTCAGGACCTGTCATGGCCCCCTCGGTGGAAAACACCTTGCACTGATTCTTCTTCTACCACCTACAAACGTATCCCAAAGGAATAGAGCAGCAAACTCATCTCCCTCAACTTTTATTTGTTTGCTTGCATGCGACGGGGAGCTTGAACCACAGGGAGAAAATAGGAACATAAAGGACAGAGGTGGTATTCAGCAGGTTCTGACCAGTTCTGGTGAACCGGTAACGGAAATTGTGAGTAGTTGAGAGAACCAGTAAATACCACCTCTGACTGGGCCTGCTCCCATCTATTCTCTGCCTCCTGAGTCCAAGCTGATTGGGAGGGAATGAAGATTTTGCAGTAACCTTCCCCCAGGAGTGCGGAGGGAATGGAGCTTTTACAGTATCTTTCCCCTGCTACGCCCACCAAGCCACACCCACAGGACCAGTGGTAAAAAAAATTTGAATCCCACCACTGAGAAAGGATCCGTAGTTGTGGTATTTATAGCCTGCCTTTTGTCTAGAAACCTAAGGCAGCATATATAAGGCCCCTCTGTCATATTTTCCCAACAACAAGAGTGTGACTCAGATGACTAAGACAGACTGACTGGATCACGATCTCCCAGGAAGCTCCCATGGATGAGGGTGGACCTCCCCATTCTTATTTGCCTTAATCACTACAGTTTTTTTCACACTTGGCAACTTTCAGGTGTGTGAATGCCCAGGAATTCTGGGAATTGAAGTCCACACAACTGAAAGTTGCCAAGTTTGAAAAACACTTCACTACACTATCCTGGCTCCATAATAGAGTACTTACGAAAAATTAAAATTCTGTTGTTGTTGTTTAGTTCATGGCTTGGTGAACCAATAATGGAGAAATTAGCCTAAAATAGAAATCACAGGTATTGGTCCTGACAGGGGTGGGTTTTAACCGGTTCGCGGTGGTCCCTGCAAACCAGTTGGTCGGCGAACCCGGAAATAAGTAACTTCCGGGAACGGTGAAGGGTGCGCCCGCCCGCCCGCGCTCCTTGCCCAGTTTTGATGAGTTCTGCGCTTCCACGCATGCGCAGGACGCATACAGCGCATGCGCGATCCTCCAGGAGCAGCTGGAGCATCACGCAGACGCTAGTACGCATGCGTGCACCACGCGCGTGCACGAGGACGCTGCCGGCCCCGTTCCAACCGAACCGGTTGGAACGGGGCGAGAAACCCACCCCTGGGTCCCGAGCTTTATTTTCAGCTGCCACGGCCTCCTGCAACCCTTTGTCAGTGAAAACTCAATTTTTGCTGGCAGAAACACCGCAGGCCGGTCCTTTGTTGTTTCCAGGTTGGCCCTGTGGGCCAGATCTAACTATCCCATGGGCTGTATCCGGCCCCTGGGCCTTGAGTTTGATACCCCTGTTCTATTGCATCTTTATCAACAAACTCTCCTTTTGTTCCAAAAAATCCTAGCAAGGCAGTCCACTTAGTAATGTCCCTCAAGGAAGCTCAGCACCTGTGGTAAATATATACCTATTATCAAGGTAGTTGTCTTCAGCCAAGCGGGGATACCGAACAAGGCCACTTTCACCAAACACCAGCGTTCCATGGGGATTGCACTCTTCTCGGCTGGATGCAAACAGAAAGCTTGTGCCAGATTCTGAGCAAGAGAAACCAAAAAGTTTCCTGTAAAATATTGTCAGCATGAAGATGTAATTGAATGTGCCCCTTCAGCAGCAGAGGGGGAAGATTTTATACCAATTTTGTTGTATTTATTTTGTACAGTGACAATAAAGGCTATACTATACTATTTTGCCAACGCAGAACTTTCCCAAGAGACGCAGGTCAAGAAACTGCACAGGTTCTGACCTAGGCTTCCCAAAAGCACGAAGCCGACTCCTTGTTCGATAAAACCTCTTTTATTTAGTTTAAAGTGAATTCCTCTCCAGCAAAGTCCCGGCCAATAGTCTTTCAAGAGATTTCACAACTACAGACTTTTATCAGGCGTGGGGAGCGCCAGGACGATATCTTCTAAATGTCACGCTGTAGCAGCAATTACTTGGCAAGAAGTCAGGAACAGATCTTCTCCCTAATGAATTGAACTAATTGTCTCCTGCAAACTCCCCTCCCCTTTCGCTCCTCTTTTATTCCCCATGGGAGGGGCCATTCACCGTCCACCTGTGCCTTTATTCCCGAGTCGACCCTTGTTCCTTAGCTGTTCCGTTCTCCTGGAAGATCTGTGTATGTGCACACTGGGAACAGGCTCCAGCTGTTCTTCTGCCCCATTGATGTCCAACTCTGAAGGCAGCTGATAACTATCAGACGACCCTGGCCCCATTTCTGCCTCCAACACAGAGCACTCATCAGAGCCTTTTTCAGACTCCAGGACTGGCCCATGTTCCTCCCCAACCTCCTCACTGTCCGAATCTGCTACCAGATCTGCTTGCTGCTGGCGGGCCACAACAGCACAATCCTGAGCTGGAGGGGAGGAAGGGGAAAGATGTTCAGAGTAACTACACTTTAGAATCTCTAAGGATATACTATATCTATTAGCTTAGACCAGGGGTGTCAAACTCAAAACCCATAGGTCAGATCCAGCCTGCGGGATGCTTAGATCTGGCCTGCAGAACTGCCTTGGAAACAGTGAAGGACTGGCCTGCGTTGGCTCTGCCGGCCCTCCCTGGCTCCGCTTTCTCTGGCAGAGGGCTGCAAGATGTTGAGCTGGCCACGCCTACCCTGGCTTCATCCACCCCACCCTTGCTCATTCAACGCCCCCCCCAGGTCAAACACAACCCTGATGCAGCCCTCAATGAAATCAAGTTTGACACCCCTGGCTTAGAAAATTATAGCTGTACTTAGGCAAGATTCTGTCTATTAGATGTAAGCAAATAAAGATTGCAGTTGATTGGATTTCAGTCTCATCTCTGGGCATGAGCCTAACATCAGTGTTGCCAAACTAAATATTACTAGATATATATTCTGAAGCATTCTAGGGTGAGGGGTCCTGGGTGCTCTCTCACTTGGTTGCTTTCTAGCTCAGACAGTACCATGGACCCCACATTTGAACCCTGAGCTACAAATATTCTCCTTTATCAGCATCTAGGATGTAGTTGCCCTCAACCTCTTTCTCCCTTCCCCGTCCAGCTTGGGACAGTATAATCTCTCAATCCAGGTCTCCTTCTGGGAAGGTTCTGAGTTGACAAAAATTCCTCCTTCGGTAATGCAGGTGCTCATTCCATCTCAAAAAATATCTTTCAGGTACACAATTTAATTCTTAGCAGAGTAATTGCTGCATTTGACCCAGTAATTCTGTGCGTTCTGCCACCGACTTGCCACAAATCACATCATGTTTTCTTCTAGCGGTTGACCAGGTGAGCACTATGACCACAGGGGAGCAAAGACTTGTACCTTTCTCCCTTCAATTTGGGGAAAAAATAAATGTGAAATATTCTCCTTTTGCATACTTAATTATCTAACAACAAAGCCACTGAACTCCAGTCTCATCGTCCCATCTTCAAAACTCTGCTGTTTTCTGACTTGGTCACCATTGATCAGTGATGGCTAACCTTTTGGTTGCCGAGGGCCAAAAGTGTGCACATGCACCCATAATGCAATGTGTGTACACCACCCGGTGCACCCCACCCTGCGTGCATGCATGCATGATCCCCCATGTGTGCCCCGTGCATACGTGCGTACCCCCTGCACTCTCCCCACCTCCTGCTCATGCACATGTGACCCCCACACACTCCCCCCACACCCTGCACATGCATGCACAAACTCCGACGCTCCCCACATCACCCACACATGCATGTGTCACCCCGTGCATGTGGCCATGAGCTCTGCATGTGCGCCTGCACGGCAGAAACCCCAAAACCAACTGGTCAGCAGGAGGCGCACGCCAAAGCTGGGTTCCTACCAGTTCGGACCGGTTCAGCCAAGTAGGTAGTAACTGGGCCGGTCACACCCCCGAACTGGTTCTATCGGCCATAGGCACTGCCATCTTGTTTTTCACTTCTGCGCATGCACACGTAGTATGCAAAGTGCATCCCTGAGCGGACCGGCAGTAAAAGAAGCCGGAACCCACCCCTGGCATGCACGCATGTGTGGTGGAGCTGAGCCAGGTGATGACTCACATGTCTGCAGAGAGGGCTCCGTGTGCCACCTGTGGCAAGCGTGCCATAGGTTCGCCATCACGGCCATAGAGTGTACTATAGAAAGAGCATCTAGAACCTGGAAGTTTCCAGAGAAAACAACTATCCCTGTCCACATTTTTGCTGTGGGAGAAAAGAATTACGTGATTCTAGAGAACGGTCAATGGTGAAAGAAGGATAAGTTGAAAGCAATACTGACCAGAGGTCATGTGTTGAGTAATGAAATCCAGGAGCTCATTCACTTTAGAGAAAATGCCTGGAGAACCTCTACTGCCGTTGATCCTCTTGTCAGTAAGCCAGCCTTTTCCACAACCAATTCCCCACGAGGTGATGCCTACCAATGTCCAGATGCCGCTGGCTTTCCTACATGCCAGGGGCCCTCCAGAATCACCCTGATATAAAACATAATATGAGGGGGGTAAAACTTCCAGGTAAGTAAGTGGTAGCACCATCCACATTTTTGGAAACATGCCAACAACATGATGCCCTCTCCACATTATTTATTTTATTGAATGTATTGAATGTAGAGATTGCCTTCCTTTTGGAGCTCAAGGAGGCATACACAACATTTCTTCATCCATTTCCCCCTCCCCATATCAATCTTGTGAAGTAGATTGGGTTGACGGGGAGTGACTGGATCAAAGTCACCTACAAAGTTTCCGTACCGATGCATGGATGTGAATTTGGGACTTTCTGATCCTAGTCCAAACACCTTAATACAGTATATCAGATCTCTCGTTTCACTGACTTACATTTCACTCTTTGGGAATGTACACTTCGTTAAATATATGTAGCAATAGCAACAGACTGATATACTGCTTCACAGTGCCCTCTCTAAGCGGTTTACAGGTTCCACCACAAATGCGCGCACAACAAAAGCGCGCCTGACTAAACCGCGGTGTCTAAACCGCGGTGACAAAACCGCGTGACGAATGAGCGACTAATTAGCCCTAAAGCGCGCCGACAAAAGCACGCCGACAGAAGCGCGCTGTAACGTAACCCTCAACCTAACCCTAAACCTAACCCTAAACCTAACCCTAAACCTAACCCTAAACCTAACCCTAAACCTAACTGTAAATCTTACCTTAAATGAAATCACGCTTCTGTCAGCGCGCTGTTGTCAGCGCGCTGTTGTCGGCGTGCTTTTGAAATCGCGGTTTTAGCGCCGCGGTATTGTTGGCGCGCTTATGACGTTCGCGCTTTTGACGGGTCACAGGTTTACAGAGTCAGCCTCTTGCCCCCAACAATCCAGGTCCTCATTTTACCAATCTTGGAAGTTTGGAGGGCTGAGTCAACCTTGAGTCTGGTGAGATTCGAACTGCCAAACTGCAGGCAGCTGGCAGTCAGCAGAAGTAGCCTTCAGTACTGCATCCTAACCACTGCGACACTCTTATATGTACTGTAATTGTTAATGTGCTAGTATAGACCAGTGTTTCTCAACTTTAGCAACTTTAAGAGATGTGGATTTCATCTCCCAGAATTTCCTCTCTAGCAGCAGCAGCTGACTGGGGAATTTTGGGAGATGAAGTCCACATCTCTTAAAGTTGCCAATGTTGAGAAACACTGGTATAGACCATAATCTTGTAATGTCCTACTTTCCAACCAACACCATTTCAGTATTGTATTGCCCAAATTCAATATCTTTAAAGAAAAAAAATCCAGCAAATAGACAAAATTCAAAATGGTCTCAACCACAAAGGTAAAACAGGATATCACATAAACCAAGGCTGCAAGCACACAATTTTTTTTCTTTTTTAGTTTTATTTTTAATGGGAGGCAACTGCTTTAGAATCCAGCATTGAACGGACCCTTGTAAGTTATGATATTAAGTTATCAGACAGGTCAATATTTTCATCAAAGCAATAAAACTGATCATTAGAAATACAATGCCAGCAATGATTTCCCCACAATTGGTGCATCACCCTTAATTAGAAAAAAAAATTACTTTGTTCGAGGATGCTGTCAGACACATGGAGTAGAGAGAGAGATTCCTAACAATAGAAAAACAGAATACTGTATTTTTCGGCGTATAAGGCGACTGGGTGTATAAGACGCCCCCCTACTTTTCCTGTTAAAATATAGGCTATACTCGCCGTATAAGACGACTCTTCTTCTGAGGCACACCAAATAGCCAATCAGCCTCCATTTTATTTCCAGCGCCTTTCTCCCAGCTTGGAACTGAACCAAGTGGTTTTTCCTTCCAACGCTCCCCTTCCCCAAACTGGACTCCAGATGAGTCAGGTTGGCTTCTTCAGGCAACGGGGGTGAGGTGGGGAGAACAGGCTTCAGTCCAATTCAGGCTGAATATCCAAGACCCGCATCGCTGCATTGAAAGCAAAAGCGGCTCCGGGCCAACTATTGTACCCAGAGGGCTTTTCCCAGAGTTTTGAAGAGAGAAGCCGCCGCAAGCATCCTCCCTCCCAGCAACTCTCCCCACCGCCTCAGTTGACAGAGGAAAAAGACAGGGAGCTGAAGGAAATGCCGGGACGTGGATACCCCCCACTCTCATCAAACAGAGGGTTTCCTCGCTCAAGGAGAAGTGAACGGCCCACAAACCACCAAGGCTACGAGCATTGCCTGTATTATAGGGCTTCTCAGGCTACTAGACCGGATTCTGTCTCCTATATGCCCGAAAAACAGAATATGAGGCGCTATACCGGCTTTTTTTTTTTAAAGCTCCCCTAATCCTCCACCTCTTTCCAGAGTCCCACAGCAAACCGCAGCCACCACCATCACATCCGCAACCCAAACCCATTTACCTCAGGCACCCGCGAGCCGGCTGAAGGCCTCCGCACTGCCAGGCTTCAGTAGTTTGAGCTCAGCGCCTTCCGCCTCCAGACCGCCAGCCAGACCTTATTAAGCCATCCCAACGCTCATCCATCCACGTGCCCAGGCGAGGAGTGCCGAGGTTATCGATTGAAAGGCTGGCGTATGCGCTGGTGGCAGTACGGCCTTTTGCTTGGCGGTGTTGCTTTTTTCTTTCTTTTGTTTTTCCCCCCAAACAACCTCATTCAAATAGCAATAGCAATAGCAGTAGACTTATATACCGCTTCATAGGCCTTTCAGGCCTCTCTAAGCAGTTTACAGAGAGTCAGCATATTGCCCCCAACAATCTGGGTCCTCATTTTACCCACCTCGGAAGGATGGAAGGCTGAGTCAACCCTGAGCCGGTGAGATTTGAACCGCTGACCTGCTGATCTAGCAGTAGCCTGCAGTGCTGCATTTAACCACTGCGCCACCTTGAACATGTTTTTAATCAACGTATCATTCTTTTATTTTTTTATATACCGGTTGATTGGGTTTTTTTTGTTTTTTTTTGGTATGGCCTTTCTTTATGCCCGTTTTTTGTGCACAAATGCGTCACATCTTGGGGGTGGGGGAGAGAATCCCAAATTCTTGGAACCGGTAAGTTTCAGCTTGCCATATAACGGGCATATAAGACGGGCCCCGATTTTTGGAATGATTTTTATAGGCTAAAAAGTCATCTTATACGCTGGAAAATACGGTATCCTGTAAATTCTTTTTCTGAGGTACTTTAAACACTTGTGTTGTAGTTTCTACCTTGCACGCATCTCTTCCACCATCTGGAAAACCAGCACACAGCATGGACCTCTGTCCTGGGGGCAAATTTAAAGTTTTCAGCACTTCACTGCAGGTTATGCTGTCAATGATGGGAAGCTCCACTTCCTGTAGGACGTTTGACAGGGGCCCATCTGCAATAATAACAACAACAATAACAATGACAACAACTCTTCAAGAATCTAAGAACAGGAAAACTCTCTTCAAATCAAGCCAATAATTTGCATATGCTATCAAACTGGGATGTGATGTAGCTTCTTTTTTTAGAACTACTCCAACCATCATTTTAAAAAAGCCCTCATTGTACTGGAGAATTGTACGAAAGCTATTTCATAGTTGATATAAATCCTAAACTCACTTAGTTGCAAAATTTTGCCATTTCCTTAGTGACAATTTTCCATGCGAAAGCCACCATCAATGGACAACATAACCCCCGTTAACCTGGATTACATTTTAAAAATTGTTTAATTTGTTATTAAATTGTTTATGTGTGGAATCTTGGATGCTCTCTGAGCTTGGTTGTTTTCCTGAAGACATTTGATTACCATACTAAGTAACTTCATCAGTGCTAGTAGGGTATGGGGTTTGCTCTCATTTTATATACTAAAGGCTTGCTCTATCAGTGTTGGTGAGTGTGGTCCTGGTGGTCTTTTGACTGTTGTTTACTATTAGTTTGGTAATTTGTTAATTGGGTATTATTTGCTTCTTGTTTGTGTAATGTTAATCTTGGTGCTAATTTCTGCTTTTCTGAGTGTTGATTGCTGGTGAGGAGATATTATGCTCTTTTTGTTTTCTTTCTGTGGTTTTTTTATTGTCTCTTTCGGATTGTACTCGTGTACTTTTAATACATTTCATTATACATCATATTTTATTTATCTTATTGGATTTTTGGTCGATAACTATAATAAAGTTTTGATCTGATGTGCTCGGACTTGGTTTGTGGATCAATCATCCACACACTGATTGGGTTCATACAATAAGCCAAATAAAACTAAACAAGTGAAAATATTGTGATGCTGAAACGCAGACAACATCTTTGCATTCAAAATGGTTTCTTAATATAGCAATTAAGTAACCCAAAGAAAGGGTGATAGGGAACATTAATTTTATTTATTTATTCATTTATTCAGACTATACCGCTGCCCACTCATGTGCAACTCTGACTGGCTCACAATTTTAAAAAAAAAAAAAGATAAAAAGGAAGCAGCATATTTCACGCAAGTTATAACAGTTTACAAAAGAAAATAAAGGTGGCTTCCTTGACATCCTGTCCTAATGCCTGGAGCCATCCTACTTTTGTGGGTTATATTGTTCCATGGAGCAGGGAGCAATATTCAGGCAGTAAACCATCTTCAATTTTATGTTTTTATTAAAAAATATATTTAAAAAATTATATCAAACATCTTAATATAAAATTTGATGCCCTAAAATTGTCACTGGTGGAAGAAACACCTACAACAATAGAAAAAGAAAGGAAGAGAGGAGGAGAGGAAGAGGATGGAAGGAAGAAAGAGGTGAGGAGAGGAAGATGGAAGGAGAGAGGGGAAGAAGAGGAAGAGGAAGAGAGGAGTAGGGGAGAGGTAAGGGAAGAAGGAAGGGAAAGGCGAGAGGAAGGAAGAAAGTAGAGAAGGGAGGGAGAAAAGAAAGGGGAGTCAAAACAGGCGAGAGATGGTAAACAAAGCAAACGAAACAGTATGTTATAACCAGGGTGGGTTCCTGCCAGTTCTAACTTCTTCTATAGAAGAGGTTCCACAAATCTACCGTGCCGTTTAGAACTGGTTCTAGCTCCCTCCCTCTACCCGTCTGCACCACGCTTGCCCCGCCCGCCACTCACTGATTGGCTGGCTCACCAATCGCCCCGCCCGCCTCTAAGAGTCATATCTAAACCTTAAAGTCTTATACCTGTCAAGTTTGAACACCTCTGGGGGATTTCTTTTCTACAGGGTTAGGGGTGCAAGGGCCTTGTAACTTGACAGGTTTAAGATTTGCATGCTTCAATGCCAGAGTTCCTGAGTCAACATGACTGGAAGAGGAATTCTGGGAGTTGAAGTCCGCAAGTCTTAAAGCTGTCAAGTTTGAACACCTGTGGGTTTTTTTTCTAAAGGGTTAGGGGCGCAAGGGTCTTGTAACTTGACAGCTTTAAGACTTGCGTGCTTCAAATGCCAGAGTTCCTGAGCCAACATTTTGGTTGCTAAGCAAGAGCGTTGTTAAGTGAGTTCCACCACATTTTACAAGTTGGCCACGCCCATCCAGTCACATGGCTGGCAAGCCACTCCCACCCAGTCACATGGCCAGCAAGCCACTCCCACAATGCAGGCCACACCTACAGAAGAGGTTCTAAAAAAATGATGGTGAACCTATGGCACATGTGCCACAGGTGATAGGCAGAGCCCTCTCTGTGAGTATGAACCATCACCTCAGCTCAGCTCAACTGCGCCGTTCATGCGCATGCACCTCCCGCCAACCAGCTGGTTTTTGGGTCTCTGCCACTCAGGCATGGGTGGTTGGGATGCATGCAGGTGATGTGCACGCATGCATAGGGGGTGGGGTGCATGTAGGGATGTTGTGCGCATTGCCTTATGGGTGGGTGGTGCACGCTTTCACTGAGATAGAGTATATTAAGATTACCCAGCCAAAATCACTCCATCCTCCTGGTTAAAGCAGCCAATGCCAAAGTCATTCCTATGACTTTCTTCGAGGTTAAAAGTCTAGAGCTGGTGTATTAAACTCAAGGCCCACAGCTAGATCTGGCCTGCAGGGTGCTCAAATCTGGCCCCTGGGGCTGACCTGGAAACAGTGAAGGACCAGCCCGTGCCAGCAAAAATGGAACTCGTGACCGCTGCGTGCGACCCTCCTGAGCTCCATTTTCACTGGCAGAGGGTTGCAGGAAGTCATTGCAGCCGAAAATGGAGCTCAGGAGCCCGGTTTCACTGGCAGAATGCTCATGCCAACCCAGGCTCACCCTGCCCTCTCCCACCCCGCCCTGCCCCCTGAGGTCAAACACAATCCTGATGCAGCCCTCAATGAAATCAAGTTTGACACCCCTGGTCTAGAGAACTATAGTTTCCTTGACATTCCCTCTGCCTCTTTCAAGTCTTTCTGGGAAAATAGATCTTCCCTCCTCTTGCACTGTAATTTGCAAGGAAACTTCAAAGCTCCAAGCAGCTTCAAGGCTTTCCCTTCAAAGAAGATTAATGGCATCTCTCATTGTGTACTGACCAGAAGGGCTAAAGGCCGTGTGTCTTACAGACCAATATCTCTGGAGGGTGCCCAAGGAGCAAGGTTGTTCATGCTCTTCCCAATTACCTTGATGTGTCATATAACCCCTAAAGCACTTGTCATTCCAGATGTCCAGGTGTTGGCTTTGGTTACTACCAACTGCTCAATGATATTGAGGATGGAAATGGAGAAGCAGAAGGCTCCACCGAACAAAATATGATTGATGGCCTTTCCCCACATGCATTTAAACCTTGGAACAAGCCCATCAGGCCAAAAGCTCTTGTCCATCAAGTCTCATGATGTTTCCTTTAAACTTGCCCCTGGACCCTGTGTGAATCAGTCTTATGTTCTCTTTCAGTTAACACTGTCTGGGGTAACTTCAAACTGTGTAAAATGTGTTGGGTCTTGTCTCTCATTACCCTAGAGCAGGGGTGGGCTTCAAAAATTTCAGCAACGGGTTCTCCGCCCGGTTGCTGGGTGGGCGTGTCCGTAGTGGGTATGATCTAGTTGGCCTCCTGCACCACTGTGGGAGGGGGGATTTTCACCTTCCCCAGGCTCCAGAGGCTTTCCTTGAGCCTCTGGGAGGCAAAAACGGGCCTCCCCGGGGTCTGAGTCTCCGCACAGGCCCTGCACTTACTTCGCATCCAAAACAGGCCTTGTGAAGACTCCTGGGAGGAGTGGGCAGGGCCAGCCAGGGGTGGGATTTGGAGGTTTTCCAAACTAGCCATAACATTAGCTACAGGTTCTCCCAAACCCGGGCGAACCCATAGCAGCCCATACCTACCCTAGAGCCAAGGGTAATGCTGGCAACTTTAAGATGCATGGACTTCAATTCCCAGAATTCCCCTGGCTGGGGAATCCTGGTAGTTGAAGTCCATGCCTCTTAAAGTTGCCAAGGTTGGGACCCCCTGCCTTAGAGGGAAGCCAGATGACTACTATGACTTCAGACAGTGGCATTAGAAGCAGGATAGGGTGCAGCATCGAGATGGTCCACCCTCATAGAGTTTTATGTGAAGCACTTCAATGAATTAGTGGGGAAAATTCATAAAATAGTAGGAGAAAGCGGGTTAGCCAGTATGGAGGAGAACCTGGACTTTATAAGGTCCTGTACTACTACTCCTGGCAGCCCTAGGCAACAAAGCTAATAGTGAGTCCTACTACATTTTGTAGCTCTACTGCAGGCAGGGCCGGATTTTCCTATAGGCTAACTAGGCTTCAGCCTAGGACCTCAAGATCAAGAGGGGCCTACATTCAAATTGTTAGCAAAATTAAAATTACACTATTCTAAAAACAGGGAACACTAAAACACTGAACCGAAAATAAGGAGAAATTCTACGCATATGACTAATAAACAAACATAAAAATGTATTGGTTAAGATTGTTCCAGCGCCGCAGCAGTTGGGGAGCCCGCCCACGTTCCTGGCACCGGCGGTCGGACGAGAGGCGCGGCCGCTCCCAGTAGCCGCCCCGTCGACGCAGAGCCCACCAGCGGCCAGGCAGGTGAGGGCGAGAGGGCCGAGCCGGGCAGCTGAGCACAGCAGGGGAGGCAGCTGGCCTCGCTGCCTTTGCCGCAGAGCAGAGCTGCCCCCCGTCAGGAGGCCAGCTATATATATTGATATATATTGATATATATCACAGTAATGATTATTTTATTGTCTCTCATGTAATTTACAAACTTAAAAATGGGAGGTGAAAGGGCCTCATAAGTGGAATAGCCTAGGGCCTCTTTTCATCTAAATCCGGCACTGACTGAAGGGGTGGGTTCCGGCAGTTGCTACTGCTGGTTTACTCACGTCCACGTCCCCTGCGTACGTGTGCTACGCACACATGTGCAGTGCAATAAAAAATTGCTCTGCGCATGCGCAGAAACAAAAAACAACATGGCAGCACCTATGGAGCCACCCAAAGAACCGGGGCTGGGCAGGCCTGGGTTGCTGTCGATTCCAGCGACCCAGGCCACCAAACCACTACCAGTTTGGTTGAACAGGTCCGAAACAGTAGGAAGCCATCACTGCTCTACAGGTTCATCCTGCAATAATTAAAAAGCAGCTCACGAGCAAACTGCATAAGCTATTTCCTCCTAAGAAGCTCAGGGCCAAATACTCACCCTCAGAGGTTTTGCCCCATCCACTCACAACACAGAGTGTTCCGGCTTCAAATACATCATCCTTGTGGGGAAGACAGATAGGCTGTACTTCATAGCCTAAGAGAGGGAATACACCCGGCAATTTTAAATCAATGTTTTCTTTTGATGAACGCCCACAAATTTCACAGGGAAGATTTCATTTCTACATTTCTGTAGCCAAAGAATAGCTCAGGGGTACATCAATGCCACATGCAGAAGTTCCCAGATTTGATCTCCAGGTTTTTTCCCCCTCCCCGTTTAAAAAAAGAATCCAATAAGAAATAAAAAATGTATTCCTAGGTTCCAGAGAATGGTTTTCCTCTACAACAGGGGTGTCAAACTTGATTTCATTGAGGGCTGCATGAGGGTTGTGTTTGACCTTGGCTGGCCGGGGTGGGCGTGGCTAGGGTGGGCGTAGCCAGCTTGACATCACTCGTGTGGTGGTCCGAGCGCTCTGCCAGCAAAAATTGGGTCCTGAGCTCCATTTTCAGCTGTCATGGCCTCCTGCAGCCCTCTGCTAATGAAAATGGAGCTCCTGAGCATACGGCCCTCCTGAGCTCCGTTTTCACTCACAGAAGGTTGCAGGAGGCCATGACAGCCGAAAACGGAGCTCAGGACCCTGTTTTTGCTGGCAGAAGCACCCAGGCCAGGTTTCATTGTTTACAGGGCAGTCCCATGGGCCAGATCTAAGTACCCCATGGGGCGGATCTGGCCCCCGGGCCTTGAGTTTGACACCCATGCTCTACAGAGTCTCTCACAGCTATGGCCACCCTTAACTCCCTTAACTCCCTTTGCAAAAAAAAAAAAAATCTTGGCCAGACCCCTTCTAGTGATGTCATAGGCTCTTCCCAAAGTTGGGAGGTTGAGTTACAGCCTTCCTCTCTCTCAAGCATTCTCCATTTTTGGCGCACACTCCCACCATTTTCTTTAATAGTGCTTCGCTCGAGTCTCTTCTTACCATATTGTACCTGGTGTTTCAAAAACAGCAATGCTATATCTGAATCCATATGCCCAAATCTGTTGAAGTCAGGATGGACAACAATTTCAGAGACTGAGACGCTCTGTTCTTCTTCATCCCCACTGCTGAGATCAAACTCCCCAACAGTCACAATCAGATTCTTCACAACTTTTCTAAAAAAGAGCGGAAAGAATTATTGTTCAGCCAGTTGGCCCTATCATAAAGTATATGTCCGATGTAGTAAAATCAAAGTTATGATTCCTTGATTCTACACGGGAGAAAAACTCCCCAAACTTGCAGTGGTGATACCAAGCAAATTCAAGGAAATTCATTCAGCTCTCATTTGCTTGCAACAGCCTTTTCACCTGTTGGGCTTGCAAATCCCAGAATTTCTAGCAAGAAACCCAGAATTCCAAGGCTTCCTTCTTAGAAACTGGAATTCATAAAACATCTGTCAAGCACCTGAACAGAATCATTTTAATGTGAGAGGCATGTAGTAAAGATAAAAGGTAAATGTTTCCCTGTCCAGTCGTGTCCAACTCTAGAACGTAATGTTCATCTCTATTTCTTGGCTGAGGAAGCCAATGTTATCTGAAGAAATTTCCATGGTCATGTGGCCAGCATGGCCAAAGGCAGACAGTATGCTGTTACCTTCCCACCAAAATGGTACCTACTTATCTACTCACAATTGCATGCTTTCAAAGAGCCGAGGTGGCGCAGTGGTTAGAGTGCAGTACTGCAGGCCACTTCAGCTGACTGCTATCTGCAGTTCAGCGGTTCAAATCTCACCGGCTCAAGGTTGACTCAGCCTTCCATCCTTCCGAGGTGGGTGAAATGAGGACCCAGATTGTGGGGGCAATATGCTGACTCTGTAAACCGCTTAGAGAGGGCTGAAAGCCCTATGAAGCGGTATATAAGTCTAACTGCTATTGCTAACTGTTAGGTGGGCAGGAGACAAGTCACCTTCAGTACTTAAAGCATTTGTATGATCTCGCCACACAACCAGACAAAATCAAAGATTCAAGAATGAGACAAACTTCATTAAGGTCTGTTCAGTGCTGGTCTTGACATTTTGGAAAGTTAGGAAAAATTTCCCAGTCTTGTTTTTAAATTAGCCAATGGTGATAGAATGCTTTTGAACACTTGAAATGCTTCCCTCCAGATTTTTTCCACATTTGGATTAAACTGCTGTAGTTTAACTCCCACCTTACTGCCATTTATATGATAAATTGACAACTAACTAACCTACAGTCTCCTGACTGTTTATGTCTTCTCACTCTTCCATTCCTTTCCCAGTCTCCCTGGGTTGGCTAGGAAATTCTGGGAACTGAAGTCCATAATCTCAAAATTGCCCAAGTTTAAAAAAAAAATTGCACTAACACAGAGGTGTCAAACTCAAGGCCCAGGACCAGATATGGCCCATGGGGTGCTTAGATCTGGCCACGGGGCTGCCCTGGAAACAGAGAAGGACCGACCTGCGGTGACTCTGCCAGCAAAAATGGAGCTCCATTTTCACTGGAAGAGGGTTGCAGGAGGCTGGCACAGCCAAAAAAACCAGAGCTCAGGAGCCCATTTGCTCTGGCAGAGCACTCAGGCCACCACAGGTATCCCAGAGACGAGTGAAGTTGAGCTGGGCACGCCCACCCTGGCCACAGCCACTCCCTACCCGAGGTCAAACACAACCCTGATGTGTCCCTCAATGTAATCGAGTTTGACACCCTTGCACCAACACCTCCTCCCTTCAGCCTTAGTTTACATTTTGCCTGCCAACTCCACAAGCTTTTTGCACAATGCTACTCCGTAAGCTGCCACCGTATCTCAGCAGTCCTTTAACCAGGCATCTTCTTCAATTACTTTCGGTTCCTCTCCAAGCAAGTTATATAAAGTGTAGCTTACAGATCTAAATCTACGACGCAGTGAGCTGCAGTGGCCACCACATCATCACCAATCAAACTGCCACCGCAGAAATGAGAACGGCCTCGCTTGACGGAGACCTATTCAGCAGGGAGAAAGAGGATGGGAGGAGACAGAAATCAGATCGTTGAAAAAAAAAGAGTTTCCAACTTTAAGTAATTGCTATAAGGCAGTCTGGTCAATTAGAAGTTTGATTAGACAGGAGAATTGTGATCAGCAGCCAAGGTTGGTCCTTGTATTCTAGGGAAATCAGTCATAGAACTGAAGCTATATAAATGGGTTTCTCTTGCCAAGGCATTATTAGAACTGAATTGGGGTTTGATATATGTACTAAGCAGTGTATCCTGGACTACAAAGCATTTCCCTTTGACCATTCTACTGTGCAGCTGGTAGATGCATTTGAACCTTCTTGGAGAATTTACTGAGGAACACCTGCTATTTATGGTTTAGCTCTGCACCTCGTCCTCGTTTACCAACCACAATTGGGACCAACCACTCCGTTACTAAGCGAAACTACAACCGTGTTTACGATCTTACTTCGGCTTCCCTTTTGCTTTACAGACCTGTGAAGGTCGCAAATGGACGGATGGGTTGCAAAGTTGCCCTTTCGTCACCCTGATCGCTGCAAAACGGTCGCTGTATGAGACAATCGGTAAATGAGAACGATCTATAAAAGCTGATCTTTGTTTTGTTTTTGTTTTTAAAAAAAGATGAACGGCAGTTCCTGGGAATAGCAATAAGCAATTACAATTAATTTGCTTAATTAATAAATAATTAATAAAAGCAATCATTTTTTTTTAAAAAAGCATAGATACCTGCCATGGTTGCCCTCCTGGCATAGACATTCGTCCTCCAATAATTCTTGAAAAAGACCCAAGTTGTAAGTCATCTTCCAGATCCATGAAGCGAAATCCACATTTTCTTCCTTGGGAAGCAGAAGGGAGGGGAAATGGATTTGAGGGTGTACTATTTTGGGGTTCCACCACAAAACCGCGCTCGACTAAACCACGCCTGACTAAACCGCGTCGCTGACGTCATCAACAGGGCGACAACAGTGCGGAGACAGAAGCACGCTGTAAATCCTAAACCTAAAATTAACCCCTAAATCTAAACCTAACCCCCCTAAACCTAATCCTAAACCTAACCCTAAACCTAACCCTGAACCTAACCCTGAACCTAACCCTGAACCTAACCCTAACCCTTAAGCTAACCCTAACCCTAACCCTAACCCTTAACCTAACCCTAACCCTAACCCTAACCCTAACCCTAACCCTAACCCTAACCCTTACCTTAAGTTGAATCGGCTTGCTTTCAAAGCGCTATTTAAAGCGCCCTTCTTTCTCCGCACTGGCTGTTGTCGCCCTGTTGATGACGTCAGCGATGCGGTTTAATCGGGCGCGGTTTAGTCGAGCGTGGTTTTGACGGGTCACGCTATTTTTGTAGTCTTATATGAGACCAAACCAATGGTGGGTTCCTACTGGTTCGGATCTGTTTGGCTGAACCGGTAGTGGTTTGGTGGCCTGGGTCGCTGGAACCGGCAGCAACCCAGGCCTGCCACACACCCCAAACTGTTCTCCTACGGCGGCACCATCTTGTTTTTTTTGCTTCTGCGCATGTGCAGAGCAATTTTTATTGCACTGTGCATGTGTGTGCAACGCACATCAAGCGTGCAAAATGCCCGTGCCTGGTGCAGCCACGGCCAAACTGGCAGCAGTGAGTGCCAGAACCCACCCCTGGACCAAATACTACCTCCAAGTCATATTTGGATATCTTGTCCCAAAGGTTCACAACTGGGACCAGAATTTCCATTTGTTAAGCAAGGTAGTCTTTAAGTGAGTTACACCCAGTTGCACAACCTTTGCTTGCCACAGTTCTTAAATGAATCACTGCAGTTGTGAAATGAATCATACAATTGTTAAGTGAATCAAGCTTCTCTTCCCTCCCCCCTCGCATTGACTTTGCTTGTCAGAATCCAGATGGGAAGGTTGCAAATGGAGAACAGATGATCCCGGGAAAACCCATCGCCATTGTAAATACATGCTGATTGCCAAGTGCTCAACGTTGTTGCCATGCGACAGTTGGGATGCTGGAACCATCGTAAAGGTGGGGCCTGGTCAGATATCACTTATTTCAGTGTTCTTGTAACTTCATACACTCACTAAACAGATGATCTTAAATCAAGAACTACCTGTACCTAAAGCCAGGAATGTCCAGCAGAAGTAGAAAAAGATAGTGGATGCAACCATCCATATGAAATCTTGTCGCTTTCTCATGTACCATGTGTGCAAAGCATCAGGGGTGGGTTCCGGTTTCGATTACTGCCAGTTCGCTCAGGGACGCGCTTCGGGGGCGCGTGCACACTTGATGTGTGCTACACGGGCATGTGCAGTAGTAAACAAAATTGCTTTTGTGGATGCGCAGAAGCAAAAAACAAATGGGGGTCCCTATGGTGCCACCACTAGAACCGGTTAGGGGCCATGGACAGCCAAGTTACTACCTACTTGGCCAAACCGATCCGAACCAGTAGGAACCCATCTCCGCAAAGCATGTAAAAAAGGGCAGACTTCATTTACAGTTATGACTTCCATCTTGATTTTTGGGCACACTCATCCCCATGGATGCACCTGGATAAATAGTGTAAATATTAAAAGAAGGACAACCTTACCTCTTTCCATCCTCTCAAAGTCCAGTGATTTAGAAAGGGCAAAGTTCTCAGACAGGTGTTCATGAGAAGACAACCTCTGCCATTCATCCATTCCACTTAACTTGCCTGTTTCTGAACTCTGGAAAACTGTGAAAGTAAAACATTTTGTGGGAAGTCTTGTGGGACCAATTAACAGGCAATGATGGTTCTTAAGGGATTTGTACCCTGAGATACTTTGGTCTTAAAGTTCTAAGATCACTTCCAATTTCTATCATACAATAAACCAGGGGTGTCAAACTTAAGGCTTGGAGGCTGGATCCAGCTGGTGGGTGCTTAGATCTGGCCTGTGGGGGTCACCCTGGAAACAGTGAAGGACTGGTCCGCAGTGCCTCTGCCAGTGAAAATGGAGCTCCGTCTTCACTTGCCAAGGGTTGCAGGAGGCCATTGCAGCTGAAAATGGAGCTCATGAGGACTGCGGGCAGCACTCTCAAGCTCCGTTTTCACTGGCAGAGTGTTGCAGGAGGCTGTCGTAGCCGAAAACGGAGCTCGGGAGCCTGTTTTCACTGGCAGAGTGCTTGGAACACCACAGGTGCCTCCAACATGAATGATGTTGAGCTGGCCACACCCACCCTGGCCATGTCCACTCTGCCCCCCACCCCAAGTCAAATACAACCCTGATGCGGCCCTCAATGAAATCGAGTTTGATATCCTTGCAATGAACCAACCCGGAATGTGTGAAAAATGTCCTAATCTTTCTAAAACATTCATTGTATGAATGAAATCAATGGAAATTGAACGAAACAAATAAATTGTCCATGGCGAACCATGAGAATGTTCAGTAACAGAGGAAGCACTGCATCTACATCATGGGACTCAGGGGAAAGAAGAACACAAAATGAAAGGTGAGAACATCACACATTCCTAGTGTGATTCACAGACAGGCAGACTGAAAGTGACAGGAAAAAAAACCATTGTGCATGTTGTCCAAGGAATAGTGAGAATTTGATCTGAATTATAGATAGTCCTGAGTTAACAACCACACACCCAGCAAACTTTCTTTTGTGTGTGGGAAAAATAGGAGGACGAAGGAATATTATGTATGTTCACCTCCTTGAAATTATTTATAAAAATATAAATGCAAGGTTGTTTTTTTTAAAAAAACTAAAAAATAAATTTTAATAATGTTTCCCGTGTTTTCCTGAAAATAAGGCCAGGCCTTATATTAATTTTGCTTCAAAACACGCATTGGGGCTTATTTTCTGGTTAGCTCTTATTTTCGGGGAAATGCAGTACTAAATGCACCAGGGGTGGGTTTCAAAATTTTTAGAACCTATTCTGTAGGTGTAGCCTGTTTTGTGGGAGTGGCTCGGTGGTCATGTGACTGGGTGGGTGTGTCTTGGTGGGCATGTGACTGGGTGGGTGTGGCCAACTTGGAAAATGTGGTGAAACTCACTTAACAATGCTCTTGCTTAGCAACCAAAATTTTGGGCTCAATTGTCATAAGTTCTCTCCCTCTCTCTCTCTCTCTCTCTCTCTCTCTCTCTCTCTCTCTCAAACTTACTCACTCACTCACTCACTCTCACTTTCTTTCCTTCCTTCCTTTTGTCTCTTTCCACCTCTTTCTTTCTTCTCTCTCTCCCACTTCCTTTTTCTTTTTTCTTTCTTTCTATTTGTCTCTCTCTTTTTTCTCTCACTCTCCCTCCATTCCTTCCTTCCTTCCTTCCCTCCTTCCTTCCTTTCCTGTGTGTATCTTTCCCCCTTCCTTCCTTCCTTCCTTCCTTCCTTCCTTCCTTCCTTCCTTCCTTCCTTCCTTCCTTCCTTCCTTCCTTCCTTCCTTCCTTCCTTCCTTCCTTCCTTTTGGAACAAATTTCACAAATCGGTTCTGGCATACCGGTGCGAACTGGGAGAAGCACACCCCTGAAATGCACCCATCTGGCTGACGATCTTAACTGGGGCTTTATTTTTGGGCTAGGGCTTATATTATGAGCCTCCTGAAAAATCATCCAAGGGCTGATTTTCCAATTGGGTCCTATATTCGGGGAAACAAATGTTTCCAATGTCTGAAAACGGTTCAGCCTCAACTAAAAAACAAAGATTCAAAAGGTAAGAATGTAAAGCAATCTTCCACAACATTATGAGTAATTCTACACAATGTTGATCACGGTGACTAATCATTAAGCATGCATCTGCTAGAAGACATGCAAATCTGGCTAGGCTGCAGTAAGCCACCATGCAGTTTTCTAAGAACACATCTAAAGTTTATATTTATGTAGGACCCAGAAACTTTGCTGAAATAACAAGTTGTGCTTGAGGCTAGGGTTTAGGGCCACAAAATGGCAACATCCTATTCATATTTTAATTAAAATAAATTAAAAAAAATAGGTAGGGCAAGAGGTTTAGTGAACTATTTAAATTTCACTGGACAAAGTAAAATCCACTGACAAAATTTGTGTCATCATTTAAACATACAGGTCAGGGGTGTCTAACACAAGGCCCGCAGACCAGAGGCGGCCTGTGGGGCCATCCTGGAAAATATAAGGAGCCAGCCCGCATCGCTTCAGCCTGGCCTACCTGCATCACTTCACCCCAGTCTACCTGCGTCCCTTGTCTACTCAATGTGAAGAGGAAACATCTGGCCCACATAGCTTTGGCCCAGTCTACCCAATGCAAAGAGGAAACATGCCAACAGTTTCGGGAGTGGCGTCAAGCTGGCCATGCCCACCCAATTAGCCATGCCCACAATTGGCCACACATACCAGTTAGCCATGCCCACAATTGGCCACACACATCAGTTAGCCATGCCCACCTAGCCCCCCAAAGTCCACCACAGCCCTGATGCAGCCCTCAATGAAATTGAGTTTGACACCCCTGATATAGGTAATCCCCATTAGCAACCATTCAGAATTAACTATAGTGATGAAAAAGTAAGTTTTCAACTAATTCTTACATTCATGACCCTCATAGGTCTGTAGAAAGCCAAGAAAAGCTGAAGTATGATCATAAGTACAGTCGCAGTTTCACTTAGTGACTGCTAATGCCTAATGAAGTGAGTTGCTGGCCCCAAATGTGATCACTAAATAAGGACTACCTGTATTCTCCAGAAATATCAGGTGACTCAGAATTCCAGATGTAAAGATGCTTTTGATAACTGGCAAGAGAGTCCATGGGGTGAAAGGCAGTGGTGGGATTCAGCCGGTTCGCACCGGTTGTTAAATTACAACCCTCACACACATACACTATCAAAGTGGAGAAATGGGCAATGGAGCGGCTGGCATGAGGGAAGGAGAAAGCAGTTTTCTCACTTTCTTCTCCCTGCTCCTCTTCCTTCCCTTGTGCCAGCTGCTGCATTGCCTGTTTCTCCATTGCAGTGCAGGATCCACTTTGATAGCGGGGTGATGGTGGTGGTTAATTTAACAATCGGTTCACCCAGAGTCAGGTTGACCATCACGGGAGGCTCATCCTGCATGTGCGGCAAAGCTGGAGAACAGAGATGAGCCACACCTTCCACGACAGCCAACCCAATCCTGGGCGAACCGGTTGTTAAATTATCTGAATCCCACCACCAGTGAAAGGGAATTTAAAGACTCAGAAGAGTCGGGGTTAGTCACTTGCAAAGCTTTTGCTGGGCATTTAGGAGGGAACGAGACAAATACTACTACCTGAGTTACCTAAATCGTAAACATGTTGTAGTACAATAATTGAAAGACCACTGGGATAAATTCAGAGTTGCTTTTGAGAGGGAAAACCCATCGGGGTCAGGGAAAGTGAAAGACCTTTTAGCCATTATGATGCCAAAAAAAATCGATATTTTGCAAGCCATTTTATAAACAACGAGAGTCAAGATCTTTCCCTTGGCAGTTGGGGAGACCACACACAGCAAGAAATGTAAAAACAGAAGCCATGTAAAAAGAGAAATGTAAAAACAGAAGTCCTGCAAGAATCCTTCAAGTCCTTCAAAACCTTTTAAAAAGATGCTTAGCTATAGTTTTAATGGGGAAAAAAAGACATTTTAAAGACAAGAGGACTCAAAATACAAATTTTACATTTTGACTCCTTTTATTCCGTGCCATCTGGACTTTTTTCAGTTCCTTAAGGAAGACTGACTAATCCCTCTGGAATACTGATGTTTGGCTAGTTTAGGGGTTGGCAACCTTAAACACTCAAAGAGCCACAAAGGTCCTAACTGGAAGCCCACCTTTCAATCCTGGAGCCGACCGGAAGTCCGGTTCCCCCACCATAGAGTCTCCTCCTAGCACGTCCTTTTTCCTTTGCTGACCAGAAGTCCGGTTCCCCCACTGTAGAGTCTCCTGCCAGCATGGCATCCTTTTTCCTCTACCTGTCCTCACCGAAAGCCCTATCAATTGTGGAGCTGACTGCAACAGGGAGCTGCAGAAGAGGGATGAAAGAGCCACATGTGGCTCCAGAGCCCCAAGTTGCTGATCCCTGGGTTAGTTATAGGAAAAGGGGGAAGTGGGTTTGTTTGTGAGTTGCTTCCCAGGATTGGAGGTGATCTTTCCTAAACAAAGCCAGTTATGTAAAAAGGACCATGGATGCATATTGCTCAGTAGTAAGGCCTCCTGTGTTAGATAGAGCTTACTTTCAAGAAAACAACAGTTTGGATAACATTCAACACAATACTCCTGGAAATTCAGAAAGGCATTTTAGACACAACCCTGGTTCTCTCATTAAGAGCTCCCTTTCCTTAGAATATTTTTAAAAAGCCAAATCAAATACTTTCCTGTGGCTACAATAATTGCAAACAAACCAACATAATCACCCAATTTTGGAGGGGGAGGGTATTCCCCAACACTTACTATGTAGATGGAGACAGACAACGGGATAGAGGAACCATTGCGATATTTGCATGGTTTGTGTAAATCACAACCAAACAATCCTTTTTAGCAGCAAGTGGGAGTTTAAGAAAGGATGGAAGCAAAAATAGGCTTCAAAAGACTTTTTCTACAACCCACCACGTTGTTCTAGAAAAAGGAGAAATGAAGAAAAGATTCTTGTTAACCTGCTGTATTTAGTCAAGGTCCCCTTTGCAGAAACAGGACAATTTAGCACTTTGACCTTAATGATTTAATACCTGTCCTTTTCCAAGGGATTATGGGAATTGTAGTTTAAAGGGAACAAACAGGTATTTTATTAGGTAAGATTCATTGGGGAGAGAAGTGAATGAATTATCCCTAAAAACTCTTACAAATATTTTAAATGAAGTGTTCAGAAAGGGGGATGTTAGAAACTTTCTCTTTTTCTTTCTTTCTTTCTTTCATTCTTTTTTTCTTTCTTTCTTCTTTCTTTCTTTCTTTCTTTCTTCTTTCTTCTTTATTTAAATTATTCTTAAACTTGCTTTATCTTTTTTCCTTTGTCACCATGTAAAAAAACATTAAGTAGCAGTACAACGAAAAACTTATGCTAAGTGATCAGCTTAAGTTGGAAAATGTTATTCTACAACAAATACAATGATCTTTTTTTTAATATTGCTGTATTCAATATATTCAATTCTGGATTTTAAAAAAGACTAATGCTCATTAATATTGATAATCCTTTTTTATCTTCAACACTCTAAGTGATGTAAATATTAGAAAGTTAATAATCAGTACAGATATCACTGTACTGTAACTATATGTTTTATATTAACATTTACACCATCAAAAAGAAAACATTCCTACTATATAAGTAATTGGATGCACATATAGTATAGTGCTTTTAACCATGATTTACTGAAGAAAACGTTTTTGTTAGTTAAGCTGTAAATATATGGGACTAATCTATAACCATGATTTACAAATTACATATGTGAATTTTCACAGCACAGGAAACTAAAAATGAAAGAAACAGCATCAGGGTTTACTGTAATGTTTGAACCCCTCACACTAAATCAAAACCTAAATGGACTAAATGATTAATTGTCATTTAGGAATGTTAGTATTTTGTAGATTGGTTTAGATTGTTATTAAATGTTCATTCGTTAACATATAATTAGCTATGATAATAATAATGAAATGATAACCTTAATTGGTAAAAATAACTTGGATATAAATTGTAAATTGGGACTTAGGGAAAAGACCTATACATTTTATTAATAAATTCGTGTTTAGAGCTTGCTATAAAGGTAAAACTTTTTTTGGGAGGGGGGCTGATGAGAGGAGAGGTGATATAAATAGAAAATAATTTTTAGTTAACTACAATAATAATAAGGAAATGTTAATGGATAATGTTTAATTATATAATTGGGGCTTACCAGGGGTTGTAAAAATCTAATATATATATATATTGGTATGCCCAAGGGTTGTGACTTTAAGTATATACCTCCCACCCTGGCTGGCTGATAAAAGGAGTCGTTCTCTGTAGCTCAAATGGTTAACTCCCTGCCTGGGGAGGCAATAGAGCACAGGTTCGAATCCCAGTAAGGATATGGCTAGCTGATGAGAGCTAAATAGCTTGAAATAGATCTATACTAGTCTTCCTTTATTTATTTATCAGCACAAATAATAACACAAATATAACAAAGGCAACAGTAAAAATATTGGGTTTCTGTCTGGATGGACTCTTGTGACGAGCCTAATGACAGAGAGTGGAAGTGTGACCTTCCTCCCACACTTGGGCATACCAGGGGTTGTGACTTTAAGTATATACCTCCCACCCTGGCTGGCTGATAAAAGGAGTCGTTCTCTGTAGCTCAAATGGTTAACTCCCTGCCTGGGGAGGCAATAGAGCACAGGTTCGAATCCCAGTAAGGATATGGCTAGCTGATGAGAGCTAAATAGCTTGAAATAGATCTATACTAGTCTTCCTTTATTTATTTATCAGCACAAATAATAACACATATATATATATATATATATATATAGTGTCACAACCCCTGGTAAGCCCCAATTATGGGAGGAAGCTAACTGCTTCCATCATCTGTCAATCGGCTCGTCACAAGAGTCCATCACGACAGAAACCCAATATTTTTACTGTTGCCTTTGTTATATATATATATATAACAAATATATATATATATATATATATATATATATATATATATATATATATATATATATATATATATATATATATATATATATACATACATATACATATACATATACATATACATATACATATACATATACATATACATACATACATACATACATACATACATACATACATACATACATACATACATATATATATATATATATATATATATATATATATAATATTTGTGCTGATAAATAAATAAAGGGAGACTAGTATAGATCTATTTCAAGCTATTTAGCTCTCATCAGCTAGCCATACCCTTACTGGGAATTGAGCCTGTGCGGTATTGCCTCTAAGGCTGATGTGTTAACCATTGAGCCACAGATATATATTATTAGTAAAAGCAAATTGGATATAAGCTTTAAATTGTGAGTTGGGGGGAAAGGGCGGGCGGAAATGCTTAGATATTTTATGAACTGACTTTGTTTCAGAATATGTTATAAAGGTGTAATGTTATTGGAGGTTTATTGAAATTGCAAATGAATGCCAGTAGGTGGTTGTGTCTTTAAATACAAATGATTTTAGATAAAAACAAGTCTAAGTAATTGCAATTAAATGAGAATTGTGGTGCAGTTAAACTAAAATTCATTAAAAAGTTTGATTTAAAATGTACAATTCAATTTGAATGAAGTATATGCAATGATCGTGGAAGAAACGCACAAAATGTATTTGTAACCAATCGGCACGCTTTCTACAAGATGTAACGAAAGATGATTCTTTTTTTTGTGTTTTTGTTTAATTAAAACAATAAAATTCTTTTTTTTAAAAAAGAAACCTAAATGGATGGGTTTAAATTCCGCTTGGAGGAATGTATGAACACAGTTCTTGTAGTGTGTGAAGGATGATTTGGGGCTTAACCTATTAGATAAACATTCGCTAATTTTATCTTAGTCATCAAACTGTAACTAAGCAGAATGCATGAATCTAGCTGGTGAATGGATGTCATTGGTTTCTATGGGGAAATATAAAGATCTCAATCGAAGAGTGGGAGTAGTCTGAGCACATGAAGGGGGTGGGGTTGAAGATGCAGAGAAGAAAAGCGAACGTTGGCCATGTCAACGGAAGGGCTGTGAGTAAAGTCTAGCACACCTGGGGACTCTAGAGGGGTGCTCCATTTCAAGCTTCCTCAGATTCAGGTCCAATTTAAATACTGAAGAAGAGCAGAGGACTTAAAACTGCCCGATTTTCAGCCCCAGGAATACAGTCTGAGCAGGTGCAAGAGTTAAGCGCTCGTAGTTTGCCAGAACTCCTTTGCTGCAATATTGTATTTCTATTTAAATTATTACTGTACTCTAATGCAGTGTTTCTCAACCTTGGCAAGTTGAAGATGTCTGGACTTCAACTCCCAGAATTCCCCAGCCAGCGAATGCTGGCTGGGGGATTCTGGGAGTTGAAGTCCAGACATCTTCAACTTGCCAAGGTTGAGAAACACTGCTCTAATGAATCCTTCTAACAAGGGGTGCGGTGGCCTAGAGGGGGAGCTCTCGCCTCACAATCAGGAGGCTGTGGGTTCAATCCTAGGTTGAGGCAGATATTTCTCTCTGTGGGCACAATGAGAATAGATCGTAGATGTGCTGTGTCTTTCCTATTGTTTTTAAAGGTCAAAACATTTAATAAAAAATATTTTAAAAAAAGAGAATAGTTCTGCTGAATATAACTCCGTGTTGGCAACAGGAAGGGCATAAACACTCAGCTCCATTCAATGAATTCTTCTAACATTGCATCAGTAGAATCCAACAATTTCTGTCTATACATGTCCTCCCTTTATTCTTTCCTCTCTTCTGAATAAGCATTTTCTCTTTATTTTCCTAGATCAGTGACGGATAACCTTTTTTGGCTTGCATGCCAGAAGAAGGGTGAGTGGGGGGGGGGGTCATGCGGGAGCGTGCCACACCCATAATGCTATGTATGCAACCCCAGCGTGCATGCACGTGACCAGTGCTCCCCACTGCTTTTGGTGCGCTTTTTTTGCCCTCCCCAGGCTCCAGAGGCTTTCTAGGAGCCTGGGGAGGGCGAAAACAGCCTCCACCCGCCCGGAGGCCCCCCGGAGGGTTCAGGAGCTTCCCTGAAGTCTCCGGAGAACAAGAAATCGGCCCTACGTACAAACCGGAAGTTTGGGAACGGATTTCTGGTTTGCTCAAAGGGCTGTTTTGGGGGCTCCGGAGGGCAAAAAACGGCCTCAAAAGAAGGCCAAAGTCAGCTGGCCAGTGCACGCATGTGCGTTGGAGCTGACAAGGCAACGCCTTGTGTGCCCTAATAAATGGCTCCGCAGTCCACCTGTGGCACACGTGCCATAGGTTCGCCATCACAGCCCTATGCAATGTACAAGTAGTCACAAGGTCTTGATATACTTAGAAGGAAATCAGTTTCCTTCTAATTGCTTTGAATGTTGACTGCAATCCATTTGCACGTTCCAAGTTCCTTCTCTGGACAACTAAGCTTGTGGCATTCTTTACACCAAGACAGTGTTGGAACTTTCAGCCCAGCTCTGCTTCCCCGAGGGGGTGCCCGGCTGAGCTTACCTCCTCCTCAAGGCAGCTGCTGTTGTTCTTACTCTCCTTGGTCAGGTTGCTCATGGTGTGTGCGGGAGGGCTAAGTGTGTGGGTCAGAGGGAGGCCGACTCCCTCTCCACGCAAGGAGACCTGGCTTTGTAAACAAAGCATCCTCAGCAATAGGATGGGAGACCACCATGAGAGGTCAGGAGGAAGGGATAAGGGGATGGTGAAAGGGAAGCAGGGCTGCCGATGGCCAAGTGCTAAAGCAGGACATACTTCCTTCCTTCCTTCCTTCCTTCCTTCCTTCCTTCCTTCCTTCCCTCCCTCCCTCCCTCCCTCCCTCCCTCCCTCCCTCCCTCCCTCCCTCTTTCCTTCTTTTTTTTCCTTCCCACCAGGGCCATTTCCAAGAGTTCTGGGTGTTTACATAAATATATCTGGAAGACAACCAGATGATGAAAAGCTGTGTTCAACCAAAACATGATTGTGGCCTAACATGTTGTGCGAGCCTATCTTTTGCAATGGATAAAATATTCAAGATATTGTGATTAAAATAAGTGATTAAGACATGTGATTCAGCCCAAGTTTTGCGTCATTCCTTTGTTGTTGTTTAGCAATAGCAATAGCAGTTAGACTTATATACCGCTTCATAGGGCTTTCAGCCCTCTCTAAGCGGTTTACAGAGTCGGCATATTGCCCCCAACAATCTGGGTCCTCATTTTACCCACCTTGGAAGGATGGAAGGCTGAGTCAACCTTGAGCCGGTGAGATTAGAACCGCTGAATTGCAGATAACAGTCAGCTGAAGTGGCCTGCAGTACTGCACCCTAACCACTGCGCCACCTCGGCTCTCCTGTTTGTTGTTATGCTTAGCTAAGCTGAAACTAGCATCAGTTGGCAGTTCCCCAATCATATCCAAACACAATCATTTGGTCAAGAACTATCAAGGAGGAAGAATATTTTGTGGTCGGGAACTTCCTAACTGTAGCACTACCATAATCTTACTACGTACTTTATAAGAATCCAGTATATTCTGATAACAGAGCCTGATATACCCTTGTTGAAAGAAATGTTCTTCTGGGTTCGGCTCCAAGTGGGGGGAAAAACCACTGGAGACATGAAGGCTGCTTGGAAAGATGGTTTTAATGGTGGACAGGACCACATGGCTTGAGTCCTGAACAGAAAAGGTGATCACATGCTTCAATGTTGGTGGAGAAAAAAGAGAAGGGAGGCTGAGATGCTGAGTCCCTGGTTTTATGCCCTCTCTTGCCTTTGATCTTGAGCTTGTATTCTGATTGGTTGTCAGACTCCCATGGGGCCATGCAGGGACAACTCTCTAGGCTGCGTTTTGAATCCAGGTTTGGTTGAGTTCTCAGATGCCATGTGGTCAGTCGAGTAAAGGGTCAATATTATCATGCCTTAATCCCATCCCCCCTAGAGCTGAAGTGGAGAACCCTTTATTATGTAAAGGGACTGGCTTGGCCTTCTTAACGGCCCATTGACAAAGCGGGTGGAGGCAGGAAGCTACAGGGAGCTATTCTCTCTTTATAAAACATGTTTCTTCCTTTTCACATCCAGGGAAATATAATATTCTGCCTTTTCAATATTTCCTAGGATATTTCATTTTTCTGGGAGAGGGCTGGGTGATAACTTTCCACAATCCCTCCTCTTTTTTTTTTTTTTTTCAAAACATGACCCTACAGCACAAGTTCAAGAGAAGGTAATTTAACATTTTGGCCTTGCAGCTCTATTCAAAATATTTTCTTTGAATACTTTGGGATTTAGAATCAGTTCTCCCTACTGATCTTTGTGTTCCTGTGAATCAGTGGTGGGTTTCCAGTTTTTTTTACTTCCGGTTTGCTCATGCGTGCAGACCTCTGGGTGGGTGGGCGGAGCCTCCCACCGCCGCCACTACCTGATCCGGGCCGAACCGGGGGCAACCCACCTCTGCTGCAAATATTTCTGTGGCTTCAGCTATGGAAATATTGGACCGACAGTCAGGGTTCATAGGCAAGTCAGCATATCAACTTTCCCCATTATGACTGCGCATATGCTGTATCTAGTTTTTTTTCTTTAAATAGCCATTAACTTGATCCATTATTTGAGCTATTGGCACTCTGATCTTCAGACTATATCAAGTCTGAAATGCAAACATTTTAATTTTTCTAGAGAAGACTGTAATTTTCTTACATTGCAATTCCCAATTAATACATTTTCTGACTTTACTTCAAATAGGAAAGTTTTATACAGGTAGTCCTTGAGTTACCACCAAAATTGCCCCCAAAGTTTATGTTCCCAAAGTGAAACACTTGTTAAGTGAGTTTTACGACTTTTCTTGCCGCAGTTGTTAAGTCAGTGTTTCTCAACCTTGGTAACTTGAAGATGTCCGGACTTCAACTCCCAGAATTCCCCAGCCAGCAAATGCTGGCTGGGGAATTCTGGGAGTTGAAGTCCGGACATCTTCAAGTTGCCAAGGTTGAGAAACACTGTGTTAAGTGAACCATTGAGTTTGTATAAGTTAGTAAGATGGTTGTTAACCCATTGACTTTGCTTGTCACAAAAGGAAATCACGTGACCCAGAGACGTGGCAACCGTCATAAATATGAACCCTTTGCCAAGCATCTGAATTTTGATCATACAGCCATGGGGATGCTGCAATGGTTATAAGGGTGAAAAATGGTCATTGCTCACTTTTTCAATGCTGTTGTGTTGTGGCCCAGCAGCGGCCGGCTAAGCTGTTGGTGGACTCTGACAGCGATGTCCATTATGGGACTGCTCTGGAGGATGAAGACTCTGGAGTGTGTTTGGAGTCAGAGCAGGGACTAGAGAGGCCCGCTGGTAACAGGTGGCATCTGAGTCAGGGAGCCATGAAGAGGAACAGAGGAAGGTTGTCCCTGATATGCGTGTGCGTAGAGCTGAGAAGGGAGCAGCTTTGGAGAAGATATCATAGAAGGGAATAGGGACAAGAGCTTATAGGTGGAGCGACGGGAGGGGAATCTTTGCAGGAAACAACAGTCCACTTTACTAGCCGTTGAGAAAACATTCCGTAAGTCTAATCTTGGTTTCTTGAAGATAGCGTTCTAGGCTCCTAGCCAAGGGGTGGCTTATCTCTGTCATTAGTCTGGCAGACAGCCAAGCCTGTGTCTGCATATTCATTAGAATCACGGGACAGAACATGTTGTAGTTTTGAACGGTTGCTAAATGAGCTGCTATAAGTCGAGGACTACCTGTAGTATAAGGCATCAGGTAGCTGATGCCCTATACCACGGTATACATTATTACATGAACAACTACTATAACGCTAAATTGGACTGTTTCCCTTCCGTATGCTGCCAGCCTGTGAGTTACATCTATTGAGGATATTCTCTAAAGCACGGGTGTCAAACTCACGGCGCCACGTTGCCATCATGTGACGAATCACACCGTTTTCCGCCTTCTCAGAACTAGGGTGGGCGTGACCTGCACGTGACCCATCTGGCTTTTGGACTGCCAGTTTGACACCCTTGCTCTAAAGCAGGGATGGCTAAACTTTGTGTCATCTTATGATGAAAGCGCATGTGCCCA
Source organism: Thamnophis sirtalis (assembly GCF_051295495.1). Taxonomy (NCBI): domain Eukaryota; kingdom Metazoa; phylum Chordata; class Lepidosauria; order Squamata; family Natricidae; genus Thamnophis; species Thamnophis sirtalis. The sequence goes on from NW_028261389.1 coordinate 17,674,638, forward strand.
TAATGCAATGTGCGTGTGACCCCTCCATGCCCTGCTGCCCACGTATGCGCACGCAACCCCCCCATGTGCACCCCACCCCCATGCCTGTGTGCATGACCCACCTGAGCTCCCCCCTCCCCGCATGCATGCGCACGTGACCCTCCACATGTGCCCCACCCTCCATGCATGTACGTCTGACCCTCTGGATGTGCCCCGCCCCTGCGTGTGTGACCTCCGCATGTGCACTTTGCCCTCTGCACATGCGCTTCGCCCCCTGCACATGCGCATGTGACCCACACATGTACCCCGCTCTCAGTGCCTGTGCAGCAGACACCTGAAAATCAGCTGGCCAGCGGGAGGTGCGAGCACATGCACAGTGCACGTGAGCTGGGGCAACAGCTCGCATGCCTGCAAAGAAGGCTCTGCGTGCCACCTGTAGCACACGTGCCATAGTTCGCCATCATGGCTGTAAAGGATTTCTAAAGTGTTATCACTTGCTAGGGGATAATCTGAGTTGAGTATCTCCCCACCTTGTGTCATTGTTCACACAACGGAGTTAACCAGGTCAGTTGCATTTATGCAACATGCTATGGTTATTGGTGTTAATGTTTATTAGCATTTTAGCCTGCCGTATGACATCAACCCAACTGGCTTAATTTCAAGGTACGAGGTGCAAAGCTGGAAAACGGATTAATTCATAAACTATGCTTGTGTTGTAAAAAATGCATTCAATGTTTGCCAGATTTAGTTGAAAAAGCTTAGAAAGCAATTTTTTCTGGAATGATGGTCGCTCAGGAGTCAAAAATTTTTTAGAGGTTCCTTCTTTTTATGAAATTTATTTTTCATTTTACTGGGAGTTAATAATATTTTATTCTATTTTGCGATTTATTACTTTCGGCACATTGAAATGCTTCTCCATAAATGCACAGAAACACACCAACTAAAATGAAAGATTAAGTTGCACCACACACATTCCAAAGCAAACACTCAAGGAAAAAAAAAACACCAGTAGTTTTATCATTTTTATATAAAATAGACATTTATATACATCTGCTTTGTCCCAAGACTTCTTTGATAATAATTTCTGAGGTCAAAAATCCATCCGTAATTTGACAATGAAAATAAAGGATCTTTCCAAATCTTGTTACCACTGGCATACAGTACACTGCTAAATTGTGCATTTAAATCCAATGAACGAAAATCAATATCTCAAAACTAAGAAAGGCAAAAGTGAAAATGAAAAATTCCACATCTATGCAATTAGCCTCAATTGGTAGAATTTTAAATAGCATCCAGATTTGGCAAAGAGAATTCTGAATGTTCATAGAAGCCATCAGTTACAATCAGTGTCCTCAGAAAAAAATATTTTTTTCAATGAACTCAGATCTACACCACAGAGAACATTGGCACATATTTTCTTTCAGAGATTACCATAATCTAAGTTGACACTCCCCCCCCCCCAAAAAAAACAAGTTTTCTTGTTGCTCCTTGTGTACGTAGAAGCAAGCTGCTAACTATTGCACATACCCTAGGCCAGTGATGGGCAACCTTTTTGGCGTGGTGTGTCAAAAATAGGCAAAAAATCGAGCATAACTCGCGTTGTGTGTCACTTCGACAAAAACATAAGACTCTGTGCCGGCCTGACTGGAGAGAGGCGCGCACTGTTCCCGCGCTCCTCTTCTGCGGGTCCTCCCTCGCTGCGCTGATGACGTGTGTGCGCACAGCACGCACACCTTACCAGCAGCCCCTGCGCTCAGAAAGGGGTGGTGGCGATACAGTAAGTGAGTGTGGGCGGGGGAGATCACACGTCCCATCCCCCCCCCCGTTCCTCCAGCACAGATTCTTCGGCGGCCATGCAGGAGCCGAGGATGAATCGCATGAAATCCTGTGCGTGTCACCCCAAATGGCTACGCGTGTCAGCACTGACACGCGTGTCATAGGTTCGCCATCACTGCCCTAGGCAAAAAAGCCCTACGGGGCTGTATTTTCACAAAGGAAAAGCGTGCAAGCAATAAGCTAAACACATAGTGCAACTGTAAAAAGTGTGCAGGGATTTTGGCAGGCTTTCAAATTTAAGATCAGAGCGGCTGTTAAGAAAACAATCTGAACCATGTAATTGCAATTCCATGACTCCAACTGTGGTCCCCGGTCTGGTAAGGCTTTATAAATTTTCATACACTGTCATATTTAATTATCCTTAATCCCCAGAAGTCTGATCATTGCTGGCATCCTAAGCGAATGCATGTAATTGTCAATATCCCCGTTTAGAAAGACTGAAGCTCAGTGACGGAATGCATGCTTTACATGCAAAAGATCCCAAATTCAGACTTTGGTTAAAGCAAAGATTAGATAACGGATGGTGAAAAACGGTTTGAAATAAATTGGGATTGTAATGGACAATACTGGGCTGCCCAGATTGATGATCAAACTGGAATAAGGCAGGTTCCTATAACCCAGGGGTGGGATTGAAAAAGTTTTACTACCGGTTCTGTGGGCGTGGCATGCAGGCGTGGCGTGGTGGGCGTGTCAGGGGAAGGATACTGTAAAATCCCCATTGCCTCCACACTCCAGGGAAAGGATACTACAAAATCCCCATTCCCTCCCGATCAGCTGGGAATAGAAGGGGGCAGGGCCAGCCAGAGGTGGTATTTGCCGGTTCTCTGAACTACTCAAAATTTCTGCTACCTGTTCTCCAGATCTGGTCAGAATCTGCTGAATACCACCTCTGCTATAACCGTATAAATCAGGGGTGTCAAACCAGCGGCCCACAGGTCGGATGCGTCACGTACAGGCCACGCCCACCCCCGTGTAGCAAAAGGGGGGGGTATTGCGATAAGTCAGGTGACAATGCGAGTTTGACACACCTGATCTAAATAATGCTTGTAAATATTTGAAGCAATGCTGAAACCCCAAACTTTCTGTTTTTATTTAGCATGTGAAGGAGAGGCACTTGCCACATGGTTGTATAAGTATATGAACAGTCTTTGAAGCAAGGGAAATAACACAAAGTAATCACTTTTGTAGTTCTGACAGCAGTGGTGCCCCTCCTCTCCAGCACATTCCTCCAGCAAAGGAATTGCTATTCCCTAGTATATTACATATATTTCTATATTCCATTTATTTTCAGCAATTGTGGCCAGATGGGACTCCAGAGACTGCAAAATATGCAACTTGGGACCAAAAGATGTTGACTTCTCTTCTACAGCACAAATTGCTTCTAAAAAGAATCACAAATCCACTGTAAAGAAAGGAAGATGGGAAGTTTCCTCGACTCAACCTATTTGTTGGGCTAGCTGACCCAATATTGCCTACGCTGATTCACAGGGGCTATCCAAGACAGAACCATCAAACACAGATGAGCATGGAAAGTAGATGTTCCACTATGTAGAGCAGGGTTCCCCAAATCCTGAGCCGTGGACCGGCAACGGGCCGTGGCATGGCATGCCAGCAACCGGGCCCCGCAAACAAGCGAAGGCCCATCTGCAGGATGCAGGCAGCATGCAAAACTACGCCGCCTCTAGTCCACAGAAAAACATTTCTCCGTGGAACCATTCCCTAAGTGCCCCAAAGACTGGGGGGTGTTGATGTAGAGCAGGGGTGTCAAACTCAAGGCCTGGAGGCTGGATCCAGGCTGCAGGGTGCTTAGGTCTGGCCCACAGGGCTGCCCTGGAAACAGCAAAGGATCAGCCTGCTGTGCCTCTGCCAGCGAAAACGGAGCTCGGGAGTGCTGCTCACAGTCCTCTCGAGCTCCATTTTTGCTGGCAGACGGTTGCAGAAAAATGTCGCAGCCGAAAACGGAGCTCAGGTGCCCGTTTTGCTGGCAGAGCACTCAAGATCACCACAGGGGCCCCTGACATGAGTGACATCAAGCTGGCCATGCCCCCACCCCCGAGATCAAACACAACCCTGGTGCATTCCTCAACGAAATCAAGTTTGACACCCCCTGATGAAGAGAATCCCTGAAGTGAGTTAGGGAAATGCCCAGCATTCAGCTGTGTGTGTGCCTCTATCTCCCTCGGCTTCATTTCAAAGATCCATTCATAACCTTCCAACAAACCTCTAAAAAGTATGCTGAATACTGCAGTTTGACAGCAAATTATGTTAATACAATGACTTTTTTTTTAAAAAAATCTGCCTTTAAAAGAAGGTCGTTGTTGATCACCAGGAAAACAACTGCACAAAATATTCGGCAAAGTGCTCAGTTTTGCGCTGTGTGGAAATGGATCTGCTCATGCTCCATGTTAAACTATAGTTTGCTGAATAACCACTGCTGACTGCGTTCACCAAAGATGCTAAGGTACATATTTGTAATCATAATATATAGTATTGTATGAACGGAAATACTCAGGGACAATAGCTAATGGCAGGCTCTATTCAGTTACTTTGTCTTGTCATATTACATGAGTTTCACCACTGGGGTTTATAAAGCAGTCAAATAAACTATAAGCATATCTTAATTGTGAACACAGTCATAAGTTTTTACTAGAAGTAGAATAACTTATCATGCCTAACAATATTTCTAGAGCTCCTGCACTTCAGGTTTTTCCCATGCACTTCAATGGACTGGATCCTTTGTATAGATCAGTGATGGTGCACTCGTCTGGAATGCAACCCGGAAGAGGAGCAGAATGAATGAACTTCCAGTTTCCAGCCCGCACATGTGCACCAGCTAGCTAGTCTTGCAGTTACCATGTGTGCACGGTCAGCTGGCTGGCGCACATGCTCACGCTGGAAAATTTAAGACCAGCTCTTCCCCAAGATGAGCCTAATTCAGCTTGAAAAGGACCCACATTGTCTGCATTTGCACAAGTGTGCAATACCAGAAGTTACCCAGAGGTAGTATTCTGCCGGTTCTGATGGTTCGGCCGAACTGGTAGCGGAAACCTGGCTCTACGTCAGTGTTTCTCAACCTTGGCAACTTTAAGTCCTGTGGACTTAAGTCCTTAAGTCCTGTGGACTTAAGTCCTTAAGTCCTGTGGACTTAAGTCCTTAAGTCCTGTGGACTTAAAGTTGCCAAGGTTGAGAAACACTGCTCTACGGCATCCCTCACATATGCATGCACTCACATATGCGAACCGATAGGGAAGGTGTTCTGACTCCCCCTTCGGCCTGTGAGTAACGCAGACACAGGCTTGGCTATTTGCCACTCTTTAATCACAGGAATTACAACTCCGATGGCTGAAAGCCCAGACAGATACTCTCATGCAAGAAGGGTTGCCAGCAACCCAAACCAAACGGAAATACAAAACAGACCAGACAAGAGTTCCTCAAGTCTGTTACGAACAGTTGTGTCCTACAAAAGGACCCCTCCCAATTTCTCACTTATATACTCTCTTGGGAAGGGCCAAGCCACAACCACCTGGGCTTGATTATCTCTTATGAGTCTGCCTCTGCAGCTGCTGCTTCCGTTTCTCCGCCCTCCTTTGCCTGGCATCAGGAACAAACTGCCTTGAGTCCTCCCCACTGCGCCACGCCTCAGGTGCCTCCTGGTGGCCAACCAGCCTCTCTGGTCCCTGCTCTGAGTCTGAACCCTGCCTAGGGTCCTCCACATCTTCCATAGCTGACTCATATAGGGTTCCTCGCTATCGGAGTCCATCAGCAACTCAAACGGATTCTGCTGGGCCACAACAGAAAGGTACCGGTAAGTGAATTCCACCCTTGAAGTTACCTCAGCAAGTTGCTGCTCACAGAAAGAGGAACGGTCCGGCTAATGCTGGATTTTTGAGAGCAGAAGGGGAAAGCAAAAAGGAATGAGAACTACTTTCTTTTCTAAACTCAAATTTTAGATGCTGTCTGGGGGGAAAAACATGGCTTGAAATGCAGCCCACTTTCAAGGACAGGAGTTAAAGTAATAATAATGATAATAATTGAACCAGTCCTGAGCAAGCTGGAATTGAAGTGCTTTTTGGTCCTCAAATTTAAAATTTATTAAAAATGAAGGCCGGATGGCTGATATAGGCAACCATGAAGAGTTTTCAGTCATGACCCATTCCTCCTGAGTGCATTTCAGTTCAAACATATAGAAATCAAAAATGGGAAAAGAATGCCCCTGTGTTCAAATCCACCCAATAAATCAGCCAGCCTGATTTATCTATCCACTCATTGTGACTTCGTTCCCCATTGCTTCCTTGAATGCCCAGCAAATATAAATCTGTAAATACTTGAAGAAATAGTTTCTTAGTAAGAAAAAATGTCAACTCTACTTAAATATGATAGTATTTCAACCACTGTCATTGTCAGATAATTGGTTATCATCTCAGTTCAAAGGCTAATTTTCCAGAATGTATACATGTTCTTCATTAGATTGCGAAAAATAAGCGGTAAATTTCAGCACCTGCATTTTTAGATCCATAAAGATGATATAAATAATCCTAAATGATCACATGTAGCCAGATTTACAAATTTATGTTGCCATTAAGTTTGTAAGATATTTTTACCATATCATATATCAATGCTTGAGATTCAGTCAGTCCCAATTTGTGATATTCTCTAATGGACTAAGGAGCATTTTCAGCTCAATTGGCTGTGATCAATTTCCCTTGAAAGGTTATAAATAATTTGTTGCATTGTTTTTCAGTATATCTCATTTATGCCTAAGGTCAAAAACACATGCGTTTAAAGCATTTAAAACAAATCTATGATTTCAGAGTGTTCCTTCATTTCAGCTGCTGCACATTTCAACATTCACAAATGAGATTTTTCTTCTTATAAATGACACCACAGCTCCTCCAGCTTGTGCAGAGGAGAATAATCTCCTATTTCTTGCTGCTCTACAGATTTGCAACTCGATGCAGATATAACTCCACTCTCCTGCACCATTTTCTTTGCTATTCTTCATTAAAACTAACAAGTAAATCTGGTTATGTATATATATTCTTTGGAAGGGGGGAAAAATCAGAAATTCCCAGTTTTCTCTTCAAGTCAGGATTAGTAGAGAATTTCTTCAGCATTGATGAAATTGACAAGAGTTGAACCTCCCTTAGACAAATTATGTCAGTTTCATTGAACTGAGAAGCGAAGGGAAATCATGGTCTATGACATTAATAAAACCTGACCCTGAACACGCTGTTTTCAACAAAGATGGAAATATTTATGGATGAAACAGTTGAGGCATCCTTCATACATTTATTCATGAGGAAATAGTATGTGAAATATTCATAGCTGTGCAAATCTGAACACACTGGTGGGTATAAGATTAAAATGTGCTTATTTATGATAGCTTTCCCAAACCAGATGATCTCTAGATGTGGACTTCAGCCTGCTTCATGTTCCTCTAAACGCATCAATTGGGTATGCTAAAAACTTCATCCTGGTAGATTATAATATATTTGGCACAATGGTTTTAGTGTAAATATTTATTCTCGATGGGCTTACATTTTTCCAAAAAGCCCTGAATCACAGCCATGTTGATCCATCAGGAAAAAAGATTTAAAAAAATAATAATCTACAGCTGGCTAATAAATTTTGATTTATTGCTTGCAGAGCTGTTGAGGGCCCACATTTAATGGCTAAAAGCCTCAGATTTCTGTATTACCAACTCCCTGAAAGTTCAGGATGATAACAAGAGCTTATTATCTAGAAAGTGCCACTTGTATAGTCAGATCTGTTACTCTGTCATTCGATGCTTCATTGCCTTATTCAGCATTTAAAATCTTAACTTCCCATCATCTTAATATAAATATCTATCATGCCATTTCACAGATAGGCATTCACTCTCTTCATCACCTGCCCAAGTCCAAAGAAGAAATGGGACTTGAATCAAAGACCCTTCCATGCAATCTCAGAATTATATATGCTATGTGTTTAAAAAATAATAATTCTCTAGTTTCCAGATAACAGGTAGTTTTTGACTTATGACCGCAATTGAGTACAAAATTTGTACTTTTGACTGTAATTGAGTGCAAAATTAAGTGAGACAGTTGTTAAATGAGTTTTGCCCGATTTTACGACCTTTATGGCCCCAGTTGTTCAGTGAATCACTACTGTTGTTAAGTTAGTAACACGATTGTTAAGTGAATCTGGCTTCCCCAGTGACTGGGGAAGGTGATCACATGACCCCGGGACTCTGCAACTGTCCTAAATATGAACCAGTTGCCAATCATCTGAATTTTGAACGTGTGACTGTGGGGATGCTATACTGGTCATAAGTGTGAAAAACAGTCATAAGTCACTTTTTTCAGTGCCATTGTAACTTCCTGAACAAATGGTTGTAATTCGAATAACACCTATAGATGATTTGAATTCTACTATGTAAAACATGCTGCAGAGCTGTTATGCCTTTCCCTTGTTAATGGATGCTGTGCAATAAACTAACAAATAAGAACAAATAGGAAAACGTGGGATGTTTATAAAAAGAAACCAAAAGGGCTTCTGCAAATGGGCAACTGCTCCACTAAAGCGAAGACTTTAGATCTGCTTCTTTGTGACCATTCGACATTTACATCAAGTTTCCCCAAATTGATCTTATGTAGCAACAGCAGAGAAATCGCTCTAGCTAGATGCCAAACTATTTGTAATGGATAGTTATTGTCTCGCTCAGGGACCTCCAAACCTGGAACTTTATGGCTGGCTGAGGAATTCTGGCAGTTGAAGTCCACAAGTCTTAAAATTGCCAAGTTTGGAGACCCCAGTCTAGCCTAAATCAGGGGTCAGCCACCCGTGGCTCTGGAGCTGCATGTGGTTCTTTCATCCCTCTGCTGTGGCTCCCTGTCACCAGTCAGCACCATAATTTTGAGAGGAGCTTCTGGTTGGGAAGGGGGGAAAGCACAGCGCTCCAGGAGGAGACTCTATGGAAAGGGGCGGGTTTTCCGGTCAGCTCTACAATTGATAGGGCTTTTGGCTAGGACAGGTAGAGGAAAAAGGACACCACGCTAGGAGGAGACTTCTGGTTGGCTCCAGAATTGAACAGGGGTCTTCCGGTTAGGATGGCTCCATGAGTTTTTAAGGTTGCCAATCCCTGAGCTAAATGGTTAGGAACATTTACTCTTCCCCACATTTTTGGAAATGATGGACTATCTTCCCTCCTGCTTGACAGCTCCCATCAATGAATGTGGTAAGGCAAGTCCAAACAATAGATCCAAGACTAAGGAGAGAAAGAATCAAACTGGATTACCAAGCTGGAGATGTTATTAGTATATTATCCAATGTACTATTGCAGCCATCATGGGGTTACTACTGCTTTTCCAAGGTACAATGGCTCAGGTTTTTTTTTAATTTATCGCCATGATCCCCATCCATTACAGTAGGCCTGAGCCCAAGGCTGATTTGTGTTAGCAGAGCTTCCCCTTAAGAACTCAACCAAACAGATGCAAAAGCTGCTATCCAACTAAGTCAGTGATAGCTAACCTTTTCCCCATCACGTGACAAAAGCGGAAGGGAGCACAGGGGAGTCATACGCGGGTGTGCCCACACCCATAATGCTATGCCCTCCGGAGGGCAAAAAATGGCCAAAAAAGAAGGGCGAAGTCAGCTGGCCAGTGCACAGATGGCACTGCAGCGGACAGGGCAATGCCTCGCAAGCCCTAACAAATGGCTCTGCATGCCACTTGTGGCACACATGCCATAGGTTTGCTATCACGGAACTAAGTTGTAATCAAACTAAGAAGACATTTCTTAACATTGAGAACAACTTACTCAATGGAACAGCTTGCCTCCTGGAATTGAAGGTGACCCATTGCTGGAGGATTTAAAGAAAAGACTGGACAACCATTTGTCCAGGATGGAATAAGGACCCCCCTGCCTTGGGCAGTGGGTTGGACTAGAAGACCTGTAAGATCCCTTTCAGCTCCATAATTCTATTTCTAATTCAATCCCATGGTAGGTAGGTCCACATTCCTTCTCCTAGGGAGAATATTTTCAAATCCTACTCAGAGGCACCTACTACCCTTAGAGCAGGGGGTTCAAACTCAAGGCCCGGGGGGTGGATTTGGCTCTCAGGGTGCTTAGATCTGCCCCGCAGGGCCACCCTGGGAATAGCAAAGGATCAGCCCACAGTGCTTCTGCCAGCGAAAACAGGCTCCCGAGCTCCATTTTTGGCGGTGACGGCCTCCTGCAACCCTCTGCCAGCAAAAACAGAGCCTTCCCAAGCTCGGGAAAATAGAGCTCAGGAGCCCATTTTCGCTGGCAGAGCACTCAGGCCACCAGAGACGTCCCCAACATGATTGACGTCGAGCTGGCCATGCCCATCTCAGTCACTCCCACTCCAGTCCCCTGAGGTCAAACACAACCCTGATGCGGCCCTCAATGAAATCTAGTTTGACACCCCTGTCTTAGAGTATCATCCCCATCCCTAGAAGTTCTATCATATTTGGCTTCATCAAAATAACAACCACAGATACAAGCCATCTAACGCCGGAAAAACAAGAAACTCAATTTTTTTTTTTGGTTATGCCAAATAAATATTCAGAAATAAACGCTATCTGTGACATGAGTTAGCAATAGCAATAGCACTTAGACTTTATATACCGCTTCATAGGGCTTTCAGCCCTCTCTAAGCGGTTTACAGAGTCAGCATATTGCCCCCCAAAACAATCCGGGTCCTCATTTTACCCACCTCAGAAGGATGGAAGGCTGAATCAACCCTGAGCCGGTGAGATTTGAACAGCCGAACTGCTGAACTGCAGTCAGCTGAAGTAGCCTGCAGTGCTGCATTTAACCACTGCGCCACCTCGAAGTTGTCTTCTTTTCTGTCATATTTAATAATCCTGATTTTTTTTTTTCCTCATTTGAGAAGAGGAAAAAAAAAGGAAGCGAAACTTCTAGAAGTTGCATTAGGGGGAAAAAATGCCTCAGAAATTATTCATTTCCCAAGTCTCAAAACATTAGCAAGTCCAAAAGCTTTGGACCCAGCAAGATATAGCTATATCAGGTGTCTTCTTAGCCAAGATTCAAAGGCATCATTCAAGGAAGTTCTGGAAGGCATTCTGAGGCAGTTCCTTCACACAGCAGTGCCTTCTACCAATTCCTGACAATCAGCACTGCAGATCCTCTTAAATCATCCTCTGAGATCGCATAGGATCAGAGATATTTGCAAATGGAATCCACTGCAACCATGGAGGGAAATTTTAGGGGGAAACAGCACTTCTGAACAACTCTGACCCCTTAATATTCCCAAATCCATCTTTTTGTTTTTAAGCTCTTTTTGTTAATCACATTTTCATTAATCATGTTGGCAAATCTCCATTCCTATTAATGCTATGATAACATGAGTGAAAATCGTCACAAATGTTTCATAGAATGCCCCCCCCCTTGAAATCATTCTCAGGATGTAAGTGTTTAGAGGAGAATGAGCTACATCGCTTTCATTGAGATAACAGTCAATTCTTCTTCAAGATTTATTGCCGAGATTTTGCCTCAGGTGAGTGGCATTTCCCTCCTTGACAGCTGTCCCTGTCTCTTCTCTCACTTCCTCACTGACTGATGCAGCTTTATTCTTGGCTAATCAGGCACCAGGTTTCAAGAGCATTTTTCTTGCAATAATGCTCCCTCTGATTTTTGTTAAAACAACTCCTTGCCTGCCTTCCAACAATCATCCCAGCAATGCATTTAATTTCAGCCCATTTTTGACGCATCCTCTCTGGATTAAGGTTAGGATTTCACCTCTCCTATAACACCTCCAGGAGGACTCCTGAAGCTTTGGCGATTCTTCTGCGATCCCTACGCAGACTCCTCCTATTTGGGGTCCCCGCTGCCCCGTAACTCCGTTCCGTTTGCTTTTGTCTTGAGGGAAACTTGGGGCTTCCACAACATGCAGTCATTCACCGAGAGGCGGGTGATTTGCCTTGCCAGTCCTGCTACCCTCTTCCCCGCCCTTCCTGCAGTCGTCTCTCGAGGCGATCCAGTTTTGCCAAATTTTCTTTCAGCAGTTTGCTGTTGGGAACCAGCTGTAAAGCTTTCTCGTAGTAGTGGCGCGCAGTGAAATAGTTACCCTGCAAAAAATAAAATAAGAATGTGAAACAAGAGGGGTGGGTGGGAATTAAAAAACATTTTTTTATAACTTCACAGGCAGGACCTACAGTTTTCATTCACATATCAAAATTCTGCAAGCTTCGTGTCATCATGGATGCTTGTTTTTGCAGTACTTCCTCAACTTACGACCAAAATTTATGTTGCCAAGTGAGACATTTGTTAAGTGACTTTTGCCCCATTTTAACGACCTTTCCTGCCAAGGTTGCTAAGTGAGTCACCGGAGACGTTAAGTTAGTAACCTGGTTGTTGAGTGAATCTGCCTCCCCCGTGGACATTACTTGTCAGAAGGTCACAAAAGCTGATCATGTGACCCCGGGGCACGTCAACCGTCATAAATATGAATCAGTGTCCAAGGGTCTGAATTTTGATCACATGACCCCAGTGATGCTACAGTGATAGTAAGCGTGAAAAACAGCCGTAAGTCACTTTTTTCAGTGTCAGCATAACTTTGAACAGTCACTAAGTGAACTGTTATAAGTTGAGGATTTACTTTTAAAAGACCTCATTCTTTTCTTCCTTGAAAGTGCTCAGATATGATTCTCTTTCCCACTCCCTTTTCACAACAGCCGTGTAAGATAAAATTAATTTCTCTATTAATTGAGATATGATGCACAGACCAGACTGCCAGAGTTTGTTGCAGCAATCATATCCAGAAAGCACACACAGGTAACTGATTCAGAGGGACTCATTAACTTCTCTTTATATATAATATAACGCATGAAGTAAAGATACAATACCAAAAGCAGTTTTTCCAATGTGGTAGAGAATACAAGCAAACACAGGCAGAGGAAAGAACAGTTTCAGTTTCAGTTTTTAGCAGCAAATTAGTTTTGAGCTCAGCAGACTCAGAGCTGCAGAGCTAAGCTATGCCCAGGCTCCAAACTGTTTCAGCTCCCATTGGCTGACCTTGTTACTAAGCCTTCTTCCAGTTCATGAATATACACTGGCACAGACAAAAGGAATAAGTATCAAAGCTACATAGGGATGAAGGCAAATGTACATTTCCCAGGATAATGTTGCAGGATCCAATCGGGGTCAGTCACCGGAACCAGAGGTCTAGTCTTTAGTCCCACATTCCGGTGAGAGAGAAATTCCCTATGAATGGGCTCCAGCATGAATCCAAAAGCCCAGAAACCTAACCTCTGGTCCCAATGACTGATCCAGACTGGATCCTACTACATAGGAATCTTTATCATACCAAACAGATAAAATCTCAAATTCATCCAGCTGTGGAGGGGGAGGGGGTTCTTCCCATACAATAGAACCTCTGGTCATGAATGCTTCTGACCACGACTAAATCGGGTTCCGACCAAAAAATTCATAAAATTTTTGAATCTGGTCACGAACGGATGGCGATCAAACACGGTCGCGGCCAACTTCCCCTCCTGCGCTATTTTTTTTTTTGTAAGTGCCAAACAACAGCGACCTCATGTGGCCACTGCATTAATTTTGGTTAGGTTCTGGTCTTGACCAAATCGGGTTGAGACTGAAGTTTGGAACGAATTATGGTCCGTGACCAGAGGTTCTACTGCATTTGGGAAGTTTCGCCCATATTTCGTTCACTGCTGCTACTATGGCCAATCACAGCTACTGCTGTCCTCATCTAAGACTTTTACTCAGACCCAGCTGTCTGAAGACCTTGTGTCCCATTCTTGCCTATAGAGAAAAGAACAAAGCTAAACATTTGTGAACCTTCTCTTGTTAAAGCCCTAGTGTCAGGCCTGCAATTCTATTCCTTTTAGGATTTTTGGCCTGCCACACTCTCTATTATTTTCCTATGCTGTTTCCTTAGTGTAGTAGTTGGGAGGGGGGAATAAAAAGGAGTAGAACTGTGCAATGTGTTGTTGTCATTCTTTTCTAGAAGCCCAAGGTCATCTTTTGCCTCCGCACCTCTGCATCTGACCGGAACTAGATGGGTAGAAATGCCAGAGTGGCTGAAGAAGATTGGACCATGTGATGGATTTATGGGTGTGGGGATAAGATCAACTGGGTGGAATCCCAGGAAGCTTTAGATTTGGGATTTTCCACAGATGCACCAACATGTCTGACTTATTAAATTGGAACTTTAAGGATAGTTTTGCCTTGGACTCTGATTTAATTCTGCATGATATTTGGAACGCTGACAACTAGTTTATTTGGGAACTAACCCTCTCACAAAACTGCTTAACAGCCACTGATGCAGTCAGAAACCCTGTGTTGTGCCTAATAGGAAGGTGTAAAGGAGATGACCCATGATAAGGTTAGTGTCAGAGTTCCAAGTAATACACCCATTGCAAACAGAACTCCGAGGCAAGCAGGTTCCTCAAAGAACAGGTTTATTGGATATATCATATTGGCATAGGCTGGTGAAAACTGGCTCTAAAGGTTGCCAGGGTTTTCACATAATTAAAAGTAAGGTTTTCCCCCCTCTTTCCCAAACAATCACATGGTCCAAACAAGGTGCTATCCAGTTGCTTGGAAACTTCACTCCTCCTCCTCCTCTTTTCAGCCACATGTGGGAATGTCCTTGGTTCTCAGGGGAAACTATTTGGGGGGGGGGATATCCAGAGGTGGGTTCCTACCAGTTCGCACCTATTTGGTAGAACCGATTCGTCAAATCTACCGAACCAGTTAGAAGAGGCTCCACCAGTGGACCCGGAAAGCAGGCCACACCTACATAAGAGTTTCCAAAAAATTTTGAAACCCACCACTGGTCCTTGGATATGATTATTCTACACTATCATGCTCATATTTATAAAACTCAGTGCCTCTGTGAAAGGTAAGGATGACTACTGCGTTTGTGGTGCAATCAGAACATTGCGTGTGTTGAAGTTGTTTTAACGCAAACCAAAGATGCCTTTTAAAAAACAAGTTTACATCATATTCTTATGCATGCCAGTGCTGTGTGTGAGGTAATTTAAGGTGGTTCTGACAAGTGTCGTCGGCATCTTCATATCCGGTCACATGGGTGGCAAGCCACTCCCACAAAGGAGGCCACACCCCCAGAGTAGGTTTGAACAATTTTTGAAACCCATCACTGGGGGTATCTCTATTCCCTCGCCTATCCCTCAGAACCATTGTGGCAACACTGAAACCTCCAAGATGGCCTCAGTTAGTCCAGCTTTAGAGATAACCCAAGATAAGGTTAGTACTAAGGCAGCATCCAAGCTGAGCAGCTACATTTTGGGGGAAGTTTCCACAGAACTCATCTGTGGTGGTATAGTTTATTAGTCTTGTATGCCGCCCACTCCCGGAGGACTCCGGGCGGCTTACAATAAAAAGGGTAAAGGGAATAAATAAGACAGACAACAATTTAAAATACACAACATTCATAGTTACCGTGGGGCTGGATACTTCAACAGCCCCCAGCCTGCCGGAGCAGCCAGAACTTAGTGGCTTTGCAGAAGGCCTGGAGGGTCGTAAGGGTCCGGATCTCCATGGGAAGCTCGTTCCAGAGGGCCAGAGCTGCAACAGAGAAAGCTCTCCCCCGGGGGGTCGCCAGCCGACATTGGCTGGCAGATGGAATCCGGAGAAGGCCTAGTCTGTGCGATCGAATCGGTCTTTGGGAGGTAATTGGCTGGAGGCGGTCTCTCAGGTACCTAGGTCCGATGCCATGAAGGGCTTTATAAGTAACGACTAGCACCTTGAAGCGTGTCCGGAGACCAATGGGCAGCCAGTACAGCTCGCGGTATTTAGCTGGACTCCCACTATGCTCATTCCTTGACCATGTTGACTGAGGCTGAGATAACCATTGGTTCAATGGTTATCTGGAGAGTCAACAGTTTCCTGTGCTTCTCTAAATAATAACTTAAAATAACAAGACGTTTAAGTTAAAAGCACCCTCCAGATACATTTTGTTGCAGCTCCAATTAAACTAGAAAAAAACAACCCTACTTGGGAAGTCTACTGTAGCTTGTAATGCTTTTAATTGGACAAAGTAAAGAACTTTTGATATTGACTATTTAATTAAATATTGAATAATAAATATTGTTTTAAGGAGACTTAGGCGACCTAGATAATCCAACATCATGCAATCCAACGTGATCAGGTGTCCGCACATTATGTACCAAAGGATTATAAATCACACAGATGACTCATATTTTATTAAAATAAAAATATTTTAATAACAAACACACAAATAATTTCTGCTATTTTCTTACCTTGATATGTTCGATGCCTCCCATATTCATCCATGCTTGTGCTTGCTCTGGATTGAAGTCTACAGACACTTTATAGCTCTACATTAACATGAAAATGAAAACTCAACATTAGGAGACCTGAATCTATATTGTGGAGATGTTAATGCACACAAGGAATAGCTTTTCCCACACTTGGGTTCTTAGATAGTCTAGATTACTAATTTACTGAATGAAGAAGGTTGGGGATTGTAGCCTAACCATACATGGGAGCCCCAAATTGAGATGGACAGGATAGGATGTTAATGACACGTTTCCCAATAACTCAGAGGTGGTATTCAGCAGGTTCTGACCAGTTCTGGAAAACCCGTAGCGGAAATGTTTAGTAGTTCAGAGAACAGATAAATATCACCTCTGACTGGCCTCACCCCCATCTATTCTCCGCCTCCTGAGTCCCAGCTGATTGGGAGGATATGGGGATTTTGCAGTGACCTTCCCCTGAAGTGGGGAGGGAATGGTGATTTTACAGTATCCTTCCCCTACTAGGCCCACCAAGCCATGTCCACCAAGCCACACCCACCAAATCACGCCAAGCCGCGCCCACAGAACCTGTAGCAAAAAAAATTGAATCCTACCACTGTAATAACTGTAGTTTTCTTAGAACAATCAATATGTCTAAGAATTTGAAAGACTGTTTTAAAAAAATTGAGGGGGGGGGGATAAAAGGGGAAACTAGAGCTGGTATGTTGGAGAGAGCCAGCTAATGAAAATATTCTAATGAGAGGGAAAGTAAAAGGAATACAGTTCAGATGGAGATGAACTCTTGGATATGAGCTGAGTATTATGAATCGCAGAAACTGCTGTTCCAAATTAAGAAGCTGGGAACTTTGGCAACATAGCAAAAGTTGATCATAATCCCTGGAAATAAGCATATTGTTGCCTATTAAATTTTAAGGTGCAAAATAGATTAAGTTTCTCTGGAAAATATCCTTTTGCTATCAAGCTATAAAGTGCTGGTCGTTCCTGAGTCTAGGGAGCAATGCTCATCTCTGTTTCAAAGTCAAAGAGCCAACACTGTCCGAAGACATCTCTGTGGTCATGTGGCCAGCATGACTAGATGCCGAAGGCGCACGAGACGCTGTTACCTTGCCACCAAAGGTGGTCCCTATTTTTCTACTTGCATTTTTTACATGCTTTCGAACTGCTAGGTTGGCAGAAGCTGGGACATGTAACGGGAGCTCACTCCTTTACGGTGCTAGGGATTCGAACCGCCAAACTGCCAACCTTTCTGATCGACAAGCTCAGCATCTTAGCCACCGCATCTATCTAACTATACATTCATCCAAATAGATTTCTCCTATGGCAGCCTTGTTGCTCTAGGATCCTCCGATGCGTGTGTTCAAATAAGCAACCTGAAGAGCTTCACTTGGGTTTAATGAGATAAGCAATCCATGCATTCATATATAAGTGAGTACCTCAAAAGCTTTGTCCAGGTGGTTTTGTTCTCTTAGCTGGTTTCCTTTGGTGAAAAAGAGCTCTGATATGATTTTGGGGTCCTTTGGTTTCAATTGTAAAGCTTTGTCTATGGCTTCAAGTGCCTGCACAGACAGACAGACACAATAAATGTAGACGAACAAAACTCCTATCCAACAACAGCAGCAAATCATGGCCATAAAATGCCTTCTTCGGCCACTACGAGACATTTACTATCTATGGGCCATCAGGTGGATCCAAATTCTGCGTTTAAAGTTTTACTTTTACTACTAAAGTTTTACTATGCCACAGGAACTCTCATTTCCTGGGTTTTGCTGAGGTTGTTGCTATTAACCGTTTAAAGCCTCCCTTATGCATGCAGAACCAGCTTTATGTCAATCTATGCCTCCTGTGGGCGTAAGGCTCGTCATTGATTGTTTTTATGTCAATCTATGCCTCCCGTGGGCGTAAGGCTCGTCATTGGTTGTTTTTAAGTCCAATCTATGCCTCCCGTGGGCGTAAGGTTTGTCATTGGTTGTTTTTAAGTCCAATCTATGCCTCCCGTGGGCGTAAGGCTTGTCATTGGTTGTTTTTATGTCAATCTATGCCTCCCGTGGGCTTAAGGCTCGTCATTGGTTGTTTTTATGTCAATCTATGCCTCCCGTGGGCGTAAGGCTTGTCATTGGTTGTTTTTATGTCAATCTATGCCTCCCGTGGGCGTAAGGCTCGTCATAGGTTGTTTTTAAGTCAATCTATGCCTCCTGTGGGCGTAAGGCTTGTCATTGGTTGTTTTTATGTCAATCTGTGCCTCCTGTGGGCGTAAAGCTCATCATTGGTTGCTATTTTGCATACGTTATAGGCTTAATTCATGCTCTTGCTAGATCTTATTTTTGAGGCTGATTTGCAACCGTGTTAATGTACTGTAGGTACTGATGAGTCAATATGAAATGATGGCATCTACCTCTGTTCATCTTTTGACTGTATTGTTTAAATTATTAAAAGGGCCTAGCTGTTTTAAAAACTCCTATTGTAAATCAACAGTTATTTTGACATGGCCTTTTCCAACGTTGGCCCTCTAGATATAGGAAGATGACAGCTTTTAGACTACTAGAGGAGTATCTATACCTTGTTGTAGTTTTCTTGCTTGCTGTAGATGGCAGATAGCAAGCGGTAGCACTCCAGGCACTCAGCTCCTTCAGTCACAATGTGGCTCAACATTTGCTCTGCTTCCTTTGCTTGTCCCATCATTGTTAAAACCTGAGCCTATAAAGAGAGGGGGAAAAAAGTAAAGGAAACAATTCTTCCTCCTAAAATCCTGGGGAATATTCAGTTGGTCTCCCTCTGTAAGGCAGTCCGTTCCTCTGTCTGTTCCTATGCTGGCTTCTCCCTGTTAGTGGGCTCCAAAAGGAGCCAAAAAGCTGCCTTGTGGGGGTGACAAAGCTAGGGAGGCAGGGGTGAAATCCTCCCGGTTCGGCCCGGTTCAGCCGAACCGGTATGGACAATTGTCCTTGGTTCTGAGAACTGGTAGTAAAAAAAAAGCTTCTGACGATCACGTGGCTCAGCTGTGAGCTGCCCATCATCAGAAGCTTTTCCACCCCAGCTTATTAAAGCATTTTTTCCCTGCCAGCAGTCTGGTCAGCCTCCTTTGCTTGTCTTCTGCTGATATTTCTCCGTTGATCCTCAATGACTTGGTTCTTTCTTAACTACCTTCTGAAGATCTTTTTGTCAAGATTCCTGAGTTGTGTCCTCTCCGCCTTCCTGCCGCTTCCATTTAGGTTAAAGCAGCTTCAATGTAATCTCATACTCACTATTCTCATACAGCCCAATTTCAAGTTCTCACACTTGCAGGCAAAAAGAAATCTGCAAGGCCTGAAGAGGAACCGTGTGAACTCACCAGAGCCAGCCGAGTCTCTTTGTTGGATGGCTGCAATGAGGCAGCTTCCCTATAAACCTTTAATGCATCAACATATCGGCCTGTGTTATAGTACAGTGCTCCGAGCGGGGACAGGATTTCAACTTTCCGTGCTATTTTAAGCGCCCTAAATAATAAAATGACAAAATAAGTTACGTACAATACCCCATTAAAGTTCTCCAACAGTTCCTCATCTTTTCTTCTACCCTGTCCTCTCCCATTATGCCCAGCCTTTACTAAAAAAAAAACCCTGGAATTCAGATAAAACTCAAATTCTTCCTTTGCAGTAAACATCCAGAGCCAAATGGTCATAAAATGATAGCGTAACCCTTTTAAAAAAACACACAGTATAGCGCTATTTCCCTTTTAAAAGCCAAGGATTTCTTGTTGCCTTCCCAAGAACCACCTGTTCTAACCTAGGCTTTCTGAGAGCATGAAGCAAACTCCTGGTCCCGACAAAAAACCCTTTTATTAATTTACTTCTTCTCATTCACATCCAACAAAGTCTTTCAAGGGAGGATTTACAGTCACGGACCTTATCTGACTTGGAGAGCTGACAAGCTTGATATTTGCAAAACTTGGCAAGGAGTCTCGGACAGTCACGAACCAATTAAGCGAACTAATTGTCTCCTGCAAACTCCGCTCCCCTTTTGCTTTTATTTACTCTGGGAGGGGCCATTCATTATCCACCTGTGGCCCTCCTCCCAAGTCGACCCCTGTTCTTTAGCTGTTTCCTTCATCTGGCAACTCTGCGCATGCGCGCACTGGGAACAGACTCCAGCTTTTCTTCTGCCCTACTGATCTCCAACTCCGAAGGCAGCTGATAACTGACATACGGCTCTGGCTCCCTCTCTGCCTCCAACACAGAGCCCTCATCAGAGCCTTTCCCAGACCACAGGACTGGCCCATGTTCCTCCCCAACCTCCTCAATGTCCAAATTTGCTTCCAGCTCTGCTGGCCACTGGCGGGCCACAACACCACCGGATGCTCAGATGCTTACCGCTTGTACCAAACTTCAGCATCCTTGTTCTGCCCCAAGGAGCGGTAGAGTCTGCCCAGATTCACCATGGCCACATGATGACCGGGGCTGAGTTCAATGGCTTTCTGGTAGTGAGAGACAGCAGTCTCTGGAGAGCCTGGAAAAAAGAAGGCTGGGTTAGGGTTGCTCAAACTTTTATTTCTTTGTTTGTATCCCGCTATTATTATTATTTTTACAAACGACTCAAGGCAGTGAACATCTGCAACACACCTTTCTCTTCATATTTTCTCCACCACAACAACCCTGGGATGGACTGAGAAAGTGTGACTGACCCAAGATCGACCAAGGCCATTCAAAGTTAGTATCTCTGAAAGTATTTTATGAGCTGCTTGAGAGATTTGGAGTCAGCATACATACAAGTTTAATAAATATCTGGAAAAAAATAAATGCATATAGAAACTGTCAGAGTATAGTCATGAATAGGGCATAGCAACAAGGTCCGCCAATGGAAGCTGAAACACTTTGGAGCCTGGGCGTGGCTTAGCTCTGTAGCTCTTGAGTCTGTGCAAAAGCTAAGAACTAGTCTGAGCTTTGAACTGAAACTGGAAGCCAATCTCTCCTCTCTACCACGTTGGAAGAACCAGCCATTGGTATTGTATATATGCCTTATGTGTTATTATGTGTATAAAGAAGTTAATGAATCCTGCTGCATGAGTTACTCGTGGGTGCTTTCTAGATTTGATTTCTGCAGCAAATGCTGACAGAAACAGGATGGACAATCCCATACAACAGGGGTCCACAACCCCCAGTCTGCAGCTTGGTTACTGGGCAAAACCATCTCCCTCCACCCCCACCTTCATCACCTCCGTGCCATTGGTCCAAGGAGTTGGGGACCCCTGCCATATAGAACATTCAAGAAGAGCTCAAGTTCATTGCAAAGGGAGACATATCTACAATTATAAATATATATATACAGACAAATACTCCCAGGATCAACCAACCATTGGTTACTTTGCAATGTGCAAGCTATACAAGTACAGGTTGTTCTCAACTTACAACAGTCCATTTAGTGACTGTTCAAAGTCATAGTGACTTATGACCATTTTTCATAGTTATGACCATTGCACCATTCCCATGGTCATGACTTACATTCAGATGCTGACTCACATTTATGACAGTGGCAGTGTTCAGGATTCATTTTCTTCTGACAAGCAAAGACAACGGAGAACCCAGATTCGTTTAACAACCATGTTACTAATTTAACAACTGCAGTGATTCGGTTAACAAATGTGACAAGAAAAGCCATAAAAATGGGACAAATTTATTTAACAAATTTTTCACTTAGCAACATAAATTTTGGGCTAAATTATGGTCCTAAGTTGAGCACTACCTGTAATGTTAAAGCACATCACTAGCTTTTTTACACTGGGCTGCAGTAACAAATGAATTCCCTAATCTACTTTTGAAGAGCTAGGGAGAAGGGAATTATTTTCTCAAGTATGGCAGAAGTAAGATTAGTTCTAATTAGAATTTCAAAAATATATGCCATATGTCTCAAAAGATGCTTCCAGCAGTTTTACAGACATAAAATTAAAAGCATTAATATTAATGTAAATACATACATACAGACAAACAGACACAGAGACAGAGACAGTAAAATATCCAGATGACCACTAGATGGCAGTAATAAGTCATCTAAAATTTTGGCAGCCCAGATAAGGTAAAGGTTCCCCTTGTACATATGTGCTAGTCATTCCTGACTCTAGGGGGCAGTGCTCATCTCTGTTTCAAAGCCAGCGCTGTCTGAAGAGGTCTCCGTGGTCATGTGGCCGGCATGACTAAACGCCGTTACTTTCCCACCAAAGGTGGTCCTTATTTTTCTACTTGCATTTTTCATGTGCTTTTGAACTGCTAGGTTGGCAGAAGCTGGGACAAGTAACGGGAGCTCACTCCGTTATGCGGCCCTAGGGATTCAAACCGCTGAACTGCTTACCTTTCTAATCGATAAACTCAGCATCTTAGCCACTGAGCCCAGATAAAGTAATCCCATTAACATTAAATAAGGGGAAGAGAGACATGCATGATCTAAAATCAATACCAACCCAAATAGCAAATGTGATATTTCTTTTTCCACAAGATGGAGCTGGTCTATTACATTTTCCGTACATACAAGGCAGAACAACCCATGATAAGAAAGTAGAGAGAAGTACAAGCTGTGGGAACTGATTAAGTAGGATAATTTGTCGATGTCGTATGTTAAGTAAAAACAACAATCAATGTGTTGACAATTAATTTCATCCTTGAGAAAAGTGACAGATTGCTAGCAATGGAAAGAAAACAGCTTTTAAAGATAAATTTTATGCAGCAACCCACTGTGTGTGTCACACATTCACATATATCCCGGAACAGCGGAGTAGAGCAATCTGCATGTGAAATGCAAATAAAACCCAAGTTAAAAATAACTACAATTTAAATTTAAGATGCATAGCAAAGAGGGGAGGGGGGATTTGCTGGCTGCTAGTTTACATGGTTTAAAATGTCCAAATATCTTTCCAAAGTCACCATGTATCTATTTGAAGCAAAGTAAGTAATCCCTGGCTGATGGATTAAAGTCTAGCCACGTTCAAATTGATCTTGCCTCCTGCTCAAATCAATTCAAAGATCATCTGAAACAAACTAGATTATTACTACAGATTAGCAGAGTTGGAAGGGGCCTTGTAGGTCAGGCTAGTCCAACCCCCTGCCCAAGCAGAA
This sequence comes from Thamnophis sirtalis, assembly GCF_051295495.1. Lineage (NCBI taxonomy): Eukaryota > Metazoa > Chordata > Lepidosauria > Squamata > Natricidae > Thamnophis > Thamnophis sirtalis. The sequence continues at coordinate 17,697,817 of NW_028261389.1, forward strand.
GATCCTACACCATTTCTGACAAATGGCAGTCCAGTCTCTTCTTGAAAGCTTCCAGTGATGAAACTCCCACAACTTCTATTCCATTGGTTTATTGTTCTCACTGTCAGAACATTTCTCCTTGTTTCTAGGATGAATTTCTCCTTGATCAGTTTCCATCCATTATTCCTTGTCTGGCCTTTGGGTGCTTTGGGAAATAGCTTGACTCCCTCCTCTCTGTGGCAGCCCCTCAAGTATTGGAAGACTGCTATCATGTCTCCCCTGGTCCTTCTCTTCACTAGACTAGCCATGCCAAGTACTTCATCATATGTTTTAGCCTCCAGTCTCCTAATCATCTTGGTTGCTCTTCTCTGCACTCTTTCTAGAGTCTCCACATCTTTTTATAGTGTGGTGACCAAAACTGGATGCCGTATTCTAGATGTGGTCTTATTAAGATTTTATAGAGTGGCTTCATCTTGATTGTATCCCTCTGTTATTGCAATTTAGGATTGAATTGGCTTTTTTGGCTGTCGCCACACACTGTTGGCTCATATTTAATTGGTTCTCCACTAAGACTCCAAGATCCCTCTCACAGTTACTGCTATTAAACCTTTTTCAGGCTTAAGATGTTGCCACTTAGCTGGACAAGTAAGACTGGGAACCTGTGCAGATTTTCCTGGAAATACTGGTAGTTCCAACATGACTAGTAGCTTAGCAATCATTCAAAGGTATAACAAACCTCCCTTGGGAGAGGGGGAAGTTACCCATCCCATGATCACATAAGCATGTTTTGTAACAGTTTTGCTGAAAACATTTACTTCTGGTGAAGTTTGGCAACAATAGCAAAGTGTTGTTTCATTTAATGCCCACATGTGCTTTAACAACCACTGGGGGGGAAAATATCCATCAAATTGGGTCAGTCACATGGGCGAGCTGATTTTTGATCATCGTAACTTGCAATGATGATGGGCAGGCTCCATTAAGGTCACAAGTCAAGGATTACCAGTAAGCTCCTTGAACTGGAATTTACTTGCATAGACACATCTAAGATAATTCCGCAAATAACTAAAGTCTCTTAGCAATATTTGAATGGAAGAACCTGTAATAACAGCAACATCTAACGTGGGATCCTCCTATCTACAATGCTCTTAACAGCCTTCTCACAACCTGGATGACCTCCAGATGTACAGATTTTTCCTAGGATTTCCCAACCCATCATGGCCATGGACAAAAATTCTTGGAATTGAAGTCCTTGTACCCTCAAAGATATCCAGCCTGGGATGCTTCTGGTGCAGAGATGGTATTCTATTTTCTGCACTACCGGTTCCGTAGCAGGAGCGCGCGCGCATGTGCAGAAGGTCCTTGATGACATGAGGTTGGATGGGCGGAGCCTCGCGCTGCTACCACTACTGGTTTGCCCAAACTGGTGCGAACCGGCAGCATACCACCTCCGCTCTAGTGTGTGTACAGTACTTTGCACCTGAACTCTTGATGCATTCGGACCTCAGGTTCTGCAGCCTCTTCCCTTGCTTTGTTGCAGCCGCCCAGAGTGGGAGCTAAAGCTCTTCATCTTGGAGTAGCTGATATCAGGACTTGGCAGTTGAAAGTGTTGAGAACCAGAAATGTGGTTTTAGGAGAGGAAGAACAGCTTTTCAATGTGCATCATAAATAATAACAAATAGTAAATAATAAAAATTATGCCACATACAACGTGACACATGGAGAGGAGCTTTTGGAAAATAAGAAGAAAAAAAATCTTCCCAGAGCAGCCTTGAAATAAATTGCTGGACTAGCAACTCCGATGGGCAATCATTTTAATTTGTCCAGAGTAGTTCTTTTCCCTTGTTTTTACTTACCAGTATCGACTAAAAAGACCCCATAGTTATTATGCAGATCAGAGCTTTCGGGACAATTCTCGATGCCAGCCTGATATACTTCCTCGGCTTCTTTTAACTGTTCCTAAAGGCAAAAAAAGGGGAGAAAATGCTGTTATTCAGTAGCCAGCCACCATTTAAATGATGTGTGGTCATCAACCACAAACCCTGGCATTAGCTGCTATTGCTTTACTCCCGGCCTGAGAGCCTGATCTTGAGGCATGTAATATGGCAGCAGAAGCAAGCAGGTAGTAAGCTCCCTAAGGCATACATACATCTGATAAACAAATAACTGCATGAAGACATAGCTAAAGTGAATAAATTAGAATATAGTGGCGAATATCTGTAGCTCGGGTGTAGGATATGGGTGACGGTTTGTTGTCAAGAGCTTGCGGGTCAGTTTCCAAGTGTTTCGTTACCGTGCTAAATACCATCTTCAGCAGAATTTAGGGGATGTTAGTGTCAAACAACCTACAAGCTTAGAGAACAAACCTTCACCTTCAAATTAAAATATATACTTATATGTATATCTAAATACATGTACCTGAGAAACACTCTGGGAAATTTTAAATAGTGAACTCCGAATCCCTTAACGTAACAGGTTTAGAAATTATGCAAACTGCTGTCTATGTATCAGGCCCAGCTTAAGAAGGTCCAGAGAATAACCAAAAATTAAGTGATACATTCTATAATTGAAGCAAAGCAAAATTAAACCATTAAGTCCATCTTTTCTAAACTGGAATCTTCCACATATGTATAGTTTACAGTAGTTTATTTATTAATTTACCAAATTCATACCTTGCCTTTCCTCTAGAACAGGGGTGTCAAACTCAAGGGCTGGGGGCTGGATCCATGCCCACAAGGTGCTTAGATCTGGCCCGCGGAGTTGACATGGAAACAGCGAAGCCCTGGCCTGCAGTACCTCTGCCAGCAAAAATGAAACTGGAGCTGTCAAAAATGGAGCTCGGGAGCTCATTTTCACTGGCAGAGCGTTCAGCCACTATAGGTGCCCCCAACACAAGTGACGTCAAGTTAGTCATGTCCCCTAGCCACGCCCCCCAGGTCGCCCCCCCCCCGCACGTAAAACACAACCCTGATAAGGCCCTCAATGAAATCAAGCTTGACACCCCTGTTCTAGAACCTCAAGGTAGCACATATACTACTCTTTCCTTTAATTAAATTCTGACAACCAACCAGCATCCTGTAAGATAAGTGTAGTCAAGACATATACACGGACCCAAAGTCAGCCTGTGAGCGTCCATGGTTAAGAACAGACTTGAATTTCCCTTTCTTTCACTCTACTCCAACTTTCTTATAATTCCACTGACTTTCAAAACCCAATGTTTGACTACAACTGTCAGAATGCTTAACTAGATAGATTCCTGCCATACACCTATATGGCAAAGGGTCAACTGGTGACATGACTGTGATTTACAACATTTTAGCCAAAACCCAGTATTTATCTCTGGGTTTGGACAAAAATGCCCCATAGCAAACCCCAGAAAAAGGTTATAAAATCCGATCAATCATGTCCATGACCCACTTTACGATGGTCGCAATTTATGACTGTAGCCTCAATGTTGTAGGCAGGCTTCATTACAGTTGTTCATTGAGGACTAACGGTACAAATACAACTGATTATGGGAAATTATTGGAAACGTACTCCATTTGAATTGTACCCAGAAGCTGATAAGGAGCCAAAGCAATGTGCTATAATAATATGCCATAAAGGTAAAGGTTTCCACCTGTCCAGTCATGTCCGACTTTAGCGGGCAGTGCTCATCTCTGTTTCTTGGCTGAGGGAGCCAGCGTTGTCTGAAGACACTTACATGGTCATGTGGCACAGAACAACCTTCCCACCAAAGTGGTACCTATTTATCTACTTGCATTTGCATGCTTTGAAACGGCTAGGAGCAGTTGGCAGGAGCTGGAGCAAGTAACGGGAGCTCATTCCACTGCGTGGCATTTGGGTCTCAAACCCAGGCCTATCAGCTTTTCAGCTGACAAGCTCAATATCTTTAACCACTGAGCCACCACTATAATGTGGTATAGTAATGTGTCAGGCTATACAGCCAATAAACAGATCACTGCATTCTGGGCATGTCTAGCTTCTGAGTAACCTTCAAAACCCCATGTGGAGTCAACTGCAGTAATCTGCACCTTTCACAAGGCAATCCCATCTCTATCTATGGTGAAACCGATTTAGTTCTGTGGGACTTAACCGCAGGTAAATGTATTTAGAATTACAGCTATCTGCTCGCTTTTGTTAAGAAGCAAGGGCCCTTTTAGAATTCTGTAAGAGTTCATCTCCAAAACTGTGACACCGCTACCTATTCTGAACTGATTTAATTCAAAGTTGCTTTTTGAAAACAAATATTTCCCAAATTTGACCAAACAAGGCTAAATTTATGCTTTGGGCTTGCAAAAAAATTAATCATCGACACTAACGGGAACGTGTGCATCCAAATTCAAGCAGGGTTAACATCCAGGGTGGCTTTTGCAGAAAAGGAATCCTTCACAAGGTAAACAGGAATTGGACCTCTGGGTTAGCTAAGAAAACATAGAGGGGCACTGATTGTAGGCTTCAGATCAAGGATACACTCACAAAACAAGTGCAAAACACCCATTTAGCAGAAATAAAACTCGTTTCCCCATTGTATTCTTTACTGTTCACTAAGGTCCTTGATGGGGCTTCAAGGCATCCATTGTTAGGAGCAAATATGATGCATGCCAATTTGCTGCTGATTTATGTTACTTAAAAGACTTTTAAAAGCCAAGTGGAAAATCAACCAACCCAGGTTACATATTGCCCTGGAAGCATGGGATTTTATCTGCTGGACGTCTGCAGTGGAAACAAAATTCTGATGGTAGAAAATGAAAGGATGTCAACAGAGAACCGTAGTCTAAGATAAACATATGCTTCCAGTAATCTAGATCATGCTTCCTGAACCTGGTGCCCAGCGCATCATTAGTCTAACATTATTACAGTTTCGGGACTATAACTGGCTGTTTGGAATAGAATTCTGGCTCTCCCTCTTTCCTATTAATTTCTACGTGACACACATGCAGACCTTATAAATGTTACAGAACTGCTGATATATGAGAGTAAGTTTTTCCCCCCCACAACTGCGCAGGGAAGAGAGAATTTCAATTACACATTTATATCATAAAGCACAAGCATTAAAGAGTGAGCTTCCTACACACAGCGGGGATTGAGAAAAGACAAAAAGGAAGCAAAGAGAGGCAAGTTATATGGAGGCATCATTCTGGGAGGAACAATGAGGGATTACCTCATGGAATAAGAAGACCTTCAGATGATTAAAGTTGGGGAAGGTCAGAAAAAGCGATGTGTTGGGTTTTCAGTACAGAAAGGTAAGGCAAGGGGGGGGGGAGAACACAGGGAAAGAGTGTACGTGTCAACTTGTAAAGCGTTTCCATGACTACTATCAAATAGACATAGGAAAAGGGAGGAGAATTCCATGCATACCTTTGGCCAGAGTCAGGACTCATATTCCTACAGCTGGCGTGTGAAATGAGCATGTTCATAGCCTGCCGCAGCACCTTGTTGGTGGATGTGATTTATGACACAGACAGAAGGGAGGGGACACAGGGGTAAAGTTAAATTAAGCGAAAATCAATTTCGGCTCCACAGAAGAACATGCCAAAATGTTGATCCTAATAAATGACTGGATTTCTTTTGAACTTTGTCTCGATGCTTGTAAATTAATTAGGTCAACTTTTGGAAACTTCGCATGCTCTGGAAAAAGGAAGAAAGCCTGTAAAGCAGGGGTATCAAACTCAAGGCCCAGGGGCCGAATCCGGCCCATGGTGTGCTTAGATCTGGCCTGTGGGGCTACCCTGGAAACAGTGAAGGACTGGCACATGGCCCTACCAAGCTCCATTTTCATTGGCAGAGGGTTGCAGGAGGCCATTGCTGCCGAAAACAGAGCTCAGGAGCCCGTTTTCTCTGACAGAGCGCTCAGGCTGCCACAGGTGCTCCCCCCGACACGAGTGACCTCGAGCTGGCCACGCCCACCCGGCCACAACCCTGATACGGCTCTCAATGAAATCGAATTTGACACTCCTGCTGTAAAGGCTTCAGCTCCTAGAATTCCCCAGCCAGCATGGAATTCTGGGAGTTGAAGTCCACACATCTTGAAGTTGCCTAGGTTGAGAAACACTGGTATATAAGAAAAGGATTACATGGTTAAAATGATAAAAAGTTTGAGTAGCTTTTGGCAGCAAAGTTCTACCAGAAGTGGATGGAAAAGAGGCAAAAGCGAAGACCATGACAGTCAGCTGACAATGAACAGGACCTGGGAAATAATAAGTCTGGAAGTTGCCCTGAACATCCAATGCAATTCAATTTTTGGGATTGGGATTGTTCTGTCTCCCTCAATCCATTCTGAAGCTTTGAAGGAACAGAATGATGTCAAGTCACTCTTCCTTAAAACTCATGAAGTCTCACCAGGTGGAAGATTTAACTTGGAAACTAAGCAGGGTTTGTCGTAGATAAGACTTGGATGGAAGATCTCCAGGGAATACCAGATCAGTAGACTAGAATGAGAAGTCGGAGGGGAAAATATCTCCTGGGGGAAGGTAATGGCAAACCATGTATGTTCTCTTGCCAAAATGGATGTGTCTCAGAAGCCACCAGGAATGAAGACAAGATAGATGGGTGAGATTCACTTATCCCAACTAAGTGCATTTAACTCTGAGTTGCTCCCCAGAAAAGGGAGAAGGTTAATATCAGGCTTCCATCAGGTACAATTATAAAACCTAGCTCTCCGAATACTTTACCCCATACTCAAGGATTGTCCTAATTGGCAAAGGGTCATGGAACAACTTAGCAAAATTAGTTCTTTTTCTTTAAAACAAGAATCTATATATATAAAAGCAAATTGCCACTCACACAACAACATGAAAGCTCCAGAACCATAAAGCCTACAAACTTGAAATTTGGCACTTATGTTCCTCTTGGTGTCTAGGTCCTCGATAAGGAAGGATTTTTTGAAAAGACCATCAGATCATTAGTATTTCTTATAGTATTATTAACATGCTCTGATGCTAAGAAGTTAAGATGTTTTACTCCACCCTCCCCACCTAAAAAGAACTCTGTTCCAACTGCCACTTGGCCTTGGGCAGTGCATGACTCATCCGGCCTGTAAGCTGGGAGTTTGGAGAGGATCAATGATGCCAGCCTGATGGAGAGAAGGGGATAAGATGGGAGAGGCCTGTGTGGGGCAAGCCTGAGGGAGAGAAGGGGAGAGGAGAGGATCAATGGGGCCAGCCTGATGGAGAGAAGGGGATAAGATGAGAGAGGCCTGTGTGGAGCAAGCCTGAGGAAAACAAGGGGAGAGGAGAGGATCAATGGGGCTAGCCTGAGGGACAGAAGAGGGATAGGAGAGGAGGGGCTTCTGTGGGGCAAGCCTGAGGAGAAAAGGGGAGAGGAGAGACCAATCATAACTACTCATTAATTTTCAAGCTGTAAGTGTCGATTTATCAAGCCTGGTCACATAGTTTCGTAGCGGAGCACAGGTATTCAGCTAGTGAAGCACATAAAGCAAGAAATCAAAGTCCTCATATATATCTTGTGTTTCTGGATTTAAATCCTAGGATTTTGCTTTCCATGTTTCCAAGATAATGGAATTTGGCCATTGGAAACCTGATCTACGCTGGCATAACATTCTCTCTAGCACAACAGAACTAATGTTGGTTCCTGCCTCATTCCTTATAATCAGGTTCCAATACTCTTATCAATTACAATTCATAAAGCAACACACTTCCTTTCAGGGTTTTTGCAGTTCTTGGGCCCACTCTCAGTTTTGTGATGCTTTTGAAAGAGCAAAGAGCATTTCTTGATAAACACACACACCCAATTGCTTTACAATCATTATACTGGTGATATCTGAAATGCTGTCCATCAACAATAGACCATGCTTTTTGAACATGGTGTCTTCAATTGTTAGTGCCTACAGCTACAGATGAAGAGAAAGGCTTCCGAACAGGTGTCTGGAGAGCTGCTTTCAGTCATCTAAGAGATAGTCCTCAGGTTACAATGGTAATTGACTCTAGAATTTCCATCACTAAAGGATGCGGTCATAAAGGACAAAATCAGGTGGCCACATCATTTACCAATGACAATCCCACCATTCCCCATTGCTGTTGTTAAGGAAAGACTATGTGGGTTGTTAAGCGAGGGCTTCACATGACCACAATTGTAGGAAGAGGTGGAAATCCAGGAGTACTTGCTTACAGCACTGAAACCATGTTCCAGCCAAGCAGGCCGGTGGTTGAGAGCTATGGGTGGGTGAGGCTGGTGCCATAGACACAGTGGTGGGTTTCAAAAAAATTTGGAACCTACTCTGTGGGTGTGGCCTCCTTTGTGGGAGTGGCTTGCCATCCATGTGACCTGGTGGGAGTGGCTTGCCAACCATGTGTTCTCTCTCTCTCTCTCTCTCTCTCTCTCTCTCCTTCCTTCCTTTTGTCTCTCTGTCCCTTTTTTCTTTTATCTCTCACTCTTTTTCTTTTTTTTTCTTTATTTATTTATTTATTTCTTCCTTTCTTTCTCTTTCTCTCTCTGTGTCAGTCTGTCTGTCTGTCTATCTGTGTGTGTGTGTGTATGTGTCAGTGGTGGGTTTCAAAAAATTTTGGAACCTCTTCTGTAGGTGTGTCCTGCTTTCCGGGTCCACTGGTGGAACCTCTTCTAACCGGTTCGGTAGATTTGACGAACCGGTTCTACTGAACAGGTGTGAACTGGTAGGAACCCACCTCTGCACAGACAAGTGCTAGGAAGACAGGCAGGCACTACAAAATACAACATATCCACACTCCCCGGGGATCATTTGAAAGCTTCCTTGCTAAACAACAGAAATTCTGGGGTCGTAAGTGGAGGATTACTGTATACATAACCTGGCACAAAGTCCATGAGCTACATCAAACGTACAACTAAATCAACAGCTACCTTTGGAACATTTGAGTCTCCTAAGCATTTCCATGGAAACAGGATTTTTCCCTAGGAAGGAGACAGTAAACATTTTAAAGGAGAATTTTATAGTGCTACTTTGAAGCTCACAAGAATGACAAGCCAATTTGCCAGCATGACAAAAAATAGACTGATGAAAGGTGCAAAATTATCTAAACCACCAGAGCCCTCTGATTAACTCTTGGGCTTACCAAAGTAACTACCATAGTTTATATTAAAAGTTATTCTTTTTTCAAAGTCTGCTCTGACTTGAAATCACCCTCCATGAGGAGGACAAGGTCATTACATACACTTCCTCAACCACTTTGAGCAAAGAACATTAATCATGGGCTTCTTTTACAATTCCAGGACCATCACCTTCCATTTTAGATTGAATTGGGTATGTCTAGTTTAATGAAAACAAGGACTAGAGGTGACACGATATCAGTGTTCCAATATCTCAGGGGTTGCCACAAAGAAGAAGGAGTCAAGCTATTCTCCAAAGCACCTGAAGGCAGAACAAGAAGCAATGGGTGGAAACTGATCAAGGAGAGAAGCAATTTAGAACTGAGGAGAAATTTCCTGACAGTTAGAACAATTAATCAATGGAACCACTTGCCTCCAGAAGCTGTGAATGCCCCAACACTGTAAGTCTTTAAGAAGATGTTGGATAGCCATTTGTCTGAAACAGTATAGGGTTTCCTGCCTAGGCAGGGGGTTGAACTAGAAGACCTCCAAGGTCCCTTCCAACTCTGCTATTGTATTATATTGTATTGGTAAGCATGATTCCTGGCAGCTCCCACAGCCCCCCTCCCCCCCCCAAAATGGCAGCTCCGGGCTTGTGGGCTCTCCAAAGCTGACATTTACAACGGTTGCAGTATTCCAGGGTCATAAGATCTCCCCAGCCGGCCTCTATCAAGCCAAGTCAAAGTGGGTTCTTTGAATGACTGAATGATTCACTTAACAACTGCTGTGATTTACTTCCTGACAGAACAATTAATCAGTGGAACGACTTGCCTCCAGAAGTTGAGATTGTTCCAATACTGGAAGTTTTTAAGAAGAGATTGGACAACCATTTGTGTGAAATGGTATAGGGTTTCCTGTCTAATCTCTTCTTAAAAACTTCCAGTGTTGGATTAGAAGACCTCCAAGGTCCCTTCCAATGCTGTTATTCTGTATTCTGTAGATTCTTAAGATAGTTTAGGACAACATACTATATAGGGATGTCTGTAAAACATAAAAAAAGTTCCTCCTTTTTTTCTCAATGATAAATCTAGAATCTATAATTATCCAGTTGCTTATTTAGGGCAGAAACATAGATATTATAATTTGTAACTCTTTACAAATCAGATCCTAGTCCCGCAATGGAGGGAATGACCTGAAAAGATGATGGAATTGACAAAGATGGTGAACCTGATTAAATAGGGACAAGAATGTGAATAGCTTTGTGGTTAAATAGCTTCTGGACTTTCTGAATGAAATAAAAAAATCTGAAATTTTGATTGGATTTTGACAATTAAGTAGCTTACCGTTATAGAAATGGCTGGTGGTTATTATTTGGCCTCACTAAAAAGTTGATACTATAACTTTACTATGTACTTACTGGATCAAAAAAAGTCAGAAATCACTGTTTTTTATCTCTTTTTTCTTTTTCTTCCTTCCTCACTTATTCCCCCTATTCCCTTTCTTTTACCATTTTACCACTGTCTTTATTTCTATTTCTATTTTATATTGAGAAAGACATTTAACTGGGCGAAACAGTACCTCACAGGGCAAGAATTCCTGAACCAAGGTACCTTTAATGGGCTAAATTACAGAATGTGTCCAAAATCCAGGATCCCTAACTCCCATAGGAATAAAATTTGGATAGGTTGTGGCTGCTTCAGTACTACTGGTTGCTGCTATGTGGCTGGGCTGTTGCTGCAGTCACATGATATTTATTTTAAACATTTTGTGACAATTTCCCAGTCAATCGTGCAATCCCTCAGTCCCTTTCCCATCTAGCAGCAGCCATTGACATGTCTGTTGAGAAGGAATGGGGTGAGGAGGGGAGAATTCCATTTTTGTGTGTGTGATTTTTTAAATCTGAAATGTGATTATTTATTTTCTTTCTCCTATGGAGGATACTTCTTTCTTTGCAGGTCCACTTTCCATAGTACAAAAATGCACAGTCAGAATGCAATAGCACTAAGACTTATATACAGCTTTACAGTGCTTTGCAGCCCTCTCGAAGCAGTTTACAGAGTCAACATATTGCCCCCAACAAATTGGGTCCTCATTTTACCCACTTCGGAAGGATGGAAGGCTGAGTCAACCTTGAACCTGGTGAGATTTGAACTGCCAAATTGCAGGCAACCAGCACTCAGCAGAAGTAGCTAGCAGTACTGCACTCTAACCACTGCGCCACCGTGGCTCGTACTGTACCAACAAGGCATAACCTAGATGAGCTTTCCCAATCCAGTGCCCTTCGGGGGCATAGGATTCCTGCCCCTCTAAGTTCTAGACAATGTGATAAACATGGAAATCTTGAAAATGGAAGTCCAGCATATCAGGAAGGTTCAGACTGGTAAAAGATGGCTCTGAATCTTTTCAGTTACCTGTTCAGCCAAGAGTGAAGCAAGACTAGAATAGGCATCGGAAAAATCTGGTCCATACTGAATGGAATTTCTCAGGAGGAGAACTGCTTCCTCTTTCTTCCCTTGATTCCTGAAAGTCAAATAACAGGGAGTGGATAGCAAAGACAGCACTTTTAATAATTTACTCAGCTTGCCTATTGATTAAATCACACAGTTAACATACTCAAAACAACCTCTTCAGAAAAGGCTAAATAATTAACTTCTTCTATTGAGTGTCTATTGGGACAGTATTAGATTCCACATCCTGGCTGGGTGAATGGGTGAGAGGTGCTTGGATACGTGAATGTTTTATACCCTGGCACCTGTTGGCAAATGCTTCTGTTCCCTACTGTTGGATCGCCTATGACAGTGTTGGTGAACCTTTTCGGCACAGATTGCTGAGCGTGCACACGCGTGCCGAAAACCAGAAGAGCAGTTGCCTGGCGTGCTTGTGCACGCTGGGAAAATGGCCACCTGATCTTCCGGTTTCTGGCACGCATGCATGCGTGAAGAACAGCTGGCCGGTGCGCATGTGCATGCCGGAAACTGGAAGATCATCTTCCCGGCGCCTATATGCACATCGGGCGACTGCTCTTCTGTTTCCAGTGCTCCCGCACACGTGAAGACCAGCTGGCCGGCATGCTGGAGAGCAACAGGCGATGACTCGCGTGCCCAGAAAGATGGCTCTGCATGCCACTTCTGTCATGTGTGCCATAGGTTCGCCATCATGGGCCTATGAAATATTCACAAAATCCCCTTTCCTGCTTTTCAACTCTTGTTTTCCTTTTTTTTAAAACCAGACAACAAAAACTAGATTCAGAGAATCTCAGTCCAAACAGAAGACTAGAGGAATTTGGAGTGGGAGGGAGGGGGAAAGAGAGAAGAGAGAAGAGAGAAGAGAAAAGAGAGAGGAGAGAGGAGAGAGAGAAGAGAGAGAAGAGAGAGAAGAGAGAGAGAGAGAGAGAGAGAGAGAGAGAGAGAGAGAGAGAGAGAGAGAGAGAGAGAGAGAGAGAGAGAGAGAGAGAGAGAGAGACTTTGCTTGAGAGATTCAGTAGTTTATCTAAATCTTTTGTTCTCAAGCAATCTGTCTGGTGCTCCAAGAACAAAGAAAAAGTCATTCTCCTAACCTTCAAAAATGCTACAGACAGCATTATTCAACAATGCTGGAATAGAATACAAATCATGCAAAAATATCTTTCATTGGTGATAATGTGTCATCGAGTCAATGTTGATTCTTAGCTCAATGGAGCATGAGCCCCAGCAATGTGGACTTAAGTCAACATGGAGAGATTTTCTCCAGGCAGAACGGTTCCCAACGGGTCTTTTAGTTTTCAACAGGGTATCCACTGCTGCTATAACTGAGTCCATTCACCACACCAAAATTCTAAAGTATCAATACTGTAATCTTTGTATCCTACTTTCGCAAAGTCCAACTTTTTATTTCCAGAGAGCGTCACAAGGAAAAACCATGCCACAACGCCTGAATATTTTTTCCCAAAAGTTTACTGCTATTCTACCTAGAGCTTCTCTGCTGTTTCTTTTCTCACGGCTTCAGGGCTGACCCAGCCTGGAGTGAAGGGGCCAGAGAGGAGTGTAGAGATTAGCTGGGATATTGTAGTCTAAATAAAATTCTTTCCCCTGGGAATCAAGGGCATTTGTTCCGGTGTCCACAGGACAGTGACTGGAGACTGAGGTCATCTACCCTGTTTTCCCAAAAATAAGACCTCCCTGGATAATAAGCCCAATCGGGCTTTTGAGCTCATGCACTAAAATAAGCCCTCCCCTGAAAATAAGCCCTCCCTGAAAATTTTGCAACACAGCAGCAGCCATGAGGTGACCATGCTTGCCGCCTCCTGCACTTCAAAAATAGTAAGACCTCCCAGAAAATAAGGCCAAGTGCTTAATTTGGGGGGTCAAAAGAAAATAAGACCCTGTCTTATTTTTGGAAAAACACAGTAGCAACTGGACTGTATGCTGATTGAATCATGTGACTGAGACTCTGGGGGAGGAAGTGATGAAGTTTTACTTTTAATTCGGGGAGGAAAACTGGCGCCAACTTAGAGCCGGTTTTCCACAAGGAATTTGAAATATCCTAATAAAATGTTCTTTAAGGAACTTATTGAATGGGATGTATTACTTGGAACCTTGACAGTGTGATGGGCACAGTAATTTGACAAATACATGCAATTAAAATAAAATAAATTCTTTCCACGAATGGATGCTAACTCTGTAACAACAAGGCACTGGAAACTAATAAAATAAGTTTTTCACGGGTAATGACAAGCGAACCTCTGGGACCCTGGTAGAACAGGATAACTGAAAGCAAAAAGTCATGAGCATTTCGCTGATCAATACCATTTTGAAATAATTTCACTATTTCTTATTTCATATGTTAACAACAGCCAGATGATGGACTTCACTTTTTACCTGCAACTTTCTGTTTCAGAAATATACAATAAAGCACCTATATGATGTAAAACAACTGGGAGAGCAACAACTGCAGAATACTTATTTTATAGGTTTTTTTTTCTTAAGTCAGTACCTTTCAATCTAAATCAACCCCAATCAATGAAAAAAGTAGATTGTGTGCTTCACTGTGTACTTCTTAAGCAAAGATAGTGTGATGTTAACAGAGAAAGAAACCACAACTCGTTAGAGATGTGCTTCGAATTGAATCCCTGGCATTTTCAGATAGGAGAAGCAAGTGACAGTGGATAGGAACACTTTGGTTTTGCTACATATCTTGGAGGACTGGTTCCAGTTACAGACGAACAAATTAAGTTGTTTAAGGTATCTGCCTCTGTTACAGCTGTATCCTTTCCATTCGTTTTACATCACTAAACACATTTTGAAAACCACAGTCAATAAATATGGCAAACTCAAAATAATAAAATTTATGAATGCCCATAATTTCTCAAAGAGCTCTGGTGGCACAGTGGTTAGAATGAAGACTTGCAGTCTAACTCTGCCCACAGCTAGGAGTTTGATCCTGATGGGATTTGAGGTTGATTCAGCCTTCCATCCTTCCAAGGTCAGTAAAATGAGGACTCAGATTGTTGGGGGCCATATACCGACATTATAAAATGCACAGAGGGGTGGCATATAAGTCTAAAAGCTATTGCTATAATTTCACCACAATTATACCTACATGTTTTGGTTCTTTAAGACACGTGAAGGCATATATACCCTTATTTCGATCTACAATGAATGAGGTTTTCATTATTTTAAAAGCAAGAGGTACTAAATGAAGTTTATTATGAGTTACCAGCAAGTTCAAAAGTCTTCATGATTCTGAATTCTGCTTAAGTCAGGCACCCTAAGAAAACAGTGGATATTAAGAAGCAAAATCATCTCTGTCTACACTTGCCAGGATCTAACACTTTAGAAATAGTGTCCTAGACCAGTGTTTTTCAACCACTGTGCCGCAGCACACTAGTGTGCCGTGACATAGTGTAAGGTGTGCCGTGGGAAAAACACCCGCCGGGTGTTTTTGCCTCGGGACATCTCTGTGTCCCGAAAGTTGCTTTCGGGACACAGGGATGCCTCTATTAAGTCCCTGCGGCCCCGCGTTTACTTTAAAAACGCGGGGACCGCCGGGAGGTAGCGCACGCAGGGACGTCACTGACGTCCCATGCGTGCGCCCATAGCAACAATCGCGGAGGACCGGAGCAGCGAGGAGAATTTTTTTAAACATTTTCTAATGGTGGTGTGCCTCGTGATTTTTTTCATGAAAAAAGTGTGCCTTTGCACAAAAAAGGTTGAAAAACACTGTCCTAGACAAAGCTCAAGTGATTAATTTGCCTGTACTTTACTCACCATGTTACTGAACCTAGACTCCAATGTTATGCCCTCTTACACCTATAGCAAGTTTCACGGGATTAGGCTGCTTACGGCAAATATCTTAATTTCAATTAACATAGGGGAATGAATCCTGAAATGACACAGTAGAAAATACCATTAAAGGTGACACAGGATATAAGCTCCTGTCCACTTGTTTTATGATATTCAAAAATTATTTTGCATGCATGTGTAAGAGAGCCAGCATCTCATCATATCTGACAAGAGCTGGGGTGGCGCAGTGGTTAGAATGCAGTATTGCAGGCTAATTATGTTGACTGCCGGCTGCCAGCAGTTCAATTCTCACCAGCTCAAGGTGATTCAGCCTTCCATCCTTCCAAGGTGAGTAAAATGAGGATCCAGATTGTTGGGGGCAATAGGCTTGATTGATTTGATTGATTTTATTATATTTATATGCCGCCCTTTTCCCCCGAAGGGGACTCAGGGCGGCTCACAATTCAAATCAGGGAAGGGGGGTACAGACAAAAATTTTAAAAAACGAAACATAACAATGCATAATTTAAAAACACACAACAGTCATACCATTCGAGACAGGGGCAACAGCTCTTTAGCCCCAGGCCTTCGGAACAGCCAGGTTTTAAGGGCTTTGCGGAAGGCCTGGAGGGTGGTGAGGGTTCGAATCTCCACGGGGAGTTCGTTCCAGAGGGTCGGAGCAGCCACAGAGAAGGCTCTCCTCCGGGTAGTCGCCAGTCGACACTGGCCGGCGGATGGAATTCGGAGGAGGCCTAATCTGTGGGATCTAATCGGTCTAGTGGAGGTGATTGGCAGGCTGACTCTGTAAACTGCTTAGAGAGGGCTGTAAAGCACTGTGAAGTAGTATATAAGTCTAAGTGATACTGCTATTAGTAACCATGTTTTTCAACACTGTGCAGCCTCCTTGGTACCTGCTGAGGCAAGGGTGGGCAGGATCCATCACCTAACCTGTTTTGAACAGAGGAATAGAATGAAGATCCCGTGCTGGTAAGACCACACTTGGAATACTGCAACCAGTTTTGTTCACCACACTATAAAAAAGATATTGAGACTCTAGAAAGAATGCAGAGAAGAGCAACAAAATGATTAGGAGAGTGGAGGCTAAAACATATAAAGAATGGATTGGCTATGTCTGGTTTAATGAAAAGAAGGATTAGGGATGACACAATAGCAGTGGTCCAATACCTCAGGGGCTGCCACAAAGAAGAAGAGTCAACCTATTCTCCAAAGCACCTGAGGGTAGAACAAGAAGCAATGAGTGGAAACTAATCAAGGAGAGAAGAAGCAACTTGGAACTAAGGAGAAAATTCCTGACAGTTAGAACAATTAATCAGTGGAACAACTTGCCTCCAGAAGTTGTAAATGCTCCAACACTGAAGTTTTTAAGAAGAGATTAGACAACCGTTTGACTGAAATGCTATAGAGTTTCCTGCCTGAGCAGGGGGTTAGACTAGAAGACCTCCAAGGTCCCTTCCACCTCTGTTATTCCTAGACCAAATGGGTGGAAATGAGAAGCTACTTTAGAGCGTGGCACGACAAAACCGCAGTCCACTAAAGCGCGCCCGATTAAACCGCGTTGCTGACATCAGCAGCAGCGCAACAACAGCGACCGCGGAGAAAAAAGGGCGCTTTAAAAAGCGCTTTAAAAGCAAGCCGATTCAAGTTAAGGTAAGGGTTAGGTTTAGGGTTAGGGTTAGGTTAAGGGTTAGGGTTAGGTTTAGGGTTAGGTTAAGGGTTAGGGTTAGGTTTAGCGTTAGGTTAAGGGTTAGGGTTAGGTTTAGCGTTAGGTTAAGGGTTAGGTTTAGGGTTAGGTTTAGGGGGTTAGGTTTAGGTTTAGGGGTTAATTTTAGCTTTAGCGTTCACAGCGTGCTTTTTTCGTCGCGCTGTGATGACGTCAGGTATGCGGTTTTGTCGAGCGCGCTTTAGTTGAACGCGGTTTTGTGGTGGAACCACTTTAGAGAGCCACATAAAACAAAAATATCAAAACACTGCTTCAGAGTCAGCTACACAGCCCAGAGTACAGAGCACCACACAACCGCTGTTGCCTCTTACTAAGAATGACTATATCACAAGCACTAAAGAGTGTTCAAAATCAGTGTCTTTTAGGCTGGAGAAATGTCTCCAAGCCAGTATTATCCACCCCATTTCAAACTCACTTCCCAAAGTACTGGCTGAGTCGAACGTCCTTTCATCTTCTGCACTCTTAATATAGAAGAAGAACACTTCTGCCTGGCTTCGCTATTCAAGGAGAATAGGGCTCGGCAAAGGAGGTGAAGCAATTTAGGGTGGCCTACTTATCTGCCAACTCAAGGACAGGAGAAATGTCCATTAACACTGCTGAGCGGAAGAACTCAAACAGAGAGAAAAACATTTGTTGCTGTTGATAGTAAACAGACATTCCTCTCACATTTGATTCCTGCCCCCACCCCCGCCTCCAGTCCACCCACAGGTGCTATTTCTTGTATTAGTAATCAGAGCACAAGAAAGAGAAAGTGAAGCCTGCGGTGGGCAAAAAACAGCTCAATGTGCCTCCCGGAAGTCCAGAGGATTCAGTGAGGCCTGCGCATATGCGCGGAGAGGGGGTTGTGTGTGCATGCATGGGGGGAGTGCATTGCATTTTGGGTGTGGGCACGCACGGTCACGCCCACATGCTTTTGGCATGCTTTTGGGATGCCTAGCCACTACTATAGGGTCTCCTGCTTGAGCCCGGGGTGTGTGTGTGGGGGTGTTGGACTAGAATACCCCCAATGTCTCTTCCAACTCTGTTATTCTGAACTCTGTTCTAGGGTTCTCCAGGATGCCATGCCTCTATTATGCAGACCTTATCAATACTCATAATAATACTTTCTCCAAATTTGCTTTGTAAAAAATGATAATCACTGATGATATTTGACTTGGAATTCGTAGCTCCCCAAGAAGATTGAAATATTAATAGCTGAGGGAGAGATGGACCTCAACGGTAACAACTGAAGATGGTTCAGCTAATGAAAAGCTTCCCTAGAAACACCAATTAAGGTAATATTTTCCCTGTGGGAACTTTGTGCTTTGAAATAAAGTCACTTATTAGCAGTTTCCATCATTTTTATATAATAAAACTGAAACACTGGAACATGGTATTTCAGAGAGAGGGGGGGAGGGAGGGGGGAGGGAGAGAGAGAGGGAAGGAGAGGGAGGGGGAGAGGGAGGGAGGGAGAGGGACGGAGAGAGAGAGAGGACTCCTTTTGTCTAATTTTGATGAAGATGAGGAAAAAAGCAGTAAGATTCAATTCAATACTAAAAGCAGTGGTGGGGTTCAGCCAGTTTGCACCTTTTCGGGAGAACCAGTTGTTGGAAGAAATCTCCTTTTGTTTTTTTCCACTTTACGGGGCTAATCCTGTAAGGAAGGCAGGAAGGAAACATTCTGGTGTTATTTCTAGCCTAATCTTTATTGCCCTGCTTACAGAAACTGCCTCTCCGGTTAACCCTTATGACATTGTAACAGCTAAGGCAAAGCGCCCATCGATGTAAGTGACATTCAGTTGGCCACACCCACCCAGTCACATGATCACCGAGCCCCGCCTACACAGCTGGTCATGAGGGCAGAGAACCAGTTGTTAAATTATTGGAATCCCACCACTGAGTAAAAGGGTCAGGGAAATGCAGGTGGGAAATAATACCATCACATACAGGTCACCCTTGACTTACAACCATTCATATAGCAAGGATTCAAAGTTACGACGTCAGTGAAAAAAATGACTCAAAACCAGTACAGGTAGTACTGCATTGAGACTCTGGAAAGAATGCAGAGAAGAGCAACGAAGATGATTAGGGGACTGGAGGTTAAAACATATGAGGAACGGTTGCAGGAACTGGGTATGTCTAGTTTAATGAAAAGAAGGAGTAGGGGAGACATGATAGCAGTCTTCCAATATCTCAGGGGTTGCCACAAAGAAGAGGGAGTCAAACTATTCTCCAAGCCACCTGAGGGTAGAACAGGAGGCAATGGGTGGAAACTAATCAAGGAGAGAAGCAATTTAGAACTGAGAAATTTCCTGACAGTTAGAACAATTAATCAATGGAACCACTTGCCTCCAGAAGCTGTGAATGCCCCAACACTGGAAGTCTTTAAGAAGATGTTGGATAACCATTGGTCTGAAACAGTATAGGGTTTCCTATACTAGGCAGGGGGTTGAACTAGAAGACCTCCAAGGTCCCTTCCAACTCCACTATTGTATTGTATTGGTAAGCATGATTCCTGGCAGCTCCCACAGCTCCCCCCCCCCCAAAAATGGCAGCTCCGGGCTTGTGGGCTCTCCGAAGCTACAGCATTCCAGGGTCATATGATCTCCCCAGCCGGCCTCTATCAAGCCAAGTCAAGGCGGGAAGTCATTCTTTGAATAACTGAATGATTCACTTAACAACTGCTATGATTTACTTAAACAACTGTGGCAAAAGAAAGATTGTAAAATTGGGTGTGAATCACTTAAAAACTGCCTTGCTTGACAATAGAAGTTCTAGTCCCAAATGTGTTTGTGAATCAAGAACGAGATGTATGTGTGCTATTTTAAACAGTCCATGATGAAAGAACCTACGGATCTCAATTCACCTAGTTTTATACTAGAAGACTTGTAGTGTTTAAATCAATTATTCAATGAAAGCTGGACCATTAGGTAAAGGGCCCAACTGTTCAGAGGACTCCCAAATTCAATATTAGATCCAAGAAAATAACTTCCATCTTGTTTTATGACACTCTAAAAAAAAAAAATCCCAGGCTTATAATACTACAGCTTTTGTTATTCCTCCTCTGGATGGCTTTTCTGGTAAATAGTCTCATCCACAGAATAGCAAAATCAATGAAACCCTGTCAACTAATTCCTAAAGTGGCTTTAGTCTTTCACAAATTATATATTTTGAGTATGATTACAGAATAGCAATAGCACTTAGACTTACTGCTTTACAGTGCTTTACAGCCCTCTCTAAGCGGAGTCAGCCTATTGCCCCATACAATCTGGGTCCTCATTTTACCTACCTCGGAAGGATGGAAGGCTGAGTCAACCTTGAGCCTGGTGGGATTTGAACTGCCAAACTGCAGGTGGCTGGAAGTCAGCAAAAGTAGCCTGCAGTACTGCAGTCTAACCACTGTGCCACCAAGGCTCAGATCTGTCGGCATCAAATTAGAAGAGCCGCCCTTTCCCCCCCCCCTTACATTCACTCCTAAAAAGGCAAACAATCTCTCACCAATTAAACCAGGGAATGACAATGGCTGCACGTTTGAACCTTGAACAATTCAAAGGACTTTTCCAAAGTTATAGAAGAGAACTTGGAGTGTTTCCATTTAAAAAGGCAGGATTCCAAAATGCAAGCACATCTGAAAAGTTGACTTTTAAAGAGGGCATAATCAAAAATCCTGGCTGCAGCTAAGACATCTGTATTTATTTTATGTTTTAGCTCCGCATGGAATTGGAGGTGCTTGTGGCAGCAGGGCAAAATGAGGGATTTGGAATGTCATACAGTGTTTTCCCGAAAATAAGACAGGGTCTTATTTTCTCCCCCCCCAATTTTGCTTGGGCCTTATTATCGGGAGGGGGGAGCTTATTGGTTTGGGGTTGCCAGGTGGCTGCTCTCTTGCAAGCAGGCGCCTGAAGAGCCGGGCACAGCCTCAGGGGCAAATGGATGTGTTGCGCTGTCGCAGCAACGCAACAAATAGGCAAACCACTGATACAATCTCTCGCCATAAGGTGACCATGCTCATGAGCAGCTGCCCGGCAATGCCCCTTTCCAGCTGGGCAGAGCGCCACTCATCGACCCAGTGATATCCCAAAGGCGCTAAGCCGCGTGGCACTCTACCCGGCTGGAAAGAGAGGTTGTGTGAGCACTTGTTCTGCCTCCAGCTCTCGTGCCTCCTGCCTCACTATGCCCAACTCTCCCTGCAGGGCTGGGCCAAGGTGACACCGCTACTACCGCCCCACTGCCACTGCCACCATGCTCTGAGCATAACCGGCTTCCAAACTCTGGAGATCCGCTGCTGACTCAGCAACGGATCTCTGGAGTTTGGAAGCCGGTTATGGTCAGAGCATGGTGGCGGCGGCAGCAGCGGGGTGGTGGTGGTGAGGTGGCAGCAGTGGTGGCAGCGGGGCAGCAGCGGTGGTGCCTCCCTGGCCCAACCCTGCAGGGAGCGTTGGGCATGGTGAGACAGGGAGGCACGTGAGCTGGAGGCAGAACAAGTGCTCCCGCAACCTCTCTTTCCAGCTGGGCAGAGCGCCACGTGGCTTAGCGCCTTTGGGATATTACTGGGTCGGTGAGAGGCGCTCTGCCCGGCTGGAAAGGGGCATTGCCGGGCAGCTGCTCATGAGAGCAGCTGCCTAGCAAGCCCCTGTTCCAGCTGGGCACAGTGCCACCCACCAACTTAGTGGTATCCCAAAGGCGTCAAGCAATATGAGCGCCTTTGGCCCCCCCGGTTCCTGCGGCTTTGCCCCTTTAGGATATCGCTAGGTGGTGAGTGGTGCTCTGCCTGGCTGGGGAGGGGGTGTCCAGGGGCTTATTATTGGGGAAGGGTGTATATTTTTGCCCACAGGAAAAATATGGCATGGTCTTATTATCAGGGCATGTCGTAATTTCGGGGAAACACGGTATTTGTGGCTTTGTCAATTTCAACAAATGTGCTCCCAGCAAATATTGGACTACTGCGCAACTGGAAATGTTTTTCTGCATGCAGGAAGGGGAAACAAACAGTTCTGCTTTGGAGACAAAAATGCCAACACTTTAATTAATATAAAAGAGCCGTAACCATAAATCCACATGTTTTCCCCTGCTTTGCTCAGCAGCAAAAGGTCAGCTAATTTATGAATTTACAGAACGTTTGAACTTCTCCTGAATACTAGATTTTAGTACCTATTTTTTAGAACCTAAAAAACTGCTGAAACAATCAGAATCTAGCAAGGCTAAAGGAAACGCAAGTATCAGTTAAAACATTAAATAAAATCAATTCAGCAACAGCAATAAATACTTTTCATTACTCACAGCATCAATGATCTCCTTTTTTCTATTAGGGTTTTAAAAAAAAAAAAAAACAAGAGAACGATGTGCAGATTTTGTCAAGATAATAAAATGATTATAGCATTTTGTAGATGATAGCTTGAATTGTATATGCGACTTGATCCAAGGAGAGAAATAACATTTTGGCCCTGGTTCAGTGTTAGATGGGAAGAAATGGCATTGATCATATGTAATAACTTCTTTGGTTAAAAATGAAGACAGTTCCAGTAAAAAAAAAAAAAAAAGATCAATGTATTGATTGGAAGACAGATTGAGAAAAGAAAGGTTTTCAACCTGCATGTTTTGGGATGTAATAGCAACAGCAATAGCACTAATATACCATTTCACAGTACTTTACAGCCCTCTCTAAGTGGTTTACAGAGTCAGCATGTTTCCCTCAACAATCCGAGTCCTCATTTTACCGGCCTTGGAAGGATGGAAGGCTGAGTCAACGAGCCGGAGAGAATCGAACTCCCGAACTGCACGCAGCCGGCAGACAGCAGAAACAACCTGCAGTACTGCATTCTAACCACTGCGGCTCTAAATAATAGGGATTGGAAGGATGCTATATTTTCTTTTCTCATCCAGTGCAGCTATGAGAAAAAAGAATATAGGCTAGATTGGGCAGGGGGAGTAGACTAGAAGACCTCCCAAATCCCTTTCAAAACTAAGATCAATGAAAGAAATGGGTAGGGCTAAGCTAGAGCTGTTTCTTATGTTCAGAATGGGGAGTGTGTGGGTATGTCAGGAAAGGACAATTGACAGAAACAGTGTTGTGGTGTAAGCTTCATTCCTTTTTGTGCAATCATAGAAAATGGATTAGGCTTCCATCAGCATGTCACTTCACCATCTTGCCTTTTTTTTTTGACAGACATACAGGTAGTAAATCTGAAAGAGCCAGGTTATTGTTAATAAATTCACCAAAGGAAGAAAAATATATATCTGATAAGACACCACTGCATATATCTTGGCCAACAGAGCTCAATGGAAAGTGATACAATAAAGGAAATTTATTTAACGGCATGTTAAATGTGGTTGGCAGGCATTTGGCAAGCTAAGCATAATTGTGCTACCATATTGTTTGGCTTGTTTGTATAGATCCGTGATGGCAAATCTATGGCACACATGCCATAGGTGGCACGCAGAGCCCTCTCTGTGGGCACTTGAGCCGTCGCCCCAGCTCAACTCCACTGTGCATCTCCCTGCTGGCCAGCTGATTTTCAGGTCTCTGCTTGGGGGGTGGGGCGCATGTGGGAGACCTGAACACATGCATGGAGGGCTGGGGAGGTGGCGGGTCCATGCGTGGGGGCAGGAGGAGTACAGGGGTGTATGCCCCACCCCCGCAGCCCATTTTGGTCCCAGAAGGCTGCAAGGAGGCCTGTTAGGCCCAAAACGGGGCGCAGGGGTTGTGCGCGCATGCGCAGGGGGAGTTCGCTTTTGGCACATGACAACAAAAAGATTAGCCACCACTGGTATAGATGAAGCTGAAGTAAAAGCAAAAATAAAGACAATGGGCATTTATTTGCCCATAGCTAGCTAAGAGTCAATTCACTGAGGACTGGACTTAGGTTTCTTGTGGGAACTCCAAAATGATGACACAATTGCCCCCACCTTTGGGCTCAGTCTTATCATCTAGAAGAACCCTACTTTTTATACAGCACAAAAATATTTTGCACCGGCTCTATGTCTCACTGCCCTATTTTTATTTCTATATAGAGAAAAACAAGAAAGTTATAACACATGCTATCTCAAAACTGAAAACAAAATCAAATATTCATTACATGGCTCCCATCAAAATGTGATATCGAGTGAAACTCATAAATAGTCTCCCTGGCTAAAATAGAAAGCTAGAAGAATTGTTGTTGGTTTTTGCTTTGCTTGTCAAAAAAATATAGGCAGCCGGAAATATCTTATTTTGTGGGCTCAAAAACAAATTTAATGACAGTGAACAACTCTCTCTGGAATCATTTTTCATTATGAAAGATTATTATCTGGACAAATATGAAAAATGTAATCAAAAGCACAGACCAGCTCAGCCCTAAAATTTCAAGTTGTCTAGACTCAATAGCAGTTTCTCCTAAACCTTTTCCTTCATCTAGCCCAAACCACTCATCATAAAGTCTTATCAAACTGGAAGGACCGGTTATAAGATCCTTTCTTCAGCCCCTTCGTAACTGAATGGTCGCTGAACAAATCGTCATCACTTGAGGATTACCTGTATTATAAAAATATATATTATTGAATGATCTTTATGCCTTTTAAACAAATTACCATTGGTAATTTTATTGATTTTTGTTTAACTAGGAATACTAGTTAAAGTATTTTTTTGAGATTTTTGAATATATTTTAGTACACATAGAAATCTACAGAAATCAATTTAAAAGCTCCTTTTGTGATTGTTAATGGATTTATGGGTCATTACAAAAAAAACTACTTTTACCCAATTTGGGGTAATTTTATCCGGGTTTGGGAAGTGCTGCTTTATAGCAACGGCTACAACATTTGGGACACCCACAAAAATGCAACCATAGCTAGATGTGATGCATGTATGCTTTGATCATCCTTTCACTGGTACTTCATTCATAGGCTAGACTAAATAAATAGCATCATAAACATGTGCATCGTAAATAGATTAGAAGACTCTTTCTATTTGAATGCGACACTCACTTATTTGTGAAAGAAAATGTTCTTCTGAGAAGTGCAAAAAGACACAAACTAAATTGTTTTCGTGCAGTTCAAATCTGAAAAAACAGCTACCTATAAGCTGGAAGGAGGAGAGCAAGGGAAATGGAATACAACTACATTCATAAAATGTAAATGAAATCACATTCAGCTTTTGTTCTGGCTCTACCCATTATTTTTACAATGCAGACCTTAAAAGCTAAAAACAGCGCTTTGCCTAGAAGAAGTTGGGTATATTACATTATATTACATTTGTCTTTGAAGATTCTCTGTCATCCAGGTCATGGTTGTCCCAAAGATACTTTTGTCAAAAGGCAGTTGGAGTTTGTTTTTCCTTGAAGACGTTTCGCTTCTCATCCAAGCTGCTTCTTCAGTTTTGGCTGAAAGGATGGATTTATAGTTCTTGCAGTCATCTGTTCATTAGCACTCTTTCTGAGAATCACTGAGGCACAGATACAATTCCAAGTTGCCTAAATGACTCTCAGAAAGAATGCTAAAGTCCAGATGATTGCAAGGAATATAAATCCTTCCATCCTCTAGCATTCAGCCAGAACCGAAGAAGCTTCTTGGATGATAAGCAAAACATCTTCTTATCGAGCCCAGCTGCCTTTTGAAAAAACATATTTGGAATATTACATTACGTTATGATTGTAATCTGTCTATATAACACTAAAACACTGATTGTTATGACCTTTAACTGGTACATCATAGGGCAACAATTTTTGAACAAAGGTATCTCAAATGGGCTACCTTACAGAATGTATCCAAGATCCATGACTCAATGAAATTTGGGGAAAATGTGGTTGCTTCAGTATTACTGGCTACAGTTAATAGAGCCGAGGTGGCGCAGTGGTTAAATGCAGCACTGCAGGCTATATCAGCTGACTGCAGTTCTGCAGTTCGGCTGTTCAAATCTCACCGGCTCAAGGTTGACTCAGCCTTCCATCCTTCCGAGGTGGGTAAAATGAGGACCCGGATTGTTGTTGGGGGCAATATGCTGACTCTGTAAACCGCTTAGAGAGGGCTGAAAGCCCTATGAAGCGGTATATAAGTCTAACTGCTATTGCTATTGCTATTATGCTTCTGCTACAGTCACGTGATCTTCATTTTCAATGTTCCATAACAGTTTCCCAGCCAGTCTCATAATCCCTTACTCAGTCTCTCACTCAGCAGTGGTGACTTACTGGGGAGGGGAGGAGAATGGAGAGGAGGGGAGAGGAGATTTCCAATGTTCCTGGCCAGATTCCCACAAGGAAACTCAGTGGGGAAGCCAGCAAAAAATGAAAAGTCGCTCACACTACTACTGCTTTTTTGCCAATCTGTGGTCATTCTGGTTCTCTGTTTAGATAATGAAATACCTCTGAAATGATGACACAACTGCCAAGGGTTGTCCAGTTATTATATTGTCTGGAAATTTGAAATGTTTATTATGTTAACATTTCTTTTCACATAGTCAGATTACAGCCATTCAAATAAATTAAGATGCCATGTATATCTACCCAAAACTTGCATTATTAAAAGTCTGTCTGGCATTGTCTTTAGATCCATTTTTCTATTATTGTTTAGAGTGGCTTGAACCATATTATGTTTGCTGCCTTCAAAAAGTAGCAGCTATTATTGGATAAGCAGTATGATTCTAATTGGATTTCTGAATATTAATGTATTTCACCTCACATTTTGTAGGCAAGTATACAAAACAGTTGATGGGCATGATTAATCGCAGCTGATATTGGAGTTTAGATGATATAGCTCTATTACATGAACCTTGTATTAAAGACTATATATCAAGGATGATTTATTACTTAGAAGAAACAGAATAACGTGCCTTCAATATCAAAGAGTAGCTAGATAACAGATAGCTGCACAAAGCTGCTGTTATTTAGCATAATCTAGCTGTTTCATGGGAAGCAACACCATCAGATAAATAGGTAGGTAGGTAGGTAGGTAGGTAGGTAGGTAGGTAGGTAGGTAGGTAGATAGATAGATAGATAGATAGATAGATAGATAGATAGATAGATAGATAGATAGATAGATGATAGATAGATAGTTAGATACATAGAGAGATGGATAGAGAGATAGACAGATAGATAGATAATATATAGGTAGGTAGGTAGGTAGGTGGGTGGGTGGGTGGGTGGGTGGGTGGGTGGGTGGGTAGGTAGGTAGGTAGGTAGGTAGATAGATAGATAGGTAGGTAGGTAGGTAGGTAGGTAGGTAGGTAGGTAGGTAGGTAGGTAGGTAGGTAGGTAGGTAGATAGATGATAGATAGATAGTTAGGTACATAGAGAGATGGATAGAGAGATAGACAGATAGATAGATAATATATAGGTAGGTAGGTAGGTAGGTAGGTAGGTAGGTAGGTAGGTAGATAGATAGATAGATAGATAGATAGATGATAGATAGATAGTTAGATACATAGAGAGATGGATAGAGAGATAGACAGATAGATAGATAATATATAGGTAGGTAGGTAGGTGGGTGGGTGGGTGGGTGGGTGGGTAGGTAGGTAGGTAGGTAGGTAGGTAGGTAGGTAGATAGATGATAGATAGATAGTTAGATACATAGAGAGATGGATAGAGAGATAGGCAGATAGATAGATAATATATAGGTAGGTAGGTAGGTAGGTAGGTAGGTAGGTAGGTAGGTAGGTAGATAGATAGATAGATAGATAGATAGATAGATAGATAGATAGATAGATAGATAGATAGATACAGACCGACAGACAGACGCAGGTAGTCCAGGGGTGAAATTCAGCAGGTTCTGACAGGTTCTGGAGAACCGGTAGCAGAAATTTTGAGTAATTCGGAGAATCAGTAGCAGATATTTTGAATAATTCAGAGAACCGGCAAATGCCACCTCTGGCTGGCCCCAGAGTGGGATGGGAATGGAGATTTTGCAGTATCCTTCCCCTGCCCGCCTACCAAGCCCACAGAACCGGTAGTAAAAAAATTGAATTTCACCACTGAGGCAGTCCTTGACATAGGACCACAATAGGGATGGTCAAGTGAATCACATCCAATTTTATGACCTTTTTGCCATGGCCATTAAGTGAATCGTTGCAGTTAAGTGAATAATGTGGTCATTAAGTGAATCAGGCATTCACCATTGACTTCACCAGTTAGAAGCTGTCCGGAAAGTTAGCAAATGGCAATTACATGACCTTGCGGCGTTGGAATCATCATAAATAGATGCTGGCTGCCAAGTATCTAAATTTTGGTCACGTGACCATGAGGATAAGGCAACAGTCATGAATCTGATGGCTGGTCATAAGTCACTTTTTTCAGTGCCTTTTTAATATCAGACAGTCACTAAACGAATGGTTGTAAGCTAAGGACGATAGATAGGTAGGTAGGTAAGTAGGTAGGTACATAGATAATAGATAGATAGATAGATAGATAGATAGATAGATAGATAGATAGATAGGTAGGTAGGTAGGTAGGTAGGTAGGTAGGTAGGTAGGTAGGTAGGTAGGTAGGTAGGTAGGTAGGTAGATAGATAGATAGATAGATAGATAGATAGATAGATAGATAGATAGATAGATAGATAGATAGATAGATAGATAGATAGATAGATAGAAAGAAAGAAAGAAAGAAAATAGATATATAGGTAGGTAGGTAGGTAGGTAGATGATAGGTAGGTAGGTAGGTAGGTAGGTAGGTAGGTAGGTAGATAGATAGATACATAGATAGATAGATAGATAGATAGATAGATAGATAGATAGATAGATAGATAGATAGATAGATAGATAGACAGATATAGATAATATATAGGTATGTAGGTATGTAGGTATGTAGGTGATAGGTAGGTAGGTAGGTAGGTAGGTAGATGATGGATGGATGGATGGATGGATGGGTGGACGGACGGACAGACAGACAGACAAATTTAGAAAGACAGAGATAGAGAGATAGATAGGATAGAAAATTAAAACATAATAAAATGCTCTACTGTATCTGAGAACCATTATAATTACACACATAATTTTTCTCTTACTTCTGTAGTTAATTCTAACATTAGCTCAGTTTTGATATTACAAGAAAGCTCAAGCTACAGTTTATCCTAACTGAAACAAACTTTAGCCTGCCTTCCATTCTGTTTCTCATGCTTCTTGGCATGGCAACAAGGAGATTTCACTTTCACTCTAATTCTTGATCAGCTACAGTTAAACATGACAGCTAAACCTTAGACTGAGATTGACATTGTTAATCCTAACAATGGTTTCTTGTTAAGTCTCATAATCCATAAGGTAGGTTGATTTGTGTTCAATCAAATAATGAGCTTTTGTTCATACCCATCACAATGGAAAATACTTTACTGCAAAGCCTCAAATATCTACTTGGTTGTTTTCACGCTAAGCCATACACATAACACTAAGTCAAAAAAACCAAGCAAGGCACTCTGAAACAATGGAAGGGACCAAGGAAGGACTTAGTTTCTGCATCACAAAAGCTAAACAGTTGTCAGTTAGATCTCTGTTGGATTAATTCTCTCTTTCCCTTTCACACACTCTCTCTCTCTCAGAGCTAGTGTAGCATAGAGATTAAATGCTGGGTGAGGGTTCTGGTATTTCCGTACCCTTGAAAACTGGTTGGGTGACTTTGGTCAGTCCTTCTCTACTATACACTGGAAAGTTGAAAAATTTTCAGAATTGGACCAGTGTGATGGATTATATGCAGTGGTGGGCTGCAACCAATTGAACAATTGGTTTGGTGATCGCGCGCTTCGGTGATCGGATGCCTAATTTGCTTGCATGCAGCGTTCAAAATACAGCAATCCGAAGCTCAGCTGCTTACCTTCTAAGGCAGCCCTGGTAAGTAGAATAGTGGAGGCGCGGAAATCAGCTGTGCCGCGTGAATCAGCTGAGCCAGAAAGAAGGAAATATAGGACAGGATAGGGTGGGGGGGCAGGGCCAGTTGATAGACAGAACTACTGGTTTGCCTGAACCAGTCCGAACCGGCAGCAGCCATCACTAATTATATGTACTGTACAGGGGTGGGTTAGAAAAGGGGGAAAAAATAAATGTTTGCAATTTCTGCACATGGGCAGAACCGAAAATCAAGATGCTGTCACCGGTGGTAGAACCAGTTCAGGGGCGTGGCAGGCCGAGTTACCAGTAGGAACCCACCTCTGGTACTGTACATGAACGCATGCACATACAAACATACACATGCTAGTTTTATATACTAGGTAAAGGCACCTGGATACAAACCAGGAGACTATGACTTCCAGTCCCACCTTAGGCATGTAGCCAACTGGGAGACTTGGGGTCTCTTTCAGTCCTGGGAAGAAGGCAAGGGCAAACCACTTCTGAAATCTTGCCGGAGAAACTGCAGAGATTTGTCTAGGCAAGACTTCACCAGACTTCCTTGAAAGCAGCAAAATTATAAATATTGTAGCTATATCTCAACTCTCACTGTATAATGCTTGAAGGAGCCCAGAAACCTACTTGAGAAGATTTCCAAGATTGAAGAGGACTCTATTGTGCTGTGGGTTCAGCTGGAGAGCTTTACTGTAGTATTCCTTCGCTTGCACCATGTCTTTGGTCAATGTCCCAAGGTTGTTCAGGGCACTTGCATGACGTGGATATAACCTGTTGAAAGAGAGAGAGAAAGAACGAAAGAAAGAAAGAACAGAAGGAAGGAAGAGAAAGAAGGAGAAAGAAGGAGAAAGAAAGAAAGAAAGAAAGAAAGACACAGAAAGAGACAGAAAGGAAGGAAGGAAGGAAGGAAGGAAGGAAGGAAGGAAGGAAGGAAGGAAGGAAGGAAGGGAGAGAAATGAGAAAGAAAGAAAAAAGAAAAGAAAGAAATACACAGAAAGAGCCAGAAAGAAAGGAAGGAAGGAAGGAAGGAAGGAAGGGAAAGAAGGAGAAAGAAAAAAGAAAAGAAAGAAATACACAGAAAGAGCCAGAATGAAAAAGAATGAGAGAAAGAAAGAACAAAAGGAAGAAAGGAAGGAAGGAAGGAAGGGAAAGAAGGAGAAAGAAATAAAGAAAAAGGAAGAAAGAAAAGAAAGAAATACACAGAAAGAGACAGAAAGAAAGGAAGGAAGGAAGGAAGGAAGGAAGGAAGGAAAAGGAGAAAGAAAGAAAGAAAGAAAGAAAGAAAGAAAGAAAGAAAGAAAGAAAGAAAGAAAAGAAATACACAGAGACAGAGAGAGAGAGAGAAAGAGAGAGAGAGATCAGATTATCTTACTGAATATTAAAAAATCCAAACCATTTCATGTTCATTCCTTCTCATAAAACCTGAAGACTTTGCTATGGCAAGGTTTAATTCTTTCATTTCTTCATGAAGGGACTTGGACCCCTAGGAAGCAGCAATAGGCCTCTATTCGAAGGCTTTCAACAATCCGTGGGGTTGACCCATGGCCTCTGGGTTAAAAATATACACCCACAGAATGCTACCTTCCTCTGGAAGTGAGGCAGGGAGAATTCTGTACCGGGGCAGCAGAAGAGGCAAATGCCCAGCCCCCTTTGCTTGGTCTGTACCCCCAAATCTATGTGGGAAAGCATCTCAAACCCAAGGGGGAAAGGAGCCAAGAGGAAAAGATATGGTTCTACTCCCCATCCTGCCCCACTTCTCCTTTGACTGCAGCTTCCCAGGGGGACGTGCTGAGCATTCTTCACCTTTTTTACTTATGAATGTTGAAATCCAATCCAAGTGCAGAGTTCAGTCTTTGTTTCCAGTAAACAATACTAGCGTTTAAACAGAGATTTTAAGAAATCTGTTTGCATTTAATCTTACGGGGGTATTTTTGTTTTGGGTTTTTAATAAAACACAGCCTTCCAGTTTGGAGTCTCTCTTACAAAGCCCATGCATAGGCCCAAACACAAACACACATGCAAACACACACACACAAACACACATGTCACTGGAAATGGCAACCATCTGCAAGCAATATCTCTCCCGCTATGCATCTCATTAACCACCAAGCCCTCCTTGCTTCACCTAATCAAGTGCCAACTACTGCATTATTTATGAAAGAAAACTGAATTTCATTAAACTCTCACTAGGGCTGCCAGGTTCTTTTTTTTTTTTTTTTTAATGATCAATGTTCCCGCCTTTCCAAAATTCTAGGCATTTTTACGAAGAGTAGCCTTTCCTTCATAATTATACAAAAAAGCTGAAACAGCTCAATTCAAATTGCCAAAAAGAGGAGGGAATAGAAAAAGAAAGCGAGAGAGAGAGAGACAGAGAGAGAGAGAACAGAAGTATACATTTAGTTTGGCTTTGATTTTTGTTCAAATAAGAAGCCGGATGTTTTCTGGAGATCAAATAAATTATTCAGAAGGACTCCTTCAACAGTGTCTCTTCAACAGTCAGAAGCCATTTAGGTAGCTCAGCTTTGCAAAATTACTGCCTCCCCTTTTATTGCTCAGAAATATTATTAGATTAGCCCAATTGCTAGTGAGTCTGTAACAAAGTCTTCTTGGAAGCTAAGCAGAGTCAGGCATGGTTAACTTCTTGGGTGAAAGATATCCTGTGAAAATCAGAGCTATAATTGAAGAAAGCAATGAAAAGCTATAGTTACACTGCTGATCACAAAACTGATAGGAACTAAACATGTATGTGTGTCAGAGGTGATATTCAGCAGGTTTTGACCAGTTCTAGAGAACCGGTAGCGGAAATTTTGAGTAGTTTGGAGAACTGGGAAATACCACTTCTGACTGGTCCCGACCCCATCTGTTTTCTGCCTCCCGAGTCCCAGCTGATCAGGAAGATATGAGGATTTTGCAGTGGTTCCACCACAAAACCGCGGACGACAAAATCGCGGTCGACGAAAGCACGCATTTGACGTCATCACAGCGCGACGAAAACATCGCGCTGTGATCGAAAAATGTAAAAATAAAGCAAAAACCTTACCCTAACCCCCCCAAACCTAACCCTAAACCTAACCCTAAACCTAACCCTTAACCTAAGCCTAAATCTAACCCTAAACCTAACCCTTAACCTAACGCTAAACCTAACACTAACCTTTAACGTAACGCTAAACGTAACCCTAACGCTCTAAACCTAACCCTAACCCTTAACCTAACCCTAACCCTAAACCTAACCCTTACCTTTATGTGAATCGGCTTGCTTTAATTTTATTGTTATTTCAATTTTTAATTTTTTTCGTCGCGCTGTGATGACGTCAAATGCGCGCTTTCGACGATCGCGCTTTTGTGGACCGCGGTTTTGACGGGTCACGTTTTGCAGTAACCTTTCCCTGGAGTGGGGAGGGAATGGAGATTTTACAGTATCCTTCCCCTGCCACGGCCACCAAGCCACGCCCACAGAACTGGTAGTAAAAATGTTGAATCCCACCATATGTGTCTGTCTGTCTGTCTCTCTATCTATCTATATCCCCTTGCTTAGAAAAAGTCTTCAACTATTACATAATAAAATCAGAGTTTCTAAAAAGCATTGCAAAAGATTAATCATAGCTTTAATACAAAAAATAGAAGGCAGAAATGGATTTCAAGAGAAGTATAACCAACCTTATCTTTTGAGACACTTACATTTTTTTCTAAACAATCTTAGCCTTTAAACCACACTGGTTATTTGAGGGACACCAAGACGATTCAATAATCAACTAAAAACACACGAGGAAAAAGTGGAAGGGGGAATTTGTTACCCGAGGCTACACTCTTGTCTTTCACTAAGAGTGTCAGTTGATAAGGAAACTACGTAAAATGAAATGACTGTGCAATTGGCAGTCAAAGCCTATGAGAATTAAAGTCCAGATTCTATGCTGAGGCCAAAGTCCAACAGAGACATTTACAAGGTCATCGGTTTTAGAGGCTGTTTAGGCCAACGGGTTTTGAAGGTGCTCCCTGAAACAGGTAGAAATCAGCAGTTGCAGAAATTAAATCAAGTTGAATGAAAGAATAAGCTGGGATAGAAACATCTAACAGGTGCTAACAACTCAGGTAGGAAATTGCAAATGGAGGCGGTGGGGTCCTGCCACGGAAGTAATTTACCGACATTGCTGTCCTTCTGTTAAAGGGCACACAGGTGCCATCTGCCATCCCTTCTCAATCCCCATGAAATAAAGTTCTGGTAGAGATAGTTTAGCCTTTAGCCTCAATATAGCCCTTGTCCAAATCCCTTCTACAAGGTACTAGCCTAGACAAGAGACTAGGAGAGAAACGAAGGAGAGATCATAAAATTAGTTCAGAGCTTCCCTGTTCCCAACAGATGGCTTATATCAGCGGTCACCAACTAGTGGTCCATGAGAAAATTTTGGTAGTCCATTGAAAAATCTTTGCATTTTTGCATTTTTGATATTGCATTAAATCAGTGATCCTCAAACTATGGCCCCTGGGCCAGATACGGCCCATCAGAGCAATTAATCCCATTTGCTGACGGGATGAGGTCCTTCGGGCACTTAGCTTGGCCACCTGTTTAGTCCTTACTTCCCTCCCTAGAAGTCCAGGCGCTTCAGCGAATGGCGCACGAAACTTCGGCCAGACTCCTTGAGAGATAGAGTTTGCAGGGGGTTGATCTAGCTTCCAGGCTGGCTACATTTTTGGCCTTATTTGGGCTCATCGATACAAACTCAAGGTAAACCGCTCCAAACTCGAGAAAATACAACTTCAGTAACAGAGTGGTCAATGCCTGGAATGCTCTACCCGACTCCGTTGTTACAGCCTCAAACCCCCACAACTTCAATCTCAAACTGTCTACCGTGGACCTCACCCCATTCTTTGAGGTCCGTAAAGGGGGCATTTATAAGCCGACCAGTGTGCCTACCGTCCCTGTCCTACTGTCCCACTTATCTGAATTTACTTCCTTTGTCCATGTTTATGTTCATAACGATACTTGTTATCTTGTACGTGTTTGACAAACAAACAAATAAATAAATAAAATAAATGTACTGTAACCTGGTGCAAGAGGACTCCAACTTTCCACACAGAGTGGGCACTATAAAGATAGCTATTCTAGGTGTGTTAGCTAAAAAGATAGGGCTCAAAATACAAAGAGGTAGAGATGTTACCTATCCTTTTTACTATTGAAAAAGAAAAGTATACGCCAGGGGCCACCAATCTTTCGGACTTCAGGGACCATTAAATTAATAATTCTATGAACAGCTTGGCAGCTTGAAGATGTGTGGACAATCAACTCCCAGAATTTGTCAGCCACACATCTTCTCCCAGAATTTGAAGCCCACACATCTTCAAGCTGCCACGGTTGAGAAACTCTGATCTAGAATCTTCATAGACACTGGAGAGGAAAAAAAACCCACTGAAACATCTGTGAAAAGGAAGACAGCCTATCACTTGATACTAAAAATAAAAAGGATACTATCTCAGCCGAGTTTCATATAAAGATATGTACTGCCACGAGGGACCAGCATTTTTTTCTGGCTTCCCATCACGTTGTTCTCCCCCCATGTATATGTCAATGATGCATATTTTTAAAAAAAACCTATACTCTCATGACAAAGATGCTGAGAGATTATTTTACAAAAGAATTGCCACTGGAAGGGAAAGTCAAGAGCAAGGAAACCAGTTTGTGCTTTGTGAAAAGCATGCATTTCTCTCCCCCCCCCCCATCCTGTTCAATGTTGCAAATATCAGGAGAGATGTGAACAATGTGTAGCCGGAGTTCAATTTAATGAAATTTCAATGAATCCACTGCATGTTTTACATACAAATAAATTCATAAGCAATCATAAGGAAACTTGATTTCCCACCACAGCTGCCTGGGTATTGCTTTAAAATATGAGGAGGCAGAGTGTATGCAATGCTATGTTCGGTAATAACTCTAACTTAAACTCATCATTTTCCTTTCTGACCCCTCTCATGGGGCCAGTCAGCAAGAAAAAAGATTTTATCCTATTCATTCCACAATCAGTACCGTACGGTAGTCCTGTATCCTATCACAGTGATGGCTAACCTTTTTGTCGTGTGCCGTAAGTGCGTGTGCATGCGCATGCACCAGCACGCGCAGGCCCACACTCATAATGTAATGCGCACGTGACACACACACACACACGTGTGTTTTGGACCTAGAAGGCCTCTGCACAAACCTGGAAGCCAAAATGGGGAGCAGGGCACTGCAATAGGCCCCAAAAAGCAATGCAAGCATCCCCGTGCATGCATGCACACACACACACACGTGCTTGTGCGCATCCCCCGCATGCACCCTGCTCCCCGCATGCACGGCAGAGACCCAAAGACCAGCTGGCCAGTAGGAGGCGCATGCATGCATGCATGCTACAGCTGGGCTGGGGCAACATCTGGCATGCCCGCAGAGGGCTCTGTGTGCCACCTGTAGCATGCGTGCCATAGGTTCGTCATCACTGTCCTATCACATGTTTCTTAATCTTGGCAGCTTGAAGATCTGTGGACTTCAACTCCCAGAGTGAATCAGCAGTAGTGCCTGCTGGAACCCATCCCTGCCAGTGATGGAGCAGCCACAATTTCAGAAAACAAGCTGTTCCACTGGTTAATCGTCCTCATAGTTTATTGAATAAATTGTAATCAAATGAGGCAAAACATTAGACCATTTACATGCTGCAATGTTCTGGGATTTCACTGTTCATAAACCCCAAGTAAATCAATCAGAACATGGTTGAGTATGATGGACAAACCCCCACTACGTGTGTCAGGATATATGTCAAACTTCAGGTGAATACACTTAGCTTCCTGTGTTCTGTGAAACAGTCACCTGTGGTTGTAAGCTATCTATATATATATAAACATGGCTGTGTGTTTGTGTGTGTATTCCAGCATAACTCTGGAACACCTCGAGCAATTTCAACAAAACTTGGTACACAGATCACTTACTCTCTGGAAAAAAAATACTGTCGGGGTAAGATACTCCAACACCCCTCGGGGTGTGTGTTCTGTTAAGATACAGCCTGTTGTGTCTTAAAATGGCTTCTACTGTATTGGCTTAAAATGGCTTCTACTTTACAGCGCAGTGGAGTTGCCATAGTAACGGCTTCACAGAACTCCACAAGGGGGCTTCCTCTGGTACAGGGAAAAATCCAACATTAGAAATTACGCTTCTGGGGGCACAGGGAAAACATTTTTATCGACATAATTTGTCGCCGAAATCAGGGTTCAGGGAAAAGTTGCTCTTACCATTGCCTCTTCAGGAATTACAGCGATGTTCATGGAAGGAGGGAGGACAGCTCATTCCACACTTATGTTGCTAATACAGGACTGGGATAAATAAATACCCAGGCAACACCGGGTGTAACAGCTAGTGAATGATAAATACTACAATTTGTAAGTATATGCACACACAAAAAGAAATGAGTAGAAAAAGGGTGGGAAATTTTTGTGTGATCATCTGTTCATCTCAAGAATCTCCAAACCCAATGAGGAGGCCTCCCCTAAGGAGCTCTTCAAATGGTTTGTGTCAAAATCTCATGGAATTGCTTACCTCCTAGAATGTTTTCTTTGTTGCTGTATCTATTTAAGAATAAGCAGCTCTTTTGCTCATTTCTGGACCGATTGTTGGCTATGAATGTTCATGACACAGCATTTTAGTGACTGCAGCAAAACCCCAGGGAGATTTGGCTCTTTACTCTGGATAGCTACACAGGAAGAGTGTAAATGGCTGATAACTTGAGCCAAATCTGACTAAATTCTGTCATTTATCCCAGAATTGAAAACACACAGAATGTTGGTGTGTTTGCATTAATATACTGTAGGTACATAAGAGGGCTGAAATTCCACAATCTCTTTTTTTGGCTAGAGGTAGAAGAGATACATTATCCACTGCTTCAATTACTTGGAATAAGACTGCCTATTGGAGCAAGAAAAATATGTGGAAATGGCACGTGCAGAACCATAGATCAACATTTTCACTAAAATATTATTTCTTACATTTTAACAGACACAACCAAAACACCTTTGACTCAGAATCTTCACTTTGTTCAGTGTAGTGATATTTTAAGGTTGCAATTCTAGACCTCATAATGATCTAGAATGATAGATTAATTGTGCTCCATGCAAAAATAAAGTCTTTTGTTTATCTAGCTGCCCATTTCACAAGCAAGTGACTCTGGGCAGCATACGACACAACTAAAACAATAAATATGTAAAATTATGAGTAGTTCGGAGAACTGGTAAATACCACCTCTGACTGGCCCCGCCCCCATCTATTCTCTGCCTCCCGAGTCCCAGCTGATTGGGAGGGAATGGGGATTTTGCAGTATCCTTCCCCTGTCACGCCCACCAAGCCACGCCCACAGAACCGGTAGTAAAAAAAAGTTTGAATCCCACCACTGGGGTACATTCATTCGTCTGACAATGTTTAACATATCTGGGCTTCATCAGGGTTACTGCTCACACGGACCATTTATTTAACTATTTTATAGTATTAGGTAACCCATTCAAATTGTAAATTTGTAAAGGCAACTTAAAATTTGAACATGTTAGGATAATTAGGTAGTGTATGCTACACTTCGTTTTACCCTTTAAAACCAAACAACCTGTGCTGTTTGCGGGTTAAACACCTGACTGCCTTTAGCATGTTTAGTATTTTTTCTAACCATTGAAGAATAACCACTAAACAAGACCAGGGGCAACCAGAGACTGAAGAAACAGACTCTGCAATGGCAAACAATAGAAAGCAAAATAAATTTGGCTGACTAGGAACCCTGACCTTCAAAAAGAAAAAAGAGAGCACATGTGTACATTTTAATAAGACAGACTCTAACAGGCCATTAAATAGAGTGAAGGTAAAGGTAAAGGTTCCCCTTGCACATACTGTATGTGCTAGTCGTTCCCAACTCTAGGGGGCGGTGCTCACCTCCGTTTCAAAGCCAAAGAGCTAGTGCTATCCGAAGACGTCTCTGTGGTCATGTAGCCGGCATGACTAAGCGCCAAAGGCACATGGAATGCTGTTACCTTCCCACCAAAGGTGGTCCCTATTTTTCTACTTGCATTTTTACGTGCTTTCGAACTGCTAGGTTGGCAGAAGCTGGGACAAGTAAAGGCAGCTCACTCCGTTACACAACGCTAGGGATTCGCACCGCTGAACTGCCGACCTTTCTGATCGACAAGCTCAGAGTCTTAGCCACTGAGCCACCACGTTAAACAGAGTACAGGAAACTAAATATCCCAATATTCCTGCTGCAACTCCCATATATTAATATGTCTTTGTAGCAATAATAAGCAAGATTGACATTCTTTGATATTCCTTCCTCCAGTTCCATGTCTCATGGAAAGTGCAATTCTGCTCTAATGGCAAATATTTTAAAATTAAACCTCTAGGGATAAACGTCGGCTCTCCATAATCACCAGTCTCTTGCAATATCAAGGGTCTTACTTTTTTTCTGTTGATTTCCCTAAAAACACTTCTGCCAAGCAGCATGACGCCCCCCCCCCCCCGCCCTCGGCTCCAACATGCCTGGAACACTTCCAAAGATCTCTGTTGTAGCAATTTATCTTTATTGCTTGGCTGCAAGTATGCTTAAAGGTTTTTAAACATTATCACCATTCCAGAATATCAATCGCTCGTGAACTCTGGTACAGATACCACTCAGTTTGCATTTCCCTCAAAAGAACGACCCTTTCAAATGAAGGTTAATGTCCTCCATCTGTGCTTGGCAAAAAGAAAAGAATTTCTGCCCAGACAAATAGAGAAGTTTATTTTATTTTGCTTATGACCGCCTCCCCCACCCCACCCCCCACCAGCTTCTGGCTGTGGAAATGGTCAGCTGTCTGGCTGCAATTTACAATAAGGCTGATACAGGCATCAATGCATCATTTGGGACCCACATTTTTCCTCTTTGGAAATACCCTGCTTGAGAGTTACTGCTGAGCAAGAGTGATTTTTCTTCCCTGAAGATTCTTGCTGTGATTTTTTTTTTTTAAGATGGGATTTCTATATTATATATTATAATTCTAGAGGAATACTAGTATGCACATCGCATTTCTTGGAATGTACTGTACCTCAAACTTCACAGAAAGTTTTAAGCGCCTTGGTTGATCTTGAAAACTCCTAGCAAATTTGGGCTGAAGTAATCTTGGATGAAGGGTGGCTCAGTGGCTAAGATGCTGAGCTTGTCGATCAGAAAGGCCGGCAGCTCAGCGGTTCAAATCCCTAGCGCTAGTGAGCTCCCGTTACTTTTCCCAGCTTCTGCCAAGCTAGCAGTTCGAAAGCATGAGAAAATGCAAGTACAAAAAATAGGAACCACCTTTGGTTGGAAGGTGACAGCGTTCCATGCGCTTTCAGCATTTAGTCATGCCGGCCACATGACCACGGAGACCAGTGGTGGGTTCCTACCAGTTCAGATCGGTTCAGCCAAACCGGTAGTGGTTTGGCAGCCTGGATCACTGGAACCAGCAGCGGCCCAGGCATGCCACGCCCACGAACTGGTTCTTCTGGCTCGCCATAGGTGCCACCATCTTGTTTCTCACTTCTGCGCATGAGCAGAAGCATTTTCATTGCATTGTGCATGCGCGCGCAAGGCGTGCATGAGCAAACCAGCAGTAGAGCCTGCCGGAACCCACCCCTGACAGAGACATCTTCGGACAGTGCTGGCTCATCGGCTTTGAAATGGAGATGAGCACCACCCCCTAGAGTCGGGAACGACTAGCACATATGTGCGAGGGGAACCTTTACCTTTACCTTAATCTTGGATGGGAGAAGAGTACAAATCCTAAGGTCATGACTGAGAAGCAGAGCGCCTGGGATTTATTTATATTTATTTATTTGCAATAATGGCAATATCTATATCTTGGATGTAGGTTCGTTCTCCGAGCTCGTGGGTTGGTTTCCAAACACTTCCTTACCTGGATCCCCGAAAGTCTGCTCAAGATGTTACCTAGCCTAGTAACGAAATGTTCGAACACCAACCCACAAATTCAGAGAATAAACCTTCACACTCATTAATTTATTTATGTTTCAAATTTCTTAAACCTCCATCTCCCTCGGATGTCAAACTATTCTGATGCTCTTTAACAACATAAATATAACATGGAGGTGTCAGGAATTGTGCTCAAATAAAGGGAGACCTTACTTTTAAAAAATGTTTTTTTTTAAAAAAAAAAATTAATGTCATCTATCCTTCTACCTCTCTTAAGTTGCCTAAGATTCCTGCCAAAACTGAAGTTATGCACACAGGAACCAAAGCATATTGACCATGTTGGAATAATATGCTTGACCAGGGCTCTCCAACTTTAGCAATTTTAAGACTTGTGGACTTCAACTCCCAGAATTCCTCAGCCAGTGCTTGAGCTGCCTTGCCTTGCCTAAGAGCTGTCCAAATCTATAGTAGCCACCATTCTGCATTTGATACTACTAGAAATTAGTATCAAGCTTTCATTTCTATAAAAAAACTGCACTTTTTTCTATTTTTATTATGTTTTTTTATTAGAACCCAGAAAAGTGGCATCATCTACATCCGTGATGGCGAACCTATGTGGCACAGGTGGCACGTGGAGCCATTTCTGAGGGCACGCGAGGCGTTGCCCTGTCAGCTCCAGCGTGCATGCGTGTGCTGGCCAGCTGATTTTCGGCCTTGATTTTTGGCTGTTTTTCGAAAAACCGCCCAACACGCAAACGGGAAGTTTGGGAATGGACTTCTGGTTTGCGCATTGGGCTGTTTTTCGCCCTCCGGAGGCTTCAGGAAAACCTCCTGAAGCCTCCGGAAGGAGAAAAACGGCCCAACGGGCACCCCAGAAGTTCATTCCCACGTACTTGAGAGACCGCCTGCTGCCAATTACCTCCAATAGACCGATTAGATCCCACAGATTAGGCCTCCTCCGAATTCCATCCGCCGGCCAATGCCGACTGGCGACTACCCGGAGGAGAGCCTTCTCTGTGGCTGCTCCGACCCTCTGGAACGACCTCCCCGTGGAGATTCGAACCCTCACCACCCTCCAGGCCTTCATCAAAGCCCTTAAAACCTGGCTGTTCCGACAAGCCTGGGGCTAAAGAGCTTTTGCCCCCCTCCTCGAATGGTATGGCTGTTGTGTGCTTTTAAATTGTGTATTGTTATGTTCGTCTTTTATCCCCTGTCTGTACCCCCTTCCCTGACTTGAATTGTGAGCCGCCCTGAGTCCCCTTCGGGGAAAAGGGCGGCATATAAATGTAATAAATCCAATCCAATCCTTTCCCAAACTTCTGTTTTGCATGTTGGGCTGTTTCTCGTCCTCCCCAGGCTCCTAGAAAGCCTCTGGAGCCTGGGGAGGGAAAAAATCGATGTACTGTGCCCATCGGAAGTCAAAAAACAGTCTCCAGAGGGCCTCCGTGGAGGAAGGGCGAGGGAAGCCGTTTTCGCCCTCCCCAGCCTCCAAAAAAGCTGTGTGCGCATGCGCAGAGCAGGGGAGCACATGCACATGCACAGGGGGCACGACATGGAGGGGCATCAAATTATGAGGGTGGGCAGGCACGTGCATTAACATGCATGCGCATTAGCGTGCATGCATGCGCATTAACATGCACACGCATTAGCATGCACGCACGTGCTTTTGGCACCTGAGGCGAAAAAGGTTCACCATCACTGATCTATATGATGATCTCAGCTTCTTCCTTATTGTTCACACTCTGGATATCTGGTGACTTCACTTCTCCTATTATTTCATGACTTGCCTCCTTGCCCTTTCTCCCATATAGAATTGATGTATAGCAGCAATTTTTTTAACATTTGGCAGCTTTTAAGATGCATGGACATCAACTCCTACAATTCCCCTGCCAGCTGAAGTCCACCCATCTTAAAATTGCCAAGTTTGAAAAACTGCCTTATAGCATTACTTACTGTAGGTGTTACTAATTTTTCAGTGCTTCTGAGAGGGGGATGCAATTTTAAAATCGTGTCAGGGGCATGCATAGAAAATATCTCTTGGGGTGGACATCCCCATTCACAAAAAAATAATAATAATAACTAGAGTGGGGCATAACCAGTCACAAACCACTATTTATCAGAATGTCCCATTTTCCCATTCATCTCAATTATAATGCCTGAACTAGTCTACTCTACATAACAAAGGTAGAATTAGCTTTCCACAGAAACTCACCACATGGGATCTGGGAACTCAACCAAGCTTGGGACTCAAAAGACACACAACCTAGAAAGTTAGCTAAGACCCCACCCACCCACCCCTGGGAGTTTGACAACCAATCAGAATACATTTCTTACATAGGAACAGGAAACAGAGAGGTGGGGGGAGACGGGTCGAACAGAAAGTATAAAAAAACCCAGCAACTCCCAGCAAGCCCCTTTTCTCTCTTTTCTTCTTCACCCAACATGTGGAAGCATGTGATCCCCCTTTTCTGTTCAGGAGCTCAAGCCATGTGATCCTGTCCACCATTAAACCATCTTTCCAAGCAGCCTCCATGTTTCCAGCTTCTTTTCCCCCACTTGGAACTCAGAAGG
Source organism: Thamnophis sirtalis (assembly GCF_051295495.1). Lineage (NCBI taxonomy): Eukaryota > Metazoa > Chordata > Lepidosauria > Squamata > Natricidae > Thamnophis > Thamnophis sirtalis. The sequence continues at coordinate 17,741,091 of NW_028261389.1, forward strand.
ACATTTCTTCCAACAGGGGCATATCCAGTCACAAAGCACTATTTACCAGAATGTCCTATTTTCCTGTTTGTCTCAACCTGGCATTTTTCACCCTAAAATTATTTCTGTGCTGGTCACCATGGAAAATATACAGGCCTGAGATTCCTTCAAGGCCAAGAGATGCATTTGGAATTTTAAAGACGTGCCATGGTGTTCCAATAGCAATAAAACTGGAGGGAAATATCTCCAAAATGGTTGTATGTGGACATCACCACTTGCAAAGCCCCAGAAAATTATTTGTCTCTTTCTCTAGCCTCCTGCCCCCTGCACCCCCCTCGTGTTCCCTTATGTTTTTTTCTGGGCAAGATCACATGCTCATTTCAAGTAAAGCACTGACTAACTATCCTCCATCTTCATCTTCTTTTAAAAAAAACCGGTATGGATATCTTGTTGCTTATTATAAAAGAGACAAGTGCTACCTGCTCCTTGCCTAGATCCAAAGATTTTTCTTTTAGCAGCAAAAGGAGCAATGCCCTAACATGAAGCCATGTTTAGTTTCACCCACCTGAATTGCTGGAGTTGAAAAGATGACAGATCAGACCAAGGTGATCACAACTTAATTTGCCAAGTTGCCAAGCAACCACAAATCCCTAAGTGTAGCTAGCAGCAACTTTAGAAGATTCGCTGCCAGTCCTTCCTACCTTCAATGGTGCTGGCAAAAGCTCTGAAAAGCTAGCGCTTTTGCTCTAGTCTATACACCTAATGAGGCTTAATTAACCCTCCTAGCAAATCAATCCTAAAAACAACCTTCTTTATAATTAAAGCTCTTCCCAGCCACTTGATGCTTATGGAGTTGGGGTGGGGCTGGAGGAGAAAGTCTCTGACAGCAATTACTGGGTGCTTAGCCTAATTCCCAAACAAATTGACTGAGCTTAAGTGCCAGTGGAAAAGGGCTGTCTGTTCCTGTCTACAGATAATAGAGATTTTGCATTTTTCAACAGTAAGCTGTTCAATCAAGAAAACCTGCTAGCTGCCTCTCAGTTATTATTTTTAACTGTATTGAACCATGGAATGGGGCCAACTCGCCACATGGGGAAACTCAGCAAGTACAAAAGTTAAATTAATTTCAACAGAACCGTGGCCAATAGTAATAAAAGAAAGAAAGTCTCCCCAGAAATACAAGAGTTAAAATAATTTCGATGAAAAACATCTCTAATAATGCATCTATAATAATGTTTCTCAACCGTAGCCACTTTAAGATGTGTGGGCTTCAATTCCCAAGTTTTCCTGATCAAAATATAAGCTGTGAAATGTCCGGGTCTGATTTGGAGGATGTAGGAAGCTAGCACCATCCCTCTCCTAGGAAAATGAGATATTTTAGGAAATATGAAAAGGACAGAATATTTCTCCTAAAAGGAAGGCAGAAACTCCCCCCCCCCAAAAAAACACACCTTTGTTTATGGGTCATTAAGGCTTGGGCCAGTCTATTCTACATAACAAAAATCTACCTCCTTCAGGCAGAGCCATAGTAGGAATTGCCCAAAGCCCTTTCATTACATCATCACTCAGCAAAGCTCAACCAAGCCTGGGACACAAACAACCTACAACATTACGGCCCCATGGGAGTCTGAGAACCAATCAGAATACAAGCTCAAATTCAAAAGCCCAAAGAGGGCATAAAACCCAGGGACTCTCAGCAACTCTTCCCCCTATTTCCCCTTCACCCAACATCTTCAAAGCATGTGATCCTGTCTGCTATTAAACCATCTTTCCAAGCAGTCTCCATGTTTCCAGTGTCTTTCTTCCCACTTGGAACTGAACCCAGATGGACATTTCTTCCAACAATTATAAAAGCAGAACTTCCTGAGATGCATCTCTCTCTCTGCCTCCTAGTCTGTAAAAATACAAGAATAAATGCCACAATGGACCAAGTTACCTGGAATCAGCTGACAAAAATGGTATTGTAACCGAGGGCCAGCTCTGAATCTATTATGTCCTCAGGAGCTTATACTGCAAACAAAGGAGTACTACAAGGAATTGGTCGGAAAGGAAAACACGTGGCAAACCCAGTTATGCAGAGGCTTTGCCCTTGGTTACAGCCTGTCTCCAAATTGGTTCCATTCTGCTTAATAGCCCAAGGGAAGGCAGTGGCTACCCCTTCCATGCAGGAGCCACACGCTATAAAATCAACCAAACAGGGCAAGACTAAACTTCCTGTAGGTTTTACTTCAATTCAATTTGCATTAATCAAATTCAGTCCCCTGTGAGCCTGTCACATAGTTCCCTTTTTGTTATGTCCTGGTATGTTTAAAACTTTGGCATTTTGGAAAGCTGAAAAGTGTGGGGAAAACCCAAAGGTGGCTGAAAGATGGCCCAGGCGGTGGCTACAATAAGCTCAAAGCCAGAAACCTCAAGAGAGCAAGTTGGTCAAATCTTTTCAAGATGTTTTTCTCCCTACAAGAGAAAAGGCAGAGGTTTTGTGGTTGGGCTTTGACGCTGTGAGAAAGAAAATTGCAGATGTCCTTACACACGGTTTACTACATGAATCACAACTTTGTTCATCTATAGGTAGTCCTCTTGCTGTTATCTAGCATTGCAGATAGACAGATAGGCAGGCAGGCAGGCAGGCAGGCAGGCAGGCAGGCAGGCAGATGTAGTTACGATGGAGAGACAGAGATGTAGATCGAGAGATAGAGAGGTAGATAGATAGATAAACAGCCATGTTCTGATAGAGAGATGTAGTTTAGATAGATGGATGGATGGATGGATGGATGGATGGATGGATGGATGGATGGATGGATGGATGGAGTTACAAGATAGAGAGAGGCAGGGATGTAGTTACGATAAAGAGACAGAGATGGCGATAGAGAAGTAGATAGATAGACAAACAGACAGACAGACATGTTCTGATAGAGAGATGTAATTAAGAAATATAGATGGATGGATGGATGGATGGATGGATGGATGGATGGATGGATGGAGTTACGAGAGAGAGGGAGGAGGAGAGACAAGAGATGTAGTTATGATAGAGAGAGGGAGAGAGATGTAGATAGATAGATAATAGATAGATAGATAGATAGATAGATAGATAGATAGATAGATAGATAGAGATATAGTTATGATAGAGATAGATGTAGTTTAGATGCAGACAGACAGACAGACAGACAGATGTAGTTAAGAGATATATATATATATATATATATATTAGAAGTAATAATGATAGACAGACAGACAGACAGATAAAAATATAGGAGACAGACAGAGAGAGACAGAGAGACAGAGACAAAGAGAGGTGCAGGTAGTCCTCTACTTAGGACTGCAACTGGAACCAGAATTTCCATTGTTAAGCAAGGTGGTTCTTAAGTGAATCACACCCAATTTTATTTTATTTATGACAAAGTCATAAATTATTATTTATAAATCCATAATGGCTGCATTAAAATAATCCACTAGGCCAAAATCAAATTACATTGCAGCTTTTCACAACACGCACAAGAGATCTGTTGGAGCTGGAAAATTATTTCCAGAGCCAACTTTTGAGTAGGTGAATAGACTAAAGAAAAATGTTTCCCCTTTCTTCGCTTTCTTGATGATCTCTTTTCTGCTGATGTTAGTTTTCAGTTTCCAATGCAGTACATTTGTATATTTTGTTTGCCTACAAAGCAACCTCTGAAGAAACATAAAAATGCCTACTGGCAATGATTATGCATGTTGATAGCATTATATATGTATTTATAGAACCACAACTGCAAAGCTTTGCCAATATGCTATATTTAATCATAAACAGCATCCTTTTACCAGCTGGTTGAAAACTGGACATCCTTTGACAAGAAGCATGGAGGTTTTGACAAGGAAGTGCATTTATCATAAGATCTCTCCAAAGGAATATGTTAGGAATATAATCTAACGGTTGGGTTGGCAATATATAAATCATGTAACAATGCTGTACCTGTTTCTTTAAATCATGCTGTAAATGTGATTGGTTGCTGTTTCCTCAATTGGCCATAAGATGGAGCCAGAATCACTGTTAGATGCTGATCTGATCTGAGTGTTTGGAAGCTGGCTGTTAGAAGTCCCGTATAGTGATCAGTGTGAGCTATTGTAAATTTTGAACTGCTAGCAAACTTTGTGTACCGGACTGTTTGTATGATTATAGACTATGTTATTTGGATTATCCCTTAACTGAAAGACGTTGATAACTGGCTGTCTTAACCGTGTATGACTTGGACTGTTTGATGGACTCTGATACCTCTATTTCCACAAAAGTAAAAGCCTATTTAAACTGCAGTGTCTCTGTATGCTGGTTTGTGTGTTCTCCAACACCACTCTCACAACGCTTCTCTGAACGCGCTCACTCTCCCAACAGGGAGCTTACCTAACAGAATATATGAATTCCAATCCACAAAGTAAAAGTATCTGGGAATTACCGTATTTTTCAGAGTATAAGACACACCTTTTTCCCTCAAAAAAGAGGCTGAACACCTGAGTGCATCTTATACACTGAATACAGCATTTTTGCCTCCCGAAACCCTGCCCCTTCACCAAAATGCCCATGCATAGCTTTTAGGAGGCTTTCAGAGAGCTCTGGGGGCTGCAGAGGGCAGAAATGAGCAAAAAATGCCCTTTTGGGGGGGGGGAATGGGCCCATTTTCACGAAAAATGGGCCATTTTGGGGAGGGTTGCAGAGTGTAAAAACTTTTTGCCTCTTCAAAACCTTGATGCGTCTTATACTCTGGTGCGTCTTATACTTCAAAAAATATGGCAATTGATCAACTGGCTAATTTAAAGGAAATATCCATCTGTATCTCATCTGCCATTGCCAAATTCCTCAAGACAAGAGGTGGCCACTATATCCCTTCAGCACTCAAATTATTCAAAGCTAAAACAATAAGCATTATTTTATGGTGCCCAGCTGGGTCCCTTCTTCAACTCTACACCCATTAGAACTTGTTCAATTCAAATTTCTAAGATTGACTCTTCAGATCCCAAAATGTGTGTCTAATGCTACTCTAGAGATTGGAGACAGGCTTCCTGAAAGTGGAAGTAAAAGTGTGGGACCATGTTTAAGTACTGCACCGGTGTCAAACTCGTGCCATCACGTTGCCATCATGTGACGTATCACAATGGTTTTTCCCTTCATGGAGCTGGGGCGGGAGTGGCCTGGGGCGGGAGTGTGACATATCTGGCCCGTGGATGGTTAATTTGACACCCCTGAATTACTGGATGAAGCTATCCTTTTTTCCCCTTGATGTTGCAATGCTGACTACGACAGATGATATTCAATTCACATGGGAAAAAGCAGTGGTGTCTAAAAATCCCATGCTTGGGTTTCTCTCTACCATCTCCTACTCAATATGGGATATGATCAGGCCAAATCTCTCATTAAACAGCACAGAGGAGACACAGAATGCCAAATGGACCTAGCCAGGTCTCCAGCCTTTATTGCTAGTGAATTCAGTTTGCATTCTGCTTCTCCCATGTCATACTTAAACAATCTCAAGGCACCAATTCACTGGAGGACTTTTACATTGGCAGGATGTCATAGCAATAACAGACTTATATAAAGCCCCATAGTGCTTTACAGCATTCTCTAGGGCAGTTTCAGAGTCAGCATATTGCCCCCCAAAGTCTGGGATCTCATTTCACTGGGTCCTCAGAAGGATAGAAGGCTGAGTCAATCTTGTGCCCCATCAGGATCGAACTCCTGGCATTGGGCGAGTTTGCCTGCAATACTACATGCTAACCACTGAGCCGTGATGTTATGTCCTCCCCTCAGCTGTCCTTGAAGGCTATAAAAGAACATTCCCTACCCTAAGAGAAAATGCCCCTGTGGCTCTGAATGCATAAAAACAACAGAACATGTGTTTCTCTACTTATGTAGGGCTGCCTTTGGATATGATCCAGAAATTGTAGCTGGTACAAAATGCACTGGTAAAATTAAAGAGCCAAGGTGGCGCAGTGGTTAAATGCAGCACTGCAGGCTACTGCTAGATCAGCAGTTCAGCGGTTCAAATCCCACCGGCTCAGGGTTGACTCAGCCTTCCATCCTTCCGAGGTGGGTAAAATGAGGACCCAGATTGTTGGGGGCAATATGCTGACTCTCTGTAAACCGCTTAGAGAGGGCTGAAAGCCCTATGAAGCGGTATATAAGTCTACTGCTATTGCTATTATTGCTAAAGGTAAAGGTTCCTCTCACACATATGTGCTAGTCATTCCTGACTCTAGGGGGCGGTGCTCATCTCCGTTTCAAAGCCGAAGAGCCAGCGCTGTCCAAACATGTCTCCATGGACATGTGGCCGGCATGACTAAACAGCGAAGGCACACGGAACACTGTTACCTTCCCATCAAATGTGGTTCCTATTTTTTCTACTTGCATTTTTACATGCTTTCAAACTGCTAGGTTGGCAGAAGCTGGGACAAGTAACGGGAGCTCACTCTGTTACGCGGCGCTAGGGATTCGAAACGCCGAACTGCCAACCTTTCTGATCAACAAGCTCAGTGTCTTAGCCACTGAGCCACCGAGTCCCTACTGGAAAAATTACTGGTGGGAAAGTCTTTCCAGTGTAGCATAATGCCAATCTTAATGTCTCTTTCTATGTGGTTTCTGGGGTTTCCCATTCAAACTACTGCTTGTTAACAATCTACATGGTTCAATACCAGCACAGTTCAGGTGGCACCTTGGCAGACACAATTGAGTCTGCTGGTGCAACTCATCTAGAGAAGGTCTATTGACAGTCTCCTTTCTTTAGGAAGATTAGAAAGTTATAGGACTTCTCAGTGGTAGCCCCATGAGCAGGGGTGGGCTGCTGGGGGTTCACAGGGGTTCAGGAGAACCTCTAGCTAAGATTCTGTCCGTTCGGAGAACCCCAAATCCCACTCCTGGCTGGCCCCGCCTACCCCGCCCTCCCAGGATTCCTCATGCAGCCTGTTTTGAATGAGGTAACTGCAGGGCATGCACAGGGGTTGGGGGAGGACAAAAAATGCGCCTAACGGAAATTTGGGCCCGTTTCCGGCCTCCAGCACGCCTCTGGAGCCCTCTGTTTTTGCCCTCTCAGAGGTTCCAGGAAAGCCTCTGGAGCCAAAGGAAGGCAAAAAGCCCCCCCTCCCCCGCCGTGGTGCAGGAGGCTGACTAGGCCACACTCACCATGGCCACACCCACCTAGCAACCAGGCAGAGAACCCCTTGCTAAAATTTTTGAAGCCCACCCCTGCCCATGAGATATATGCAAATTTCCCTTGCATTTTACCCGTTGGATAAATCAGTCCTATGTCATTATGCCTTCCCAGTTATCTGGCTAGGGTTTTTTTTTCCCCTGATGGAAGAAAGAGGAATGAACGTTATGGATATTTCTGAGAACTTACTGGAGCGCCGTTTTGTAGTGGTAGATGGCTTCTCTATCCCGGCCTTGGTCTTTCAGAAAATTGGCGTAGTTGTAGTGCACCTTGGCATTATGGGGCAGAGTTTGGACTCCTGATCTATGGAAGACAAACCACACAGGAACAGCAATGTGAATCACTTGGTTTAAACATTTCACTTCCTTGTTATTCTGTCTCAAAGAACATCAAGTGAGAAAGAAGCGTGCTCGAAAATAAATACCTGGGAGGATGCCATCATGTAGAACACATCATGCGACACAAGGGGCGTTGAGCTGCCCATGCCCAACCTGGACACGCCCAACCCATCCCCCCAAGGTCAAACACAACCCTGATGGGGCCCTCAATGTCATCGAGTTTGACACCCCTGGCATAAGATGATCTTAATGAAGACTGTTTCTCTCCACTGAGAACTATAGAGCCGAGGTGGCGCAGTGGTTAGGGTGCAGTACTGCAGGCCACTTTAGTTGACTGTGATCTGCAGTTCAGCGGTTCAAATCTCACTGGCTCAAGGTCGACTCAGCCTTCCATCCTTCCGAGGTGGGTGAAATGAGGACCCGGACTGTGGGGGCAAGTTGCTGACTCAATTTGCTAAAAAATTTGTAAACCACTTAGAGAGGGCTGAAAGCCCTATGAAGCGGTATATAAGTCAAATAAATAAATAAATAAATAAATAAACAAACAAACAAACAAACAAACAAACTTCCTTAGAACAACTATTAGATCAATATTGCTGTGGACAATGAACCCCAAGTCTCACAGACAACAGGCCAAGAAGGCCTTAGTTTAACAACTACAAAATGTCTGACAAAAAGCAAAGCGTGTATAATCAATGGGGAGGTGATGGTGATGTAGAAGAGGAAGGTGGCATTTGGGGTGGTTCTTAGGTTTCTTTTTGCAGAATCTCCAACTACTGAGTTTTCTGGAGAATGAGAGAGAAAAGCAAGGCTCAACTTTTCCAAAAAGAGGTTGAATAAAAATACTCCCAAGTTAGAAGGTTTCTACTTTCATTAATGCTTGGGCCTGTACTTTGGTGAACTCTGTCTAGAGCAGTATTTCTCCATCATGCTGGCTGGGGAATTCTGGGTCCACATATCTCAAAGATGCCAAAGTTAAGAAACGCTGTTCTAGAATATTTTCCAAATAGTATCCATACAGCTTTTTTAAACTCAGAAACTCCACCCTTCAATTCACTAACAGAGACAACTCTGAATGTGCATCAAAAAAGCACATGTGAAACTGAAAAGAACAAGAAAACTGTTATAAACATCCTACAGATGGAGATGAGGACGAAATAAAACTTCAGTACACTTTTGTCCAAAAAACTGCATTCAAGAAGGGCTGTAATAACTCTCAAAAACTGGGAGAAGGAGAGAGGAAGGGGAAGTAGAGAAGAGAAGGATAATAGAGGGAAGAAAGGAGGGTGGGAGGGAGGGAGAAGAAAATGACGGATAGGGTACAAATATGATGTATGGAAAGCAGAAGAGCCAATAATCATTTTTTGGGGTTGATGGTAAGACAAATTGATAATAATACAAAATAATGTTGGTTATGTAACAGTATAAATGTGGTTATTTGTATGAAAATGAAAAAAATAAAAAGCTTTATTTAAAAAAACTCTCAAAAATCGAAGATCTACATTTAAAACTTAAAATTGATGATGCTCGTCATATAGATTCTTCACGGTAATCAATGCAAGCAAAATCTGACATTTTGCTGTTTGGGGAACTTCTAAGTACAGTATCCTGCCAAAATTGTCCTGGAAAGCTTGAAATCTGGTGCCAGATTTACCTGGAAAACCATTTTCTAATTAAAATAGGAAATAATAAGTATGCACAACACAGCCACGAAGGGAAATGCGAGGAACAATAACAAAAAGTTTTTTCCATTTCTCGTTGAATAGTCCAACTCATAGTTTCCATGAACACTTGCCCAATAAAATCCGATATTGTTCCCTGAAGAAACTATATAACAATTGAACTAGTTGAGAATAGGAAATAAACAGGGGAAACCCCATGGTTATACTATGTTTGAGAACAATATGATTTCCTTCTTTCTCACAGATCAACCTATAATTCAGTGCCATGCATAAACAGTGCACTTGAGATGAAACTTCTATGAGTCAAGAATATGTTTTATTTTTTAGGACACAGATTGTCCACACAGAGTACAAATTTCCAGCTTCCAATAGAGCTCCCGTTTTAGAACTAAGAGAAATGTTAGTGCTTCAACAAGTAGGTGGACCTGATGAAATTAAGTGTTTATTTAGCATATGGCATATCATAGGTGGACTAGCAATATATACTAAATTTCATCTAGTAGAACACAATCTATCTCTATAAAAGTGTGTGTGTGTGTTTGTTCCAGCATAACTCTGGAACGCCTCAAGCAATTTCAACCAAACTTGGTACACAGATGACTTACTCTCTGGAGACAAATACTGTGGGGGGTAAGACACCCCTAACAACCCTCCGTGTGTGTGTGTGTGTGTGTGTGTGTGTGTGTGTGTGTTCTATTAAGAGACAGCCTGTTGTTCTGTAAAATGGAGTTGCCATGGTAATGGCTTTACAGTACTCCACAAGGGGGTCCCTCTGGTAAAGGGGAAAATCCAACAGTAGAAATTACATTTGGTCCAGACATTTCCCCCCTATAAATAACTATCTAGGCAGCGTCAGGTTATCAGCTAGTAAAATATAAATGTTAAAAACATCTATGTCGAAATACCAATGTCTAGTCCTTCTAACCATTGAAGTGCAACATTGTTTATATTAAAAAAATCAGATACTGGTCCGGTATATACCTTCAGCTTATAGCCAGTCATGATATAATCTATAATTTGACATGGGCTTTGCAGCTAAGAGATCTCAAGATTTCCTGATTTCTAATCTGGTGCCTTTAACCACTGTACCAGACTGGATATTGCAGGCATCAAAATACATGTTGTCCAGTTCATAATCCAATAAATCATTTTTCAATTTCAAAAACATACACAGAAGAGCAACACATTGGAATACTCATACGAACCCAACATGCCTTTTCCATCCACTGGCTCTTTTAAAGCCGTCCTACCTGAAAAGAGATTCTCTTGACAACCAGATTTCGTTCTGTTTCACTGTTTTCCAAGAGAACAGAAGCAGCAGCAAAGCCGAGAAGGACATTGCAGTGATCCCCCATCTATTTAGCCACAGGCAAAGCTTGTTTAAGCCATGGACCAAGAGGATGCAGTAGCCCATACTGGAAGGGAAGAAAAGGGATAGGGAAGATGTTATACTTCAATTTACAGACAGTACAGCAGATAGTGTGCCTTCCTAATAATCTAATGATAAACTTATTTGTTTTAAAGAGAGGATAAGTGGTAACCTTCTAGCTGATCTCAAAAAGCTACCCCGTTTCCCTGAAAATAAGACCTCCCCGGATAATGAACCCAATCAGGCTTTTGAGTGCATGTGCTAAAATAAGCCCTCTCCTGAAAATAAGCCCTCCCTAAAAATATTGCAACACAGCAGCAGCCATGAGGTGGCCATGATCGCCAGCTCATGCACCTCAAAAATAAGACCTCCCCAAAAATAAGGCCAAGCGCTTATTTCAGGGGTCAAAAGAAAATAAGACCCTGTCTTATTTTCAGGGAAACACCGTAATTAGGTCAGATCTGATTCGTACAGGATGGGAGATCATCAGTGTTGAAGACTAGACAAGAAGTCAAAGAAAGATCCTGGAAAAAGGCAGAGTCACCACTTCTATATTGTTGTTCAGAGAACTACATGGATATGAGCACAAAGCCTCGGGGTTGTGAGATCAGAATTACAGAATTGGGAAGGACCTCGGAGGTCTTCCAGTCCAATCCACTACTCAAGCAGGAGACCCTATACCAGTGATGGCTAACCTTTTTGTCCTCACGTGCTGAAAGCACAGGCGTGCCCACACCCATAATGCAATGCACCCTCTGCACATGCACATGACCCCCCGCACATGCATGTGACCCCCTGCTCCTCCCACCCCACCCCCCTTTCCCCACGCATGCGCGCATCTCCCACATGCATGGCAGTGACCCGAAAATCAGCTAGCCGGTGGGAGGCACGCGCACATACACAGAGGAGCAGAGCTGGCTTGCTCGCCTGCAGAGAGGGTTCCGCATGCCACCTGTGGCACATTTGCCATAGGTTTGCCATCATGGCCCTATACCATCCTGGACAAATGGCTTCTTAAAAATCTCCAGTGATGGAGCATCCACAACTTCTGGAGGAAAATCATTCCATCCAAAGTAATTTTCTTCTAAATGGTTTAGATATAGCTTTAATTAAAAATATTTAATTTTTAATGTCACAGCTTTAACTTAGTCTGGAAGTTTCATTTCTTTTAAGTATATTGCTTTGGTTTTATTAAGAAAAATGTATACGACAATCAAAATAAATAAACTCATAATTATCTAAAATAATCTCATCAACCTAACTAATGAAATCATGTTTCCATGCTACTCAGAGAATCCTTTAAAATATATATATATATATATACTTAACTGCTGGCAGTTGCAAATTAACACATTTATAGAACATTTTTTTTTTTTCAAAATTACAAAAATCCACAGAGTATTAAACTGGGAAGAGTATTGTGTCTTCAAACATATTAAAATATCAACCCTATGCCAACAGAGCCAGAATATAATTTGTTTTTCCTCTTCCCTGAGGATCAGTTTGCTATTTGGTAAAGCTATAAAGTAGCATACAACAACATGCTTTTACTCCCTAAATTTCCTTGGCTTTTTATATAACTACATTAATCAGATATCAACCAAGCCATACATGGGTATTTTGTTGTTTTGTTCTTCAGATCTTGGCTTTCTATAAAAGCAAAAATACTTTAAAAAAAAAAAAAACCTCTTTTTAAAAAAGCAAGAATATTGTATGCACAAATTTGGAAAGATTTGGCAATACCTACAGCAGAAGAATGCTTGGTGAAGATGATGGAAGATGCTGAGATGGCCAAATTGCCTTCCTTCATTAGAGAAAATACAGTAGATTGTTGTGGCCCAGCAGGAGCCATTGGAGCTGCCACCAGACTCCGACAGCGAGGGCCCCTATGAGTTGGCTCTGGAGGATGTGAAGGACCCTGGACAGGGTTCCGACACCGAGCAGGGTGCAGAGAGGCTGGTTGGCCAAAAGGAGGCACCTGAGCCTTGGACCAGTGGGGAGGAGACAAGGGAGAGTGAGCCGGAGAGTGAGTTGTTCCTGGATGCACGCCACTGAAGAGCTACTAGGCGTCAGGAACAATTACGCAATTACAGGAGATGATTGTACTCAACTGGTGGTCATTAGGCTCCTCTCCAGACTATAAAAAGCTACTTGTGCACACGGCCCTCTTTGCAGAAGTCAACGCAGGATTGAATGTCAGAGGACAGTACTGGGAGTTGACAGGCTGGATTGCTGCCAAGCCTTATCTGTGTTTATTGCTGCCTGAGTTTGTCTGAGTTGCTGCCAAGGTCCTTATCTGTTTGTTTTGCTTGGCTTTCAGCCATCAAGGTTTTGGTGTCTTGTTATTAAAGGACATTCCATTTAAGCTTGTCTCGGCATTCATTAATTGACGGAGGAGGGGGTCAGAACAGTAGATTATCAAGGTTCATTGCTAACTGGAAAACCTTTATGGACTTTTTATGTGAAAGAGGGAAAAAAATGAACTTATCATAGAAAAGAATATATGTAGCTCGGGAGTTGAATTGTGGAGTCCTTGATGGTCTCCAAGCATCTTTTTTTCTTCCTTCCTTCCTTTCCTTTCCCCCTCTCTCTTTTCTTCCTTCCTTCCTTTCCTTTCCTTTCTCCCTCCCTCTCTCTTTCCTTCCTTCCTTCCTTCCTTCCTTCCTTCCTTCCTTCCTTCTATATTTCATTAGCTTCAGACCCTGTTACTCTATCTGAAGATGTAACCTCTTCAGGTAAGAAAACATCTACAAGAAAAAAAACAAGCTGAGAGAACACCAAAGACTCCATAAAAATGAACGTATTGATGTTTTGATGATTAGGTAGAATAGATTAGGGAAGAAACGGGAGAGAAGAAACACAGACATGTAGGAGAAAGAGATATTTTTATAATTGTACTTTAAAAAGATCAGAAGCACTTCTTTGTATCTTTCCATTTTTTTTCTTTTCCTATCTTGCAACTTCTCTTTGATTTTCTTTCTTTCTTTCTTATTTTATATTAGTTTGTATTAGTTTTTAATCTTCCTTGTTAAAACTGCTAATAAAATTATAGAATATAAAGGCTTTTACTGATTTCTCTGCAGAGAGCTAGATTTGGGCAACACGCAGTGCAAACAGAAAAAGAAAAGGAAAGAAATTTGGCTAAGAAGGATCTACAAGAAAAAGTCTTTGCAATTTACGCTGATTTGTCTGTTTGGAGTATAGAATGAGGAAGCATTTAGCCCTAATGTCAATTCTTTTTTTTTTCTTTTTAATGTGAGCAAATCAATTCTGCTTTACTGCTATCTGCTGAAGGGTTCTATACTCCATGCAATTACATTTGAATACTCTTGTATATAACACCGCGTAGCCGACAATCAAGCAGAAATGCACTCACGGCTGCTCCATCAGACCACATTTAATTATGCCACGTCATACTACGGTCTATTTGGGGCCATTTGGTGCAGAGAAATGTCCCCAGCTGTATTACTGCATGTCCTAGTTCGACAGCTTGTAACTTTCTTTGAGCTCATGCGCTGAAGAGTTAAATCTTTCTATTCTCCCCCTGGCTGAAAAGAAGAATTGACTATGCCTTAAATAATAAATCGTAGAAAAGGCCCAGCTCTAATCAGCAAGTCTTCAGAACTTAACAAGATTTTAAAAGAACTGCCAGAGGGACATGCTTAGTGGATGCCACATCTAAATGTGGATAAATATTCACCACCTTGACTGGCGAGCCATTGTCAATTACTCTCAGGAGCTGCTCGCCGGAGGGCTCCACCATCATCCCGTTTCCAGACAGGTTTATTCTATTCTCCTCAACAGGGGTTTACATTGTGCTGAATAAGCTTGTTTTGCTTTATTTTGGGTGATGCGCAAATCTATCCACCGTAGCTTGAAACCATAGTTTATAACTTATCATTTTACAGGTAACGATGGTTTGTTCAACAAAAACTGGTTTAGCATGGTGCACAGAGGCTTTCAGACACGATACTGGCATTGAACACAGTATAGTAGTTCAAAAGTATAGTATTACATTTTTAAATTTTTATTTCTGCGCAATGCATAACTGGCTTTAAAAAAAAAACTAATAAAGCAGAGTCAATAAAACCTATAATCCAACAAACCCAGCATTAAAATTAAAATAATGCCATGCTTTTCCTTAAGTCAGGGGTGTCAAACTGGTGTCCTGCGGGCCGGATGTGTCACGCACAGGCCACGCCCACTCTGGCTCCACAAATGGGAGAAACTTTGCAAAACGTGACGCCATTTTAGGACCAGTGAGTCCTAAAATAATCCTGAACATTTCTGATGATATTTTGTAGCATCCCCAGCCTTAAGATTCTCCCAAGCTCTCTTACCAGTTCACCAGTTGTGATGACATCAAAAATCACAATCCATTTGTCACATCATGTAAATCACAGGTGTCAAACTCCCCGCATCACGTTGCCATCACGTGACATTTCACAATGTTTTCCCACATTGTGGAGTGGGGGCGTGGCCTGCATGTGACGCATCCGACCCGCCGGCCACCAATTTGACACTCCTGATATAAATGATCATAACGATACTATCACCTCTGTATGTAAAGTTATTTGTGTGCTGATATCAAGACCCATTTCATTATCTCTTTCCTTTGCTTCCTCCCAAAACACTAGTTTACCTAATTATCGCTCTATGCAGAATAGCAGGAATTAATCATTTTTTTAACCTTACAGTCTTGGTACTTAATTAGTGAGAAATTATATAGTCGATTGCAGTGGTAGGATTCAATTTTTTTTACTACTGGTTCTGTGGGCATGGTGTGGCTTTGTGGGCGTGGCAGGGGGAAGGATACTGCAAAATCCACATTCCCTCCCCACTCCTGCGGGAAGGTTACTGCAAAATCCCCATTTCCTCCCCACCCCATTAACCTGCTTTCCAGCTCCGTTCTCCTCTTCAGAGCAACAAAAGAAGACCAGCTGGGAGGCCGCAGGGGCAGGGCCAGCCTATTTGCCGGTTCCCCAAACTACTCAAAATTTCCGCTATCAGTTCTCCAGAACTGGCTGAATACCACCTCTGTCCTATATAGATATTCAAGATTAAGCTTTTCTTCCATTCTTTACCAAGTTCTCCAAGAGCTGGACTTTAACCTCTAGAGGAGAATGATTGTAGCTCAGGGTGGAAATGAAGGGCCCTTGGTGCTCTCTGAGTTTGTTTGTTTTCTTGCAGATGTTTCATTACCCAAACAAGGTAACATCATCGGTGCACTGAACTTGGCTAATGAAACATCTGCAAAAAACCATCCAAGCTCAGAGAGCAACATGGGGCCCTAATTTAACCTTTTCTCCCCACAAATCTCCAGAAAGAAGTTTGAAGTTCCTCCTTCCTAAAAGCTTCCCACTCAACAATCCTGATAAAGCCAAAATAGCCCTTTCCTTATTGGTCAGTGGTGGGATGTGTAAATGCCAGTGATAGCTAAATCCCTTGAAAGATACTTCTGTTGCATGAAACTGGGTATGTCTAGTTTAATGAAAAGAAGGACTAGGGGAGACATGATAGCAGTGTTTCAATATTTCAGGGATGCCACAAAGAAGAGGGAGTCAAGCTTTCTCCAAAGTAGCTGAGGGTAGAACAAGAAGCAATGGGTGGAAACTAATCAAGGAGAGAAGCAACTTAGAACTAAGGAAATTGTCCTGACAGAACAATTAATCAGTGGAACGGCTTGCCTCCAGAAGTTGTGAATGCTCCAACACTGCAAGTTTTTAAGAAGATGTTGGATAACCATTTGTCTGAACTGGTGTAGGGTTTCCTGCCTAAGTAGGGGGTTTGACTAGAAGACCTCCAAGGCCCCTTCCAACTCTGTTATTCTATTCTATTCTACTCTACTCTGTTCTATTCTATTCTATTCTAAAGCATTTCTTCCTTGCTTAGCAACTGAATTGCCTTCTTATGGAACCACAGAAATAGCTTTCCCTCACCTTGGGGCAGGAAAGCCATCTCAGACAGAAGTACTCTATGGCAGTGGTCTGTATTGAACAGTTAATCCTGAAGGAGACCATCTAATTTTGACAGTGACTGACAGACTGAGGCAGTGTCTCTAGGTGGCATAAAAAACAAGTGACTCTGGGGGAGAGAATATGAGAGTTTTATATAATTACAAGTGACATGGAAGATTGGGAGAACGATATTTCTTTCTGCCAATTACACAATACTTGAATTCAGGATCATCTAATTAAGGTGACTGGCAGTAGGTTCAGGAATGACAATGAGAAACAGCTTTTTTCAGGCACCATAAAAATAGCTTATGGAAATTCATTGCCCCAAAGCAGTTGCACAGAAAATGAAAGTATTGAGGAAGAAGTTCCAAATCTTCAACCTCTGGAATCTCCCATTTTAAAGGATCAGGCAGCAGATCCCTTGTAGAGAGGCTGGTGAAATTATATTTATCAAAGCAAGACTAGATCACAGCTTGTACATTTAACCACGTGAACCATCTGGAGCTGTTTTGAGCTGGGCAATGTACTAAATAAACTAAATAACCAAAGAAACAAATTTATAGGCTTATAACACTTTATACAGGTAGTCCTCAACTTACAACAGTTTATTTAGTGACCGTTTAAAGCAGTGGTGGGTACTGGATCCCATGGGAACCGGTATGGTGCAACGGGGCTGGGAATCCACCACGTGCACATGCACAGCATAGGCCCTGTGTACGCAAGCACCGATCGGCTCAAATACCAGTAAGGACGGTGGGCAGGCGGGTGGGCCCTCTGGAGCACCATACCAGAATGGTACCTGGTGCTCCCAGCAGGCACCGGTCATATCCCACCACTGCTTTAAAGTTACAACGGCACTGAAAAAAGTGATGTATCACCCTTACAAAAGGGTCATGTGATCCCCTTTTGCAACCTTCTGACAAGCAAAGTCAATGGGGAAGTCAAATTCACTTAACAAACATGTAACTAATTTAACAGTCACAGTGATTCACTTAACAACTGTGGCAAGAAAAGTCACAAAATGGGGCAAAACTCACTTTAAAAATTCTCACTTAGCAAATATAAATTTTGGGCTCAATTGTGATTGTAATTCGAAGACTTACATGGGGAAACATATGACTAGTTTTTCTTTTTTTCATTTTCTTTTCCTAATTACTTGCACAGGGATTATTCTGAATACTATTTATGTTGTTTACATTTGTTATCATGGATTGCACCAGTCCATTGTATTTCACTGTATACATGAGGTGCAATGACAATAAAGGCTATACTATTAGGGATGACCTGTATTGATTATATGACCCATTAAAATTACTGTAATCAGCCATTTAGAAATCTATAATGAGGCAAAATGAATTTTATGTACAAAAGAGGCTACTGTAAGTGCAGTTGCCCATAACAGTATCTTGATAAACCCAGGCAGCTGATTTTAATAGGAGAGAATGTATGTAATCAGTTTGCTGGCTTTTACTTCAATGGAAGGTCACCTTCAGGGTAAGTGAGGTTTCAGGCCTTTCTCTCCTGCTCATCCTTCAGTGAGAAATTGTCCAAAAGATATGTTTCTTCATCCCACTATGTCTCAGTTTTTAAACTCTCTCCAGGGTTATATGCATGTTTCTTGTTTTATGGTTATGTTTCTGTTTTTATTGTCTGCCAAAAGTATACTCAGAAATATATTTTATCGTATGTTTTTATTGTAACCAGAATCCCATTTATGAGATTGATGGTTATACAAATTTGATAAACAAGTAGGTAAATAAATAAACAAAGGCCGTCCTCCCAAAAGAGAGAAGGGGAGATCATTTCAGTTCTAATATCTCATTAAGTTGATCCAGGGATGGGCTGCTGGAGGTTCGCACAGGTTCGGGCGATCCTCTACCTAGTATTCTGCTCAGTTCAGCAAACCCCCCAAATGCCATCCCTAGCTGGCCATGCCCACTCCACCCCTCCCATCCCACCCGAACCAGGAGTCTCCACATGGCCTGTTCATCATGCCAGGTAAGGGCCCGTGTGGAGGGTCAGGAAGGGTGGGAAATGGGCCTTCCGGAGGTTCCGGAAGTGCGGAAATGGGTCTGTTTCCGGTCTCTGGAGGGCCTCCTTTTCACCCTCCCGGAGCTCAAGGAAACCCTCCGGAGCCTGGGAAGGGCGAAAAACGGGCCTACCGGAAGTTCCAGAAGTCCAGAAACCGCCCTGTTTCCAGTCTCTAGAGCCTGGGCTAAGCAGTTTTCGCCCTCCCGGAGGCTTGAGGAAAGCCTCCCCGCTGTGATGCAGGAGGCTGACTAGGTCACGCCCACCATGGCCACGCCCACCCAGCAACGGGGCAGCAAACCCGTTGCAATTTTGAAGCCCACCTCTGGGTTGATCCTTTTAGCATCTTTAGTCAGATAACTGAAAACAACTGGATTTGAACAATATTCCTCAATAATTGAATCCTGGCCATTTCCAAAAGAAATATGCATATCCTTGATTTATGACCGATCATTTAGAGATTGTTTGAAATTATGACAGATCTCCCCAAAAAGTATTTACAACCCAGATTCTGAAACACACACACAGACACACAGACACACACACACACACAAATAGCATGGTCACATGATTGTATTCTAGGTGCTTGGCAACTCACCCACAATTGCAACTCACCATTTGCAGCATACTACAGTCATGTGATGGTAAGTTACAACTTTTTAAAGTAAAAAACTATCTAATATTGAACATCTCTGTATAATGCCGCTATTCTCAAATCCTGTCCTGATATAAGCAGTTATCCCTTTGAAAATTGCTACTGCATATAAACAAGTAGAGCTGCAGGGCTAAAAAAAAAAAGCCCCAATAATCAAACAAACTTTTCCTAATATTATGAGGACTGAGACTAGTAAAATGTGAAGCAAAAAATCCAGGCAAGATTATTATATAAATGGTTACAGAATAGAGCTGGAAGGGACCTTGAAGGTCTACTAGGAGGTGTTTATATAATGGCTGTTTCCAAGTTCTGAACTAGCAAAGGTACAGCAGAAAACCAACTATCACAACTTGGGCAAGAACGAAAGAAATTGAGAATTTAAACCTTGGTAATTGACACATAAGCAAACATTATGTGGCTTTGTTGTTGTTGTTCAGTGGCTAAGTCATATCTGACTCTTTGTGACCCCCCCATAGACCACAGCAAACCAGGCTCCTGTGTTCTCCACTTAGAGGTGGTATTTTGCCGGTTCGCCCCGGTTCGGGTGAACCGGTAGCAACAGCAGGCGGCTCCGCCTACATGTCATTGCAAACGCTCTGCGCATGTGCAGAAGTTTCTGTGCATGCGCAGAAGTGCTGCATGCGAGCAAAGTAAGCTCGCACATTCGCACGCTCCAAGTTTTGAACTGGTCGGAAAGATAAGAGGTAACCATTACTGACTCCACTGTCTTCTGGAGTTAGCCCAAATTCATGTTCATTGTGTCGATGACACTTTCTAATCATCTCATCCTTTCCCCTTCTCCTTTTGACTTCAGTCTTTCCCATCATTAGATCTTTTCCAATGAGTCCTCTCTTCTCATTTGGTGGCCAGAATATTTGAGCTACGGCTTCAGTATCTATCCTTCCAAATAACAGTCAGGGTTGATTCTTTAGGATTGACTGATTTGATCTCCTTGCAGTTCAAGGGACTCTCAAGAGTCTCCTCAGACACCACAGTTCGAAAGCATGCAATTCTTCAGTGCTCAGCCTTCCTTGCGGTCCAACTCTCACAACCGTACATTACCACTGGGAAACTGATAGCTCTGACTATAACTTATGATGTGGCTGCCTTCCAGCGATCTGTCATAAAAAATCATTTGCATAACCGTAACTTCTTCCACATTGCAATAAAGCTTTCAGCAGACTGTGCTAAGGGAAGATTCTGCTGTGAGGAGGTTGCTGAGCGCAGAACGAAACCAATGGCTCAAGGAAGCTGTGCCGGCATGAAGTCTAATAAACATAGGGATTTTGTTCTATCTATATGATTACCAATTGCTATGGCTAAGCAATAGAAATTCTTCAAGATTGATACATTAAATAAAATAGCATGGAATGAAACCTGGCATAAAAGGTAAAAGTTCTCTTTGCACATATGTGCTAATCGTGCCCGACTCTAGGGGGCAGTGCTCATCTCCGTTTCAAAGCCGAAGAGCAAGTGCTGTCTGAAGACGTCTCCGTGGTCATGTGGCCGGCACGACTAAATGCCGAAGGCGCACAGGACGCTGTTACCTTCCCATCAAAAGTGGTTTCTATTGTTCTACTTGCATTTTTACATGCTTTTGAACTGCTAGGTTGGCAGACGCTGGGACAAGTAACGGGAGCTCACTCTATTACACACAGCGCTAGGGATTCGAACTGCCGAACTGCCGATCTTTCTGATTGACAAGCTCAGTGTCTTAGCCATTGAGCCACCATGACCCATGAAATCTGGCTTAGAGCGCATCAAATAATGTTCATGAACAGAAAACAAAAAAGGGGGAAAATAACACTGAAAACAAGAGAATAATAATATATTCTCTAAAATAAATACTGGGCTGTATAGTAGAGGAGAAAAAGAAAGAGAAAGAAAGGGAGAGAGAGATATATAGATAGAGAGAGGGAGAGAGAGAGAGAAACCTGACTATTTTAATTTTAATTTTTTTTCTTACTAGAGCTTTTCTCACAAGTGCAGAGTCCGCTTTCTTTTTCCAGATTAACGAAGGGTTGATCCATAGTTTTGGATCGAAATTGACCAACTGGCTTTGTAGGTTGAGAGAGAGTGACCCAGCCGGCTTTCATACCTAAAGTGGGATTGAGAATTTAAGTGTCTCCCAGCTTCTAGCCAGTGCATAATAACATACTGTGACTTCTAAGCAATTTCCTCCGAAGCTTTTGAGGAATAGCAGATAATATGCATGGATTTTGCTGATGCTTTGAAACATGCAGTGGTGACCAATAATTATCATCCTCTATTGTGAAATTTCTCATCCCTTGTGTATTATCTGGGGAAATATCTCATGTGTCTTGAGAAAGCTGAGTCCTAAATGGATTTCCACATCATTATACTCATGGTCTTAAAAAACAGAAATTTAGTTCTTTATAAAAATGCTTAGGATTGTAAAACCTGGGTAGTAGCATAAAAACAGTCTCACAAGACAAATAAATACAAATACATATATCCCTGGGTAGTTGCTAAAATCCTAGTTATGTCGTAGTAGTTGCCCAGATATTGGTGGATTTGCAAAGACAGAAATAACTTTATTGGTTCTAACATACAAGACTTCTTGTTCTGTCTTTTTAAAAATTGCAGGAAGTGCTTGACATATGACCAGTTGCTTAGCCGCCTCACCCTTGGTCACACATTTACGGATATTTGCCACATTCCACAGTCACCTGACTACATTTTGAAATGGTTTTGCAGAAAACAGACATTTACAACCAGTGTTTGGCATAAATATCCCATGGCGAACAACTGTTGTTGCAGCAGTCACTTAAGGGCTGCCTCAAAAAAAGGTCACAAAATCCAGTTGATCAAATAGGTGATCTGATAAATGACCATTGAGACTTACAGCTGTAATGGGCAGGTTCCATTACAGTTGCAAATCAAGGACTACCTGTACTTTTTCTTTTCAAAACTACTTCTGAATCTCAAATTACTGTATTCCTTGCTATAAACGATAACCATTTGCCTGATATTGTGCTTTCAGAATTTCCCAGTTAAGTCTTTCTGCCACAATGATCAAACTGATAAAGCAGATAAGATTAAATCAGACCCAACACAGATTTTATCACAGCATGTGGAGGAGGAGGAGAAAGAGATGTTGATGAAGAAGAAGAAGAAGAAGAAGAAGAGGAGGAGGAGGAGGAGGAGGAGGAGGAGGAGGAGGAGGAGGAGGAGGAAGAGGAGGAGGAGGAGGAGGAGGAGGAGGAGGAGGAGGAGGAGGAGGAGGAGGAGGAGGAGGAGGAGGAGGAGGAGAAAATTTTCATTTGCCAAGGGTTATATTTCCTTGATGGAAGATTCAAGACACCATTATTTGAAAAACATGACAGAATATTTAGCAGTATTCTATATTTTGGAAAGCAGTCATATTTAGTTCTCTCAATGTTCCTGTTTTTTTTTTACTAGAATATGTACCAGAAAGGCCTTAAGAGTTGTTTTTTAAAAAAAAATATCACAAGAACTACCTCATGTTACAGATTAGACCTTGTACTTTTTCATCTGAGATTTAAATTACAGTACTGAACCCACAGCACAATTGTTATAGTTGAAAATTCAGAATCAAATTATCAAATGACAAAGATAAAAAGTTTCAAACTCCAAGCAGCATGCTAAAAATTACGGATGATGATAATCTTAAACAAAATAAAAACAGGCAATGACTACAATTTGAGATAGCAGCTGACTCTCTTTTTTTGTCAGGTCCTACCTCAAATTGTAGCCCATTGTTTGTTTTCATTTTACTTTCCTCTTTAAATAAAACTATAGATGAGTGGTTTATTGCTTATCAGCAGGGGAGGCTGACAACCACAAGTACCTCTAAATTAGCCTTCTCTTCTGGTTAGCAGTATGGTAATATATACCTACATTGCCCCTTCCCAGAAGAAAGTATTTTTCTTCCTTTAAACTAAATGTTCTCCTGTAACATCACCGGGTATCTTGAGCCAATTGTTAAGGGAACCTGAATTGGTAAGTGTTTTGAAGCACGCTGCCAAGTTGCCAGGACACAGCTACACTTCTGTCACTCAATAAAACTGTTACACAACATGAAACATGAGAAAAAATAAGTCTTATTGTACATTATGAAAGAGGAGTGCAGGCTTTCATTAGTAGATCAAACAACCAAAGCTTAATAAGCTCTGGGCAAGAAAATATGAAAGAGAGTCAGTCCTGACATCTTTAGGATTACATGTCTAGGATTTTATTAATTTGGCAGGGTTTTTTTTGGTGAGAGACAAAGAGTCCTAGATCAATCAATTTCTTCTTAGTAGACTCTGTGTGTATGTGGGTCTTTGTGCACTCACACATTTTCCATATAAACAAACCCTGAAAAAAAACCAATAATTGCTGTGAAGAATATCAAAAGCCACTTCTTTGTGTCTATTCTTTCTTTTCTATTTTTCTCAACTTTTTGTTCTTTTCTTGCTTTCTCTTTTTTTCTTTCTTATTTTAAATTGGTTATTTTGGTTTTTAATCTTCTCTTTTAAATACACACACATTACACATACGCTAAGCCAATAATTACAACCCAAGGCAACATATTTGATTTTTACTGAACTCTTTTCGGAGAAGGTTGGTTTATAGAAAATAATTGTCCATCCAGAAAGGTTTGCCTAGATCAGGTTTCTACAAACTGAAAATTCAGGTGAGCCATTTAAGAATTAGTGTCCATGAAACACCTATTTCAGTGAAGTGCTAGAGAATGTGGTCAACTCAAGCTCAACCTATAGATTATTCTAACCCTTGGTGAGCCAAGATTATTTTTTTTAAAAAGAAGAAGCAATATATGTCTATGGAGATTCTCGGTCCGCCAGGTCACAAAGGTGCTTTTTTTCAAGAGGCAACAGGACTTTCTTCTTTTTCTTTGAAGGCATTTCACTTCTCATCCAAGAAGCTTCTTCAGCTCTGACTGGATAGTGGGGAATGGAAGGACAGAAGGTGGGGATACAACATCATCTTATCTCCAGTCTACGACACAGTTCTTTCAACAGTTCCAAGAAGACTGCACACACCTTTGCACCACTCAGGTGACCCTGACGACACAGATCACAGGTGTCAAACTCGCTGGGTCACAGTGCCGTCACATGATGCAGTGTGACAGTTTTTCCCTTCGCAGAGCTGGGGTGGGCGTGGCCTACGCATGATGCATCTAGCCAGCAGGCTGCCAGTTTAACACTCCTGACATAGATAAACCTCCGGGTGGCCTTAATGACTCGCTAAAAGAATACAAATGACCAGCTGACTGCAAGGACTATAAATCCTTCTATTCCCCACCATCCAATCAGAGCTGAAGAAGCTTCTTGGATGAGAAGCGAAACGCCTTAAAAAAAACAACAAGAAAGTCCAGTTGCCCCTTGAAAAAAAGCACCTTTGGGACAAGACGCAATATACAAACAGCTTTATGTGAAACCAACACATAAGGCTAAAGAAATTATTACGGCAGCCTGCCACAATGAATGTTTTGATCTATCTTGGCTGCAGAGAATGGGAGTTCACAGAACAAAATATCTCAAATTGGGAAAAGTTTTACTACCCTGTTTCCCTGAAAATAAGACCTCCCCGGATAATAAGCCTAATCAGGCTTTTGAGTGCATGCGCTAAAATAAGCCCTCCCCTGAAAATAAGACCAAAAATATTGCAACACAGCAGCAGCCATGAGGTGACCACGCTCGCTGCCTCCTGCACCTCAAAAATAATAAGACCTCCCCTAAAATAAGGCCAAGTGGTAACATGGAAACATGGTATTTACCTGCTTTTTTTAAAAAAAAACACATCTTGGAAGATTTCAGAAGTGGTAGCTTGTGGAGAACCAATGTAACAAAGACCATGATTTCAAAACTCATGCTTGAGTATTGCACCATAGAAGAATTAAATGTAGGAATATTACCTAGGCATATACAGGATGCGTTCTGCCACAACAAATCCCACCCTGAAGAAGAGGTTGCTAGCAGGTATGAAGGGGAAAATCAGGAACAACAGGCCAACTAGAACTTCTCTGTGTTCCAGTTTCTGTAACAAAATAATAATTAAAGATACACAGGTGAAAAAGAATGCCGAAACTAGGCAAGGCAAGATCACAGATCCAGTTCTGAGATTACAGTAGTCGCGAGTTATTCATACGCAAAAATCTGAACAAACCCCTAGATTCAGAAAAAGATTGTCTGAATCTAGGGGGGTGGCTCAATTTTTGCATCAGCTCAAATACAGGCAGTCCTTGACTTATGACCAGAACTGAGATCAGAATTTCCACTGCTAAGCAAAGCCAATGGTAATTGTTAAATAACTCCCTCCCAATCTTTTTTTAAAGGTTTTACACAATGTTAGTAAATATTGTGGTTAAATCCAGCCTCCCTTATTGTCTTTGCTTGTCAGAAACCAGCTGAGAAGGTCTCAAATGGCAATCAAATTTCCCCTCTCTGGACATGGCAACTGAGGTAAATACATGCAGGTTGCCAAGTGCCCACATTTTCATCACCTGAACGTGAGGATGCTTCAACAGTCGTAAGTGTGAAAACTGGTCATAAGTCACATTTTTTCAGTGCTGTTGTAACTTCGAACGGCTACTAAATAAATGGTTGCAAGTCAAGGATTACCTTATGCCTTAGATATATAGAAATTCATTTTTTGTAATTACCTGTTTCAAAATAACAATTTAAATGGAAACTAATCAAGGAGAGAAGGAATTGAGGAGAAACTTCCTAACAGTGAGAACAATTAAGGAGTGAAACAGCTTGCCTTCAGAAGTTGTGGGTGCTGTATCACTGGAGGTTTTTAAGAAGACACTGGACAGTCACTGTCCAGTCTGAAATTATATAGGAACTTCTGCCTGAGCAGGGGGATGGACTAGAAGACCTCCAAGGTCTCTTCCAGCTCAATTCTGATTCTGAAATATAGTTTTATTTGGTTTGTTTTATGTAGTATTCAGTAATCAGCACTCAGATCAGCTTAGATTAACTCAAAGGTTAACTTCATACCAACTATTAAGTACGCAATACCCCAGTCAAGAAACAGCCAAAGAGTCATCAGTAAACAGCCCAACCAAATAATCTCTAATACCACCCACACAGACAGGCAAGACACCAGAATATAAACTGAGAACAAACAGCACTCCTTACGAGCACTGATGATGTTACTTAGTTAGGTAATGAAACATCTGCAAGAAAACAAGCAAGCTCAAAGAGCACCAAGGACCCCTCATTTCAACCCTGAGC
This sequence comes from Thamnophis sirtalis, assembly GCF_051295495.1. Lineage (NCBI taxonomy): Eukaryota > Metazoa > Chordata > Lepidosauria > Squamata > Natricidae > Thamnophis > Thamnophis sirtalis. Next base: position 17,767,497 of record NW_028261389.1, read on the forward strand.
TACAAATATTCTCCCTTATTGGCTGTATTTGGGTTTTTAAAACAGGAATTCTGAGATTTGAAGCACACAAGTAGACAGATTAACTACATACTTTTTATTTTGTGTTTACAAGCATTGCTGCACTTGGTGAAGGACAAAGCTAATTTTGGATGGAACTAGATATCTGTCTTCCTACTCTTTTTAATGTTTGACACTTAAATCTGCATCACATCATCCAATTGCAATTTTTAATAGGTATCTCGCTCTTACTTTGAGTCTAGATCCCAAACTCTTGTGCAGAATAATAGACTGAACCTGGAATATCTCCAGAGAGAGAATAGGCACTTTTCTCTAATCATTCTAAAACTGTTTCTCAACCTTGTCTATTTTAAGCTGTATAGATTTCAAACCCCATAATTCCCCAGGCAGTATTTTCAATTCTGGGAATTAAAAATCCACACATTTTACAGTAGCTGACATTGAGAAAAGCTGTTCTAAGTGAATGGCCTTTTTTTACTATATGTCATCAGATGCCACTTAAAGGAACTGAGAAATTCAGCATGTCCAAATGTCTAGGGAAAAGCAGGAAGGATGGGAATGGAAAAACAGGTAGCAGTATCATTTACAAGATACATTTCAATGATATTCTTTCGTGATTCTCAAATCTATAAAATCAACACAATTGTATTTTATCATGTTGATTTTTCTTATCAACACACACTGAGTTGTGGGGATAAATTGCCACAGTCAGAAGAATAAATTAAATTTGGTTTGCATGTACTGAATTTAACACTTCTCTGATATTACATTCACATAACTTCAGAAAAACCATCTGTAAACAATAACAACAGTTTTCTCCTAAAATTACCCTCCTGTTCATAAAACAAAAGATATTGTGAAAAATGCAATTCAATTTCCACTGCAGAGAACAGAACTAGAATATTTAGTTGCTGGCTTAAAGATCAATGATCATTGCTAAATTTGCCACTACCTGCCTTAATAGCAATCCAAAATTCATTCTTTTCAGCCACAGTACTTAACAAGCTGTCCTTGGGATTGATAAAGCCTACTATAATGGATTATTAGTTCAGAAATTTCTTACGATCAATCCTCTTCTTGAACATTTAGGTCTTCTCAAGAGAACTCCCAACACATATTTGATGCCCAATAAAGATGCGACAAGCATCACTAAGCAGTTTGAAAACGAAACTGCAATGTTATTTTTATGAGCATTTTTCAACATACAGTGCATTTTATAGCCCTCAAACTCCCAAGATAAATTGTTCCACATTTCATCATTGGTATAAAGTACTAACACTCACAGATCTATTGAATATATACATAAAAAGACAACTGCAACACAAATCTCCAATCTAAATAACAGATATTAGACTAAGGAGTTGAAAGATATCTTAGAAGAAACCAACAACAAACAACTTCTCTGTTGTGATCAAAAATTGTTCATGTAGTCACCAATCATCACAGCAGATGGCTTTAAGCAACCAGCCAGGCTGATCTTAAAAAGCCTAAGCAGAATCAGCCCAGGTTAGTATTTTGACAGGCGACCACTAGGGTTAAATTTTTAGACTTGGAAATAATAATAATATTTTTTAAAACCCAGAGAAAGGGAGTGGAAAAATTCTTCTCTCTCATATTATGTTTGAATTTGCACTGACTATCTATTAAGGACTACTGCACTAACCAAAGCACTTTCAATCCTAACTTTTAATGTAATTATTAGATTAGGAACTGAGTTTGACAAGGGAATTTCTATGTTTTATACCAGGGTCTCTGAACCCCAGCAACAGTACCCCAGAAACCGATCCACGCAAACAAGCGAAGCCCCATCCACAGGATGCAGGCATCATGCAAAATCATGCCCCCTCCAGTCCTTGGAAAGAACTCTCTCCATGGAACCAGTCCCTGGTGCCCAAAAGGTTGGGGGCCACTGTTTTAAACGACTCTACTGAATTTCCCCATCTATCCCCATTCCCCTGAAAATGGCCCGAAAAACAGCCTGAAAAACGGCATTAAAGCAGCCCAAGAAACGGCCTGAAAAGGGCTCAAAAATGGCCAAAAAACAGGCATGCACGCGCCAGCCAGCTGGTTTTTGGGTTTCCGGCATTCTGGCGCACACACATGCTTGCATGTGCATTCCAGTTTGGGCACTTGGTGCCAAAAAGGTTCGCCATCACTGCCCTGTACCATTCCAGGCATATGGCTGCCAGTCTCCTCTTAAAAGAGACCTGTGATAGAGCACCAGTGGTGGGATACGCCCGGTACGCCCTGGTATGGGTGTACCGGTGCCTGCTGGGACCACCAGGTACCGTTCCGGTACAGTGCTCCAGAGGGCCCGTCTGCCCTCCTTACCGGTATTTGAGCCGATTGGGGCTTTCGCGCAAATGCACGGAGCGTACAGAGACTGTGCGATGCTCCGCCGAGCAGCTGGAGCTGTTTCAGAGCCATTGTGGGTGGTAAGTACGCATGCGCGTGCTGCACGCATGCATGTGGTGGACGCACAGCCCTGTTGCACCATACTGGTTGCACCATGATCCGGAACACACCACTGTAGAGCAGCCACAATTTTTGAAGGGAAGGTGTTTCAATGGTTGATTGTTCTCACTGTCAGGAAATTTATCCTTAGTTCTAGGTTGCTGTTCTTCTTGGTTACTTTCATTCATTCATCCATTGTTTCTTGTCTTTGGAAAATAAGCTGACCCCCTCTTCTTTGTGGTAGCCTTACTACAAGACAGATACTTCTATCTATTCAGTATCAAAACAGCAGTAAATTGTCAACAGTTAGGAAAATATTCTACTATGATATTTCATCAGCTTCTCATCAAGATATACGTTGCATCAATTCATCAGAGCCTTAACTTCATTCTTGGATTGTCGAGTCTCTTTTTGTTTTTGTTTTTTTAGCAGCAGTACAAAGAATTGCTTTGATGTTATAAACTTTAATCCTTACAGGTTTTAATTATTCTTGACAATCTTGCTGAACAAAATGTGAATGATGACATAATAGCCTTATTGAGATAACACACTGAAGAGACAGTCTTTTTTCCTAACCATTTTATTTTTATTTTATTTTTTAAAATTTGAACCTACATAAGAAGATAAAGGAAAACGAGGGAATGGAAGTTGTACATAAGCAGGAATATGAAATAATGCTGATTAAAGGCAGAAAGCATAATGGAGGGGAAAACTGTTTGAATCTAATCTTGTGGGTTTGTTACTCCATCCGAAGTCAGACAATAGTGAAGACTTGCGTCTTCTCCAGTTGCAATAAACAATGGCAAAAGATTATCTAAGCATTTCCTGTTCTCCTTTAAGGCAATTAAACAGATCAAAAACATAGTTTAAACAGCAATATCCTTTTCACCAATCAGAGAGTTTTGATTTACTATACCATTTTCCCTTCCTTAGGAAATATTAGTGCAATAGCAGCATTACACAAAACCCCAAACACAGCAAATCAAACAGACTTCAGGAAACGTAAAGAAGGGACTTTGAATAAGCCAAGCATTCAAAATGGATCTTTTATGAAAATGACTTCGTATGAAAAATGAAATAATTTTCACACAAAATGAAAAAAAAAAGTGGAACTTACTTTCAGATGGAAGCTACACAAATGCAGCCAGCTCATTTGATGCATCGGGAATGTGGTTCAAACGGTTGGAACGTTAAGCAGGAGGTTAGCAAACTCATGTTTGAGACCCGAGAGCTGCCGTGGGGCAGGGATGAGCTCTCATCCTTCCCTCCAGCTCCTGCCGGAGACATGAAAGGAGCACCCAACTGGACATCCCCAGGGCAAAGGTGAAGTCATCGGATAATCCTTTCAACTTGGATTGAAATGCGCCTCAGTGCTTCTGACTTGAGTGTAAAATTTGATGCTTCCAGGTAAGAATAATTTGACTGAAGTGGACGCCAGAGGTGGCATTCAGCCAGTTCTGACAGGCTCTGGAGAACCGGTAGCGGAAATTTTGAGTAGTTCAGAGAACCGGCAAGTACCACCTCTGGCTGCCCCTGCCCCTGATCTATTTGCTGCCTCCCGAGTCCCAGCCGGTTGGCTGGGTCTTCTTTTGTTGGAAAGCAGGTTGGTGGGGTGGGGAGGGAATGGGGATTTTGCAGTATCCTTCCCCTGCCACGCCCATCAAGCCACACCCACCATGCTAAGCCCAACAAGCCACGCCCACAGAACAGGCGGTAAAAAAAATGAATCCCACCACTGGTGGAGGTACCAGACCATGGTTTGTGCAACTGCGCAATCCACAAACTTTGTGGAGCTTAAGTTCCAATTCACTAACTCTGCATTACATCTGCAGAGGAGTTGACCCGAGTATAATAATTAATCAATGAGGGTCTTCAGAAGATATTTTCCATCTTTCTTCTGCCAGTATATCCACATTTTTGCCAAATAAGAACAACTCCTTGCACATAGTTCATGATTTCTAATTAAATCATAGTTCATGATTTAATTCTCACTCTCCCTTTGTTTTGAGAGTCCTTAGAAGAGTTACATGAAGCAGAATTTTTCATCAGTTAAAACTAATGAGGGCTTGCAATCTAATTGTATGAAGGGGGGCCATGAAAAAAAGACTTTTGTCTTTCATGTAACGGCATGTAGGGTTGATGTTTTGGAGAGAGGATGAAGAGCAAAAGTCTAATAAACAAAATTTACTGCAAAGGAGAGTACAGCAAGGGAGGGAAGAGACTTGCAAGATGATCTATCCCAGACGGACAGAATTAAGTTCAAGTGTTAGTACTACTTTCCTGACAGTTAGAACAATTAATCAATGGAACGAGTTGCCTGCAGAAATTGTGCTCCCAACACTGGAGGTTTTTTAGAAGAGACAATTTTGCATACAATTGTTCAATATTGAGCCCGCCACCTTAAATGAAACTGACCTCTGTTATGCTAAGGCACTAAAATCTTTTCTAAGCAAGTATTCTCCAAGTAAGCCAGGTATGTAATTTTCAAAATACATAGCCAACGGGTGTCAAACTCAGGTTGTCTCGGTGGCTTCATGTGACATATCGGGACTTTTTTTCCCTTCGCTGAACCGGGCGTGGGCGTGGCCAGCATGTGACGAATCCAGCCCATGGGCCGGGAGTTTGACAGCCCTGGCATAGCCAGAACAGTCTTTGACTGAGAAACATGAGAGCTACTCCCTCAACATATCTGCAGCATTCAAAATTGGAAAAAGCTGAAAGTTGCAAGGCTGAAAGGGGAGAAAAAGGGACTTATGACCATTTTTCACACTTACGACCATTGTAGCAGCCCCATGATCATGCGATCAAAATTCAGATGCTTGGCAACTGTTTCATAATTATCATCACTGACGTGTCCCAAGGTCATATAAATCCCCTTTTATAGCAGTAGACTTATATACCGCTTCATAGGCCTTTCAGGCCTCTCTAAGCGGTTTACAGAGAGTCAGCATATTGCCCCCAACAATCTGGGTCCTCATTTTACCCACCTCGGAAGGATGGAAGGCTGAGTCAACCCTGAGCCGGTGAGATTTGAACCGCTGACCTGCTGATCTAGCAGTAGCCTGCAGTGCTGCATTTAACCACTGCGCCACCTTGGCTCTTTTGCAACCTTTTGACAAGCAAAATCAATGGGGAAGCCAGATTCACTTAACTGATCGACTGCAGTGACGCACTTAACATATGTGGCAAGAAAGGTCGTAAAATGGGGCAAAACTCCCTTAACAAATGTCTCACTTAACAACAGAAATGTGGGGCTCAATTGTGGTCGTAAGTCGAAGACTGCCTGTAAATTGAGCCCGAAATTTCTGTTCCTAAGCAAGTCAGTTGTTAAATGAATGGCATCACTTTTTACAACCTTTTTGCCATGGTTATTAAGCAAATTGCTGCAGTTGTTAAGCATGGTCGTTAAGCGAATCTGGCTCCCCCCTTTGACTTTGCTTGTCAGAAGCAAGCTGGGAAGGTCACAAATGGGGATCTCATCACCCCAGGACACGGCAACTGTCATAAGTACATGCCAGTTGCCAAGTGCCTTAATTCGGATCACGTGGCCATGGGGATGCTGCATTGGCCATAAGTGTGAGAACCAGTCATAAGTCACTTTTTTCAATGTCATTGTAATTTTGAATGGTCACTGAATAAGGACTACCTGTACATCATCTGAACTTAGGTCACAATTGATACTCATTTCTTGGAAGCTTGTTTCCGAAAGCTCAAGATAGAGGTTTGTACTAGAATCTGTCAACTTAATGGTTTAGTAACAGGTGTGGAATTAATTAACAATTATTATGCAAAATATTCTAATTATTTTACATATTAGCCAACCTGTTAATCTAATTTAACAGTGTTTGAAAACCAAAGCAGGGAATTTTTTTTAAAAAAAAAACTTGTTCTTGTTCTCTTTGCTTCTTATGAGTTGGTAAGAAACTATGTACAATATTATTCAAGAATTGTGACCCATATAAAAGAAGGAATGGAACTTCGGAGAATGGCTTAATTAGGATGCCTACGCTGGCTGCGGGGAAATGAACGGTATGTTTCCCTCATTATGAGAAAAGAAACCTCAAAAAGAACAAGGGAGATACAGAACAGGAGCATCATAATTTCCTGAAACAAGCAAAGCAATAATAATGGAAAACTGTTCTTCCTTTCTAGGCTTCCTCTCTTCTAGTAAAAAGGGCTCATGTCTGTTTCAAGAACAGCATAAGAAAAACAAAAGGAAAGATGGAAAATTAGAGGGGGGGGGAATGGAGGGAGGGAAAGAGAGTGTTGTGCTGCAGAGCTGGCAGCAGATTCGGACAGTGAGGAGGTTGGGGAGGAACATGGGCCAGTCCTGGAGTCTGGGGAAGGCTCTGACGAGGGCTCTACGTCAGAGGCAGAGATGGGGCCAGGACCATCAGACAGTTATCAGCTGCCTTTGGATTCAGACATCAGTGAGACAGACAAACAGCTGAGCCTGTTCCCAGTGTGCGCATGCGCAGAGCTGCCAGACGAAGGGAACAGCTAAGGAATGAGGGTTGACTTGGGAGTAAGGCCACAGGTGGACGGTGAATAGCCCCTCCCATGTGGAATAAAAGAGGAGTGAAAGGGGAGGGGTGCTTGCAGGAGACAATTAGTTCATTCCTATATTCTTGCAGTGTCTGAAAGGTATCGGCCTGGCCACTCTCCAAGTCTAATAAAGGTCAGTAATTGTGGACTATCTTGAAAGACTGTGGGAGAGGAAAAACTTTGCTGGAAAGGAATTCACTGTCAATTAAATAAAAGGGTTTTATCGTGCTGCTGTGGAAGTTTAGGTCAGAACAAAGAGAGAGAGAGAGAATAGCTAATCTACATAAATGCAGAAATGAAGCCACCCATCTTCATAACTCAAATGACTTTTATTCAACACTGTGGACCCTTTCCAACAATGCAATTATCCAAATTACCAGTTAACAAGAAATTATTATCAAATTCAATTTCCTATTGATAGGAAAGCAATAACAATAGCAATAGATTTGTATACCGCTTCACGGTGCTTTACAGTCCTCTCTAAGCAGTTTACAGAGTTCAGCATATTGCCCCCAATAATCTGGGCCCAAAGGAATCAATCCAGTAGACATGTTCTATATGGGAGGTCCTTGCTGCTCTCGGAGGACAGTTTTCTTGCAGATGTTTCATTTTCCAACTAGGTAGGATCATCAGTCTAGTAGGGAGTGAGGTTTGCTCTCATATTCTAGTCGCTTGCCCAGTCAGTGTCGGTAGGAATGGGTTTGGTGATACTTTGGTGCAGTGGTGGGTTTCAAAAATTGTTTGAACCTACTCTGTGGGTGTGGCCTCCTTTGTGGGAGTGGCTTGCCGCCCATGTGACCGGATGGGAGTGGCTTGCCGCCCATGTGACCGGATATGAAGATGCTGACGACACTTGTCAGAGCCACCTTAAATTACCTCACACACAGCACTGGCATGCATAAGAATATGATGTAAACTTGTTTTTTAAAAGGCATCTTTGGTTTGCGTTAAAACAACTTCAACACACGCAATGTTCTGATTGCACCACAAATGCAGTAGTCATCCTTACCTTTCACAGAGGCACTGAGTTTTGTAAATATGAGCATGATAGTGTAGAATAATCATATCCAAGGACCAGAGGTGGGTTTCAAAAAAAATTGGAACCTCTTCTGTAGGTGTGGCCTGCTTTCCGGGTCCACTGGTGGAACCTCTTCTAACTGGTTCGGTAGATTTGACAAACCGGTTCTACCATATAGGTGCGAACTGGTAGGAACCCACCTCTGCTTTGGTGGTATTGTTAGCTTATTTGGTAGTTCCTGTATTGTTTACTTCTTGATTGTTGGCCTGATATTAATCTTGGTATTAATCTATGCTCCTCCAAGGTTGATTGCAAGGACGTTTTGCTCTTTTCCTCTTTTTGGCTTGTTGATTATATCCTTTGAATGCTATGTAGATGTTATTTATGTCTATGTGCCCATTGATGGCTGATTGGTCAGAGTGCTAGGCTTTCAAGAATTCCCAAGCATTTTGGGGCTTGCTTGATCTAGGATGGTCACAGTTTCCCAGCTGAAAGTATAATTAAGTCATAGGAGTTTTCATTAGGTTTTCTGCTAGTTCATGGATGCCACCTGTCAGTCTTCTCCCTGTTTGTCGTACAGAATGGCTGAGGTAGTCCTTACACTGTATGTTGTAAATGATTTCTGTTTTTTCTTCATAAAAACCAGAGATAAACAACATTTATTTTTAAATGTACTTTATGGCATTGTTGCTGTTGCGCATTTCTGAGTTCAACCATGGTTTGCTTTAGACATGGCTTATTGAATAAGTTGCCATTCATAAGACATAATAATCTAAAACCAATCGAATCGCATTATGATTTAGAATGCTGCGTGACAACAGCCTTTCAATGGCTTGATGGCAATCATACCCTCACTGTCAAAAAATGTTCCATGTTCCCAACCAGTTCAGACAACTACACAAAACACATGGACTTTCTCATTCTCTCAAATAGGAGCTGATTCTGGAGAGCTAATGGGAAAGGATCTAGGGCTGTGATAGCAAACCTATGGCATGCATGCCGGAAGTGGCATGTAGAGCCATTTCTTCAGGCACGCAAGCCGTTGCTCTTCTGGGTCCGGCACACCGGCCAGCTGGTTTTCACATGCATGGGAACTCTGGAAACTGGAAGAGCAGCTGTCTGGTGCGCATGCGCACCATCCAGCTGCTCTTCGTGCATGCATGCATGTCAGAAACCGGAAGAACTGGCACCAGAAACCAGAAGATCATCTTCCTGGCACGTGCATGCATGCAGAGCAGCTGCTTTTCCAGTATACAGTACACGGACACACATGCACACTCCCGTTTCGACACTCCGTGCCAAAAAGTTTCGCCAACACTGATCTAGAGCAAGTCAACAATGGCCAACTCTCCATGGCCAAGTCACTGAGGAACAATTCAACGCTGCATTAATTCCTTCATTCACTTACTTTTATTATTATTGGGGACCACGTTTTCATCGAAATTATAGGAACTTTTCTATCTCTGGATTGACCTTCTTTATATTGTTATTATTGGCCACAGTTCCATTGGAATTAACTTAACTTTTGCATTTGTTGAATTGTCCTGTTGCGAATTCTCCTGCAGCGAGTTGCCCATGGCGAGTTGTCCCATTCTGAATCAGAAAAATGCAACTGGCATAAATAGGAAAAGAAGATTTATGCCCTTCTCTCTCTCGTTGTAAAAGTATTCCATACCTAAGTTTTCTTGTGAGAAAAGCCCTGACTGGCACCAATGGAATGAGAAATACAGGAAGACTGATGCCTTGAATCAGCCCCATCTGATTTAAGAGACATTCATACAACTGCACTGACAAGTTAAGAGCAGGGTCAGAACTGCTCCACGCAGAGTTATGCATCTGGTTCAGCAATTACCCAGCTGTGATCATCCACACTGAATACTCTCTGGAATAACTTTCTGTACATTTTCAATTTGTCAGTTTAATTGTGTGAATTGTTCCATTCGTTATTCCCGAGTCATACTCCTGCTTTTCCTTTGCTCACTTTAATACATGACAAAACCACTTCACACAAATGAAAATTCGGCAGCGACACCACAGCTACCCAGATGATTTTTCTGTAATGGGAATCATAGAAGCAGGCTGTTCTTTGCAATGCTTCGGCCCATCTAACGCTCAATGAAACATCAACTCCGAATGTTAAGATTCTTAAGAAAAGAGAAAGAATCAGTGCATTCTTGAGACACGGGAAATAATGGTAGAGTGATTTCTGTAGAGCAGTGTTTCTCAACCTCTGCAACTTTAAGAAGTATGGGTTTCGACTCCCAGAATTCCCTAGGCAGCATGCATTGGTTGAGGAATTCTGGGAGTTGAAGTCCGCATGTCTTAAAGTTGCAAAGACTGAGAAATACTGCTATAAAGAGAGTTTGCTCCAACAACTGGATTCTAATGCATGCATCTTATTGGTTATTCCTAGGGCATGTCAAGTTTTTCAACTTTCAATTTCAAAAACATTAGGGGTGCTCAAAAGTTGTGACAAGCCTTGGGGATTGTAAAGATATTTTTGTTACTTTATTATACTATAGATGTGCTTGGTAAGTAACTACATAAATACCATAACTCTTCAACATTTTGTTTGTTTCATCAGACGTAGCCAATCTAAGACCCCCAACTTCATACCATGAATGTTCTCTCAATTCATAAACATGATATGCCCCAAGCATTATGGGATTCATTTATCCCAGAGGGAGTGTTGTGCCACCTTTGCAGAGCTGAAGTATGTGTGAAAACAACCTCTCATGTGCACAGCTTAAGAAATATTTAATTGTTGTACAAACTCTTAAAATTGGTTCTTTGTAGCACTAAATCTGGATGTTCTTTAAAATATAAGGATAGTTTGCATGATTAATTTCACCTAACTGGAGTAGAGCTATAGCAGAACAGTGCCTAACCATGAGTTCTTTACAGGTATGAAATTACTCTGACTAAACTGGGATGCTCACTGGGGGAAGCAATTATGTGGGGGAAAGTTAGCACTAAAAGGGAACCAGGCTGTCAAAGAATGCAATGGCTCGACACCATCAAAGCTGACACCAGCCAATGCATAGAAAAACTCAAAGAAGCAGTGCAAGACTGAAAGATGTGGAAAGATTCGGCCCATAGTATCACCAAGAGTCAGAAACAACTGAATGGATAATATCATCAAACTGAGATGCATCTTTGCACCAAGGGATAATGGGATTGTCTTGATTTTGGTATAGTGCCAGGGGTCGGTTGCTAGGGGTTTGCAAGGGTTCGGGAGAACCTCTACCTAGGATTCTGTTTAGTTCGGAGAACCCCCAAATCCCAGTCCTGGCTGGCCCCGCCCCACCCACCCCTTCCAGGAGTCCCCACGGGGTCCATTTTGGATGCAGGTAAGTGTAAGGCGCGCACAGAAGCTCAGGGAGGGTGAAAAACGGGCCAACCAGAAGTTTGGGAAGGCCGGAAATGGGCCCATTTCTGGCCTCCAGAGGATCTCCAGAGCCTGGGGAGGCCGTTTTTGTCCTCCCAGAGGCTCAATGAAAGCCTCCGGAGGCCAGGGAGGGCAACCCCCCCTCCTGTAGTGCAGGAGGCCAATTAGGCCACGCCCACCATGGCCACAGCCACCCAGCAACCGGGCAGAGAACCCCTTGCTAACATTTTTGAAGCCCGCCCTTGGTATAACGCTATGTGTGAATCTAGCTGCTGTGTTTGTAAAACATAATTTCTAACTTAATGCACTGTGAGAACCAGTTAACTGTGATTTACGCTTCAATCTGTATGTGTAATTGCAGTCGCTGACTTGTCAGTCAAATCATATCTTTTTGTCTCCAACTAGGAAAAATGGCAAAATATCATTCAGAAAGCCTATTGTGCTTAATTAGAGCTTCCGTTGTGTTTGAACAATGGTTGATCAAAACTCAAATATACAGTTCAAACAAAGCATTATATTATACTTCTAACTACACCTCCTACTCTATAGGCCTTGCAGAGATGCAGGCACAGTAGCAGGTTAAATTTGATTGAATTCTTATTTTTAATGGGGAAGGGGAAGTTTGAATCTGTAAATCTGTCATAGAACGAATGACACTAATTCAGTGAAATACAGTTTTGTAAAAAGACATACTGTATATAGACTTGCCCCCTCAAAAAAAAAGCAACATGTTTTTGTTCCTTATTTGATTTATATGGGCACCTCTCCAACTGGAGCTTAAGGCAACATAGCAGATTTTGGAGCAAGATATAAAATACTTTAGAAACACAACCCACTCTCCCACACAGGAGATAGCAAAAGCCACCTGAGTATTTTGCTTTATGTCTAAGAACAAGCAACTCCTTTGTCTTTATAATATCTCATAATATTTTGAACTGCTATTTGTGTTACTTTGTGTAATCCAAGTCTCTAAAGCATTATAAAGTACTCATGATTAAATTTACACACAGCTCATCTTCCAAGTTTCATTGCCAACACTAGATTCTGAGTGTGTTTGCACTCAGTGTGTAGGCTAAATTGTCAGATGTTTTCTAAATAACATTCTTTTTCTAACAATGGAAAACATTCCGTGAACACTTGCTTTGTAATTTCTAAGCAAGTAAGTTTAAGGAAAGGATTACAAGGAAAAGGATTAAGATTGAAGAGTTTAAAGATGTTTTAGGGGAAAAAACCCATCAGAATAGATGAAACGACCATATTTTTCAGAGTATAAGACGCACCAAGATTTTGAAGAGGCAATTTTTAAAAAAAAGTTTTTGCACTCTGCAGACTTCCCCAAAACAGCTTGGTTTTTTTTGCGAAAATGGGCCCTTTTTTGACAAAAAAAGGCCACGCATGGCCTTTAGGAGTTTGTTGAGTGCTCCTGGGGCTGGCGGGGGGGGGGGGGCAAAAAAAGCCAAAAATGGGCCGTTTTTTGTCCAAAAAAGGGCATAGCCTTTAGGAGGCTTATGGAGTGCTCCTGGAGGCTGGAGGGGCAAAACCGAGCAAAAAATGGCCCATTTTCCACTCATTTTTGCCCTCCTCAGCCCCCAGGAGCATTCTGGAAGCCTCCTAAAGGCTATGCACGGCCATTTTTCCAAAGGGGGCAGGGTTTCAGGAGGCCAAAAATGCTGTATTCTGTGTATAAGATGCACCCAGATTTTCACCCTCTTTTTTGAGGGAAAAGGGTGCGTCTTATACTCTGAAAATATATGGTAAGAAAGTCCAAGTCTTCCATTATGATAAGTTAAAAAGCCTTGGGCACATCCTAATACACTACTCTTACTTCTTTTTTTAACCCACTCGTTCCTCTCTTTTTATACTCCTATCAAATTTGGTTATGGAGGGATCCTAAGGAAGAGCAAGTTGATTTTTTGCCAGTTTTCTATTAAAATTGCAGTGGGTTAAGTAATCAAGAAGGATCCTAGGCACAATCATAAATAAAAATTGTCTTGTCAAACAAAACTCTAACATATTCTCCCCAATACCCAACAGCTAGATGTCCAGGAAAAATTGAAATTGATTTTGCAGAAATATCACATCCACAAGGTCCTATTTTATGGACGTATTAAAAACTGATGCAATCAACTTCTATCAAAGCTATTTCAACAAATTTATTTCAAAGAAGAAAGGTATTATTCAGTTCCTTTGGGTATGTGAGTGGATTAATACTGATGTTAGTTATCTGGGTTGCTAGTTTGTTTATTTCTATTGCTAAATTTCTATGTATTGGTTGTGTTTACACTATTTTTACATAGTAGGCCACCCAGCATCAGGATGGAGTTGGGTTCTGCCAAAGTTCACTTAAATGGGTAAATAAACATGCACTATCATTTTCACCCTAGCAAATCTCCATGACTCCAAGTCACGTCACTGTAATTCAGCTGCTAAATTTTGGAGGAGGAATTGAATGTTTGCATTCAAATTCCTATTCCTATCCTTAAATTAAACAAGCAAACAAAAAAAGAACTAGTTGGTAGCTCCTTCCCACTAATTTATTGAGATTTCTTGAATAATCTACAATTATTTGGGCAAACCAATAAGTCATAAATCATGGCTTATAAAATGTAGTGTTTATACTCATACAGTATGCTAAGGCAGCATGAACCAGCATGGTTTAGCATGAACCAAGGGTCTGTCTAGCCAACATCTTCCATAGAAAGAACATAATACATGTTTTTGGAACACAAAGGTAAACTTTAAGTGTGGAGAAAAGCTTATTTACCTTAAAAGCCATGAAACAATGTAGACAAAGGAGAAGCATTACGAAGGCCAGGATCAGGGTAGCAAAATTCCTCAGATCCCAGATTGATTCCACCAGAGGAATACTCCCAACCTGCCAGTCGTAGCACAGCGTAATTGGGGCCAGTAGAAGCCAGGCGTTGAAGGCCAGGAGGTAGGAATAAGTAAGAAACCTGCAAAAAGAAACACAAAATTAAAACAATCTGCATGTTTCTCCAGCGGAAGAAACAGCCAGTTCAATAGGACTATGCAATGTTGAGATTCAACCCCCAAAAGCTGATTCCAAGTATGCACTGCCTGTTCCGGAAATGGGGAGGGGACGACGACACACAAATGCTTTAAAATGTTACAGAGGGACTCTGCAGGTAGTCCTCAACTACAATTGGGCCAGAACTTCCATCAATAGGCAAAACAGTCATTAAGTGAGCCACACGAGACTTCATGATCGTTTTGCTGCAGTCGTTAAGCAAATCACACAGACATTAAGTGAATCCAGCTCCCCCCCCCCCATTATCTTTGCTTGTCAATGGAATAGTCCCAAACGACAATCATATGATCCCGGGACGTTGTAATCATCATAAATACATTCTGGTTACCAAGAACCCAAATAGCAATTGAATGACTGTTGGGACACTGAAATGATTACTGTATTTTTCGGACTATAAGACGCACCGGTGTATAAGATGCACCAAGATTTCGAAGAGGTAAGTAAGAAAAAAAGTTTTTGCTTTCCTCCAGCCCCCAGGAGCATTCCGCAGGCTTCATCAGGGCTGAGGAAGGGCATAAACACCATTTTTGCAAAACAACAAGCAGAAAACGGGCTATTATTTGCAAATACAGAGGCATTTTTGCCTTCCCCCAGCCTTGCTGAAGCCTGCAGAGTGCTTCTGGGGGCTGGAGGAAGGCAAAAACCCCTCAGTTTTTGCAAAAAAAAAAATCGGCCCATTTTTCACAAAAACAGAGGCATTTTTGCCTTCCCCAGCCCTGTTGAAGCCTGCAGAGTGCAAAAATGGGATGTGGGGGCGGGGCTTCGGGAGGCCAAAAATGGCTGTATTTGGTGTATGACACACCAACATTTCCACGCTTTTTTACTCTTATACACTGAAAAATACGGTAAGTTCTAGGACCAGTCATAAGCCCGGTGTCACCTACATCCATGGGTGCGGTGCGCACACACACACGCAAGCATTTTAGCATCAAATGACACTTCCACAAGCCTCCTTGACGCTCCAGCTGCTCTACAGAGAGTCGTGCAGGCGCTGTATGCGCCATGCACATGTGCGTAAGCACCATGCGTGTGTGCCTAAGCGCCAAAACTTAAAGCACAGGTAAGGAGTGCAGGCGGGTGGGTGGGCCCGCTGGAGCATCGTACCGGAATGGTACCCGGTGCTCCGGGCAGGATCCAGTACACCTCTACCGGGGCGTACCGCCTGCAACCCATCACTGATGCACACATAAAGAAAGCGTGAAAAAGTATTACTCATATATTATCTTTCTCTAAGTTTAAAACTTAAGGAATACAGAGGTCTTAAAATATTTAACTTTTATAAAAATATTAGCTGGCAGTGGGCGGTTGGAGTAGCAATAGCAATAGCAGTTAGACTTATATACCGCTTCATAGGGCTTTCAGCCCTCTCTAAGCGGTTTACAGAGTCAGCATATTGCCCCCAACAACAATCTGGGTCCTCATTTTACCCACCTCGGAAGGATGGAAGGCTAAGTCAACCCTGAGCTGGTGAGATTTGAACAGCCGAACTGCAGTCAGCTGAAGTAGCCTGCAGTGCTGCATTTAACCACTGCGCCATCTGTTATAGTAGATGACCTATAACAGTGATGGTGAACCTTTTCGGCACTGAGTGCCCAAACTGGAAAATGCGTGCATGAGTGCACCCCGGAGTGCCGGAAACCAAAAGACCAGCTGGCCAGTGTACATGCCAGCTAATCTTCTGGTTTCGCTTCCCCAAACGGCCATAAACAGCCAAAAACCAGGCATACCCACACCTGCCAGCTGGGTCTTGGGTTTCCGACATGCGAATGCGCACCAGCCAGCTGGTCTTCGTTGGTGCCGGAGCACTGGAAACCTGAAGAGCAGCTGACCGGTGTGAGCATTCCTGTTTTTTGGCTGTTTATGGCGATTTGGGGGGCCGAAAACCAGAAGAACAGCTGGCGATGGTGTGCACGCCATAGTTTCTCCATCACGGACCCATAAGCTCCCTTCCAACTTTGTTAATCTGTCAATCTGAGGGTAGGAATCACCACAGGGGAGATCTCAGAGAAATAATAAACAATAGATAGCACAATTACAATACAATACAAAGCAATTTTAAGCAATAGAAACTGTATATTTACACAGGGAACCTCTTGTCCCATTCAGACAGGACAGACAGTGGTGAGAGTGCCCAATTTATCACTCAAGATACGGGTGTATCTTGAGTTCTTTAGCAACCCAGGCCTTCCTTGGGTTTCCTCTTCCCATTGAGCATTAGAAATGGTGCCAGAACACATAAACATTGGATTGTTTTTCTTGTGGGCTAGCTAGGCTACTTATGTTTTATATTAAAAACCAATTTTATATGCTCTGATAATACAGTATGTGCAAACTGAAGAGGAAGCGAAGATTACAATGTTAAACCCCAGCAAGATATGGGAATCGTTACAGGAACTAAGAAACCAGAGAAAGTGATTAAAACTTTTAAATATAGTTGAGACAACACAATGCACTACATTGTGTGAAGCCAGCAAGTGTATAGATTCTGCAAATCGTCTTATATATTTGTCATATAAACATAAAAATGTGATATCCAGAATTTCTTCTCTTCCCATTGTTTCTGAAAAGGGATATTAGATTTGTTCAATACTTTTGACATCTTCTCGGAAACTATACTTAACAAAAAACATGAAAAATATGGATATCGTCTCAATGGCTTTTCATTGTTTTTGTTGGGTCTTGGGACCTCTTAAATTCTTCTCATACCATCTGCCAACTTCTTTTGACTGACTTATTTCCCAGATTCTAAAACATTCATCACACACTGCTCATAACTGTCTGGTTCACATCTCAGCTCATCACAACAGGAAATCTCTTGGTTACATTACTTTTTGCCAAATAATGAAAGTTCTCGTTAAATTTGAACAGTTTAGAATTGATTTGCCAAACATCACAGTAGGAACCAAAGAAAGCTCATATTGATTCACTGCAAGCCAGTTTGAAAACTCATGGATTCCATTTGTGAACTACCTTCCCGCTGGGGTGGATCAAAATCTAAGACCGCCTACAAGAAGAGTTATTAAACTTAGAGCCAGAAAATCAAGATCCTAAGAATTATTTCATGAGGCTTTCATTAGTGGCTCTTCCATTGCTTTGTAAAACATATTGAAGACTTAAAAGCATATCTCCACAGCTAATGCATTTAGTATCACTGATATAAACAACCTAAGGGGAAAAACACAATGCAAGGTCTACTAAGGACACAGGGCTATAATTGGGTATGAAAGATAGCAAACACATCTATGAATATGAATATCAAATCTGAATACTCCCATCTGCCTCTGGCAAGGAACACAAAAAACTAATTGCTATAGAGAGAATAATAGAGAAGAAAGCTTTAAGCTATTATTTTCCTGGGATGAGCTACAGATACTTGAGAAATTTCACTGTTGGGTTACATATTTCAGAGATGCTTTTTTGCTCCTTTTTATTTGTAAAAAAGTAAAGGTTTCTGACTGACTGACATGTCTGACTCTAGGGCACGATTCTCATCTCCATTTTTTGATTAAGGGAGTCAGCGTTGTCCAAAGACACTTCCATGGTCATGTGGCAACAGAGGTGGGTTCCTACCAGTTCGCACCTATTCGGTAGAACCGGTTCGTCAAATCTACCGAACCGGTTAGAAGAGGTCCCACCAGTGGACCCGGAAAGCAGGTCACACCTACGGAAGAGGTTCCAAAGTTTTTTGAAACCCACCACCGGTCCTTGGATATGATTATTCTAAACTATCATGCTCATATTTATAAAACTCAGTGCCTCTGTGAAAGGTAAGGATGACTACTGCGTTTGTGGTGCAATCAGAACATCGCGTGTGTTGAAGTTGTTTTAACGCAAACCAAAGATGCCTTTTAAAAAACAAGTTTACATCATATTCTTATGCATCCCAGTGCTGTGTGTGACGTAATTTAAGGTGGTTCTGACAAGTGTCGTTGGCATCTTCATATCCGGTCACATGGGCGGCAAGCCATTCCCACAAAGGAGGCCACACCACCAGAGTAGGTTCGAACAATTTTTGAAACCCACCACTGTGTGGCAACCACATCTATACAGCAAAAGTGTATGGAATGCTGTTACATTCCCACAGAAGTGGTACCTATTAATCTATTTACATTTGCAAGTGTAGGAAGTTAGCACCCACCTTCTCCCAGAACAATGAAATATTCTAGGAAATATTAAAAAGGCAGAATATTATATTTCCCTGGATGAGAAAAGGAGAAACATGTTTTTAAGTACAAAGCAACTTCCTGCAGCTCCAGGGTGATTTGATTAAGACATGGCCCTCAGGACATGATAGAATTAGTCCTTTACCCATCTCACCACATGGTTCCTGGGAAGATTACATCACCCAGCAAGACTCAACCAAGCCTAGGACACAGACAGCTTACAAGGTTAGCTAAGACCCCCGCCCACCTGGCAGCCAATGGAATACATTTCTTGTACAGGAACAGGAAGCTGCAAGGTGCCCCCCCCAAAAAAAGCCATGTGATCCTATCCACCATTAAACCATCTTTCCAAGCAGTCTCCATGTTTCCAGTGTCTTTCTTCCCACTTGGAACTGAACCCAGATGGACATTTCTTCCAACACATGTTTTCGAACTGCTAGGCAGACAGGAGCTGGGCCGGAATGGGAGCTCACCCCATCGTGCAGTGTTTGGGTCTTGAACCCAGGAATAGGAGTTCACCCCATTGTGCAGAGCTTAGGTCTCGAACTGGGCTGTCTTTATTGGTTTGGAAAACATTACCCCAATACTTCTAAAAATATATTTTGGAGATATATCTATTCAACAATGCGGAATATAGATCAAATGCATTTATGTATTTAAATGGGTGGTTTTTTTAAACTGCTGAGTAATGCAGAATCAGGTGATGAAGAGCCTTTGAACAAATACCCTGAAACCTGTACTGATAAAGATTACAGGTAGTCCTTGACTTATGATCATTCTTTTAGCGACCATTCATGCAGCTGCACTGAAAAGGTGACTCATCATCAGTTCTTGCACTTACAACCATCACAACATCCCATCCTCACATGATTAAAATTTTGGCTCTCAGCAACTGACAAGCAATTGCCATTTGCAACTTTCCTACCTGGCTTTTGACAAGCAAAGTCAATGGGGGGATGCTGGATTCACTTAACAGCCATACTATTCACTTAACAATTGGCGTGATTTGCTTAATAACTTGTAGCAAAAAAAAAAAAAGGTCGTAAAATCAGGTGTGAGTCGCTTAACAGTTGTTTTGCTCAGCAATGGAAATTATGATCCCAAGTGCAAATAGAAATACATATTATTTCCATGGCAAGGAAGATAAAGCAGAAATGGTTAAACTGATTGTTCTATTTAAAAAGGAGAATACATTTATGTTTTTGTTATTTGGATATCACTTTTGGATTTTGTGCAATGAAAAAAAAAAGAAACTTTGACTTTCGTTATGATATTTAGATAGAAATGGTTAGCTTTGTACTAATGTGTAAAAATAAAAAGTTGAGGCTGTAATGTTATCTTGCTCTGTGCTAAAGAGTCAGAAGTCAATGCCTTTTTCTTTCTTCCCTTATACTTCATATTTTCTTTCCCCCTTTTTTTCTTCCTTTAATTTCCTATTTTTATGTTTCTTTGCATTTTATACATTGATAAAACAATAGAAGTCTAAGTTTAAAAAAAAAGAAAAAAGAGGCTTCCTATCAATTCCTACCGGTATGTACTTGTCAGTGGTGGGCTGCTGGGGTTCGAGAGAACCTCTAGCTAAGATTCTGTGCAGTTCGAAGAACCCCCAAATCCCACAGGCTGGCCACGCCCATCCTACCTCGCCCCTCCCAGGAGTCCCTACGCGGCACATTTTGGATGCAGGTAAGTGCAGGGTCTGTGCGGAGACTCGGGGAAGGCAAAAACTGGGCCTACCAGAAGTCCAGAGGGGCTCCAGAGCCTGGGGAGGCTGTTTTCGCACCCCTGGAGGCTCGAGGAAAGCAATCTCCCCCCGCCCGGCCGTGGTGCAGGAGGCCGACTAGGCCATGCCCACCATGGCCATGCCCACCCAGCAACTGGGCAAAGAAGCCCCTGCTAACATTTTTGAAGCCCACCCCTGCTTGTGCTGTCCTCCTACACAGATTGGCACAGATCTCACACATGCCACCTGTGTGTCTATCAGGGGTGGGTTTCAACCGGTTCGCGGCGGTCCCTGCGAACCGGTTGGTCAGCGAACCCGGAAGTAAGTAACTTCTGGGAACGGCGAAGGGCCCACCCGTCCGCCCGCGGTCCTTACCCGGTTTTGACGAGTTCTGCGCTTCCATGCATGCGCAGGATGCATACAGCGCCTGCGCGATCCTCCAGGAGCAGCTGGAGCATCGCACAGGCGCTAGTATGCATGCGTGCACTGCGCACGTGCACGAGGACGCCGCCGACCCCGTTCCAACCGAACCGGTTGGAACGGGGCGAGAAACCCACCGCTGGTGTCTATATGCAGATTATCAGAACAAGAGTACAATAATTTACCAGTTCCAATATATCCACAGCTACATACACGTACAGGAGAAGCTATGATGATTAACTTTTGAAAATGATTTATTTGACCAAGACAGGTATACCAGCAATACCAAAGGAAGAAAAAGCTGGGTGATCTAAAAGCAATGCTTCGACATAAACCAATTCAGCTAAGATAGAAAGCTCATAAATAACAGACCCTGGTTACAATTGCAGCCACGGTGCTTTACAACCTTATTATAAAGTGCTTTATCGGGTGCAGTTGATTTAGAGCCTATGCAAAAGATGAGAACACTCCTGAGAAAAAAGCTCTCAGTGTTAAGTGGCAAAGAAAAAAATATATTATTCTGACTGAAAGCCACTACCGCAGCCTTCCTGTGTTTAGGTAGAATGAACATTCTGTTGGTTATCTAAGACACGAAACACATGGATAATGGATCACAAACTTAGCCATGTTGTTCTGTTCTACTCAACCCCTGAGAAAATGGGCTTTTACTTCTCCAGAGGCTCCGAGTTTACTCTTCTGCCAAGACACAAAGAGCTGTTTCTCTGGGCCACTCTCTCGAATGGTGGCTTGTCTGCTGTAGCTTCTTGCAAACATGCTCAGGGACAAACCTGGTCAGATCAGGTCAAATAATTCAGAATATTGAAGGTTTGCATTGTAATGCCTTTTGTCTTCCAAAGATGGGGCTTCAATTGTATTAGAAGCATTAAAGGTTTCCCTGTGATCGTTTTTACAGAGTGCAAATTTAAAACATGATCGCTCAACACGGATTTCTCTCTTCTTCCAAAGAAACTGCCTATTTTAAACAAGGACCTAACAAGACCACTTCGTAAAACACCACTTTGAGGGGAATTCTAACGGGTATTTAACAAAACCAGCAGCTGCGTGGTTTTGATGTAATAACCCAAAAGGTAAGGAAAAGATCAGGAAAAAGATGTGTTGTTTCTTCTCTAGAGATCCAATTTCAATATTCTCCTAAGTATTTTGGCATACATTGCTTCCTCTTTTAAGTTTACAAATGGCTGCTCCAAATTGGGAGGGGATTGTTTTTGCTATAGTTTCCTCCCACACTGCAGCAATCATAGCTAACTGTATTGCTGGCTTGCTCTGAAGAGGTGAAATAGCTCTGCTTTTTATTCTCTGAATTCCAGGGGGGAGACAGTGGCGCACAAATATACAGCAAAAAGGCATACTTATTAAACATTTATCCACGCTGATCAGAGGTGGTATTCAGCCAGTTCTGACCGGTTCTGGCGAACCAGTAGCAGAAATTTTGAATAGTTCGGAGAACTGGCAAATACCACCTGTGACTGGTTCTGCCCCCAAGCTATTTGCTGTGTCCCGAGTTCCAGTGATCGGCTGGGTCTTCTTCTGTTGCCCTGCACAGGAGAACGGAGCTGGAAAGCAGGTTAGTAGGGTGGGGAGGGAATGGGAATTTTGCAGTATCCTTCCCCTACCATGTCCACCAAGCCACACCCACAGAACCGGTAGTAAAAAAAAATTAATCTAACCACTGAAGCTGATGGTGGTTATATGTCTTGTATCTCTTAGCAGGAACAGCACCCAGATGACCTTTTCAAAATCTGGCAGATAAACAGGATGAATCCTGATTAATATTTGGATGGCCTCGAACATCAGATCTGCAGATCTGTTATAAAGCTTACTCAATACTCTGAATAATCAAAGTTTTGGAACTGGGCTTATCCCCGAGGACATTCAGAGTATGCTCTTAAAACAACCACCAGGCCAAAAGGATTTGGGAACCTCTGCTTTATATAAAGCATCCAAGAATCCTCAAAAGAAAGACTGTTAAACCAATGATATGATGCGGAGGATCACACAGTCCATTCTTGAAGGCTAAATTGGAATGAAACAAATAAGATAATTGCAGTAGGAGCAGCAGATGGCTGCTAACCACATTAAACACCTTATCAAAATATACCAGGTAATCTATGAATGCTATGAAATATTCAAGATACATTTTGGAACTGGAAGTATTCACATGTGAAAGTCTCCAAACGTCATCTTTGGGAGAGTTGCTGAAATATTTATATTGAGATGATTTAATGGCAATGAGTTTTAACTCAGAGGAGTAACAGAACTCCTAAGTTCATTTTATTAAACACAGTTTTGAGGGGAAAGGCAACAAGGCATATAGACTATATTTGGTTTATATCAAAAAGAAGTAAACCCCAGTTAAATACCTTGTAAGAAGATATGGTGAGAATGAAGCTGGATTGTCCTGCTCTGAAAAGGCTGGCATGGAACCTCCCATTATCCATAGGCGAAAATACATAAGTAGGATCACCTTCAGATAAGAAGAGTAAATTCTTGGATTATTAAAGAGAAACTCAATTGTACATGGCCAGCAAATCTATAACTATTACAATACTTCATTGTTACTGGTCATCCCATTGCATCAAGCGATAACCTATCATTCCAAACTGAAATGATGACTCTTTATTATCTACAAAATACAAAAATAAAGGGGAGGGATAATTTGAACGCTGGTTTATCATTCATAAATGTACATGTGTTTTATTGGGTGAATTAATGAGTTGTTTCTAGACTGGAACAATGTTTGGATATAATAAATTAAGCATTTTGGTCAGCTAGCAAAAGGAACTTCTACCTGAGCTTCTCCCAAAGGTGCTTTTTCAAGAGGCAACTGGGTTTCACTTCTCATCCAAGAAGCTTCTTCAACGCTGACTGGATAGCTGGGAATGGAAGGATTTATACTCTTTGCAGACAGCTGGTCGTTTGCATCCTTTTAGCGAGTTGTTGTTTACCTGGAGGTTAATCTGGGTCATCAGGATCACTTGAGTGGTGCAAATGGGTGTGGAGCCTTCTTGGAACTGTTGAAAGGACTGTGTTGTAGATTGGAGATAGATAATGTCATATCCCACCCCCTCTGTTGAGAGAGGGCTGTTCAATTTTGACATAGATGGCCTCTTCAGCTGACACTCAGGTGACCCTGATGACACAGATAAATCTCCAGGTGACCTTAAGGACCGGCTAAAAGAATGCAAATGTCCAGTCTCTGCAAGGAGTATAAATCCTTCCATTCCCCACCACCCACTCAGAGCTGAAGAAGCTTCTTGGATGAGAAGTGAAACGTCTTCAAAAGAAAAAAACAGAAAGTCCAGTTGCCTCTTGAAAAAGCACCTTTGGGACAACCGTGACCTGGATGACTGAGAATCTCCATCGACATTTACCTGAGCTTCTGTTGATCAAAAAGATTTGTGATGCTGAAAATACCTTCATCTTAACCTGTTTCTAATCAGCACATCTTTTGAGTTATGACTGCCCTGACTGCTGAATTAGTTATGACTGCTGAATTAGTTTATTCTTTACACTCAGGGACTGATAGAATATAATTCACCTAAGACGTTAAAGAAGTTAAGAGAATGATGTATAGCAATACTTACATAGGTAAGTACCAAGGCAGCCCTCTTCAGAAAAGGTCTTGTGGAATGTAAGAATTTCTGCTTCTTACTCGGGGTCAGGTAACTAAAATAAAGCGGGAGAAAAAGACGATTATGATTTTTAAAATAAATTTCAGTATTGGTGGACATTAATACTTGGCTAATTTATTTACAAAATGGCCTTTCCACTGACCCCTGTGAACCGTATTCACACTTTAAAATAACGGCTTTCAGGCCAACATAAAGGAACTTAAGTGGAAGAAAAAGGAGGAGGCTTCATTATCATAGCAACACATAAGACAGTTTCTCAAAGTGTGAAGGAATCAAACAGCAATTAATACCCACCAGATGGCTGGGTGCTCATTCTTCTCACCTCTTTAAGCATTCAGATTGTACCTCAGACAATCTGAATCTTTAGGCAGAACCAGCAGCCATATAATAGTGTCTATAGTTCAGCTGTGTGTATCATAGTTTTCGCTCGTTAATTGAAGTGTATTTCTCAGAAGTGTTTAGAAGTGTGTAAATATTGTAAACTCTCTGGCCTTTTGTGCTATATGCTAAATAAATAAATAAATAAACAAATAAACAAACAAATAAATAAACAAATAAATAAATAATTCTGCTTCTTCAAAGTCCAACTTTTGCTTCCAAAGAGTCATCCTCCTCTTTTAACGACCCCATAATCCCTTGAGAGGTGGAGTCTGGGCAACTGAATAGAGCTGAATGTTTACTGGCTGGATGCCCTTCCTGTCACCAATGCGGAGGTGTGTTTTTTTTCAGCAGATATATTCTCGGTTGTGCCCAGAGAGAGAAATATCTGCCTCTACCTAGGATCGAACTCACAGCCTCCTGATTGTGAGGCAAGAGCTCCACCTCTAGGGCCACCATACAAAGAGTATCATAAGAAAATATCATGGTTTGCACAGTTCTGATCTTTGCGATTAAACGGGAGAAGAATGTGTTTGTATACAAGACTGTATCTAGATCTGGAATGTTCCAGGTCAAGTTAGGAATGGATTGAAAATTATTTGAAAGCCTTTTTTCTGATAAAATTCTTGTATTCCTTCGGCCACAGAATGGTTATGGGAGAGAATATCTTAGTGTAATGAACAACTACCAAATGCTCATCACTTGGGTGTATGAGATAACCCAGCAATCAAACTGAAGCTATAAAAAGAGTGCTGGAAGGAAGGAAGGAAGGAAGGAAGGAAGGAAGGAAGGAAGGAAGGAAGGAAGGAAGGAAGGAAGGAAGGAAGGAAGGGGGGGGGAGAAACCAGGCTTCCATCTTCCACTCCATCAAGTTTCATCTCAAATAGATTTGGCAAAAAGACTTATAAACCTTATAATTTTTTATTTAGATCTTGTTATGAAGGTATATATAATTTGGACCAGAAGAGAGGAGACGTATTATAAACAGTAAACAATTGGTTTTTTTCTTTTTTCTTTTAACTATAATAATAAGAAGGAAATGTTAATGCATACTTTTGGTGATTATTAACTAGAAATGTCAATATCTTTTAGACTGTTTTAGATCGTAATGGTTATTTTGTTAACACTTATTAATAAGTTTCTGTTTAGAGATGGTTATAAAGGTAAATCTCCTTCGGGGCCTGTGGAGAGGAGAGGTGAAAAAAATAAATAATTAATAATTAATAAATAATCTTTAGCTAACTACAATAATAACAAAGAAATGTTAATTGATAATATTCAATGATACAAGCAGGTGCGATCCACTAGTAAAAGTAAAATGGACAGAAGCGTTAATTTGTGAGGGGTTTTTTTGGGGGGGGGAGGGAATGTTAGATATCTTTTTAACAATGCCAGTAGGTGGTTGTGTCCTTAAATCTCTATTAAATGAAAATGGTGGAATAGTGATAGTAAAATATGTATAAATTCTAAAATGTACAATTTAAACTGAATGAAATATATGTGATTGTGGAAGAAACGCATGAAATATATCTGTAACCAATGGAAACGCTTTCTACAAGATGTAATGAAAGATGATTTTTTTTTGTGTTTTCCTTTAATAAAAACAATGAATTTTTTTTTAAAAAAAGGTTCATCTCAAATAGCACTCTCAAGGGATTTCCCCATGTCCTGTTGTCACCTGGCCAATCCAAAGAAGAGCCTCTGATATACAGTATGTGAGATTTGAATGACAGAGAGATAAAGAAAGAAAATGCATTTACGTTGCTAAAATAAAGCTTTTAAAGTTTACTGGTAGTCTCCTGCAACGATTGGGTAGCATACCTTGAATTTGTTCTGATGCTGAACAAATGATTCCTGATTCTAGAGAAAAGCACTCAGATACCTTACAACGAATCAATGTTTAAGCATCATATTACAGTACATGTTTGTATTTGATCTTCTTGGCACCTTTGTCAAGTACCTGATTAGACTAAAATGCTCTTATCTTGCAAAAATCAAAAGTCTGTTTTTGTCAGACAATCAATAGCTCCCGTTTTAACATTATTTCTAGCAAGCCTTACTGTTTTGGTGCAGAGTTATTAGTGGAATCAATCTGAGTAATTCTTTTTTGTATGCTTTTTAAATGGCCACCCAAAATAAACCTTATGACGTCAGCAATCAGAATAAGAGAATAGTAGAGTTGGAAGGGACCTTGGAGGTCTTCTAGTCCTACCCCCGGCTCAGACAGGAAACCCTATACAGAATGAGACGTATTGGCTTTCCAATTAAAACTTCCGGTGTTGGAATACCCACAACTTCTGGAGACAAATTGTTCCACTGATTAATTTTCTCACTGTCAGGAAATTTCTCCTTAGTTCTAGGTTGCTTCTCTTACAAGAACTAATCCTGACTGTATCCTATCAGAATTGTAAGTGGGAAAGGAACGAAGTGAATGAGACACATTGCAAAATGTTCTGTCCATTTATCCTAGTTGAGAATGTACTGTGAAATGTTCTCTACTGTTTCGGTCAATCTGGTCCCCTTCTTAAGCATCGGGTAACTCCTCGGGTTCTCTAGAGATACACGAGAGGGGGATTCAGCCTTGCCATCTCTCTCCTAAAGATTAGCTTGCGTATGATCTGAGTAACATTTCTCTTCTAATTATACAATCTACAAATAAATGCCTTGGAGTTTCCTGAAATCCAGTTAGTGTCCTGGTTACTCTCTATGGCATATCTACTACGTGAAACTCACTATCTCATTGAATATTCAAAGCATTTTCTGGGAACCAAGTACCCCAAGCAGAGATCAAGTGTGGCAGATTATTGTCTCTCAAAAGAGGAAATTACATTACACCTGTGATGGTGAACCTGTGGCACGCAGAGTCCTCTCTGTGGGCATGTGCACCATCACCAGTTGCTCTTCCGGTTTCTGGCATGCGCATGCACCCTGGCCAGCTGATCTTCACACATGCCGGAGCCCCAGAAGCCTGAAGACCAGCTGGCCAGTTTGCATGCTGTTTCCGGGGCTCTGGCACACCCGTTGCATTTTGGGCACTGGGTGGCGAAAAGGTTCACCATCACTGCATTAGATCTTCACACCTTGGGTATGTTTAGGCCATTCACATGGAAACCCAGAGTCTTAAGATTTAGTGAATCAATCCCTGGCATGCAGCTTTCTTAGTTCCATCTCCTCAAAGGAAGACTTTTGAAAATCCTTCTGCTCCGAAATCTCAGCGTCTCAGAAATGCAGCAGCTAAGCTTGTTAAAAATGTCCACTGGGCCAATGGAAGCGGAGTAATAAAGTAATTGTGTACGGGATAGAGAGTTAGTAGCAGATAAAGAGGGTTGGGGAAAGTATTTCCCCTTATACTCTGAGTCTCTTTCATAGAAAAAAGCAGGATGTGTAGCACAGCCTTTGTGATAGGCAGGCAAGGTTCAGCATCTGAGTCAGGCAGATTTAGGACTGTGCACACAAATAATTCCAGATCTTCTTCAATGTTCCCTCTATTTTTTTTTCAGTGTGTGCGGAAAAGTACAGTGTTTTAGCAGCACATTTTCATGCCTGAACACCTGAAATTTATTTTTAGCCATAATTGCCATTAGAGCAGATGTTGGGGAGGGGGCAAGGAGGAAAAGGGTCCCCTCCCTCTCCCTCTGACCCCCAGGAAGGAAGGAAGGGAAGGAAGGGTGGGGGAAAGGAAATGGGAAAGAAGAAAAAGGAAAGGGAAAGAGAAAGAGAAAGAGAAAGGAAAGGAAAAAAGGAAAGGAAATGAAAAAGGAAAGGAAATGGGAAAGAAGAGGAAAGGAAAGGAAAAGAGAAAGGAAAGGAAAAAGGAAAGGAAATGGGAAAGAAGAGGAAAGGAAAGGAAAGGAAAAGAGAAAGGAAAGGAAAAAGGAAAGGAAAAAGGAAAGGAAAAAGGAAAGGAAAAGGAAAGGAAAAGGAAAGGAAAAGGAAAGGAAAAGGAAAGGAAAAGGAAAGGAAAAGGAAAGGAAAAGGAAAAAGAAGATTGAAGAAGGACAGAAAGGGAAAGGAAAGGGTGGAAAGGATTGGTACTGCTCAAAAATCAAGTCTCAAGTCCCGTGGACCCCTTTGGCTCAGGCAGTCCAACTCAATGCTGCTTCCCTCTCTCCGCAAAGCGAAGGGATCGCAGAAAGACTGCCGAGCCTAGAATGGGGCTTCAGACGACACAACGCCTGAGAATCCCGGATGTGCAGAGAAACACAGGCTACAACCAGCGAATTGTGTTTTCCCAGGAACCGACGAAGCCCCAGAAGACCAATGGGAATTCTCCCTTCTGCAGTGTCATCGGTCTCCGGGCAGAGTCTTCCTTGATTTCAGTCAGATTTTAAGACTTTAAAAAACACTGCGAGTCAGTCTGAAACTTCTGTGCGGTGTTTTCTTGTTATGTGCACGGCCATGCAGCCGTGCAGCTTAGAGGGAACATTGATCTTCTTGTATTTTACCTACTCAATCTTGCAGTATTTTGGTTTTCTCTCTGACATCCAGTCGCTAGTACCGAGACCCTAGTCTGCTCCCCATATTTTATCACCTCTAATTCACAGCTAATTCATAGATAAGCATTGCAAAAATATTCAATGGTCATTATAAGAACATGGTAAGTACTTCTACAATGAAATATTCATTAAAGAATACTTACAAAAAAAACTGAAAAGGAATTTCAAAGAATGAAAAAGGAAAGGACCTCACTTATACTTCCACAAATTAAAGTAAAGGTAAAAGTTCCCCCGCACATGTGTGCTAGTCATTCCCGACTCTAGGGGGCAGTGCTCATCTTAGTTTCAAAGCCAAAGATCCAGCGCTGTCTGAAGAGGACTCTGTGGTCATGTGGCTGGTATGACTAAATGCCGAAGGCGCACGGAACGCTGTTACCTTCCCACCAAAGGTGGTTCCTATTTTTCTACTTGCATTTTTTACGTGCTTTCGAACAGCTAGGTTGGCAGAAGCTGGGACAAGTAATGGGAGCTCACTCCGTTACACGGCGCTAGGGATTTGGACTGCTGAACTGCCAACCTTTCTGATCGACAAGCTCAGTATCTTAGCCACTGAGCCACCACATACATAGAGACATACAAAACACAAAGAGATTTCAAACACAAGGGGAATATGAAGAAATGTAACTTTTCTTTAAAAGATTATCCCAAAATGGTGGGGGTGGTGATAATTATTGTTCCAAGAACTCAATTTATTACCGAAGACATCTAAGAAGATAGCCAAATAAAATTTAAGATCTTGAATTTTACAGTGGTGTTAAAAGTTTCTAGTCTGCCTAGAATTGTATAAATCAGCAACTCTGACAACAAGACACCTTATCTGTGTCAAAATGAAAAGTGAGAGGCCTTTAAAGAAAGAGGGGTCATCCCAATCAAACCCCTATTACTCAGATAATATCACACTCTGGACTTAAGATCTTGTTTTGGAGAACACAGTACCTTATTTCATAGGTTTCCAAAAGCATTAAAGTGGCTGAATTACATCTTCAGTTCATTCTTTGAAGCGGGAACTCGGATCTCTTACTCCAAATTCCTGCCTGTTCCGGTCTTTATAAACCAGAATGCATGAACATGGCGATTACAGATAGTTTGCAAATAAGCCAAAGAAAAAAGACCAAAGCTTAATAATGGTTAAACTAGACATCATCAACATGGTAAAATGGAGGCCATCACAGTTCCACCACAAATGCGCGCACAACAAAAGCGCGCCTGACTAAACCGCGGTGTCTAAAGCGCGGTGACAAAACCGCGCGACGAATTAGCAACTAATTAGCCCTAAAGCGCACCGACAAAAGCGCGCCGACAGAAGCGCGCTGTAACGTAACCCTCAACCTAACCCTCAACCTAACCCTCAACCTAACCCTAAACCTAACCCTCAAACTAACCCTCAACCTAACCCTAAACCTAACCCTAAACCTAACTGTAAATCTTACCTTAAATGAAATCGCACTTCGGTCGGCGCGCTGTTGTCGGCGCGCTGTTGTCGATGCGCTTTTGAAATCGCGGTTTTAGTGCCGCGGTGTTGTCGGCGCGCTTATGACGTTCGCGCTTTTGATGGGTCACGGGCCATCACAGCCAACACAAGAAACAGAAGCAAAATATAGTCTCTATGTACAACTTTATGTACAATAATCCCAACTGATCAAAAGGCAAAAAAATAAAATTGGTTTTTTTTTCAAAACTGGGATAAAAGATGGGCTGTTTTATTATCTATTTATAATCTATGATCTATAAGGCAATGAGGCCACAGAGTAAGCACTACATTCAGACCAGAAAGGCACGAAAAGCAAATGTTGGTTACCTACGTTCTGAATGAATCCTAGGGCCTCAAGAAAACTGTAATGGTTGAGAGATATCAATTCTCTTTTTGCATGATACTGAGCAAAAGGGAAAGGTGCAGGGATAACACAAAACTAAAGATTCTGGAATTTATACATAATTTTAGAAACACAAAAGATACAAAATTTGGGGATATGGGCCTGTGAACTTTCAGCAACAGACTTCTAAGTGGGAGAAAGAGATCTTAAAATATCACCAAATCAGCAGGATAGAGAAAACCAGCACTCAGCAAAAGGATTATAGTGGTGTTCATTCACACGGCCCAAATAAGTTTATTGAATAAACTATAATTGGCTAGGTTTGCACAACACACCAAGTCATAAGCCATGAAATAAGTAATACAGCAAGGTTAAAAAAAATAGTCGCTTATGTGAACCTAACCAGGATGCAGAACAACTTAAATCTGATTTTCACAATTGAGCTTTACTGTGAGATTTGAGAATTTTCACAGGAGTATTAGTTTAATTCAACATCATGTATTTTGTGGGTGAAAATGATCATTTTGTCTTTTCAAGCTCAAACAAAAATAGTGTGGATATTTTTAAACCTCATTTTGAGCAAGTTAATTTTCAAGAGCAATGTTGTTTCCGGTTTTCATTTTAAAATAAAATATTATTTCTACTTTTTGTCTAACATGCAAAGCATGCTGTAGTAATCTCTCAATTTTTGCATTTGTCCACATTTTGTGATGCATATGAAATGTTTACATAAAAATAATATTTATTATGTATTTGCAATGAATGAAATCTTGAGAAAAGGGAGTCTCATATTCTTACTTTTCAGCATATCACAAACGTACATATACTGCACAATGTGATGTGTTGACTCCAAATTCTACTATTATGAGAAAGAAAAAAGAAATCTTAATAGCCAGTAAAAATTATATAAAAATATCTCATAACACTCTCTTACCTGGGAGTAAATGCCATTAAACTTAATGAGCCTTGTTTCTGAATTCTATTATGCTATAACTCTAAGTTAAAAGGCCCCAAATGTGTTTGCCTTTACTTATAATGAAATTCCAGTTATTTATAGCTACTTATATACAGTCTTTCATACAAATCTATTCCAGAGTGGTTAACAATAAAAAAACATTCCATAAATGAATTCATAATGAAATATACCATGTATGCACACATAAATGGCTTGGAAAACATTGCAAAATTAATTTAAGTAGCTTTTCTCCACTTGGAACCAAGAAGAAAAAAATCTTCTCATTTTTATTAAAAATGAGGCTATGATACCATTACTTTCCACCTTGTTTGTTACCAATGTTCAACTCTGAAGAGATATGTGAGCAGCATATCTGGTTTTATTTTACCCCCGCATTCTAACCGAGTTCACAAATCATGCTAAGCCTGCTCATATTACCTATGCTTTATTGAATAAACCAAAATTGGCTGAGTTTGCAGAGCAAGTCACATTATAAATCATGATTTACAAGCCAAAGTGGCTTGGGTCACAGAACGCTAGGCTCCAAACCAAACAAACTGAAATTATGTTTCATGTGTTTGTAAATCAAGCCGTTCTGTTTGGTTTCTGAATTGTAAGCAGAACACAACAGCTCCAGCTACATTAGCACAATACTAAGAAGCAGACCATGTGAATTCAAGATGGCTAAGCCACACTGGGTTCAGGGCGTAGCAAGATGTATGAAGCCATCTACCAGAGTTAAATGCTATGTGCAAACCAGGTCATTATGATTTGTTCAATGCACCATGTTTAGTCTGGAATTAGCAATGTATGTGAAGTGAGTCTTCCTGGTTCATGCTGCACGAGTCAAAAAGAGGGCTGTGAAAATATCTAAATACCCCTCATCCTGGACATAAATTATTTCAACTTCTGCTCTCAAAACGACGCTATAGGGCTCTGCACACCAGAACAACTAGACACAAGGACAGTTTCCCCCCCGAATGCCATCACTCTGCTTAACAACTAATTCCCAACACTGTCAAATAATTCATTAAGACTGTATTACTATTATTCTTCTATTCCTTCCTAGTACCTATCTCTTCCCACTTATGACTATAACTATGTTGCTTGTATCTTTCAATTTATATTTATTTATTTGTTTACTAGTACGATTTGATAGCTTATTAGTAACATTGACTATCACTAACTGTTGTATCTATTTATTCTTGATAAATATATTTTATTTTCTTTATGTACACTGAGAGCATATGCACCAAAGACAAATTCCTTGTGTGTCCAATCACACTTGGCCAATAAAGAATTCTA
Source organism: Thamnophis sirtalis (assembly GCF_051295495.1). Lineage (NCBI taxonomy): Eukaryota > Metazoa > Chordata > Lepidosauria > Squamata > Natricidae > Thamnophis > Thamnophis sirtalis. The sequence goes on from NW_028261389.1 coordinate 17,800,873, forward strand.
TTTTGTTCTGTTCTGTTCCGTTCCGTTCCGTTCTGTTCCATTCCATTCCATTCCATTCATTCTAAATATCTAACCAGGGGGGCTAGTTTGCCGGAAAACAATACTAGAAGTGTCTGATCATCTCCTACTTGGTAATATTTCATGTTTGCATGTCATTTTGCAGTGGGACCTCAGGTTCCGACTGTAATCCATTCCAGGACTTCGGTCAGCACCCAATTTGGTCGTGACCAGAAGTAAGACTGACTGCGCATGCACGCACACACACACACAAAAATCCCCGCAGCTATGTTTGATTGGCACCCAAGGATGTATTCATGACCTGAATGAAACATTTAGTGGATTTTTTGGTTGGTACCCAATTTGATCGTGGTCTGAGCCATTTGTGGACCCAAGGTCTCACTGTATTTCCTGCCTTCGATTCAGTGAAATGTCTGGTTGAAGTTTCTGCCTACGTCCACAAATTATTTTATCATATCAATATCCATAGCTGAACAATGACCTGTGCCAAATCCATTACAGAAGCAGCACCTTCGTTCTTTTTTGTGAAAGGAGCAAAAAGCACCGAATCTACACTCAGTATTCAAAATAATTCCCACTGCAATGTGAAAGACACACTGCATTCACTTCATGGCTGCATTTTAAAAGAAAACAATTAACAAGCTTCCCCGCTTCTTCTTACTTGGTATTTTTTGATATCATTTTAGGAATCTCCTCTCATTTTTTAATGAGAGCTGCGATCCCATTCACAACCTTTGGGGAGGATTTTTAAAAAAGAATCAGAGAATGAGTTTGGGAAAGTTTTCTAGTTTTAATAAAGTAAAACATCCAAAGACAATTTCCAAAACCTGGCAAACTTAAGTGTTATAACTGCTGCCTGAGGTTTTGATGTTCTGACTTTCTATGGGAAGAACTGAATGGTTCATTCTGAGCCACATTCCTTCCATTTATTCTTTTCTCTTCAGAAGCAAACTGGCATCTATATCTAAATAGGCAGTATATGAAATCTGGCTGGGTTATTATACTCGGCCTGGAGAAATATTTTCTTGTTCATAGTGATCAGGGTGGGTTTTTACTACAGCAAAGCAATTAGGAATGACAAGAACCTGAAAACAATGGATTGCAATATTGTCCTACGCTATACAAAGATTTAGGTTGGGTTTATATGGTTTTAAACACCCAGAAAGGACCATGTTGCCCCTCACACATATGTTATTTGTACATGTACATGTATGAATACGACATAGGAGAGTGATGGCTAACCTTTTCCGCACCGAGTGCCCAAAGTGCGTGTGCAAGTATGCAAATGCGTGCATGCATACCTGAACCCCCAAAATGCAATGCGTGCGTTCCGTGGATGCACCCACCCCAATGCATGTATGCGTGCCCCCTGCATGTGCCCTGCACATGCACATGGCCTCAAACACACGCCTCCTGCACATGCACGTGTGCCCCCTGCATATGCCCCACCCCGAATGCATGCACGGCAGAGAACCGAAGACCAGCTGGCCAGTGGGACGTGTGCACACATGCATGGCAGAGCTGAACTGGGGCAATGGCTCACATGCCATTAGAGAGGGCGCTGTGCGTCATCTCTTTACCATCACAGATATAGGAGATGACCAAGCTGAGCTTGACAGCTGGATCCAATACATCATCCATTTGAAAGAGATGTAAGTCCAACCCCCTTGACGTCCGTTGACTCTTATCTGGTATCAATTTGCTTTGAGTATTAGTAGACCAGATTCTTGTGTATAAATTGCATGGAATATATTGACAGTGCTTTCTGAACTCTATCCTGACTTTCTTGAACCTTAAATAAGACATATGTACTATGTCTTATTTAAACCTCCTTACCCTTGAGAAACAAAACTTGGGGTGTAACGTGTTCTTTTTACACACAACCAACAACACTCATCCTAACATGCCAGGCATTTTGTTGAATTAATCCCTGTTGCATCAATATTAATAAGAATTATTTATATGAAAGATCACAGCCAGCATGCAAAGGGTCCATCAAATTGTCACCAGGTTTTTAAGAGAAGGAAGTAATGGTTTTGTAGTATCTATGAAGATTCTCAATCATCCAAGTCATAATTGTCCCAAAGGTGCTTTTTTCAAAAGTCACCTGGACTTTCTTTGATTTTCCTTGAAGACGTCAGTTCTGACTGAAGTCAGACGTCAGAACTGAAGAAGGTCCTTGGATGAGAAGTGAGATGTCTTCAGGGAAAAACAAAAGAAGTCCAGGTATCTTTTCAAAAAGCACCTTTGGGAAAAGTAATGGGTCTCATTCTGCAAAGTCTGTCTTGGGGGCTGGGTAATAACCAAATTCATCATCGTCCCCATTATCACATCATCTGAAAGTTGATAGAGAAGAGAATGTTTGCCAAATTGCAAGCATCCAGGTCAAATTATATGACTATTCCGCTTGATAAAATAATAGTGAATTTAGCCCATGAACTTCTGGATATTTTTAGTAGAAACTGCATTACCACTTCAGCTAGACATTGTAAAAACCATCAACATGACATCATATGCACCATGATGTCATTGCTCCAATAAGATGATGAAGTTCATGATATGCCTTGCCCCCCCCCCCACCTGTAGACCCCTGGCTCCCTCCTAACACATTTAGGTTATGCTTGGATGACATTTTCATACTGAACTGATATTTTCAGCCCCTAATTTGGGAAGTGGGAATTAGAAGACGAATTCTGAGATAAAATGGATGCCTCAAACCTTACAGCATCTACTTTGTGCATCCCTCCAAACTGGGGGGGGGGGAATCAATCTGACTGGGAGGGATCAGATTTAGGTTTAGGATTAGATTTAGGATTAGGAAAAGGAGTTAAACAGGTGGATAAAGTTTTAAGGGTCAGATTTTATCTCTTAACCACATCCCTAATTTCCTGAAATGCTCTGAGGGCCACTAAAAGGTTCCTTTAGAGATAAATGCAATTCTGTATTGCTTTTATACCCGCTGTATACAAAACATAATTTTCCCACCCTGTTTCCATATGTAGTCAAATAAAACAGTCACGTTGCAATGCGAGAAAAAGATAAGCAGACAAAAGAAAACCTGATACAGAGGAGGAAAAAAAAATCATTAGGATTTATTTAGTTTTTTAAGGGGGACAGAGCAACTTTAGTGATCACATAATTCTGTTTCATTAATAAAGAAATAAATGGAAAGACAGAAGTTGGGAAGGAATAAAGAAACCTTTAAAAAAGACTACCTGTCATCTTTAACAAATGAATTCACCCTATAAACATATTGTTCAGCCTCCAATTGTCAAAACAAGTCACTATTAAATATTCCATCTAAGCTAGAAGCAATCATCATGCCATAAATTCAGTAAATGATTTTTAAGGAAACTCTTCTAAACCAATAATATTGTGTTACGCTTCAGTTAATAAGACATATTAATTCAATGGCACCCAATTTAATAAGCAATGTTCTTCTACTGCATCTTTATCACATCTGAAATAGACAGAAACAACCAGGCTTTATATAAACTAAATCTAATTATTATTTATCACCCTAACACAGGGATTAGAATTCCTACAGTTGCATTCATTGTTTCTTTGCTCTATTCTTGTCATGTTGCCATTGTTATGATATAGTTTATTTCTGATGTTATTTTGTAAATTCTTACTACTTAGCAGCCTGTTTCCCCCAAAATAAGCCCTCCCCAAAAATATTGCAACGCAGCAGCAGCCACGAGGTGACCATGCTCGCCGCCTCCTGCACCTCAAAAATAATAAGACCTCCCCGGAAATAAGGACAAGTGCTTATTTCAGGAATCCAAAGAAAATAAGACCCTGTAGTTTATTTGGTTGAAAAAAGAACTTTCATGATTGAATATGCAAGGTATAATAAGTAGAGTATATACATAATTGGGTTCCACCACAAATCCGCGAAGCCCTTATCCGTGGAGACATAAGCGCGAAGACTAATTCGCGTCATTCAAAGCGCTAAGGAAAAATGCGACCCTACCGCGATGACATAATCGCGGAGGGCAAATTCGTGCATTCCCACTCAGTACCCTAAACCTAACCCTAAACCTAACCCTAAACCTAACCCTAAACCTAACCCTAAAACAAACCCTAAAACAAACCCTAAAACAAACCCTAAAACAAACCCCTAAACCTAATCCTAACCCTTACCTTAATTGAAATCGGCTTTCTGCCGCGGCGCCGTTTTAAAACGCCCTTCTGTTGCCGCGCTGTTGTCGCGGCGGTGATGACGCGCGGTGATGACGTTGCGGCTTTAGCGACGCGCTTATGTCTCCGCGGATAAGGGCTTCGCGGTTTTGTCGTGCCACAACATAATTGTCTTTTGTAGTACATATTTCTCTACACTGAAAATATTATAAACAATAAATAGCAGAATTGGCTGTAATAGTTATGATGGGAGTTTTAACACAATGCATCTTCAGTGCAGCAAAGTTCATATTAGCCTGAGAAAATATATTTCACTTCGATATTAAGAGCCCTAGTGACTCAGTGATTAGAATGCAGAATTGCAGGCGAACTCTGCCAACAGACAGGAGTTTATTTCTGATGGAGCTCAAGGTTCACTCAGCCTTCTATCCTTCCAAAGTTGGTAAAATGAGGACCCAGATTTGGGGGGAGAGGGGGGGGCAATATGCTGACAGTATATATTGCCCAGAAAGCACTGTAAAGCACTATGGAGCAATATATAAGTCTAAGTGCTATTGCCATTGCTTTTATTTATCTTAAAATGAGAGAGATCAACTTCTATTCATCCAGAAAAAGAGATAAATATGCTACATATTTTTACCAGCAATTTTTCTTCTTCTCAGTGATCTCCTTAAACTTGAGCACCCAAAGAACAGTGGATGCCACACCTTTGCTGCACAAGCTGCAATGAGTACCAGTTTATTTCCAGGTTCAATTCAAGGGGTTGGCTATGACCTTAAAAGTCCAACATGCCATGGGGCCAATTTATCTATGGAACCATCTTCATCCCATTGCAGCAGCCCATCCCACCTGGTCAGGTAGGGAACGTATGTTGCAGACCTATCAATTAAATAATTTTGATTGGCGAGGTCCAGGAAGACTGGACTCTTGTTGCCTCCATTTGTGGAACATTTTCCCCTCCTCGGAGGTGAGACAGGCCCCGACTTACCTGGACTTTAGGAAAAGTTTGAAAACATGGCTCTGCTGTTTTGCTTGGGACTCCCAAAGGACCATTCCCTAAAGCCAGTCACACCCTCATCTTTTAATTAACATTTAATGTTGAATCTTAATCATTGTTGCCTCTTTTTAAGTTTTATATACAGTTTTAAAATGTTTAACATTTTCATTTGCATACTGCCCAGAATCTCTCTATGAGGGAATTTTCAAAATTTGATAAATAAATAAAAAATAACATAAAAACATCTTTCTTTTGCATAAATATGGAAGAAGGGAAAATTCCTCAGCTAATTTACAATTCTCATCTTTTAAATCGATTTAAAAGTATTAATTTGAAAGTACTAATTTCCCCCATTTAACTACTGAAGTATAGAACATTTATCAATAAACAGTTAACTCTTCCTTAAATTAAACATTCTGAGAATAGAAGAACAACATCTTAGGACAAAGTTGTGGGAAGACAGTTAATACAATACAATAGCAGAGTTGGAACGGACCTTGGAGGTCTTCTAGTCCAACCCCCTGCCTAGGCAGGAAACCCCATACCATTTCAGACAAATGGCTATCCAACATCTTCTTAAAGACTTCCAGTGTTGGGTATTCACAACTTCTGGAGGCAAGTTGTTCCACTGATTAATTGTTCTAATTGTCAGGAAATTTCTCCTCAATTCTAAGTTGCTTCTCTCCTTGATTAGTTTCCACCCACTGCTTCTTGTCCTGCCCTCTGGAGAATAGTTTGCTCCCTCTTCTTTGTGGCAACCCTTGAGATATTGGAAGACTGCTATCATGTCTCCCCTAGTCCTTCTTTTCATTAAACTAGACATACCCAGTTCCTACAACTGTTCTTCATATGTTTTAGTCTCCAGTCCCCTTATCATCTTTGTTGCTCTTCTCTACACTCTTTCTAGAGTCTCCACATCTTTTCTACATCGTGGTGACCAAAACTGAATGTAGTATTCCAAGTGTGGCCTTACCAAGGCATTATAAAACACTTAATAAAACACTTTTCTAATTCTGACAAAATGATAATTCCTCTAGTTTGGGGAATAGGGGGAGAAGAGAGAAGCCATTAGTAGCAAACTAATTTCAAAGTAGCTACAATTTGGAATGCAGATTTGTGCTGAGGTACAAGAATAGAAATGACTCATCTGACAAGGCTTATGAATATCCTTAGCACAGGTTAAACAATTGAAGAGATGAATGAATTTACATTAATCCCCACAAGGGGAAAGCATGAGAAATTAAAAACAAATGTTTCACAGATCCAAGACTGCAACCATCGTTGGATGATACCTGCAAATCAACACAAATCTTCAGGTCAGAGAGAAAACTATGGATTCCTCGTACTAACTACGTCTAGACTCAACTTAAAACCATTTGTTTTGCGGCTATGTGAAGTGACAAGAGGATTGAAAAAAGTGATTTACGACTTGGTCCTTGTACTCATTTCAGTGACAGCATTCCCTCGACACCTGATCAAGCTTCAGATGCTTGGCAACCATTTACAATACTTGCAGTGTCCCAGGGTCATATAATTGCTATTTGTGGCCTTAACAACCCTTCTGACAAGCAAAGTTAACCAGAGAAGCCAAATTCTCTTAATGACCACACGATTCTCTTACACCAGGGGCGTGAAACCCATGGGGCTAGCCTGGAAATAGCAAAGGACTGGCCCGCAGTGCCTCTGTTAGCGAAAATGGGGTACAGCGGGAGGAGAGGGCTACATGTGCTCCCCCGGTGCCCCGTTTTGGCTGGCAGGGTGCTGCAGGAGACCATCCAGTCTCCCCCTGCTCCCACTCCCGCGACCGGCCCACTGAGGACAGCTACTATGCTGATCCAGGCCTTGAAGAAATCCAGTTTGACACCCTTGTCTTACACTGAATGAATTATACTGAGTATATTGAGTGAACTCAACTATACTGGTTTGTAAACCTTGGTGTATAGTCTGGTGCACTCATGCAGCTAAATCATAATTTAATCACAGTTAGGAAAACAATGGATTCTTGCAATACGTCCTTCTGGTTACCAAATTTGCACTCCATAATAAAAGCAAAATGCATTTTCTAAGGAGAAGCCTTAAAATTTTGTGATCTTATAGTACTGTACTAGGCTGCAAGAAATACACATTTTATCTAATGAATGTTTTTTTTGTTTTTTGTTTTGCTAGCTATAGGATTTGGAATGGACAAACATATTAGTGGATATTGAAATAAAACAACGTGGAAGAGCTATCATATTGAACAGGAATCTTAAAATTGATGTGGAATATAAACACTATACAAGTGAAGTATATATTTTTATAGTTAAGGAATCTAATCACACTATTTCCCTTATTTTCTAAAACAATTTTTTATTGAAATTTTTAAAAAGGTGATAAAGTAACACAAACTACAGATAGTCCTTAACTTACAACCAAAATTGAGCCTGCAATTTCTCTCATAAGTCATAACAGTTATAAAGCGGATCATCTTGTGGCCATGTCCAATTTTACAATGTTTTTGTGGTGGTTAAGTGAATGCCACAGTTGTTAAGCAAATCCACTATTTACTATGCAACATTTTTTTTTGCCAGAAACAGGAAGTAAACAATGATTTCCGGAAAAATGTTGTAAATCATGATCATATGATCACAGGATGATGCACATGGCAAATGTGGGGTGTTGCCAAGCACCCAGAATGTGGTCAATTGACTGCAGGCCCCCTGGATATTAGAACATTTTATTTATTTTATTTTATTCTAATTTTATAACATTGTTCAGGGTCCATCATCATTTTGAAAGATTGCTAAGCAATCAAATTGAGGAGTACCAGGAATATAAAGCAGAGAAAACAAAAAAAATAAAAAGAAAGGGGGAAAAAATAAAAAGAAAGGGGAAAAAAATAAAAATAGAAGTACACTGGGAAACTGTTGTTGTTGTCCTACTAAATACCCACTGAAATATTTCATATATGGTGGTTTCACAAAATTGTCTTCTGCATACAATCCATATTCTAACCAAATTCAAGATTTTCAGTTAGACAGAAAGACTCCAAAGCAATTTTTTTTCCTCAAAACTGGAAGGAATTTTTAGTAGATATTTGGCATTCTTTAAATTAAAAACATGGAACATATTCTTTTTTCATATGCTCCTCAAAACTGTTTTAGGGTTTAGATAAGATTATTATTATTTATTTCCTCTGTTTTGGTGGATCAAGTTATGGGCTCTTCTATGTTGCAATTCCAAGTCATGACTTTAACTTGGGAAATTAATAATTATTAATGATTTAATTGCAGGTGGCTCTTGAATTATTTCTCTCTGTAATGATATTCTTCCTGTGGAATACATTAACAAGGAAAATTGTGCCTTTCAGAAATTAATCAGGATTCAATTAACACCCTAAAATGATAGAATGCATTTAAGGCATTTATTACGGGATCTATTGGTGCGTTGGCTGCAGCAAAAGAGAGAAACTGTGATTATATACAGTTGGAACAGATGGTTGTGGGTTCACTTTTGTTATATGCTAGAAATCCCACAGACGAATCATATCAAGTTATTTACAGCAACAAAGTTTACATTCAAAACAATCTGAATATTCTTTGAACTGTACTGACGACCAGAAATGATTTCATGAACACATAATCAATCACCACCATATGCTACACCCTTTTGCCAACAATGGACATGTTTCTAAAAGCAATCATAAAAGAATGCCACACTGTCATTTTAGATTCAAATTCATACATTAATTAAAAAATATATTAAAGACTATAAAATAAAATTGAAACCAGAAATATTCTTTTTGGGACTGATGGACAAACAGGGGGGGACACGACTCATGGAACTTTTGTTGTTATTTATTATAATAGCAGCAAGACTTTTATATGTACAACAATGGAAAGATTTGACTATATTTCAAATGGAAGTTTGGTGAAGTTGATGGGAGTTGGGTGAGATGGCAAGCTAGCTTTAATTAGAGAAAAGACCTTAACTTTAATGCTGATTGAAAGCCTCTTCCCAACTCTTTCCATAAAATGAGAAAGATGAAAATATGATACCTGGATTTGTTGATTGGAATAACAGAAAAACTGAAAGCCATGGTGTAAACTTAAGAGTAAGAGCTTAATAGAAATTTAAACTTATTTCTGTTGTGCATGTATTTCTCGACTTACAACTGGTTATTTAGCGACTATTCAACGATACAATGGACCAGAGGTGGTATTCAGCAGGTTCTGACCAGTTCTGGAGAAACGGTAGCGGAAATTTTGAGTAGTTTGGAGAACTGGTAAATACCACCTTCTGACTGGCCCTGCCCCCATCTATTCTCTGCCTCCTGAGTCCTAGCTGATTGGGAAGGAATGGGGATTTTGCAGGAACCTTCCCCTGGAGTGGGGAGGGAATGGAGATTTTATAGAATCCTTCCCCTGCCACGCCCACCAAGTCTCTACAATCAGGTACTCAGGCTCTTTTCCACTTCTTCGCATCATAGAAATATTGAGTATATTCCTTCAATTTTGGAAAAACATGGAATGGCAACAAAACTGGGCACATCTGGATAGGATGGTGATATCCAACTTCTCAAGGTTAGATGGACATCCTCTTGGATGTCCCAGGAGGTGTGAGGCCTAGCTTTGTCGTGTTGCAGCAATTCCTTCTTGGGCTTCCAAGCTCCACTTAATAGTTGCTTCAATATGTTGAGTGTGCAGCGTAATGCTCTAAGGTGACAGAAGTGCCAAGCTGAAGCAAATTCATAAAAAAACACCATCTGCATCCCCCCCAAACTGTCATCATGAATTTTCTTGCCAGAGCCAGTTTTTGTTATTCTTCTCCCCCCCCCCCCCCCCCCAAGTGAAACTGTGTGGATATCCTTTGAACTGCCATTAAATTTTTAGGTCATAATAATAAGCTGATGTTTCGACAGCTGTCATGATGTGGGAAGAAATTCCTCACCTTTATTTTTGTAACTGCTGCCAAATTTTCAACTCCTGAAGCCGTCATCCTTGCCATCAGCATGCAAGAAACCTATCTAACACACACCTTCAGATATGGAAGAATATCAATAATGCAACCCTTATATGTCTACAAAATGCCAAGCATAGCAACAATTTCTTCTTGGGTGAACCTCCAGTTGTCTCAATCAGTTCATCAGCCATTCTCTGCAAAAGCTGTCAGCTGCTGTCAAAAGGTCATCCAGTCAGCTTTTCCTAGTTCACCTGTTGGGCGCAGGAAATCAGGAGTCCAGGCAGTTCAAATGAATATAGGTTTATGGTACGCTGAAGCTCTCTACAAGAATCTGAACTACTAACGGGTGATAGATAAGAGTCAACAGAATTCAAGGCGGGCTGGATTTAGATAACTTGTGGGCATGAAGGGACTCGTGCAGACGCAGCATTCAGCAGGCTCTGACCAGTTATGGAGAACCAGTAGCGGAAATATTGAGTAGTTCAGAGAACTGGTAAATACCACCTCTGACTGGCCCCGTCCACATCTATTCTCTGCCTCCCGGGTCCCAGTGGAGGGAATGGGGATTTTGCAGTATCTTTCTCCAGCACGCCAAGTCACACCCACCAAGCCACGCCCACAGAACCGGTAGCAAAAAAATTGAATCCCACCACTGGACTTGTAACTGATGTTGTGTTTGACCCCTCTCTTGGGCTCAGCATAGCTATCTCCTACATCACCACTGTACATTTTTGGATGCAGTGATGCACATTACTCATATCAACATCCTCATCATAAACAATCTGCATTCAACAGTGGATTTCAACTGGAAATCAGCAATCAACCTCCAAACATGTTTAAAATGCACTGATAACAGAGGTAGGTCGCCATTTTTTTTATTACCCGTGCAGCGCGCTTGAGGGTGGGTGAGTGAAGCCTCACGACGCCGCTACTACTGGTTCGCCTGTTCCGGGCCGAACCGGGAGCAACCCACCTCTGACTGATAAGTATTACTGCAGGCTTCCATTGCACAGACATGAGCAACACAACTGTTTCTACTAGCAACTTCCCATCAACTGGGATGAAAGAACAAATGCTAACAACATAACAGAGTTTCCTGCGCAAAAATACTGCCATTGGTTGGCAACTTTGGAGGCATTACTTTTCTTTCAACCCTCATATTCAGGGTTTTCTCCTTCACTATTTCATGTACACCCATTTATGTATCACTATTTTAACAAATCAAAATGTTGTGGGGGGATATTCAGGAATGTCTTTAAACCAACTTGCTTTCAACAGGTTTTTGGACCCTAGGATGATCCAAGCCATTATTATTATTTGGCATTATACATATTATTGTTTAGTGGATTATTCTAATAATCTGTCTTGGTTTGTTCATATATGCTGCCCAGAGCTGGCCAGGTGACATATATAAATGTTGTTAAATGAACAAATGAACAAACACACAAAAGAAATTCTGAGGCCTTGCTTAGAAAATCTCAAAAAAGGAATTCCCGAACCAGTGGTGGGTTTCAAAAATTTTTAGAACCTCTTCTGTAGGTGTGGCCTTATTTGTGGAAGTGGCTTGCTGGCCATGTGACCAGGTGGGAGTGGCTTGCTGGCCGTGTGACTTTGTGGGAGGGGCTTGCCAGCCATGTGACTGGGTGGACGTGGCCAACTTGTAAAATGTGGTGAAGCTCACTTAACAACGCTCTTGCTTAGCAACCAAAATGTTGGCTCAGAAACTCTGGCATTTGAAGCATGCAAGTCTTAAAGCTGTCAAGTTACAAGACCCTTGCACCCTTAACCCTTTAGAAAAAAAAACCCAGGGGTGTTCAAACTTGACATATGAATGTTGCGTCTTTTTTTTTAAGTGTTGTCTTGTCTATTTATCCCCTTTCCCTTGTCTGTTGTGAGCCGCCCGGAGTCCTCCGGGAGTGGGCGGCATACAAGACAAATAAAATGAAAAATGAAATGAAATGACAGCTTTAAGACTTGTGGACTTCAACTCCCAGAATTCGTTCTTCATCTTGATGATGTGCGGACGGGCGGGGGGAGGGAGCTGGAACCAGTTCTAAACGGCACTGTAGATTTGTGGAACCTCTTTTATAGAAGAGGTTAGAACTGGCAGAAATCCACACCTGTCCCGAACACATCTCAGGAAAAAAAAAAACTGTTTGTACTTCTACTTCTGTCCTGGCCTATCATTTCCTCTCACCTTCCGACTTTTAAACATTTGTTTTTGGTTTGTGCAATATCAGTTTTATAGCCAATCATCGTCTATTCAGTCAATCATTGTTAAGCAAGCAATCCATGAACCAAGTCTATTTCCTAGATGTCAAGAAAGGTTAGTATAACATTCAGGAGATTCAACTGCGTTAGCAAACTGATGTTTCTATGCCAGTACTCCATGTCCAGCTGTAGATAATGGAAGATATAAACTGAGGGGAAAAAAGATCTTTGGCTCAACAGCCCTAACCATTCCTCGCCATATTAGGAAGCTCTAAGTTCTCCATCTCTGCTGAAAGCCAATTAACACGGAGAAGACTAGGTTGACATGACAATCATGGGAAAATACAGGCAGTTCTCGATTTAGGACCATAACTGAGCTCACACGTTGTAAAGTGGGTCATCAGGTAACAATTTCCTGACCCTTTTTCGCAACAATTAATAGCAATAGCAATAGCAGTTAGACTTATATACCGCTTCATAGGGCTTTCAGCCCTCTCTAAGCGGTTTACAGAGTCAGCATATTGCCCCCAACAACAATCCGGGTCCTCATTTTACCCACCTCAGAAGGATGGAAGGCTGAGTCAACCCTGAGCCGGTGAGATTTGAACAGCCGAACTGCAGTCAGCTGAAGTAGCCTGCAGTGCTGCACTGCACCACCTCGGCTCTTAAGCAATTAAGCAAACACCGTGGCAGTAAAGCAAATGCAATCATTAAGCCAACACTGTAGTTGTTAAATGAATGCCTTGTTCACTCAGAGGCAGGTTTTGCAGGAAACAGGAAGTGAATTCCCTTCACTTTATGACGTACTGTATTTATGACGTTCACAAAAATGTCATAAGTCGCGGTCACGTGACTGCTAGGTGCTGCAAATGGCTGCAAGCCAGAGATGGTATTCAGCCAGTTCTGACAGATTCTGGAGAACCGGTAGTGAACATTTTGAGTAGTTCGGAGAACCGGCAAATAGGCTGGCCCCGCCCCTGCTGCCTACCAGTTGATCTTCTTTTGTTGCCTTGAACAGGAGAACAGAGTTGGAAAGCAGGTTGGTGGGGTGAGGAGGGAATGGGGATTTTGCAGTATCCTTCCCCTGCCACACCCACAAAGCCACTCCCACAACGCCACACCATGCCCACAGAACAGGCAGTAAACATTTTTTTGAATCCCACCACTGCAAACACGGTCTGGTTGCCAAGTGTCCAAAATATAATCATGTGATCGGGAGGGGGGGGAGGCAATCGGAATTTCAAAACTGAATCATAAATCTTTTTTCGGGGTCCTTTGTGCTTTATACCGTTACTAAGCAACAGGTCATAAGTGGAGGACTACCTGTACCACAATTGCGCTGAAAAGACCTTCTGTGTCCTTGTATCCTGCAGAGGCTTTGAGTCTCTACACAAATTATACAAGCAGGCAGAAACTGGCGAATCCTGGACATTTAATTACAAGGAATCTTACAGCTTCCCCACAGAGCTTTCTTGTTCCTAACCTTTTGTTCTGCTGGTTCCAGCGTTAGCCAAAGAGCAAAAATAGCAATGTCTTGCTATCTTTTGGCCCCCGAGACAAAAAGGCACAATATAAACAATATTTGACCTCAGGAGCTCACCCAGCATCTATCAAATGCACTGAAATTGTCAAGTCTTTGAATAATGGTTAAATAAAGACATCAGTTTTATAGCCTTGCAACATTTAACATTCTGACCAAAGGCATAAAACAAAGCAAAACAAAACAAAAATCTCACTGCTCGTACCATGTTTCCCTGAAAATAAGACAGGGACTTATTTTCTTTTGAAACCCCCCCCCCCAAATAAACGCTTGGCCTTATTTTTGGGGAGGTCTTATTATTTTTGAGGTGCCAGAAGCGGCGAGCGTGGTCACCTCATGGCTGCTGCTGTTGTGTTGCAATATTTGGGGGGGGGGGCTTATTTCAGCGCATGTGTTCAAAAGCCCGATTGTGCTTATTATCTGGGGAGGTCTTATTTTCAGGGAACCAGGGTAGATCTAAATCTGAATAATCTATTTTGCAATCCGCTGGATATGTTACGATACTATAACCATTCTTTGCTTTAAAACAAGGAAATAATCTAAGAAGAACCTAAAGTTTGCAAGATGAATAGCCTGTTCTTCTAAGCGGTTGTGTGTTTATGTGGATAATTATTCAAACCCAATCAAATTTTTTAAAAAATAGAAAATGCTGAAATTGACCATTCTCTCGGGAATAAAGGACATATAACCACAAAATTGCACACAAAGCACCCCGTATGGCCTATCATCATATTTAAGGCAACTTGTTTGTGTGTATCACACTAACTAATCACACCAAGACAACTAGACACAAGAACAGTTTTTTCCCGAACGCCATCACTCTGCTAAACAAATAATTCCCTCAACGCTGTGAAACTATTCACTAAGGATGCATTACTATTACTATTAGTCTTCTCATCGTTCCTATCACCATCTCCTCCCACTTATGACTGTAACTTTGTTGCTTGTATCCTTAAGATTTATATTGATATTGACTGTTTCCTGATTGCTTATTTGCACCCTATGACTATCATTAAGTGTTGTATCTTATGATTCTTGACGAATGTATCCTATCTTTTTATGTACACTAAGAGCATATGCACCAAAGAAAAATTCCTTGTGTGTCCCATCACACTTGGCCAATAAAGAATTCTATTCTATTCCACAGGAAGGCTAAACTTATTGTTAGCCCTTTAAGGTAGTACAAACCAGGGAATCTCTGCCCAAAATATTAATATTAGTATTGAACCATCACAATAACAGAATCTTGCAATTCTGAAAGTCCTTCAGACTTCGGTGAGATGCCCTGCCTTTAAAAGCTTTCAGAGGACTAGGGATATTAAGTTGAGTTGAGTTGTGTTTATTGGTCTTGTATACCGCCCACTCCCGAAGGACTCCGGGCGGCTTACAATAAACAAGGGAAGGGGGATAAATAGACAAAACAACAATTTAAAATATACAACATTCATAGTTACCGTGGGGCTGGGTATTTCAACAGCCCCCCGGCCTGCTGGAGTAGCCAGGACTTAGTGGCTTTGCGGAAGGCCGGGAGAGTAGTAAGGGTCCGGATCTCCACGGGGAGGTCGTTCCAAAGGGCTGGAGCTGCAACAGAGAAGGCTCTCCCCCGGGGAGTCGCCAGCCGACATTGGCTGGCAGATGGAATCCGGAGAAGGCCTAGTCTGTGAGATCTGATCGGTCTACGGGAGGTAATTAATGCTGTAATGCTTTCTCTACTCCCATTCTTGCTTTGGATTCATGTTTCTCTTATCAGAGTTTTGTGGAGGCTGCAGCATTTCTTCCTTTTCTCTTAAAGTTATCCTCACAGTCTGTTACAACTACTATTATTCAGATTGGTTATAATAATGGAATCTTGCAAGTCTTCATCTCTTTCCCTCCATTTAATAAATATAACATCTTGCTTTTGCCTTTCTTAATTTTTTTTTATATTTCTTTTTCTTTCTTTTTTTTTCTTATCAAAATACGTTTATTTCCATTTCCATTTCATTTCATACAATCACATGTATACTGTGCATGACCGGGGCATATAACATTGAATAATGAACCCAGCCCTCGCTTTCATAGACCATACCCCCCAAAATACAAACCCAATATGCCACCTTGACCCTCTTTCACCCCCTCCAACTTACATTCTTCCTTCCAACATTCCCCTCTACTACCTACTTCCCCTCCCCCTCTATCACTCCTCTCTCCCAATACATTCCCTCCCTTCCTTCTCCTCCTGCCTCCAATCCTCTCTCCCACCCTCGCTACCCCTCTTTCTTCTTTCACTCTACTCCTCCCTTCGGTGTATTTCTATTGTCTATTGCTTTTGCCTTTCTTGTTATGCAAGGTTGTATTTGTACATGTGCAGAATACTGTCTGTTAATATATATTTAATGGCACCTCTCCAGAGTATGAAATGTCTCATAGCTAGCTATAAGAATTTTTCCTCCCATTAAACAGTGAGTGTAATAAGTATTCCTATTTATGGAACTAGGTTGGGCTTTGGTCAAGTACAATTAAAGCCAGACCCACTTTGCTTTATTGTATTTGATGACTTGCTTTTTAGAAGGCCTTTAAAGGTTTAAACTTGGAATAGAATAGAATAGAATAGAATAGGTTTTCTTGGTCTGGTTTATCTAGTGAGGCAAGTTTGATTGTGCTGTACCTCTTTCCCTTCTTATACTTCAGTGAATTAGGGAGATAGAAATAGCAATCAATTTTAGCACTTAGCACTCAGACTGATATACCATTTCATAGTGCTTTTACAGCCCTCTCTAAGTGGTTTACAGAGTCATCCTATTGCCCCCAACAATCTGGGTCCTCATTTTACCCACCTTGGAAGGATGGAAGGCCGAGTCAACCTTGAGCCTGGTGAGATCTGAACTACTGAACTGCAGCTAGCAGTCAGCTGAAGTAGCTTGCAGTACTACAGTGTAAACACTGAGCCTCTTAGGCTTACATACTGCCCTTAGTGCTTTATAGCAGTGTTTCTCAACCTTGGCAACTTGAAGACGTCTGGACTTCAACTCCCAGAATTCCCCAGCCAGCATTCGCTGGCTGGAGAATTCTGGGAGTTGAAGTCCAGACGTCTTCAAGTTGCCAAGATTGAGAAACACTGCTTTATAGGACTCTTTGGGCAGTTTACAAGGTAGAAGCATTATTTCAATATTGCCCCTAACAATCTGGGTCATCATTTTACTAACCTCAGAAGGATGAGAGGCTGAGTCAACCTTGAGTCCCGCCAGGATCAAACTCCAAGCTTTGGGCAGGATTTGCCTGCAATATTGCATTCTAACTACTGCGCCACCAGGACTCCTACATGAGATGTCTATCTCAACCGCTTACAAACACTCTCTCTCTTTTGTGGATTTCAGACATGCTTTACCCTGGGGACATCTTTGTCATGGTCCTCTTCATTATTCTCTACACCCATATAATATGATCCAGGTTGACATCCCCTACGCCAGGGTTCCCCAATCCCCGGGCTGCAACCTGTTCAGAATCGGGCCGCGCAACTGGAGTAGAGCGGGTGCTTGTGCTCACAGTTCCATCTGCATGCGCAGCAGGTATCACGCTGGCGCGCAAAAGACTCAGTTTGCCTGCCATTCACACGGAACCATCCCCTCTCCGTCCTGCCACTCCGCCAAGCCAGAAAGATTGGGGAGTGCTGCCCTACGCTCCTGCCTTATCGCTCCCCGTTCCTGAAGTATAAATACTCTGACTCATGCTCTCCTTCTCCTACCCCTATACACCTCTTTCCCATTCTGCATACATTTATATTCTAAACAATTATGTGTCTCTGGTACCTAAGTACAGCCCATGGAGCTTTTCTCAAGACTGAATGGCCATTGCCCTGTTGTTCTTCGGGTGAGGCAGGATGGCAGGAGTTCCATGTCCCCTTGTGAGCCACTCGGTGCTTCCCATTTTCCCGGCTGGACAATGGAAAATGTAAGGGGGTTTGTAGAGAGACTGCGGGTTGCCGAGCCATCTTCGCATGTAGCCCTCCATCTTTTCTAATAAACAAAGGAATTAGAAACTTGCATTAGTAAGAAAGAATTCTGTCTTGTTCTCAAGGAGAAAAAGCTTAGCAACAACATTTGTTTAGCATACTACCAGGGGTGGGTTCCTGTCAGTTCTAACCTCTTCTATAGAAGAGGTTCCACAAATCTACAGTGCCGTTTAGAACTGGTTCCAGCTCCTTCCCCCTGCCCGTCCCCACATCATCAAGATGAAGAGTGAGAGAAGGAATTCTGGGAGTTGAAATCCACAAGTCTTAAAGCTGTCAAGTTTGAACACCCCTGGGGATTTTTTTCTAAAGGGTTTGGGGCGCAAGGGTCTTGTAACTTGACAGCTTTAAGACTTGTGTGCTTCAAATGCCAGAGTTTCTGAGGCAACATTTTGGTTGCTAAGCAAGAGCGTGGTTAAGTGAGTTTCACCACATTTTACAAGTTGGCCAGGCCCACCCAGTCACATGGCTGGCAAGCCACTCCCACCCAGTCACATGGCTGGCAAGCCACTCCCACCCAGCCACATGGCCGGCAAGCCACTCCCACAAAGCAGGCCACACCTACAGAAGAGGTTCTAAAAAATTTTGAAACCCACCACTGCATACTACCCATGTGAGAGGTAACACAAATTGATCGAAAGACTATTTCTCAACCTAGGTTGAGTGTGTCACGTGTGCCACAGGCATGCAAGCCATCACCCAGGTCAGCTCCACCACGCATGCGTGCACCTCCCACCGGGACTGGACTGAATAGTAAGAAGCAAATTAGACTATTGAAAGACGTACCCTCTCTATGTTAATGTTATTAAACAATGTTGGTATGTTTAACTGCATGTGCTTTAGGAGATTATTTAAACAGAAATGACACAAAAATAATAAAAAACAAAACAGAAGATGGACAATGACTAATAAAATAGAAGTAAA
This sequence comes from Thamnophis sirtalis, assembly GCF_051295495.1. Classification (NCBI taxonomy): domain Eukaryota; kingdom Metazoa; phylum Chordata; class Lepidosauria; order Squamata; family Natricidae; genus Thamnophis; species Thamnophis sirtalis. Next base: position 17,819,635 of record NW_028261389.1, read on the forward strand.
ATGTTGTTTTAAAAAATCCTTTTTGGTTACACATTTTCCCCTTCCATTTATTTCCCCAAACACTAACATTTATCTAACTATTTGGTTGAAATTATAATAAAACAAAAAGCAAGCAGACATATAGAAAAATGAAATGTGCTATTAAAAAAAAAAAGAATCAAGCAAACTTCTACAACGGTTAAGTCTTGTCTTATTACATTTCTAACCTTTTTTGAGGGTGTCAACAGCCAGGCAGGTAAAAGTGACTCAACAGATATTGTACAACCAGAATTTTCAAAGCACCTTTGACAAAACCCCTTATCAAAAGCCACTGACAAAGCTCAGCTACCAAGGAGACAGAGAATGGGAAGAAAAGAGCAGATCTCACACCAAGATGCACAAAATTAGACCTCCGAGGACTGGCATTGGAGCTGGTGCCTTTGACTTGTAGGTCAGCATTGTGGAGTTTGTCATTCAAGGTAGTAATATATATATATATATATTTTTAAAAAGGGATTGTGAAAGAGTTGCAGAAAGATCTCTCCGAAAGTGCTGAATGCATTCAAAAACGGCAACGGTGATTGATTCAGGGTATGCAAATTTAAAAAGATGAATGTTGACCTCAAAAAAGCATACTTCACTGATACATTAATGAAATTCATCAGGAAAGAGATTTTGCCATCACAATAGGCCCATGATGGCGAACCTATGGCATGCAAGCCATTGCCCAGCTCAGCTCCACAGTGCATGTGCATGCACCTCCCACCGGCCAGCTGATTTTCGGGTCTCTGCCGTGCACGCACAGGGGAACAGGGTGCATGGAGGAGATACACATGCATCATGGGGGTCACGCATGCTCATGTGTGGGGGTCATGCATGTTCATGCACGGGGGGATAGGCACAGCCCCCCCCCAATGCGGCCTGCTTTTGCTCCCAGGAGGCTGCAGGGAGGCCCAAAACAGAGTGCACGTGCATTCTTGGGGGGGAGCACAGGGGGTCATGTGTGCATGTGCTGTGGTTGCGGGATGCACGGGGTGGTGGTGTCAGACACACATTGCATTATGGGTGTGAGCACACACGTGTTCTTTCAGCACACGACAACAAAAAGGTTAGCCCACACTGCAATGGACTGTTTGATAAAAATGTCGACCCACTTTGTAACAATTTTTAAAAAAACCCAGAATCTATGCATGGAACCTTAGGAAAGGAACGGAAAAGTGAACTGATCCGAAGGTAATGAAATAGCAGTTACAGAGGGCCCTGGATGAAACAAATTATTTGCACCCTTTTCAGTTGGGACTCAGGTCTAGGCATGGGGTTGAGACTGCTTCGGTATCACTGTGCATGGTATCTTACAATACAATACAATAGCAGAGTTGGAAGGTACCTTGGAGGTCTTCTAGTCCAACCCCCTGCCTAGGCAGGAAACCCTATATCATTTCAGACAAATGGCTGTTCAACATCTTCTTAAAGACTTCCAGTGTTGGAGTATTCACAACTTCTGGAGGCAACTTCTATTCCACTGATTAATTGTTCTAACTGTCAGGAAATTTCTCCTCAGTTCTAAGTTGCTTCTCTCCTTGATTAGTTTCCACCCATTGCTTCTTGTTCTACCCTCAGGTGCCTTGGAGAATAGTTTGACTCCCTCTTCTTTGGAGCAACCCCTGAGATATTGGAACACTGATATCATCTCTCCCTTAGTCCTTTCTATTAAACTAGACATACGCAGTTCCTGCAACTGTTCTTCATGTTTTAGTCTCCAGTCCCCTAATCATCTTCCTGAATCATCTATGGGGATTGGTAATTGGGAACATTGTCCCTGCAGTGGTTTCTCCTCCTCTCTTGGTGATTTCAAGTTAGGAGAAAATGCTGAACTCTCAAGAATTTTGATGCCAGGTCCCTAGGAACTTGGTCCTGCGTCCCTTACTGTTAAATAGCTACAACAAGCTGCTAGAGAAGTCATCCATCACTATGGAGCAAAGAATCATCAGTATGTTGATTGTTCCTAGCTCAACCTCAAGCTGATCAGGAAATATAGTCAAAGCCGCACTCCAGAGCCTGGATGGAGTTCAATAGATTTAAGACTTAATCTCAGTGGTTGTGGACTCAAATCCTTCTAACTCTTGGAGGAAATCCCACTTTGACTCTACCTGGAATTGGGCTCCTCTGCAGAGAACAAAGTCACCATCTAATTCATGGTTCCTGCTGGAATAGCAAATGGAAATTCTGGTCAGATTAGTCTTCACACAGTTCTGATATATGCAGCCAGGTGTGGGCTTTCCTTAAGTGAGAGATGTTACTGATGATCGTTCATAATTTTGCCTCCTCTTGTCTAGGTGACTATAATTCATTCCATATGATGGTTCAAAACTCTTACTATGAGGGCTGCATTGACGGTTGGTAGGTTTACAAGCACAATTCATAGTGCTGGTTATCACCTCTTAAGCTCTATGTCTATAGAGCCGAGGTGGCACAGTGGTTAAATGCAGCACTGCAGGCTACTTCAGCTGACTGCAGTTCTGCAGTTCGGCTGTTCAAATCTCACCGGCTCAAGGTTGACTCAGCCTTCCATCCTTCCAAGGTGGGTAAAATGAGGACCCAGACTGTTGCTGGGGGCAATATGGTGACTCTGTAAACCGCTTAGAGAGGGCTGAAAGCCCTATGAAGCGGTATATAAGTCTAACTGCTATTGCTATGTCATTTTGGTTGATCATCTGATCGAGGGGTGTCAAACCCACGGCCCGTGGACCAGATGCATCATGTCCTGGCCAGGCCCACCCGCAGTTTAGCGAAAAGGGAAAAAGTTGCAATACGTCATGTCACAACAACGTGATGACACGAGTTTGACATTTCTGATCGAATCCAGTAGGAATCTGCACCTCCAAGGGAATGTTGATGAGAACTTGATTGCAACTATACTTTGTGTATGCTATTGCATCAGTGATGGGTTCCGGATCCCGTTCTAAGAAAGGGCCCGGTGTCATCCATATGGACGTGTGCAGTGTGCACGCACACATGCGCAGCACATGCATGCTTCTTACCACTTCCGCAAGTCTCTGCAATGCTCCAGCTGCTCAACGAAGGGTCACACAGGGGCTGTACATTCTATGTGCATGCACGGAAGTGCCGAAGACTTAAAAGACAGGTAAGGAGCTCGGGCGGGCGGGTGGGCCCTCTGGAGCACTGTACCAGAACCGTATCCGGTGCTCTGGGCAGGCTCCAGTACGCCTGTACCGGGGCGAACTGCCTGCAACCGACCACTGTACTGCATTATTAGTTGTAGTGGTGGCAGCAAATTCTAACAGCTATTAATCGTTCCTAATAGCAATTAAAACTAAACATTGATGGGTGTTTACTCTCTTCAGAATGATATAACATATTGTAAATGCTGGGTTTTAGGAAGCAATAGCTGAAAGGAACTATCATTCTCCACTTAGAAGCTTCCCAAATGCTTTTGGCTTATTATTATGCAACAGAGAACATGGGCTTTCTTTCTTTCGTTCATATTTTGTTGCTCATCTTCTTTTGTTCTTATTTCATTGATCCTCCCTGATGACAGCTGCAGTTTCCGACAGTACTGCATTATTAGTCTAAACTGTTAGGACTATAGTAGCAGTGTTTTTTTGTTTAAAAATGGTGAGAAAACCCGTCTCGTCAAATCAGCACCCAAAAATAAAAAGGACTTCTGCAGACATATATGTATTAAACTGAATAAATTACAACTCTTGTACTTGATAACAATTTACTGTAGGTACAAAGATACAGCTTGTCAGGGCCACGTAAGCCTATTTCTAGAAGTCCTATTGTCCAGGTATTGGGCACCAGATGTTCCTGAAGCAATCAAACATAATAATTAGTATTCAATTATTATTATTTAGGGCGTTGCTAAATTATTAGCAGGTGATGGCATGGGACTAACCTTATATCAGGGGTTGGAAGCTAAGCAGGGTCAGGTCTGGATGTAATCTGAATGGGGCATCACCCTATAATCCTGCAGCTAGACCCAACTTGAAAGAACACAGTGTAAACCACATCCATATTGTTGCTATGGCGACTTCATGGGCATGAAATCACTAGACACGGTTATCTTTACCTACCCAACATGAATATCATTAGCATTATATTCTCCCTCATTGTGCTAATTATAGATTATTTCATTTTTATCACACCAGTTTTCTAATTGCTCAGGATGACTGTAAAGGTTCTCCAATCTTATTCCCACTCATACTTTAACTTCCGAGAGACAGTTTCATGCAGTGCTTATGGCATCGGGCTAGAGATGGCAAGTTCTAATCCTGCTTTGGACACAAAGCCAGTTGAGTGATCTGGGGCCAGTCACCTAGGAAGGTGGAAAGGGCAAATGACTTCCAAAAAATCTTGCCAACAAAACTGTAGGGTCATCCAGGTAGCCATCAGGAGTCAATATTGACTCAAAGGCATTAAAAAACACATCTTTAACTTCTATTTCCTTTCATTGAACCAGTGGTGGGTTTCAAAAATTTTTATAAGCTCTTCTGAAGGTGTGGCCTGCTTTGGGGGAGTGGCTTGCTGCCACGTGACTGGGTGAGCGTGGCCAATTTATAAAATGTGGTGAAACTCACTTAACAATGCTCTTGCTTAACAACCAAGAAACTCTGGCATTTGAAGCACGCAAGTCTTAAAGCTGTCATGTTACAAGACCCTTGCACCCCTAACCCTTTAGAAAAAAACAACGCAGGGGTGTTCAAACTTGACAGCTTTAAGACTTGTGGACTTCAACTCCCAGAATTCCTCCTCTCGCTCTTCATCTTGATGATGTGTGGACGGACCGGGGGAGGGAGCTGGAACCGGTTCTAAAGGGCACTGTAGATTTGTGGAACCTCTTCTATAGAAGAGGTTAGAACTGGCAGGAACCCACCCCTGCACTGAACCCACAAAAATTAAGATCTTCACTTTTCAATCTTCATATGAATTGCTCCCCAAAGGGATAAACGTGAATATGAAAATGAGTAATTTCTACAAGTTTATTATTTTGGGAGCTATATGTAATTGTCTAAGAGGTCGACCATAATTAAATGTATAATACTTGCTCTAAAAATGATAGCCTTTGATTTAGTTTGGTATGGGTCTCTCAAAGCTATAATTCAAGTCCAAAAATACTGAACTTAATGTTCAATATCAAGACCGCTTCGGGGGGGGGGGAGATAAAATTTAAAATATTTACTGAAATGTATCATTTTAGATAGATGGTAATAAGATTATCTTATACTTTAAAGGTAGGGATTCGACATAAGCTTTTTTAAAAAAAAATTGTGAAATTATAAGACATATGTAATACATTATATTATTTTGATATAGCGACGTTTATACAATATTGAGTACAGATTATTAATACTCTAATGTTCAATTGAGATGTTTGAATATAGAAAAAAGAAAAGGCATTATATCAATATTAACTATAATTTGGAAAGTCAATGCCAGTAAATGTAAAATTGAATACATTTTTATGTTCAAAGTTGAATATAATCTTAATAAATAGTGAACTGTTGTTGTACAATGAAGGTTTCTGTCTTAAACTTGATCCTGAGCTCTCTATCTTATTGTTACCTGTTATTTGTGCATACCACAAAGCAAAGTTGGCAACAAATGAAAAGAAAGAAAACAAGGCTAAAAGCTTTTCTGGCTTCCCCCTTCTTGTGCTTTTGCTAATTTATGATGTCTTTATGCATTCAGAATCTTTTAGAAGCCAAGCTGTAAATGTTTATATTTGCCACACCGTGTTGTATTGTATACATATTGTTATGTATGGAAACGTGTTAAGCTTTTGTTCAGCAAGTATCTGTTCATCATTGCACAAAAGAATGGGGTTTCCTTTATCTCCAACACTATCAAGATGCCTAAGAGAGCCAGTATGTTGTAGGTTTTGCTTGCTTGTTTGGTCATTGAACTTGTTAACGTAAAGGTAATGGTTTCGCTTTCCAGTGATATCCAACTCTAAGGCATGGTGCTAATCTCCATTTTTGGCCGAGGCATTGTCCAAAGACAATTTCCCGGGTCATATCACCAGCATGACTTTTCACCAAAGGCTCATGGAACACTGTTACCGTCCCACTCTAGTGGCACCGAATAATCTGCTTGCATTTACACGCTTTCAAACTGATAGAAAGCCTCTGGAGCCTGGGAAGGGCGAAAAACGGACCTACCGGGCCCACCAGAAGTTGGAAACGGGCCGTTTCCGGCCTGTGGGGGTGGTGGGGGAGGCCATTTTTGCCTTCCCCAGCTCCAAGAAAGCCATGCGCGCATGCACAGGGCAGCAGGGGGGTGTCACACGTGCATACGCAGGGGGCATGGCGTGGGGAGCATTACATTATGGGGGTAGGCACGCATGCACAAAAAGGTTCGCCATCACTGGAATAGGAGCTCACCCTGTTGCATGGACCTCAGGTCTCGAACCCAGGCTGTCAGCTCTCCAGCTGACAAGCCCAGTGTCTTTAACCGCTGAGCTACCATGCCCTATTCAACTTGTACAGCTGCTCAATTCACAAGGCAAATCAGGGAACGAAGACAAAACCACTCAGCAACCGAGGACACAAATCAATATGCTGTGATGCCCCTTAGAGACAGGGTCAGTCCATACTCTGGCCCCATTTCTGAATGCTGAACTAGTGTTGCAGCCTGCCAGTGGTCAGCAGAGCTGGCAGCAGATTCGGACAGTGAGGAGGTTGGGGAGGAACATGGGCCACTCTGGAGTCTGGGGAAGGCTCTGATGAGGGCTCTGTGTTGGAGGCAGAGAGGGGGCCAGAGCCGTATGCCGGTTATCAGCTGCCTTCAGAGTCAGACATTAGTGAGGCAGTCGAACAGCTGGAGACTGTTTCCAGTGTGTGCATGGGCAGGGTTCCCAGATGAAAGGAACAGCTGAAGAACTGGGGTAAACTTGAGAGTAAGGCCACAGGTGGATGATGAATGCCCCCTTCCAGAGGAAATAAAAGAGGAGCAAAAGGGGAGTGGAGTTTGCAGGAGACAATTAGTTCGCTTAATTGGTTCGTGACTCTCCAAGATTCCTTGCCAAGTTTTGCAGATATCGACCTGGCAGCTTCCCAAGCCAGATAAGGTTTGTGACCATAAATCCTCCCTTGAAAGACTTTGCTGGATGTGAATGAGCCGAATTCACAGTGAAGTAACAAAAGGGGTTTTTGTCGGGACCAGGAGTTTGCTTCATGCTCTTGGGAAGCCTCGGTCAGAGCAACTAGGTTCAGGTCCTCCTGTAGCCATGACAAGTCACTATGTGGCCTTGGGCCACTCACACTCTCTCAGCCCAACTTATTTCAGAGGATTGTTGTGGAGATAAAAGGAATTTATTTATTTATTTATTTATTTGTCTTGTATGCCGCCCACTCCCGGAGGACTCCAGGTGGCTCACAAAAGACAAGGGAAAGGGGGAAACGAGACAAAGACAACATATTAAAAACAAAACCAACATTCACAACCCATGTGAATTCCCTTAAGCTCTTGAGAGAAAAAAGTGATATAAATCTAACAAATAAAACTGATTTGGAAGGTTCTTTAGTGTGATGCCGGAGAGAAGGATAGTCCTATTTTTATGGATTTTTGTGAGCTGCTTAGAATCATTATATGATGTGTGACCACATGCATCCTGTAAATAAGCAAAACACATGACATACATGTAAATGGGCATGCTACTGGACAGATTTGGCAATAGGCTCATCTGTCTCCGCAAGAAAAGAAAAGAAAATGCCAGAATAGTATGTTACACACTCTACTCACAATCTGGATCCATTTGGTGAAAGCAGGAAGCCGTCGTACACTAGGCAGACGCCAAATACGGTGATCCCTGTTTCCTTTACCAGCATTGCACAAGTCCCAAGAAATAAACTAAGCAGCAAAAAGGACGGGGAGGCAGTGGGAGGGAAATGTTCCCCAACATAAAGCTGATCCAAACTCCTGCAAGGCAGAAGGAAAAGCCAAATGTGAAATGAAAACTTTACTATCGCTCTAGCAATATCGTGTTTCCCCAAAAATAAGACAGGGTTTTATTTCGTTTTGACCCCCGAAATAAGCGCTTGGCCTTATTTTCAGGGAGGTCTTATTATTTTTGAGGTGCAGGAGGTGATAAGTGTGGTCATCTCATAGCTGCTGGTGTGTTGCAATATTTTCATGGAGGGCTTATTTTCGTGGAGGGCTTATTTTCAGTGGAGGGCATATTTTGGGGGGAAACAGGGTAGCACTTATGTTTATATGCTGTTTCACAGTGCTTTACAGTCCTCTCTAAGCAGTTTACAGAGTCAGCATATTTCCCCCAACAACCTGGCTCCTCATTTTATTGACCTTGGAAGGATGGAAGTCTGAGTCAACCTTTTGACCATCAGGATCAAACTCCAGACTGCGGGCAGAGTTTGCCTGCAATACTGCATGCTAATCTCTGCACCACCACAACTCCTAAACCCTACAGGCTTAATCTAAACTAAATAGAAACGGAAATGAAAAATTTGAACCCAGAAACCAACCCTCCTTGTCTGTAAGAATTTATATAATTGCCCAGAGTCGTCTAGCAAAAAGGTGGCTTTACAAATTGAATAAATAAATCAGTGGCTGGGTTAGATATGGAACACAGTATAAATAGGCAAGGAGGAATTGTGTTTCCTCTCTATTGCCGTGTTATTATCTTACAATCGTGTTATTATCTTACAATCCATTCACATTAAAATTGGATTTTTCTTCTCTTTTTTTCCTTTCTGTAATTTCTATTCAAAGACTATCAGGATGTAGAGAAGAGGAGGACAACTCTGGGTGACTAGGGGTAAATTTTCAAGTTTTGCGGATAGTCAAGAATATATACCATGGGCAATTATGATGCAAATGTGGCTGTATCATATATCTTCAATGACGGGTATCAAACTCGATTTGACACCCCTGTCACATCAGGGCTGTGGCCTCAGGGGGCTGGGGGAGAGTGTGGAGTGGCCATGGGGCATGGCCAGCATGACATCTCTCATATCGGGGGGAGGGGTGACTGTGGTGGCCCAAGCACTCTGCCACTGAAAATGGAGCTCTGGAGAGCTGCCATTTTCACTGGCAAAGGGTTGCAGGAGGCCATGGCAGATGAAAATGGAGCTCTGGAGCCTGTTTTTGCTGGCAGAAGCACCGCAGGGTGGTCATTTGCTATTTCCAGGGTGGCCCCGCGGGCCAGATCTAAGTATCCTGTGGGTCTTTAAATCAACGTTTCGGTATAATGTAATTCAGTTTTCCTTAATTCCCCAGTCATTCGATGAAAGAAGGGAGGGGAAAAAGGGAGACCATGAAGGAAGGAGTCGGCGTTGTCAACATAAAATAGATCCAAAAGGTTCGCATGTTTTATTTAAAAGCAGCAAGAATTCTAAGATAAAAGACAGGTACCTATTATAGGAGAGAAAAGCCAAAAGAAATAATAGACAGGCCAGAACATCTGCTCTGCCGACTATACCCGTTACCTAAAAAAAAAAAGAGAGAGAGAAAGGCAAAATAAGTTAGCAGTTGCAATCAAACAAGACTAAATGTTAAAACTCCTGCAAATAATGTGTATATATAGCACTTACTTATATACCGCTTCTAAACAGTTTACAGAGTCAGCATATTGCCCCCAACAATCTGGGTTCTCATTTTACCCACCTCGGAAGGATGGAAGGCTGAGTCAACCTTGAGCCTGGTGAGATTCGACCTGCCAAACTGCTGGCAGCCGGTGATCAGCACAAGTAGCCTGCAGTACTGCACTCTAACCACTGCGCCACGCCGAATATATTATAGTCTTCAACTTATGAGCATTCATTTAGGAACCATTCCAAGTAACAACAGCAATGAAATAAGTGACTTACAAGTTACAACCAGTTCTCAAACTTATGAATGTTGCAGCAGCACTGCAGTCATGTGATCACAATCCAGGTGTTTGGCTTGCACTTACGACAGTGTCCTGCAGTCATGGGATCGTCATTTGTAATCTTTCCAGCTGGCTTTCCACAAGCAAAGTCAATGGGGAAGCCAGCAGGGAAGACTGCAAGCCACAGTCATGTGACATCTCGCCTAATGACCAAGAGTGAGTTGTGTAATGTCCCCATCAAAAAAGGCTGTAAAATCGGAAGCAGTCATCTACTGCCTCACTTAAAGACCATATCACTTAACATCAAATTTTCCCTATTGTGGCCATAAATCAAGAACCACCTGTAGGATAAATACTGCCAAGGTATTTAGTGACGATACTGTATGGTCATAGTGATAAAAAATCTGCAGAATATTTTAACAGAAACTATTCTTCCGAATGCCATCCAAAAGAAGAACAGGTGGGGTTGTTCAGGTAGCTTTCTAGAGAAGGCTTTCATAAATGCTTACCTCAATCATCTTTATCCATCCCTTGTGGTTTTCAGTACAGATATTCCTCGACGTATGACCACAACATTTTATGTTGCTAAGCGGAATAGTGGTTAGGTGAATTTTGTCCTGTTTTATGATCTTTTTTGCCACAGTTGTTAAATGAATCACAGCAGTTGTTAAATTAGCAACCCGGTTGTTAAGTGGACGCGGCTTCCCCACTGAGGTCGCTTGTCAGAAGGTCACAAAAAGGGATCACATAACCCCGAGTCACTACAACCGTCAGAAATATGAGCCAGTTGCCAAGCATCTGAATTTTGATCACATGACCATGGGGATGCTGCACCAGTGTGAAAAACAGTCACAAGTCACTCTTTTCAGTCCTGTTGCAACTTTGAACGGCCATTAAACAAACGGTGGTAGGTCAAGGATTAACTGTAAAGCATGATGGGAAGCCTTGAATATTTACCAATGTTAATACAATACAATACAATAGCAGAGTTGGAAGGGACCTTGGGGGTCTTCTAGTCCAACCCCCTGCCTAGGCAGGAAACCTATGCCGTTTCAGACAAATGGCTATCCAACATCTTCTTAAAGACTTCCAGTGTTGGGGCATTCACAACTTCTGGAAGCAAGCTGTCCACTGATTAATTGTTCTGTCAGGAAAATTCTCCTCAGTTCTAAGTTGCTTCTCTCCTTGATTAATTTCCACCCATTGCTTCTTGTTCTGCCCTCAGGTGCCTTGGAGAATAGCTTGACTCCCTCTTCTTTGTGGCAACCTCTGAGATATTGGAAGACTGCTACCATGTCTCCCCTAGTCCTTCTTTTCATTAAACTAGACATACCCAGTTCCTGCAACTGTTCTTCATATGTTTTAGCCTCCAGTCCCCTAATCATCTTTGTTGCTCTTCTCTGCACTCTTTTTAGAGTCTCCACATTTTTTCTACATCGTGGCGACCAAAACTGGATCCAGTATTCCAAGTGTTCTTCTAATGTAATATGTAAATAAATACAGACATGGTTGGATCTCATAAGTGAGCCCAGTAATTCTTCTCTATGATACACTTCGCTATAGGGCAGTGTTGGTGAACCTTTTCGGCACTGAATGCCAAAACGGGAGCACGCTTGCGCGCGGATGTGTGCCGAAAACTGGAAAAGCATCCACCCGGTGCGCATGTGCATGCTGGGAAGATTATCTTCTGGTTTCCGGAGTGCGCATGAGCACTGGCCAGCTGGTCTCCGTGTGTGCATGCGTGCCAGAAACCATAAGACCAGTTGTTCGGCACATGCTTGCACACCGGGTGGCTGCTCTTCCAGTTTCCGGTGCACTTGAATACCAGCTGGTCAGCATGCCGGAACCCAGAAGAACAACAGGTGATGGCTCGCATGCCCATAGAGATGGCTCAGTGTGCCACTCCCAGCATGTGTGCCATAGGTTTCCCATCATGGCTATAGGAGCAGTCAGAAATGCCAACTCTATGTTGGAAGCCCCTCCTCATCTTACACTCAACGCATGGAAAAGGGGGAGGTCCTAACATACAGGTGGTGTCCATTTTGATTGGTTTTCATTGCTTCTGCAGATGCTTTCCTGTGAAAGATAAAGCATTTCCCAGATCATACATAACTGTTCATTACACTGACTTGAGAGTTTTGTCAGTGTCCCCCAAAGTGGTGAATTTCTTAACCATTTATTCACTTTATTATAAATTCCCCTAAGTATCTTGAACGCCAAAGACTTCTTTTGAAACTTGGCTTGTGCTAAAGTTTGTTTGTCTTCCCTCTGGACTCTGTTCATTTTGATTTTTTTAAAAATCCAAGTGTGCTGTATTCTCCAACGAACGCTTCCGTAAACTTTCCCCAAATCTAATGATATACACACATAAGCACCCACTTAATCCTATTTAAATAGTGGGAGAATGTAAAAGCTGCTTGATTAATCCCGGGAAGTACTTAGAAAACTCAAGACTTCCTTGTAATGAAAAGTTTGATTTCACCCTTCCAAAAGTACATAATTTTAGGCATTTTAGGGATCCCTCATTCCCAAACCATTACACCATTACAATTAGCCCACATCTGCCACCACAACATTCCAAACCAAGCACCAGTCAACAGAAATATCAATTAGCCTTTTGCAGTGTTTCATTAACATCTGTGCAAACATCCCTTCTAATTTACAGGAATATCTTCTAATTATCTTCAAAACAGTTAAAGGGAAACTTTAAGTCGGGGCAGAAGAGAGCTAGAAAGTACCAGTAGTCAGATACAAGAAGTTTCTGTTCTCCCCAAAATGCTGTAGTAGAATCGTAAGAAGAGATTGGACAGTCTGGAATGGTATAGGTATAATGCCTGAGCAGCGGGTTAGACTACAATACAATACAATAGCAGAGTTGGAAGGGACCTTGGAGGTCTTCTAGTCCAACCCCATAGCTCTCTCTCATCCCAGGATTATATATCAACGTAAAACAGGAGTCCCCAACCTTGGCAACTTTAAGACTGGTGGATTTCATTTCCCAGAATTAAAGTCCTCAAGGTTGGGAACCCCTGACCTAGAAGATACATTTAGGTTGGTATTCCCAACAGTGTTCCTTCTAAGATGCGCGCCTGCGCGGCCGCACACGTAATATGGAAACATCGCGCAGCAGTTTCCAAGTGCCGCGCATGATCCTGTTAGATGAGAGGCCACTCTCTGCTCCCGGCGCTAACTTTTGCGCTCCTGGGCTTTCTTTGCATAATGATTGGAGTCCCTGCCGATTCTGCTCCAAGCTGCGGAACATCCAGGCTGATTTATGTCACAGAAGTTATACCTCTCCACTCTCGGGGCGGAGGGAGGGAAAGTTTTGCTATGTGGTTGGTTGCGCAGCCAGACTTAGGCGGCGGGGGAGAGAAAGCGGGCGTCTTCCGCCCTCTCTTGCTCACACTTGGCGGTTCCCAGGACAATCTAGAGCCAGCAGGGAACGAGCGACGGCTGTTGGCTCCCATTCGGATTGGATTGCGCCCACCCCCTCCTGGCAGAGGCTTCACTTGACTGAAGTGGGGAAACTAATTAACCGGCCGCTTTGGGGGGTTCCAGCTGGCTTTCGGGGCACAGTGGTATGGGGCACCGGGCAGAGAAGGCACCTCTTTTCCTGTTCCTCTTGGTGTTGGCAGGTGAATCTTGGGGAGGGAGGAGGAAAAGTGGCTGCAGAAAGGGATAATGAACTGAGGCGGAGGGGGAGCTTTTAGTGGGTGTGAGATCATGCTTTTTGCAAGACGGAGCGTGATGGTCTGGAGCCCTCAATAAAGTAGTAAACAATAAACACCCCCTGCCCCCTCCCTCCTTAGCAATGAATTAAAAACATTTATCCTGAGTTTTCACATTTCAGTAAAACGGTAAAAAAATGGGTATTTGCAACGGCTCCTTTAAGAGGTTAGTGCATGTAATTATTGTGAACTTTCCAGTTGAAAGGTTTTTAGGAGAGGGGGAGGGAATGTTATCTTTTTTGTTCCTGCTGTGTTTTGGGGAATGTCTCCCCCAGTATGGAATACTCAGTTTTTGCACACAACATGCAAAATACTAATTACTATCAATTACTTAAATGTCTTTAAAAAGCATAATCACTTACCCTATTTATTTGCCAAATGCAAATAGTTGCAAGATATACTGAGTGTCAAGAAAAATATTGAAATTAGGAGATACAAGCAACAATAATAGCTTTAGAATAATTGGTCGTCCTCTGCTAAACCTAGCAGATATAAATATGAACTGTTATTCATAAATACTAGGAAAATGTCCTTTCATGAAAAATTACTTTTTCAGTTAACTCTGCCTGGCATTAGTTGGGGGAACAGAAATATTAGTTGGCCAATTCTTAAAGAGAGCACCACAAAGAACTTAAAAGATTTTTAAGAGAGCTGGGTTTTTCATTTATATTATATGTATGAACAGAATTAACACAAATTGCAGATACCAATAAAAAATAAACAAAAAAAGGATGAAATAATGCTCATTTTTAAAAACTCAATGAAAATAAAAACAATATACCAAGAAGGGGCATACTGGTTGTGATTTGATCTCTTCGGGGGATCCTGGGGATCCCCTATACAAGTATTTTAATATTGCAGACTTGCAGTATTATAAGTCATACTGATATTATAGAACATTTTAATTAAGTGGGTCCCTTAAATAAACATAACTGAGTTTCAAATAACATTGATTTCGTTGTTGTCTTAGGTGACATCTGTGAAAAAAATTCAGGTGCTCAGGCATGAAAATGTACCACTCAAACACTATACTTTTCCGCTCACACTGAAAAAAAATTAGAGGGAACATTGATTCCCAATAGAAGCAATGCATACTGCAACATGTCCAATTGTGTCTTACCTATTGCCTGACTGGAAAAGAAGAGGAGAAACTTTGCAACTCTTGTATTTGTTTTTTAAGGACTGGAGGAAATACTCCTTTAATTTTTTTTTAAACAAGTGAGGAATCAATACTCAGTTTGTGTTAACAAAAGGAATCGTTAAGTGTATTTACGGTTTGCTAAAAAGGGATACCAAATTTGTGGACACAGCTCAAGTATTTGCTCGAATCACGGATGCCTGCTGTCTAGCTGCAAATTGAAAAACTCTGGATTAATAAGGAGGCAGTCTTCCAACAGATTCTTCGGCTCAACCATCATTGAAATAGATGCATGAATTCACAGCTTCTGGTCACGTCAGAAGGGCCTGACAGACAATGTTGGATTAAGTCCCAAAGCGAAACTCCCTCCTAAAAACATGGCAGAATTCCCAGAAATGTATTTGGTTGTTTTGGAATTTGACTTCCCCGCTTTCTTGTCCTCCTTGGATAAAAATAACAAAATCTTAGTAAGAGCTTAGTGTACTAAATAAAACCCTATGTTTTAAATCACTTTGTGATTTAAATATCATCCCCAAAATAAATTCATTACATGGCTGTATGCAAATGTTTCTCTTTTTTAATTTTTTTTTAATCTTGCCTTTATAATTATTATAAATAACTCAATGCGGCAAACATAATCCAGCACTTCTTCCTCCTCCTAGTTCCCTCATAACAACAATCCTGTGGGATGGGTTGGGCTGAGGGGGAGTGATTGGCCAAAGGCAGTGGTGGGTTCCGGGTGGTATGGCCCGATACGGGTGTACCGGTAGCAGCTGGGAGCAGCAGCTACCATACCAGAATGGTGGCTCGTTGGCCCGCCAATCCGCGTTCCTTACCGCTTTTTGAGGGAAGCGGCCCAATTGCACATGCGCACACAGCATACGGCGCCTGCGCAACCTCCACCAAGCAGCTGGGGCGTTGCAGGGCGGTGGCAGGTGCATGCATGCGCAGCACGTGTGCCTGGCCCCATCACAGGGTACTCGTTGCAATGGGATCCAGAACCCACCACTGGACCAAGGTCACCCAGCTGACATTCATGTTCCTTCAGTTTCATTCCTTCAATCATAATATTAACCTATTCTACAGGATCGTTGTATATACTATATAGCCTGTTCTGAATCCTCTAACAAAATAGGGCTGAGTTAATAGAGATTTGATTTCAGATAAGCTTAAAAATCATTATGTAACTGCTCAGTATGCTTATATTTTGATATAAGCGTGTAGTGCCAAATCATTTTTAAAATTAAGATTTATAAATCCATCTGTGTGAGGAACATTTCCAACATTTTGTATGGTACCTATAATACAGATTATTTTTCCCAAAACAAAACCTAACTAAACGATACAGGAGGCCATTTTGGGGGGTTAAGGATTTTCCAAAGCAAATGTGATTCAAGATGACCTGGATGAGATCTAGCTTCAAAATAGGCCTGTTTTATCTGAAATGTTATATCTAGTATACCGTGAGCCATTTCTGGTTCAGATAATTTATTCCCAGAAACCACAAAACCAACTCCTGGGAAAAAGCAAGGTTCAGATCCAGCATCGTGTGGAAAGTTTCAGAATTTCCAAAACAGTTTATTCCCACGTTACTTAATTTTGCACGTCTTCATTTAAAGTATATTTTAAAAAACACTGTGTGATTATTTTTTTAAACTTCTCGTTATTCTTCCATGAAACACTTGGCCTTTTTTAATTAACATTACTGATAGTAAAGATAGTAAATATGTGCTAGTCGTTCCCGACTCTAGAGGGCAGTGTTCATCTCCTTTTCAAAGTCGAAGAGCTGAAGTCGTCTCTGTGGTCATGTGGCCGGTATGACTAAATGCCGAAGGTGCATGAAACGCTGTTACCTTCCCATCAAAGGTGGTCCCTATTTTTCTGCTTGCATTTTTGCATGCTTTCGAACTGCTAGGTTGGCAGAAGCTGGGACAAGTAACGGGAGCTCACTCAGTTACACGGCGCTAGGGATTTGAACCGCTGAACTGCCGGCCTTTCTGATTGACAAGCTCAGTATCTTAGCCACTGAGCCACCCTGTCCCTTATACAATATTGATAGAGGCAGTTAATTAAAATTATTTTCAAAGTGTGGAGGCAAACTGGTATGAAAAAAAAGTCTCACTGAAATACATAGGATTTATTTCTAAGAAAACTTGCTCTACGTTAGAATGGATCTAAAGTCTTAAGTGCCCTCAAAGATCTATCACAAATATTGAGAAGATATTAAGTTTTTTAATGAAGCCAATATTACCCTTATCTTTACAGGAGAGACTATAACTGGCAAGATCTAAACTTCCACGAAATGGGATTGTATTTGTAGCTTAAAGTGATCTCGCATACTTACGGCCTCAGTGTGAATGGGATGGGCAGCAAAAAATAGAGCTGTGACAAAAGCCAGGCCACTATCCTTGAAAACAGTTTTGTCACAAGTATACATCAGCACAAGCGTCACAAGGCAATGCAGGACTACATTCAAGGCATGGAAGTAGAAGGGATTCATCCCAGCCAACAGTATGTTCAACCTGTAAGAAAGCAAAGTCAGAATTGTAACAGATACTGAATGGAAAATGCAGTTCTAGAGAGGACAGAAACTTCCATCTACACACACTCACAACCAGTTCAAATTAATCCACGCAGGGATTCTGTATTCTGCTAAAACCCGTATCTGCTCGGTGAGTCATTGGTTTATTGCAAATATTTAGAGACGGGTCACTATATTTACAAATATATGAAATTCCTTTGGTTCATATTTTGATCTGCCTATCGAAGGGTCGTCTAATCAGGCAGGTAGTTGGGTCTAGGTTGAAAATTGTGGGAGATTTGTAGGGTCCAAGACAGTGGTGGTACATATTGGGCTGGTTTGCCCGAATCCATAGTGGAAATAATAGCTGGCTCCGCCCACCCGCCCCGGCTCTATGGCATCCCATTTATGCCTTTTTTTTTTAGGCAAAGCGCATGCACAGAACGCGGAGTGCATGGACACACGTGGCACACGCGCCATTTGCAAACCAGTAGGGAAGGTAAGTGATTACTACCCCTGGTCCAAGTTACTGGTTCTCTACAACTAAATCCGTGATGGCGAACCTATGGCACGCATGCCACAGGTGCCACATGGAGCCATTCATTAGGGCACACGAGGCGTTGTGCTGGCCAGCTGACTTCGGCCTTCTTTTGACGCAGTTTTTCACCCACTGAAGGCTTCCTTGAAGCCTCCGGAGCGCGAAAAACTGGCCCTACAGGAAAACCGGAAGTTCAGGGATGGACTTCTGGTTTGCTTGTAGGGTCGTTTTTTTGCCCTCAGGAGCCTTCAGGAGGCTTCCCTGAAGGCTCTGAAGGGCAAAAAACAGCCCTATGAGCAAACTGGAAGTCTGTTCCTGAACTTCCGGCTTGCCCATAGGGCTGGTTTTTCACGTTCCGGAGGCTTCAGGGAAGCTCCTGACGCCCCCAGAGGGGCTCCAGGGGAGGAGGCTGTTTTCACCCTCCCCAGGCTCCTAGAAAGCCCCTGGAGCCTGGGGAGGATGAAAAATCACACCAAAAGCGGAGGGGGGGGGTTATGGTTGGTTTGGTTGGTTCGTTGGTTGGTTGGTTGGTTTATTCGACTTGTATGCCGCCCTATTCCTGGAGGGACTCAGGGCCTGCAGATGGAATTCGGAGGAGGTCCAATCTGTGGGATCTAATGGGTCTATGGGAGGTAATTGGCAGAAGGCGGTCTCTCAAGTACCCAGGTCCAATACCATGTAGGGCTTTATAAGTGACGACTAGCACCTTGAAGCGTATCCGGAGACCAATAGGCAGCCAGAGCAGCTCGCGGAGGATAGATGTAACGTGAGTGTACCGAGGCGCACCCACAATCGCTCGCGCGGCTAGTCATGCACGCATGCACGCTGGGGGTCGTGAGCATGGCATTATGGGTGTGGCATGCCCGTGCACGATCCCCCTGTTCTCCTCCCACTTTTGGCACGTGAGGCAAAAATGTTTAGCCATCACCGTACTACATCATCTCATTCCTTTCTGTATCAATCACTTCTGCCAATCCTCAGCCTGAAATAGAAAGGAGGAGGAAAAGTTCTTTCCTTTTCCGTTTACAAGTACTTTTTTTCTTGGCTACATGGAACTAATTTTAGCTCCACCCTGGCTAGCAGAGCAACAAATGTTTACAAATGAGCATGATATAATTATGATTTCCCCTGGGACGACTCCTTTGTTTCTGTGGATGAAGCTGAGCGAAGCCAAAGAAGCAGAACATTCAGTTCTGTCGAGAAGTTGAGCCCAGCAGCCCATCTCTCTCTGTAGTAGGATCCAGAGGACAGGAGAGGCTCATCAGTTGAAGGAAGAGAGTATGGAATCAAGAGAAAGCATACAGCTTTGGCTTAAAGATTTTGTATCTTGGCCTAAACGTCTGAAGAGCAAGGTGTGTGAGGGAGATCAACAAAAGTCAAGATGGAAGCCATGAGTGTTATGATCTAGGTTAAAGAAGGGGCGAGGTTTGTTCACATGGCTGTCAGCTTCTTTGTGAATTTTTGACACTTTCCTGGAGATGCTCCTGCTGACGATTAAGACAAAAAGGGTTGGGATGGAGTAAGGGACATTCAGTTCTTCCCCGAATCTCTGATGTGCTATTGAAATACCAACCCTCTCTGGAAACTCCTTTCCCCAAATCTATCTTTAGTAAATCAATTTGATGCCCTGTTGTATCTTTAATAGTTGCTAACCAGGCAGTACAAGCATAAGCACATGGCTGCGAAAGGAAAAGGACAAAATGCGAAAACGGCTAGACTATGATGTTGGAATAAAAATATGGTAGTGACTGCAGAAATTGACAGGAGAGTATTAGTGCCTGAATTAGCACAGTGATATGTGATCTGATTAAAACATTTAGTGTTTTATTAAATACATAAATCCAATTGAAGGTGCCACACTGCATGTCCTAATGAACTGTTATTTAGCAGTTTTCCATGGCAGGATTTTTTTTTACTCTCTTCTATTTGAAGATAGCTGCACTGAAGAGCCTAAAAAGACCATGGGACAGAGGAAGGCACTTTGAAAAACAAAGCAAGCACTAAACATCAGCATATTACTCTGTTATCAAGGAAATGGACCATTTGGTTCTCCTGCCCATCAAAGGTTGGACAGCAAGAGAAATAAGAACTCTCTCCCTCAGCAACTCCAAGAAACTAGATTCTAAAAATGAAAGCATCCACCTCTGGATAGTCGTAACAACCTTCAGTATCAGAACACAAAATTTTCACGAAGATTGAAGAAGAAAGGGGATTACAGGTCTTTCCCAGGTTCCGAGAAGATTGAAATATCATGTTAACATTTCCGAAGATGGTTTATTGAACAAATCACAATGATTGGATTCACATTTCACTAAGCTCAAACCAGACAAACTTTATTATGGCGTATTGCAGTGCATTCTGGCTTACTGTTATTTCATCCCATCGTCCAGGGGTGCAAGTGATGCACAATTTTCTCCACAATATACCATATTTTTCGGAGTACAAGACGCACCTTCCTCCCACCCCCCAAAAAAGAGGGTGAAAATCTGGATGCGTGTTATACACTGAATACAGCATTTTTGGCCTCCTGAAACCCTGCCCACTTCGCAAAAATGGACGTGCAGAGGCTTTGGGAGGCCTGAAAAGTGCTCCTGGGGGTTGGGGAGGGCAAAAATGAGCAAAAGACAGGCCAGTTTTTGCTCGTTTTTGCTCCCCCCCGCCAGCCCCCAGGAGCACTCTACAAGCCTCCCAAATCCTATGATGCCGTTTTTTTGCAAAAAAAGGTCCATTTTTGCAAAAAAAACAGGCTGTTTTTTGCTCGTCCCCCCCCCCCAGGAGCACTTTGCAGGCCTCTCAAACACTCTGCATTTCCCATTTTTCACAAAAAAATGAGCTGTGCAGAGGGTTTGGGAGGCCTGCTGTATGCAAAAAACTTTGTTTTTAATTTACCTCTTCCAAATCTTGGTGCCTCGGATATATCTAGCTTCTTCACTGCCCCTTACCCCATCACACACACACACACACACACACTCCTCTGGCTGCACGCCGTCGGAGTGATCCTGCCGAGCTTTCGTTCCGGCAAAGCGTTGCAGCCGATCTGTAAAGGCAGACCGGGTGGATGGAAAGAAAGTGGGGAGAACCTTGAAATGGGGTGGAGGGACACAATACAGTGAGATAGGGGCAAAGTGAGAGGGGCAGTAAGGCCAAAGCAAGGAATGACACCATGGTGACAGGCAACTCAGGGCTGATTTGTATCAAGAAAAGAAATTCAGAAGGTTTATTTCAGTGAATAACAGTGTACATTACCATAAACACTATATAAGTATTTTAATATTGCAGACTTGCAGTATTATAAGTGATACTGATATTATATAACACTTTTAATTTAGTGGGTGCCTTGAATAAACATAACTTTGAGTTTCAAATAACACTGGTTTCGTTGTTGTCTTGGGTGACATCTGTGAAAAAAATTCAGGTGCTCAGGCGTGAAAATGTGCCACTCAAACACTATATTTTTCTACTCACTGAAAAAAAAATTAGAGGGAACATTGGTCACCAACGAGACGTTGAAGGTCAAATCTACTCATAAGTCATCCCTACTTATAAAGCTCATGGACTGACGATAGCTGGCCAGAATTCATCCAAATGTTTTCCATAACTGAGGGTGGTCTTTCATTCCCCTCAGCTTCAGTCCAAATTCTTAAGCACTACAGCACATTGGTTGATATGCGCTCCTACTCTCCAGAGACGGAGAACTCTGCAAGTATAAATAAACGAGACATGACAAGATCAAGGATGGGAATTGCAAGACAGTTCTGGCTCCCAAGGATTTCTCTTCAAGCTGTCTTAAAAGGTAGCTCTTTGGAGCCATATGAGTAAAAAGCAAGAAAAGATAGTTTCGCCCTGAACCTTGTTTAGGTTGCTGAAATGACTGATTTAATCATCTCACTAAGCCACAGTGTGTTCTATCTGGCTTGGGTTTAATATGATTTTTAACAGAGACACTATAATTTAGACAACTTAACTTAACAACTTAAAATGTTATATGAAGCCAGCCAATTATGATTTATGCAACTGACCAAGAGTGGCCAGATTTTCTGGGCTAACGGGCATACTTGAGATATTTGATTGACATGCAAAAGGTCGCCTCCCTCCTCCCCCATCAAAATATATATATCTATAATAGGGCAACAATAAAGGCTAATTCTTATTTTATCCTATAAGTATCTAAATTTAAATATATTCAATATGATTATATCCCCATCTTTTTGCCACATTAGAAATTAAAATTTTAAGAGGGGGGATGAGGAGGGAAAGGAAGAAAGGGGAAAGCAGAGGAAGTAAGGGTGGGGAATTAAGAGTAGGAGAGAGGGTAAGGAGGAGGAGATGGGAGGAGTGGGGGAAAGAGAGGGGAAGAAGAAAGGAGGAAGGACAGGAAGAAAAAAGAAGGCAGAGAAGGGAGGTTGAGAAGATAGAAGGAGCAAGGTTGTTGCAAAATATGATGGAGGCACGGGGTGGCAAGAAAGTGACCCAAAATGTATTGTATATACTGTATTTGTAAAAATAATTATAGAGATTAATGACAAAGGTTAAATAGCAACTATAAGAATGTATATTTGTGAATGAATTTGAAAGGGAAAAATAAAAAAATATTAAGAAAAAGAAATTAAAAATTTAAGACTTTAAAGGGCAGCTTACAGCATTTGGAACTCAGTGTGAACATCTCTGAAATAAATCATTGCTAAACAAACTGGACTTAGTACACAGCCAATGTCAACTTGCATCTGACTGCAGATTAGCAAAACAACTGAAACAAAACAGTGGCTTAATATTTACATGATCTGCCTGATTAAAGAACCTCCAGCTGTACAGCAACTTAAAAAAAAAACTACCTAGATCTATTCACTAAAGAATTCAGAACTCCAGTTCTGAATTACAGGCACTGAAATTCTGTGCATCTGAAGAGCAATTGCTTGGGAAAATCTTTTTGAATATAGGAAGTCCTTGACTTACGACTACAAATAGGACCAGAATTTCGGGAGGTAAGTCATGAAGGTTGCAAGTCAAGGCTCTCACATGACCAGACCTGATTTTATGACCATATAATAAGTGCAACACATTCTCCTAAATAAATGAGAGATTTTGGCAGAAACCAGCAAAAAGACAACAAAACCCAGCAAAATAAATTGTGGTCATGTGCAGAGGTGGCATTCAGCAGGTTTTGACTGGAGAACCGGTAGCAGAAATTTTAGTAGTTCGGAGAACCGGTAAATATAACCTCTGACTCAGTGGTGGGATTCAGCCAGTTCGCACCTATTCGGAAGAACTGGTTGTTAACTTTTTAAGCAGTTTGGAGAACCGGTTGTTGGAAAAAATCTCCTTTTGTTTCTTTCCACTTTACAGGGCTAATTCTGTCAGGAAGGCAGGAAGGAAACATTCTGGTTTTAATTCTAGCCTAATCTTTATTGCCCTGCTTACAGAAACTGCCTCTCCCGTTAACCCTTATTACATTGCAACTGCTAAGACGAAGCACCCATTGACATGAGTGACTTTGAGTTGGCCATGGCCACCAGTCACATGACCACTGAGCCACGCCCACCCAGCCGTTCATTAGGGCAGAGAACCGGTTGTTAAATTATTTGAATCCCACCACTGCTCTGACTGGCCCTGGCCTAATCTATTCTCTGCCTCCTGAGTCCCAGCTGATCGGGAGGAAATGGGGATTTTGCAGTAACCTTCCCCTGCCACACCCACCAAGCCATGCCATGCCCACAGAATCGGTAGTGAAAAAAATTGAATCCCACCACTGGTGATGCGACTACTGAATACTGCAACCAGTCATAAATGTGAAGATTGCCAAACACCTGGGATGTGATCATGTGACCCACAGGGAGGGCTCTGCAATACTTTACGTGGGGCCATAAAACGCCCCATCTGAAGCTGTTGAAACTCTGAAGCGTTGCTAAACAACCAGTCATAAGTGGAGGATTACCTGCAGAGTAGTCCCAAAAAGAATGAAAGAATAAAATCAATATATGCCTTCCATTACCACAGAAAAGAATTATATCTTTATTATTCTTGTCAGGTATCCTCATAACTGTTGGGAAGAACAGGAGTCTTTGCATAGGGAAATAAGTTCAAAAACAATAGAAATTGTTAATAGGCCAGTTAGTCTTTTTCAACTTCACAATTCTAGTATTCTGTGGATCCCGCTATTGAATTATTACACAAACAAGGGGCACTTTGAAAGTCTTGCTGCACACCATTTGCTGCCCTAGATGCGATCAAGTTTCATCTCAAAAGTCAAGTAGTATAAGACGCACTGGAGTATAAAACAGACCAAGGTTTTGAAGAGGAAAATTTAAAAAAAAAGATTTTTTGCACTCTCCAAACCTCCCAAAAATGGCCCAATTTTCACAAAAACAGGCCCGTTCTTTTCCCCCCAAAAAGGCATGAATAGCTTTTAGGAGGCTTGCAGAGTGTTCCTAGGGGCTGCCCCCCCCCAAAAAAGGAGCAGAAAATGGCCAGTTTTTTGCAAAAACAGGCCCGTTTTTCGTTAAAAAAAAATTACATGCATAGCTTCTAGGAGGCTTATGGAGGGCTGGTGGGGGCGACAGTGTTGAGGCATCAGGACAGATTCTCTAAAAAGCAAACCAGTGGTGAATCTATTTTACTGAAGTATTAGTTACACCATATTTTAACAGGTTGTAAGAGAACATGCCATGTGAAACTCTGTCAAAAGCATTGCTGAAATCAAATTAAATTTTATCCACCCACTCCACTTGTCCATCACAGTTGTATCCTTCTCAAACAAGGTGTGGCAATTTGGCTAATTTATTATCTCCTCTCACATCTTTCCAGATGTTGATAAGTTCACTGTTGGGTAATTAGAGGGATCTTTTTATTCTCTTTCTTGAAGAAGAGATTCATTTTTGCTTTTCTCCTGTTTTGACACTTCCCCGCTTCACCAGGACTTCTCAAAGATAACCAACAGAGGGTTAAGGTTTGTCCTAAAAATATATACCTGGACATAAATTGGGTGTCTAATTGGGTATTCTATTGCATAGAATGATGGGAGGTAATTGATACAAGGTTTTAAATTAAACTAATAAGAAATGGATCCTATTTGCATTTGAATGTAAAGGCTTCAAGTCAAGTTTAGCGCCTGACATCTACATGGACGTATCCAGCAACCAGAGGAAGTATCTTGGCGTTGCCTTCTTCTGGGATGATTTTCAATTTTCCAACTAATCCACAGCTCTGGCATTTTCTGTTGGTTTCTCATCCAAGTACTAACCAGGTCCAATCCTGCCTAGTCCAGCCAGGAGCTGTTTCCATGCTGTTTCTGCAAAGTCTGAATGAAATCTGTCTCTCCTGGCACTTAATGAAAAAGGCTCTTAATTCCTGCTATGCTCGGAAATAATGTGATGGATGTGGTGAATAACGTGAGAAGATAGAGAATTGCAGCTAAACAAAATGCTCTTCCAAAATGCTATTGTTTTGGACTATCTCAGTACTCATCATTAACTGGTTCCGGGAAGCACAATGAATACCAAAAGCAATGAATACTAAACAATTTTTTTCCCATAAGAAATAATCTAGTGAGCCACAAGGCAGCCGACAAGTTCTAGCTTGTGCATTGAGTACCAAACAAACAATGAGTACCGGGACAAAATTTTCACGTCAAAATGTGTTGAGTACCAAATTCAATGAATTTCAAAGCAGTTGAGCACCAAGGACAATTGTAATTAAATCTGATTTACCTGACAGAACTACTATCAGAACTCATAACCTCTGTCACCCTCACCAGGTAGACTACACAGAAAATAGGACTGCCTAAGTTAACTCTATTATAAAGCTGCATTGACAAAATCTTGGAAATCTGAAAAGTACACAAACATAGACACTAATTTCCTTTACAATCTTTTTCCTTTCTTTTCTGGGAATGATGCAGAAATCAATCTTTTTCTTTTAATTTTCAAATGAGAAAGTAAAGAGGAACTACTAAAAGAAACTCAATCCAAAATTGCTAAATAGGCTGGATCACACAAAACGATGGCTCATTTGTTTATTCAATTAGCACTACTGTCTTGGTTCAAAATTATTGCCATAATATTAAAGGCCCACGTCTCCTAGTTGTGTTTTAATGGAAGAAAGAAAGGGAACAGAGAAAAATGGTGAGGGATACTTCAACTGGACAAAAATAAAATGATTGAGCAAGATGGACTGGGTCTTGGAAGAATCATACATTTAAGGCAATTCTCACATCCTTTAAGAAGACATCAGTTTGCCATGTATTTTGGAGAGAACCAACAATATTCACTGGGACCCATGTAAGGAACTTGATCTGAAAGTTTTAGCAACCTGGCTTCATAAGAGACACAGGAGAACTTGAAAAGGAGGAGAAAATGGATGGAGTGCTGAAAAACCTGCTAAGAATACAACCAAACCAAAGAAGAAACGAGGAAAGAAATCAGAGGCACAATAGACAGCCCACGAAATTGCACTTTAAATTCAGCTAAGATAAAGGAAAATAGGAAATGAGTTTCAGTGAAATTAATGGCGCTTCCTTCCTAATTAAGATTGCGAACTTTAGACTGCATTCAGATGAGTATTCTATTTATATCCCAACAACTGATACTGTGACACGGTGTTCTGTGGAAGCTCTTGTCACACAGTGACGTATTTTAGGGGAAAAAATCATTTCTTATTCCAGAAAACTTCCTGGGGATAAGATGGTCACAGTGCAAATGAGTTGCCAAATAGCCAATCAGAAACAGAGAACTCCAATCTCTTCCTATTAGCTTTTCTGACCTAAGATTTTTTGTGGTAAATTTCTTGCTTTTTATTGTACACAGTGAACCTTGGTACAAATGGCCAGTCAGGTTCTTGTTGCCCAGATGTTATCCTGGTGGTGCTGAAACTACAGAAAGACGTCTCAATGTGCACATCATGTATTTTAAAAAAAACAGCATGCTTTTTTTGGCAGGATGAAGAAGTCTGATGAGATGCCAAAAATAGAAATCCAATTCTCCTTTAAAGAAAGAGAAATAGTAATTAGTACATGGTGTAGGGGAAAAAATAATAGCCTTCCTTCTCCTGCCAACAAATAAAATAAACAGTCAGTTCCCTAGGCGTAAGAAAAAATAAATCAGAGAAATGAAAAATTCCAGTTAAATCTCCCACTCCCTTTTTCTCTCTATGTCTCTTTCTCTCTCCCTTTCTTTCTCTCTCACATTCACATGCACAAACACACACACACACAGAGTCCTCAACTTACAACTGAGCCCCAAATATTTCTTGCTAAGCAAGACTGTTGTTAAGTGAATTTTGTTCCTTTTTACGACCTCTCTTTCCACAGTTGTTAGGTTAATGACACAGTTGTAAAGTGAATGTGGCTTCCCCGTTGATTTTACATATCAGAAGGTCACAAAAGGTGAGCCCTTGGGCACCGTAATCATCATAAATACATACCAGTTGCCAAGCGTGCAAATTTCCATCATGTAACCATAGGAATGCTACAACAGTTGTTAAGTGTGAAAAATAGTCATGGCACCTTTTTCAGCGCTGTTTTAACTTTGAATGGCCACTAAACAAATGGTTGTAACCTGAGGACTACCTGTATCTGCCTCCCCTTTATTCTTCGATGCGTCCTTGACACAGTTGCTAATTACTGGTAAAGTTCTAGTCCTGTTAACAAATGAATTCAAGAGGCACAATCAATTAACTGCAAGAACACCAATATAGCCTCCCTTCTTCAATAAATCTGAAGACTGTATCACCAACTGTGGATTGATGACAGATCCCATCATACTCCAGAAGTCAAGGATTATGCCCCTCACTGCCCCTCTGAGAAGTACCAATTATTAGAGCCACCATTTTAATTTTCTCATGTCTACTGCTGTCCTGGAGAACTGTGGGAAATGTAAGATGGGGTTTAAATCAGGAGTCCACAACCTCCGGTCCATGGACTTGCACCAGTCTGGGGGATTCCAGAAACCAGGTCGTGCAACCAAGTGAAGCCCCATCCACAGGGTGCAGGCAGCACATGAAATCATGCTCCCTCTGGTCCGTGGAAAAATATCTCTCTACGGAACTGGTCCCTGGTGCCCAAATGATTGAGGGCCACTGGTTTAAACAATCAGCCTCTTTAGAAAACGTCCTTTCCAACTGAGTTTTAAGGAAACAAGAGTAATGTTATTAACACGACTGAGTGGGTCCAGAGGTATTTCGCGAGAAGAGTACTCCACTCCTCTACTCACAATAGAATTCCCTATGCTACCAGGCTTGAAATTTTGGGCCTGGACAATCTGGAACTGCACCACCTGAAGTCCGATCTAAGCATAATACACAAAATTCTCTGCTACAAAGCACACAAAATTCTCTGCTACAACATCTTGCCTGTCAATGACTTCTTCGGCTTCAACCGCAATAATACATGGGCAAACAATCAATACAAACTCAAGGTAAACTGCTCCAAACTTGATTGCAGAAATTACGACTTCAGCAACAGAATGGTCAATGCCTGGAATGCTCTACCCGACTCCGTTGTTACAGCTTCAAACCCTACTGTGGATCTCACCGCATAAGAGGTCCGTAAAGGGGGCGTGCATAAGCTCATAATGCCTACCGTCCCTATCTTACTGTCCCCATTTATCTGTATTTACTTCCTTTGTTCATGTTTATGTTCCTACCTATACTTGTTATCTTGTACATGTTTGGCAAACAAACAAATAAATAAATAAATGTTAACCTGAACATTTAGTCCTTAGATTTTCAGCTGAAAACCAAAAAAACTGAAGGCAGTGATTACTTGGGCTCAGGAATAAATAAAAATGGGCACTGCAGTGAATAATTAAAAGAAATTAATCCTAGGAATAAAGGTAATGCCAAACATAAAGAGAATTATGAAAGGTAAGGATATCTCAATGACAAAAAAAAACAAAAGATTTGTTAAAGCAATAGTTCTTCCAGTGGTAATGTTTGATGGTAATACCCAAAACAGCAGGAGAAACAAGATAAATATCTTTGAATATATAATTAATGCATACACAATTATTTAAATAAAACCCAGGTGGCACAGTGAGTGGAATGCAGTATTGCAGGCTGACTCTGCCCACAGCCAGGAGTTTGAGGTAGACTAAGCCTTCCATCCTTCCAAGGTCAGTAAAATGAGAATCCAGATTGTTGGGGGCAATAGGCTGACATTGTAAACTGCCCAAACAGTACTGTAAGGATTATGGGGTGATATCAGGGGTGGGTTTCAGGCGGTTCGCGGCGGTCACCGCGAACCGGTTGGTCGGCGAACCCGGAAGTAAGTAACTTCCAGGAATGCCAAAGGATCCACCCGCCCGCCCGCGTTTCTTACCCGGTTTTGACGGGTTCTGCGCTTCCACGCATGCGCAGAATACATACAGCGCCTGCGCAATCCTCCAGGAGCAGCTGGAGCATCGCACAGGCGCTAGTACGTATGCGTGCACCGAACCGGTTGGAACGGGGCGAGAAACCAACCCCTGGGTGATATATAAATCTAAGTTAGGGGTGTCAAACTCAAGGCCTGTGAGGTGTTTAGATCTGGCCCACAGGGATGCCTCGGGAACAGTGAAGGACTTGCGGTGTCTCTGCCAGCAAAAACGGAGGTTGGGAGGGCTGCGTGGCGCTTCCAACACAAGTGATGTTGAGCTGGCCACACCCACCCTGCACATACACACACACACACACACACACACACACAAAGGTCAAACACACCCCTGATGCAGCCCTCAATGAAATCAAGTTTGACACCCCTGGTCGAAGTGCTATTGCTAATGCTAAAAACCAGAAGCCTCCACAGGTAGTCACAATGATACCAACACAATGATAGCATCACAATGCACTTCTTCCTACTTGCTTTGTGATGTCACATCCAGATATGTAAGGGGGGAAGTTTGGGTCATGACGTCATGAGTCACATTTTACTTCATTAATGCCTGTGGCTAAAGTTCTACATCTGATTTTATTCTTATTGTGCATTTATCAACAGTGTGACAAAAGCAGCAATTTGCCATTGGATACGCTTGTCCAAAAGACAAAATGAGGGATGTATTAAACCAGAGAATCTGAATCCTAACCATCAAAGACAAATGTACAGACTCTCTGGGATACCAATGTGACAAAAGTAAAGCCATAGATTAGAATTCAACATCAGTACAAATTGTCCATGCATTAAACCAGCTGCCTCCAATCTGATCCCCTTTAAATCTATTGGATCCCAATTTCCCATAATCCTCAGCCTTTATGTTGACTGAAGGTTATAAGAATCTTGAGAAGAACAGATTGAGGAAATCTACTTAAGAAAAGGAATGAATGGGACAGGTCAAAGAAGAAGATGACAAGTTTTTGATTTTGTGGAACCCTATCATTAGCAAACTTGTACGATTACAATTTTCCCAGATCATGACAACAAATGATCTAGGTTAAACCTATGCAAACATCCAGTAAACTCACATCAAATTATCAAATTCACGAACGAAATAAAATTCAATGTAGAGAAAAGCAAAGTCTTACACTAAGGCAAGAATAACCAAAAGTGCACATATAGATTGGGGGAAATCAGGCTTAATAGTAGTAATTGTGAGAGGGATCTTGGAGTCTTAGTGTACAACCAATTAAATAAGAACCAGTAGTGTGCAGCAGCAACCCAAAAAGCCATTGCATTCCTAAATTGCATTAAGAGAGAGGTTCAATCAAGATTACGTGAGGTATTAATACCACTCTATAAAGCCTTAGTAAGACAACACCTAGATCACCGCATCCAATTTTGGTCATCTCACTATAAAAAAAATGTTGAGTTTCTAGAATGAGTATAGAAAAGAGCAACCAAGATGATTATTAGGGGACTGGAAGCTAAAACATAAGAATGATTGCAAGAATTGGTTAGGTCTAGTCTAGTG